>NC_134777.1:71887803-72052803 GCF_046742065.1 Oratosquilla oratoria
ATTGGTTACTATTGGGTAAATGAAAACAAGATTTGGACTACAAATAACTGAATTCCTTATTTGTAATACAGTATCCACCCTAAACAACCTAAACTCCAAAAGGGCAAATCCATGAAAATTTGGGACTCTATCGTAACCATAAACTTACCACTAGTAAGAGCAAGAGTTTTTATTTTGTACTTGGCTACTGTGGAGCCAACATTATTGTAGGCAGAGATGCGAAGTTGGTACTTGGTGTTAGGAGTCAAATTAAAGATCTTGTAGTAACCCGAGGGTCTCACCGAGCTACTTTCCATTGTCCAGTCTTTTTGATGCCTGCATCAAATAATACAATAAAAGATTTCATTTTGTTTATATAAGCAAAATACACAGTTTCCTCAAATGACTTGATTAAGTTTAACTACAACTGATACAGATTAATGATTGCCCCACCCAAGAAAGACTATCTTACCTTTTCTTTCGCTCAATAACAAAGTAGTTGATTGGGCAACCACCATCATCCCAAGCATCTAAATCCAGAATGATGAACTTTATAGAAACTGCAATAAACTGATCCCACTCTGGAGCTTCTGGTTTCATTCTCATAGTGATGATGTTGGTAATGCGTGATGGTTCACCAGTTCCAATTCTGTGATTGATGAATAATAATAATAACTATTATTATCTTGATTTCACTGAGCAGAGACACCCTGGCCCTACAGCAGCAGGCAACAGTCATCAAACCCTCCCACAGATCTGGTAAGAAACTTTGGACTGTTGTCTACAATGTATTCGTGTGGGACTGTTTCTGTCACTGGCTGAAAGTACCTGTAGTAGGAAGGGAACTCCCTGGCTGTCAGTTCTCTGTGTGTAAAAAATGTTCAAAAAACATAGTTAAAATTGATAGAGAATCCTGGTTCCAGTCTGGAGAATGAATGTCAGTCCCTCAGTTCTGCACCTCTTGATGGAAATGAAAGGTGTTGAAGAGTTTTGAAAAGTGGCAGCTCTGCTGCCCATCTTACAGGACCACCACAAGCAGGTACCAATCATTGCCACTCTGAGGCATTGTAGCAAGAACAAGGCCCAACAGCTGGAGAAGATTTATCTTTACACTGCTTCATTATCTGCTGAAAGGGAAAGATTTAAGGAGGGTACCAATAAAGAGGGATAGTATAAGTTAAAAGTGATCAATATTTCTCTTTGAGTAGAGATTAGTCTTCGGTCATAAAAAAAAATTGTGCGACTCTTGTTCCATAGGGGTGTCATGTAAGTCCCTGAAGTATTTATTACATAAAGACTGTACAGTCAGTAATCTGTAAAGGGTCTTCAAAACCTATCAACACCTACCTCCATCTGGAGGTACAGCCTTCAAGGAATGACACTCCCCTTGGAATTAGTTAAAGAGATCTATCAGCTTTGACTAGTCTCCCTTTGCTTTTCATGTAAGGGGAGCTAATAGTCACAGACTAGTCCCCTTCTCCTCCTTCTAGTCAGTAATACAGAAATGGAAAGTGATGCAAACAATGACTAGGGCCACTGCACATGGTATATAGAATTTTCAGACCAAAAAATCTGTCTGTATATTGAAAATGTATGCTTCAAGACATATACACACATTCTCTCTCTACACACACCAGCTTGCTAGTGTAGTGGTAATGCACTTGACTGGTAATTTGAGTTCAGTCCCTATGCAGGATTGAAAAAACATCACAGCACTGCAAGCTAATACCCTAGCTCTGGTGAGCATGCATTTTTGTGTATATATTCATTTAATTGTAGTATACAAGAAAGGAGCAATGCTTGTTGGGGCCTGTCTCTTATTCTCTAATTTTCTAACACCCAGACTCAAATTCATGTACAGTTCCAACTTAATCTATAGCTTTGATTTCCAATTATCAAATTTAGATTTGAAATTGTGTATTGTTTGAGTTTAGGCTATATCACCTAAGCTATTCCACACATTTATATACCTATATGGAAAACTATTTCTTCACATCCTTTTGACATGTGGTCTTTCTTAATTAACTTCCATGATCTCTTAAAGCCCTAACATCTTTTATCAGGAGATCTCTTCTATCAGTGCAGTCTATCCCCATTAGTGACCTGAACACTGTAATCATGTCACCTCTTTCTCTTTAATCTCTCAAAATTGGTAGATCCAGTACTTTTAGTCTTTCCTCAAGCTGGTGACCAGTTTGGTTGCTGCCCTTTGTATTCTCTCAATCTTGCTGTCATGTTCCATGGTATGTCATGTGTCACATTTCATGATATGTCATGATGTGTCACAATATGACACAAAGATGTGCAGGTGTGGTGCTGTAGCTTATGTAAGTTGTGTTATGTAATATTGGTCAATGCATCTTAGCAAGAGCTACATAAACATTAATTTTGCTCTTGCTAGCTATCCACAACGAAATTGCATGTTAATGTTGAATTTGACCACTATTAGGTTATCTTAAGCAAGATAATGAGATATAGGGTTATAATAATTAGCAATTTATGATAAATGACCAGTTACAGGAGTTTTGCTGTGTATGTATGTCTTTATATGTATTTACCTAGTTGTATTTAGCTAATTGTATTTTATGGGATGAGAGCTATGCTCATAAAGATAAATTACCAGTTACAGGAGTTTTGCTGTGTATGTCTTTATATGTATTTACCTAGTTGTATTTACCTAATTGTATTTTACGGGACAAGAGCTATACTTGTAGTGACCTATTTTTGTATCCCTCCGCATCCAGTTTATTCTTAAAATAGTGTATAGTTTTGGCATTCACCGTTTCTCTGTTCAGTTTGTTCCAGACATCAATCACTATGTGGGAAGCTATTCTTTTTCAGGTCTCTTCTATAAGTGTCCTTCTTTAGTTTCTTTTCATGTCCTCTTGTTTCTCTTATGTCCCACTTTATTAAGTCATCTCTATCGAAGATTTCCATCCCTTTCTTAATTCTGTAAAAGGTCAATAAATCACCATTTTTATTGCTGCTCTTTGGATTCTTTCTAATTTTTGGCACGTCGGCTGAAAGAAGTGGGCACCCCACCCCCAGCCACTGTGGACAACAGCGGATTAGCAGATCGGTTTTTGTGGGAGGGGAAAAATGTCTGTAAGAAAAGGAAAAGATAGTTGTGTATAAAAGAGGGCTTCTGCCACCAGGCGATTAGGGATATTTATTTCGTGGAGTTGTGGCTTTGGAGGCATGGGCAGGAGACTTGGAGTTGGAGACTGGGATTAATGTGTAGCTTCGTGTGAACACTGTTTAACCAAATTGTATATCTACCCATTATATCTATATAAATTGTAAATATTGGTTGCTCTTACTGGACGCAAAAAAAATCTGTATATACAATTACTATTACTATCTTTGTGATGAAATTTACTTTTCTGTGAAAAAATATTGTAAATACTTAAATACATACACCAAGGATTTTTCCCCCTTACAAGGGAGGTAACCAAAAAGAAAAAGGCATAAAAAACATTCCCACCCATTCCATCCCTAAATACACTCCACTCCCCTCCACCCTCCCTCTTATCTTGGCACCTCCTGGATGACGGGTCATTCCTACACCTTGTCCACTGCCCTTGATCAGAGGCAGTCACAAGACACAGCACATCCACAGCAAGGTCAAATTTTTCTCACACATACTACCTCACCCCATCCCCCTGCCCATTCCACCTCATGTATCACATCATCCATATACAACCATTCTCCATTCTCCCGTCTTCTGTCCTCTCCCGTCCTTCCTCAACAGACATTCCCCTCTTCTGCAAAACCCCATTCACCCCATCCTTCCATCTCATCCTAGGATGCCCCCTCATGTTCACTCCCTCCACATCTACCTTCCATACTAGTCTTTCTGCACTCATTCTTTCCATGTGTCCAAACCATCCTAATACTCTTTCATCAACCCCATCTCCCAACTCCCTTACCACCCCTGTTCTCCTCCTCACTTCCTCATTTCTCACTCTATCTTGGCTAGTAACCCCCATCATATTTCTCAGACACCTCATCTCAAACACATTCAAACTTCTCTCTTTCTCTCTTATGTTCCATGTTTCTGCCCCATACAGTGCTGTTGGCACAATCACTCCTTCATATAGTCTCCTCTTGGCATCCATTCCCAAATGTCTATTCCTCATTAAACTTTTTAATCCATCACGGCATTTACTCGCTTCTCTCAATCTACATTCTACCTCCACCTCCACTCCACCCTTTCCTGCCACATTTGCACCCAAGTATCTAAAACTATCCACTTCCTCCAGTCGCTCTCCCTTAATGCTCACATCCCATCTGCTGCCACTTTCACCCCTTGTACATCTCATCACCTTACATTTACCCACATTTATCTTCAACTTTCTTCTTTCACACACTCTCCCAAACTCTGTCACCAACTTCCTCAATTCCTCCTCTGATCCTGCTACAAGTGCAGTGTTGTCTGCAAACAACAGCTGGCTCACCTCCCACTTTTCTCCATTTTCTTTAAACATCTCCAATCCCTGTCCCACCACCCTTGCATTTACCTCTCGCACCACCCCATCCATGTATAAGTTGAACAGATAGGGCGACATAACACAACCCTGACAAAGTTCACATTTACCTCAAACCACTCACTCTCTTCATTTCTAATCCTGACACGAGCTCTACTACTCTCGCAAAAACTCTTGACAACTCCTAGAAGGTTTCCTTCTATCCTGTATATCTGCAAAACCTCCCACAATGCCTTCCTGTCTACCCTATCATAAGCCTTTTCCAGATCCATAAAAGCCCAAAAAACATCCTTACCTTTTCCTATAGCTTTCTCACATATCTGTCTTACCACAAAAATCTGATCTACACAACTTCTACCTGTCCTAAATCCACACTGTTCCTTGCCAATTACTCCCTCTGTTCCTCTCCTAATCCTCTCAATCAAGATCCTCCCATAAGCCTTCCCAACTACACTTAACAAGCTAATCCCTCTGAAACTACTACACTCACACTTGTCCCCTTTTCCCTTGTAAAGTTGAACTATACAGGCACTCCTCCAGTACTCTACCCTCTCTCCAGCAAACATTAAATAACCTTACCAGCCAGTCCACCATCACTGTACCTCCTTTTTTTTTAGACATTCTGCATGGCATCCATCCAGACACAAGTGCCTTACCTGCTCTCATCATAACAACTGCCTTCACTTCATCCTTCCTTATTTCTCCTCCATTTTCCTCACTCACCACATTCATTTTCTTAGCACTTCCCAATGCAACTATCTTTCCCTCCCTAGCCTCCTTCACATTTAGCAACTCCATCAAATATTCTGCCCATCTTCCCCTTACTGCCTTCTCTTCCATTATCATCTCTCCATCTGCACCTTTTACCTTTTCTTCTGTACTTGATTCACCTCCTCTTCCTCTCTTAATTTCTTTCCAAAACTCTTTTTATTACTTTCAAAATTTTCTGTCATACTCTTACCCTATTTCATATCTGCTCTTCTCTTTGCCTCCTTTACCTTGTGCTTTACTTCTCTTTTCTTTCCTTTGTACCTCTCATATGACTCCCTCATCCTATTTTTTAACCAATCTGTGAAAGCTCGCTTCTTCTCCTCTACAACCTTCTTTTTACCTCATCCCTCCATTCAATACCCTTCCTTCTATTTCCTCCCGTCCTTCTTGTTCCTCACACCATCTTTGCACACTTTGACTCCTTGAACCATCCCCATTCCTCCTCCACTCCTAGCTCTACTCTATCCTTCATGCCCCTCTCAGCTTCTTGTACTCCTTCTCCTTTTCCTTTTCATTTAAAGAGTTCACTCTAAGCACCTCTCTACCTTTTGTCCTTTTCCTCTTTCTCCATCTATCCTCCACTATCAACTTACCTTCCATCAAAAAATGATCTGATATTCCCCCACCCTCTCCCCTTAGCACATGTACATCCTTAACTCTTCCTATTATACTCCTATCTACCACTACATAATCCATTAATGCTCTATCTACCACCCTTCCATCCACCACCCTCTCCCATGTGTACTTATGCTTGACATTCTTCCAAAACACTGTACAGTATTTGCTATCATCAAATTTTTCTAGACACATCTCCACCATCAACTCTTTCCCGGAACTTCACATTTCCCAACCACTCCGTCAATTGGTTCATTTCCTACCCTAGCATTAAGGTCTCCCAGTACTACTACATTGACTTTCCTCCCTAATCCCTCTATGCACTCATTTAAATCTATCCAAAAAGCCTCCCTTTCTTCTACACTCTTCTCACTACCAGGCCCATATGCACTTAAAAAACCCCACGTCTCCTTTCCTAGTTTCACCTTTATCCATATTATCCTTGAGGAAACCTCCTTCCATTCCACTACCTGTTTACCTCTCTCTTCACTTACTAGTATAGCCACCCCTTCTCTCTTTTAGCCTCTCTTCACTCCTGATAACCTCCCAATTACACTCCCAAACTCAAACTCGCCCTTCCCTCTCAACTTAGTTTCACTCAAAGCCAACACATCCATCTTTCTTCTCACATACTACCTATCTCTTCCCTTTTACTCTCATCTGTACCACATCCACACACATTAAAATACCCAAAACCTTAGGGTGCTGGTTGGAAATCTCCTAGACCCTCTTATGCCTTTACTTTTTTTTTAGGAATGTCCCTTATGGGGCTACAGGGAGAAGGATGTCTGGTCCCAATCCCCGTCCTGTTTTTCTCGCCTCTAATGATCCAAGCGGAAATACTTGGTGGCAGTATTCTTTTCCCCCACCACAGGGAGAGCATTTTATAAGCTATTTTTTCTGCTTTCTCCTTTTCAACAAATTAATGTTTATATGTATGTATATATGTGCATCTGCAACATGCAAATGTAATGTGTAATATTTTGTTGAACTGTTAAATTGAAAAATTGAATTGAATTTGCTACAGAGGTCAAAGGGCACCAAAACGATGATGGCACAGGAAAGTAGCACCATCTCAAATCATGATAATTTCTTGACGTGATTCATATAGATAGCAATTGATAAATTGTAAACCTTCACACAAAAATAAAGTGGAAGGATTGTGTGAAGCCAGGTAAATAGGAATATAGACTAGGCCTATACATGTAGCTAAATGGCACCTGCCATCGGCACTTGTACTTGCTCCACATACAAAAAGGAGGGCTGCAGGCTGTGCCAACACATGATTCACATTCTCACCCTCGTTCAAATCTCTTCATACAGTACTTTTGTAAGTTTATTTTTGTATATACTTTATATCATGTAAGTAAAATAGTTATATATTTGCATTTTGCCTTTATTTCATATCCAGTGTAAGATATAAAATCTCCCATTTAAAGGCATAAAAGCATGCTGGCAATTTACCTAGTTGTATTATACGGGAAGGGAGCTATGCTTGCAGACCTGTCTTTGTATCTTTCAGCATCAAGTTTATTCTTAAATTCTTGAATAGTATTTGCACACACTGTTGCCTTACCTAATTTACTCTAGGTATCCACCACTCTGTGTAGGAAGCTATTCTTTTTCAGATCTCTTCTATAATTATCATTTTTGAGTTTCTTTTCATGTCCTCTTGTTTTATATTGTCCCACTTTAATAAATCATCTCTATCTAGGGTTTCCATTCCTTTCATAATTCTATAGTCAGTAGATCTCTCTCTTTGTTCCAGAGTTGGTAGTTCCAATTTGGACAATTTTTGTTGCTCTTTGTATTCTTTCTAATTTCTTTATATTCTTTTTAGTACTGGGTGTCCATAGTGTTACAGCATACTAGTATTTTCTTGACCATTTCCTCATCCAAATAGTCAAATGCCACTTTCATCGACCTTAGTAGGTTAAAGGTTTCTGACTATTTTGTTGATATATTTGTCTGGTGACATGTCTTTGCTGATTATTACTCCTAGGTCCCTTTCCGAGCTTACTTTTTTGACTTCATCTTCACCAATTTTATAATTCCTCGATATTCTATTTTTACTTTTTCCAAACTCCATTATACTACATTTCTTGATGTTAAAGTTCACTTTCCACTTTTGACTCCATTTCCAGATCTTATCTAGGTCTATCAGTAGTGATTCACAATTTTCCTCTGTACTTACTTTTTTTAGTATTTTCGTGTCATCTGTGAAGAAGTTCATGTAACATTCCACACCTTCATCCATGTCATTTATATACAGTAGAACCTCTACTTATGATTGCCTAAACATTTGAATTTTGCAACATACAATGTGAAATTTGATCTAATATTTGACTCTACACACGAAGTAATTTCCAACATATGAAGTCGTCGAAGTTTCGCATATATATGGTGTCGAAGTTTCTCATAGCGTCGCAGTTTCATGGTTAGCCTGTTAGACGGCAGTCAGTTCACAGCTCTCCTTTGTGTCGTGTGGTTCTTCTTGTTCTGATCGTAAATAACAGTGCTTAATACCTTCCTTTTTCACATTTCCTTTTTTATTTTATCATCATGGGTCCCATGATGGCTAGTGTGAGTGGTAGCAGTGGTGAAAAAAGGAAGAAAGTAATGCTTTCCTTAGAAGTAAAGCAAGAAATCATAGAAAAGCATGAGAGCGGTGTTAGTATAAGTGATCTGGCTAATTAATATGGCCGATACATGTCTATGATCTCGATGATCTCTAAGGTAAAGTGACAATAAAACCCCCTTTTTATTGATTATTTCCTTATCAATTTTTTTTTTTTACATCTCTCTTATATACAGTAATGCATTTGTTTTATTGCTATGTGTAATTATCTGCAGTACAGTATTTATTAAGGAGTTATCATAGGTTTTTGGGCTGCTGGACGAATTAAACGAATTACAGTTTATTCTTATGGGAATATTTGATCTAACATATGACCATTTCAACATACGAAGTAGGTCCTGGAACGAATTAAATTCGTATGTAGAGGTTCTACTGTATATGGCAAACATGATTGGAGCCAATACCAAACCTTTCAGGACAGCACTTATTATTTCTTCCCAGGTTGAGTATTTGTCCCTAATTACTACCTTCATTTTTCTCCCAGTAAAGAAGTCTTTCATCCATTCCAATAACTTTCCTTTAATACCACCTATTGATTCCATTATTCTTATTAGTTTTCTGTGTGGTACTTTATCAAATGCTTTGTAGATCTAGGAAAGCACAGTCAGCCCATCCATCCCTTTCTTGTACTATTTCTATTAGTCTTGAGTAGAAGCAAATCAAGTTTGTGGTACATGATCTTCCTTGTTTAAATCCAAATTGTTTTGGATTCAGTATATTTTTTTCTTCCAAATGTTCAACCCATCTACTTTTGATAACTTTTTCACATATGCTATTGTGCTTGAAAGGGAGATCAGTCTGTAGTAAGTTGGATTTTCCTTGTTCCCTCCTTTATATATTGGTATGATATTTGCATTTTTCCAGTCCTGTGGTACCTTTCCTTCTTTGAGTGAGTATTCAATTATCTTGTATATTTTGTCTGTCAACTCATCTATGTATTCTTTTAATATCAAATTCGCAATTCCATCTGGACTGTGTGATTTTCTAACATCAAGGTTTTTTATTTAGTCTCTGATTTCCATCTGTCTTAATTATTTCCTTCATTGAGGGGTATCTTTTTCTCCCTATTTCCTCCCAGTTTTGTGAACTTTCAATTGTGAATACAGATTTGAAATGTTTGTTCATAATTTCAACCATTTCTACATTTTTATATTATATTCATAATTCCCTTGGTGCAGTCTTACTATCTCTTGTTTGTTTTTTAGTTTACTATTTACATACCTGTAAGATAGTTTAGGTTGCTCCTTGCATTTTTCTATTTTGTCTCTTTCATAGTTTCTCTTTTCTTCTGTGTATTTTTACAAAATCTTTTCTTAGTTTGATACATGTTTGCCATTTACTTTTTTTTTCATCTTTTCCAAGCTTTGTCTCTTCTATCTTAAACCTTACTGTCTTTTTTGTTGCATCTGCATTTTATTTATACCCTTGCTTCTGTTTTAGTACATATTTATTTCCTCATTGTAAATTTCTTTTAGTATGTTCCATTTCTCTTCCATCTTTGCTTCTTCATTTAAGAAGTTATCCCAATTTGCATTTTGAAAGAATTTTCTGAGTTTCTCAAAATCTGTTTTGTTGTATATTAGTCTTCCTTTTCTATGTTTCTCATTTCTTCCCAAATCCATTTGCTCTTTTAGTTCAAACTCTATTAGTACATGGTCACTCTTCCCAATTGGGATTTTGTAATCAATTCTATTCACAATTTCAGGCATAAGTATTAAATCTAGTCTCAATGGTTCTTCATTGTTTCTTTGTCTAGTATTTTCCTTTACCCATTGAGTCATTGTTTATTCAATGGTCATATGCAGTAGTATGTTTCCCCAGAGGTCTTCTCCACCCTTCACTGTCATTTCTTCCCAACATATTTCTTTTGAGTTAAAATCACCCATAATTACTATATTTCCTCCTTTCAGTAGATCAATTAGTTCATTCTTTGTGTCTTCCAAGAGTTTGGAATGATCACTATCTGTCCAAGAGTGTGTTTTGAGGGGTACATACATTACTACAAATTTTCTACTTTTCATGTCACTGTTTTCAACTTTCATCATAATCAATTTCACTCTATTTTTCCTTCTGTTATCTTGGTCACATTTAAGCCTTAGTCAAAAATATTATTCCCCCATCCTGTTTTTCCTTTCTTTTCATCCAATGGTTGTACAGACCTTGTCCCACAGTGTTTGGTGGTAGAGGACCTTTTAATTTTGTTTCTACAATTCCCATTACATCTGGTTTTTCTAATGCCAAATAGTTATTTAATGCTGTCTATTTTAGTATAAGCTATTTTTAGTTTTTTCCTTTCTCTTCCTTTTTTGTCTACTTCGTTTCCCTTTTTTTTTATAAACCGTTTTCTCAGCCTCAGGTCAACCACTCTAAAAAAAAAAAAAGTCTCCATTCTTTTTTCATTTGCTTCATTTCTAAGTTTCTTTTCTTTCTTTTTCTTCATCGCTCATTTCTTTTTTTATCCATACATTTTTATAATGTCCACTATTTACTAGCTTTGTTCTAGATTGTTTTTCTGCTATTATTTGAGCCCTAAGTTTTATTCTTAATGGCCTAAATTTTTTTCTCTAGAGTATTTTCCCATTCCCTTCAATTCCTCAATTTCTTTGCCCATATCCTGTCCCTCTTCTTGAATCTCCTTCAGAATTGCTTTAGCAATCTCTTTATCTTTTTCTCTCTGATATCTAGGTACATTATGTTTCTCGTTAATACCTTAAACTACTACAGTGCACTTTTTTTCCACAGTGTCCCTGACCAAATTTCCTTTTTCCCTAATTACTATGATTACAATTTCTTTGGCATTTTCCTTCACTTGTTGCTCTACTATTTCTTTGAAAGATAATTATATTTTCTTGTTCCACTTTCCATTGGATTGATAGAACTGATCAAATTGTGGCCAGTGTTTTAGCTGTGGTAGACTTGGGCATAGAACTCAGGATTGTTATGCTAAGCCAAATGGACAAAGGTACAGGCAGGAAATGAGAAACAAGCAAACCAGGGAGGAGATAATGTGTGTAGAAGGAAACAGGAGGGAAGTGAATCAGAGTAGTAGATGCTATACCTGTGGTAAATATGGTCATGGGATGGAAAGTTGCCCCAAAGGGAAATGGAAATAAGGGGGACACACATGACTGGAGACAAGGAAGGGACTCTGGCAAGACAAAGGAGAAGGAAGTAGCAGGGAGAAAAGATGAAAGCAATTGCTGTATAGGTGAAGGTAGGTTAGACAAGATGGAAAATACAAGAGTAAGCAAAGGTTGGTTGCCTTATGTGAAAGATGCCACAATAGGAGTGGAGGGAAGTGAAAGGAAATGTGCAGTCAAGGCCCTGTGAGACACAGGGGCATCCTGCACCATTGTGAGGCCAAATGTGATACCAGGATTAGAAAAGAGACACGTAGGTCAGTTCACCATGGGATTAGCTGGATGGGTAACAACATTAGCATCCATAGATAAGGTATTACTTGAAATAGATGGTCAGACAGCAGATGTTGAAGTAGGAGTAGCAGAACTTCCAGTGAAGGGAATAAATGTCTTTCTCGGAAATGATATAGGTGAAATAGTCCAGGTTAGACTAAAGATGGCAGATGACAAGGCAGACAAATGATGAATCTGACATGGAGGATCCTGTAGCAGTCATCACTAGGTCCCTAAACAAAAAGGCATGAGAGGAAGATGAACCAAATTTCCTGTTTGCAGCAGATGTTGTAGATGAGATCCCAGAAGAATCACAAGATGAACTTAGTGTGGAAGAGAAGCAGGTAGCAGCAGAAGATGTAGGAGACCAGGGAGGCAACATCCTAGCAGAAGAAATGATCTTTGAGAAAACCACAAACAGAAAGGAGCTCATCAGACTACAACAGGAGGATCCGGAGCTGAAGGAGATCCACCACACAGCTGAGGAGGAGGATTAGGAAGAAAAGGATTACAGCAAAACCAAGTTTATTGTGGAAGATGGTGTACATCTGAGAAAATATAAAGCATCAGAAAAGGTAGGAGGTGATGTCATTACATAAACTGTAGTTCCACAGAAGATTAGGGAGAAGATTGTGAGGCTGGCTCATGTGATTACCTGCACCCACCTTGGAATCACCAAGACAAAACAGTGCTCAATCAATTTTATTGGCCTCGTTTGTCAGAAGATGTCAAGAGGAAAGTTAAGCAATGTGTAGTGTGTCATTTGACTGGAAAACCTAATTACACTCCCAAGAAGGTACCCATGTGCCAAGTTCCTGTCATTGAGGAACCCTTCAGTAGAGTAGTTCTTGTGTAGGACCTCTCCCAAAGGCTAAGTCTGTGATGTCATTTCTGCTTACCATTATTTGTCAATCTACGCAGTATGCTGAAGCTATACCCCTACCAAACATAAAAGCAAGGACAATCACCAAGGCCTTAATGTCTTACTTTAGTAAGATGGATATGCCTTGGGAAGTACAAAGTGATAGAGGCACTAACTTTTTAAGTATGATATTCAAGGGAGCCCTGGGAGGTGTCATGTATTAGCCTCTGTGTTTGAGTTGATGTATCAAAACTCGGCCGTGATTTGAACAGTTTCTCAATCCAGTAGCTAGTATGATAATTTGCCATTTAAAGGGGGTTTTCTCACTTCACAAGGACAACAAAAGTGTGTTGGCTGCATGTTATTGTAGCAAAGTAGCATGCAGTTGATACTTTACGGTCTATATGGGGTGACCCTATGGACCAGAGCCACACATCATTTTGTCTGTGATAAGAGGAAAACTCTGTTCATAGAGAAATGATGACACTTTTGTACTATGACTATCCCTCAGTTATGCTGTCCCCCAACCCCTTGTTACTGTCCTGTACCATTTCTCTGAATATTCATTTCCTTTTTTTGCCTACCCTGTGGTGGGGGAAGAGAATGCTACCACCAAGTCTTTCCACTTGAGTTGTAAAAGGCGACAAAAACGAGACCGGGGGGGGGGGGGTGGATGGGATTAGGAGTCCTACTACCTGTAGCACCAAAAGGAGACATTCCTAAAAAAAGAAGTAAAGGCATAAGAGGGTCTGGGAGTTTTCCAACCAGTACCCTTTTAATGTGCGTGGATGTGGTACAGATGAGAGTAAAAAGGAAGAGATAGGCAGTATGTTTGTGAGAAGAAAGATGGATGTGCTGGCTTTGAGTGAATCTAAAATGAAAGGAAAGGGCAATTGTGAGTTTGGGAGTGTAGCTGGGAGGTACTCAGAAGTGAAGAGGGGATGAGGGAGAGAAGGGGTGGCTATACTAGTAAGTGAAGAGATAAGTAAGCGGGTAGTGGAGTGGAAGGAGGTTTCATCAAGGTTGATGTGGATGAAGGTGAAGCTGGGAAGGGAGATGTGGGTTTTTATAAGTGCATATGGGCCTGGCAGTGAGAAGAGCGTAGAGAGGGAGGCTTTTTGGGTAGATATAAATGAGTGCATAGAGGGATTAGGGAGAAATGTCATTGTAGTTGTATTGGGAGACCTAAATGCTAGGGTAGGAAATGAACCAATAGACGGAGTGATTGGGAAGTATGGAGTTCCAGGTTAAAATCATAGTGGAGAATTGATGGTGGAGATGTGTCTTGAAAGAGAGTTAATGATAGCAAATACAGTGTTTGGGAAGAAAGTCAAGCATAAGTACATATGGGAGAGGGTGGTGGATGGAAGGGTGGCAGATAGAGCATTAATGGACTATATAGTGGTGACCAGGAGTATGGTAGGAAGAGTTAAGGATGTACATGTTCTAAGGGGAGAGAGTTGGGGAATATCAGATCATTTTCTGGTGGAAGGTAAATTGAGAGTGGAGAAAGGAAAAGGGCAGAAGGTAGGGAGGTGCTTTGAGTGAACTGCTTAAATGAGAATAAAAAAGGAGAATTGTAACCATAATCTCACAGATTACAACACAATGGAAAACTACACAGCAACACACATACGAACATACATACACACACACACACCACCAACCTCTTCCTTCACATGACCAAACCGTGAAGTACCCGATTCCTAAGAACACCTTTTACCCATATCCAATATACTATGTAACCTAGATTAATAACCATAATATATTTATAAGCAGAAATAACTAAACATTCTAACCATTGTAAAATAAAATAGTATCCAAGACTTGTATCACTGTAATAAATGTAGTAATATTAGATACCGTGCACCATTCATTATTGCTGATGCAGGAACTTTGCAGATGTACACCACCTGACAGAGGCGAGAGCTGTCAGTCTTTGAGGTGGTAGGAAAGCAGACAAGGAAGGTCTGCCTGTGTAATCTTTTTTGTAATAGACTTTTAGAAAGGTCTTGAGATTTTGATTAACCACTCAGAAAGGCTAGAACATTTACACTGGTGGAAGCGCCACCCACCCCCCAAAATATGTGACACGTATAGACAAAGTGCCAACGAATGTGACACGCATACCTACATTACTCGTCGAGTAATTCGAGTGTTCCAGGAACAAGTGACCTTGTGTACTTTTCGAAACACTACAATTAAGTTGTAGTTCGCTAGTAACGGGTGGCCATAACCCAAGTGCATAAGTTGCCGCTACCCAACAACTCAGCACAATTGTGACCTGTCACAATTAACCCCGCTACAACGAACAATAGACGTGCGAACCATCGTCGCCACGACTCATCCCAGTAAAGATATTCACTGCGGTGCCAAATCAACAGAGCAGGAAGTCAGGGTCTCCCATCTAACTGACAGATCACCCCTGTTACCATCCCCTTTGGCACCTCCCCCCCCCTCCTACGGGTACTACTACACACCCGGCTCTCTACATCATCCCAAGACCACCTAGCTGATTCAACGGTCTGCTGTGCAAGTAACTCTTCCAGTCATACATATAAAACAATGCTTTTGTCCTTTTTAGCTACATATATATATATATATATATATATATATATATACAAATACATGTATGTGTATGCATATTCTTATATTCTCTGAATACTTCATCTCGGATTTCAATTTTCTTTGAAAGTGAGCAAGCAAAAGATTATATATATACATAAAACTAATTATAGAATAACATTTTAGGTTGAACTTCATCAACAGCACAAACCAACAATCTACCCCTTGCTCTATAGAACCACCTTCGGAACCATGAACAAGTAATATACCTTTTTTTTTTCCTTGTTCATATATATTTGTATATTGTCTTTCTTTCATGATTGATTACATGTACGAAAATAGTAACGATGTCACACAATACCCGATCACGTTCTGCGGCTAGGAACCTAGTCGAATCAGTAGATCATAGCTTTATGAACATGGATAACTCCGACGGAGCACAGGAAGTTGTAACCCCCCCCCCCGACTCCCCCCATACTAACAATACCGCCCCACCGGCAAATCAAAGCCATATGAATCCATCTACATCCCAGGCCAATAACCAACCCAGTACCCCACAGACGCCCACCCATCCTCCTAGACCAAACTCCCCCCCTCCAAACCCCCCTACCTAAATCCATAACCACTATACCCTCTCAACCACAAATCCTGATATCCCCACTTTTTCGAAAGCAAGTGGCATCACCATCACTGACTACATCGCAGCATGCAAAGTCCATTTTGCTAACAATAATATTACCCAAGACAAACACAAAATAACTATACTCAATACCCACATCCAGCCAAGGTATGACTACAAAGATCTCTCCCGTCTCCTAAAATCTAAGCTAGAATCTAACATCACATACACACAATATTGCACAGAACTTCAGAAAATTTTCAGCGACAGACCTCAAAATAATTTTCATTTTCTATTCAAATTCCTGGAATTCATGCGCAACCCCCCACCCTCCTCCTCCTTCCACTCTATCGTGGCACAGGTAGCCGAAGTCTCAAAGACAATCAGAGCTTCACTCAATAACCCCTCCCCATGGGTATCACAGAATAACCAAGGTGTGAACTATGTCAAAGGAGAAGATGTAGCTAACCTACTTGAACTTGCTATGTTTTTCATGGCCCTCCCCATCAAGTGTGAAAGAGAGGCCCAGCGAGTTGACATTGACATAAATGACACCACTCCATCCAAATACATCCTTGACATTACAGACAAATGTGGAATTGATAGATTCAGCAATGCTCAACCGGCCAGAATAAACACAATATCCTCCATAAACAACACTCCAATCCCCCCTTACCCCCGCAACCCAAGAGTCCCTATAAATAACCTCAGCCCCATTTGGTGCAATATCCACAAATCAAATTATCACAACACCTGGGATTGCAGACAACGCCCTAGACAAAGTACGATGTGTTCTCTTCATAACACAACATCCCATTCAGACGCAGAATGCAAAGCCCAAAGACCCTACACCCAGTCAGCTAGCATGGGAAATAATCAGGCAAGGCCCCAAAGATCACCTAACAACCAAAGTCAGACTTACTGTACTTTTCATAACTCTTATAGCCATTCAGATAGAGACTGCCACCAACAAAACCGCCAATCTATCCCTAAACCTACCCATCACAACCAGAACAAACCATGCTCAGTTCATAACACATACTCCCACTCCGACAACGAGTGCCGTACCCAAAACCCAACACTACGTTCACAACAGGAACGCCCCACATCCTTCAACAGGAATCAAAACAGGCAGTTGGGGGAATCCATACAAGCCTCCCACAAGAAAAAAACATAACATCAACCATAGCTAAACCAGAAGCCCTATGTTTCACAGGCACAATAGGGAATATCCATTGTACATTCCTAATAGATACAGGCACGAAGATAAACATACTTTCACAGTCTATATGTACACAATTAGGTGATTCCTACCCTACCGACAAACCACACCTCATGGGAACCATGATAAGTGGCACACACCTAAACTTCACCTCAACCATAACCACCCCCATAACCATTGATAATAACCCATTCCCACCCACTACCTTCTACGTAGTCAAAAACTGGACCCTTGAATGTGATGGCATTTTAGGATTGGAATTCTTAGCCAACCACAAAATCTCTATACATACAAACCCCGCTATGCTCAAGTTAGGTGACATAGAAATCCCCCCCTCACCTATCCCGACGCTTCTAGGCGCTCAGGTGAACACCCTCAGTATCCACCACTACCCCCCACATCACCCTCCCGGAGTGTCACAACATCCTGCCTGCACCCAAGCTTGCCCAACTCGGCTTTTGCTGACCCTGAACGCAGAATGCCTCCGCGAATCCCTGACTCGATATCAGGCAATACCACCAACATTACGACACCTTTCCCCAACCACACCTACATGCCAAGTCGGACAACACCACACCACCTAATTCTCAACAAAGGCAAACTTACAATCACCCCAGGGGAAAGTATGCTTATCTCAGCAATAATACCTGGTGCACTTCCAGGCCAAGATATAATTGTGTCTCCCAATACCTGTAAGAATTTTTTTTTCCATATGCCTGCTGTTTGGGATACAGTTAGAGAGAACAAAGAGGCAATTATCTTAGTAGAGAACATCTCACATACCCCAGTTAAGCTAAACAAGCACACACAATTAGGAACAGCCAAATTATACATAGACCCCATTCAAGAAACACACACCACTCCAATCAACACCATCATCACCAAACCAAACCCCACTCCGATCCCCCCAGAAGATATCCCAATTATAGATTTCCAACAAGCCAGGACCAATCTTAGGAACATCCTTCAATCCCGTCGTGAGGCAATCGCCATAAACGATGAACCATTACGAAAGACTTCTTTGGTTAAACACCATATACACATACCACTCCACACACACCCCATTTTCATACCAGCTTACAGAATTCCTCAAAGCAAAAAGGAATTGGTATCACAAAACATAGACGACATGCTGGAACAAGGTGTCATCAGACATTCTCAATCCCCTTGGAACTCCCCACTTTTTCTAGTTCCTAAAAAGGATGGATCCTTTAGACCGGTCATAGATTTCCGTAAAGTTAACATCAACACCACCCCAGACCGTATGCCTATGCCTGTCATGGCAGATGTCCTCCAATCCCTGGGACAAGGAAACATGGTTTTCTCAACTTTAGACCTCAAATCCGCCTTTTGGCAGATTGAACTAGAAGAAGAGTCAAAAGAAGTCACAGCCTTCAGTACTGACAAAGGTCATTTCGAATTTAATCGAATGCCCTTCGGACTAAAAAATGCCCCTAGTACATTACAAAGACTTATGAATAGCCTTTTCAAAGACAAACTAGGCAAGTCCCTTTTCGTCTATCTAGACGACCTGATAATTTTTTCCCATACGGTAGAAGACCACCTAGACACCCTTGGGTACGTCTTACGAACCATCAAAGAAGCTGGACTCAAAATCCAACTTAATAAGTGCTCATTCCTAGAAAAGATCACCTTTCTTGGCCTTACTGTAAACAAAGATGGAATCCACACAAACCCAAACAAAATCAGAGCCATTGCTGAATTCCCCACCCCGAAGAACGAGAATCAACTCCGTTCTTTTGTTGGCATGGCCGCATATTATAGACAGTTTATCAGAAATTTTGCTGACCTAGCTACTCCACTTACCAAATTTACACGTAAGAACCTACCTTTCAAATGGAACTCTGAGGAACAAGAATGTTTCGACAAAATAAAGACGGCATTGCAAAGGCCCCCATACTCGCCTTCCCGAACTTTAAGCAGGAATTTTTCCTGTATACGGATGCATCCACCCTAGGGATAGGCGCAGTCCTACAGCAAATAGACTCAAATGGGAAACATAGAGCGATAGCGTACGCAAGCCGCGTATTGAGCCCTGCAGAGCGTAACTACTCCACCACCCACTTGGAAGCTCTAGCAGTAGTCTGGGCTCTAAAACATTTCCGAGAACTCATTCTGGGTCACAAAATCACAGTCTTGACAGACCACCAATCTTTAACAGAATTTTTCAAGGGAAAGACCTTACAAGGTAAGATAGCAAGATGGCATTTAACCATATTGGAATACACCCCTGAAATAGTCTACACTAAAGGAAAAGCTAATGTCGTTGCAGACGCACTTAGCCGCAAACCCCTAATTGCAGCAGTCCCTACCACCAATTATATTTCCCCCCAGGAACTACGAGAAGAACAGAGAAAAGACCCGACTTGGTCACAGGTAATCCGTCACCTAGAAATGGGAACCACCTTACAAACCCACCCCCCTGTACCCGTCCGAGAATTACACCTAAAGGATGGAATTCTTAAAAGAGGCACTACTATCCCAACCCAAACAATAATCCCTAATTCTTTAATTCCAAGAATCCTCCTAATGGTACACAATAGCCCCATTGCAGGCCACCCAGGCAAAGAAAAATGTCTTGCAAACACCAAACGGGCATACTACTGGCCCAAGATGGCCACCGACATCAACCGTCACATCGAAGACTGCATCACATGTAGCCAACTTCGTGGACCAGACCCGAAACCACTCCAAATTGGAGAAGTACCCCTTCCTTCAGAACCATGGGATACTATGGGCATTGATCTTTTAAAACTACTTCCAAGCCGCCAAGGTTCCCAATACATCCTTACTGCAGTAGATTACTTCTCAAAGTATACAATACTAGTCCCCCTGCCAGACAAATCGGCAGAAACAGTGGCCCAAGCCTTAGTCGACCATGTGTTCTGTAAGTATAACATTCCTCGTCAAATCCTTTCGGATAACGGATCCGAATTCATGAACGCAGTCCTCCAAAACATAGCCAAATTATACCACATCAACAGATTATACGCCACAGCGTATCACCCACAAGGAAACGGACTAGTAGAGAGAACAAACAGAATGATCCTCGAAGTCCTCTGCCCCCTGCAAGAATGCCTTTGTGACACATGGGAAGACTGGCTCCCACAAGTACAAGCCAGCATAAATGGCTCTATAAACTCAGCAACGAAGAACTCCCCTCACTTCGTACTCTTTGGCCAACCCCTCCGTATGCCTTATGACATACTTGAAAAAAACCCTCCCCCCCTCTACACCATAGAAGATTACGCAAAACGCGTAGAACTTGCCATGCACTTGATCCACAAAGAAGTCAAAAAGAACCTAGAACAAGAAAAACAAAAGACAAAAACCAAACAACATAAATACTCTCGATCCTTGTCTCTCACCCCAGGTGATGTTGTCATGCTTAAACAACACAACAGATCTAACAAACTTAAACCAAAGTTCTTCGGCCCCCTGGTAGTAGCAGAAACGCTAAGTAATAACAACTACCACCTTATTGACCCATCAGATGACACCCTCATCACAGCACACGGAGAAAAACTAAAACAAATAAAATCAAACCTCGACGTAACCTCCATCCTAGACAGGCATAGATTCCTACCAAACCAACCTCCACCCACAACCACGAATCCTCAACCCCCCACCTTTCACATGACACTACGCTCCAAGCGCTAACTCACTACACCAGCCCAGATTCTCCCCCCCACCTTAGAGAGCAGGACGTCATGCTCATCTGAGTGGGAAGTGATCACGATCCCTATCCATCAAACCTTTCCCCAACTATATAATCTCTCTTCACTTCCTTCAGGATCGTGCTCACCTGGCTGAATCATACCCAAATCATACCCATAATGAGAAATATCATGAACAAAACAAAACAAAACAAAAAACATCTGGAGATAAGATACCTAACCCCACTCCCCAACTTCCAGGCCAATCCTACCTCTCATCCTCGTAGTAAGCCTCATCGCAGCCCTTTCCGGCACTGAACAACCGAGGATGATTCCAGGAGCGATAGTCGCCCCTGCAGGTCAGGTAATGGTAATCAGAGACACAATAACAGTTAAAATGGAATTTGACATCGCGAGAATACATTCAGATCTAGAGTCAATACGTAAACTAACCAATACCATATCAGACCACTTCCATACTACCTTTAAACACCCCGATCCCATGTCTAACTCCTCAAAATCAAGAGACAACATGTTCGACTTAATCTCCACCAAGCTAAACACATTACTCCTCCAACTCTCCACAATTGAACGGAGTGACATGACATCAACTCATAACTCAGAACTCCACCATGCCTCCTTCAGACATAAAAGAGGACTCATGAACTTCATGGGCTCCCTTTCTAAATCCCTATTTGGCATTGCAACTGAAGAAGATATAACCAATGTTCACCTCACAATAGACAAAATGGCCTCCAAGCTAAATAAGATGGGAAAACTTGTTCTTCTAAACTCCCAAAATTCTAAATACTTAGCAGGATACGTAAACTTACTACTTGACCGTTTCTCCAGACTCCACGAATATTCCCTTAATCAATCCAACCACCTCCACGAACTAGAAATGATCATATACTACATTGAACAAATAAAAACCATAAGCGACCACATAGGTATGGTCAGACACTACTACCATTTACTTACACTCAACATCGTCGATGCAGCCGCCAACAAGGCCACCTCAAACCTCCTCCCCAAAGGCAAACTAAAAACTGCACTCTCCAGCGCCTTAAGAAACCTCCACCTAAAAAGCATTTTCCCCGCCGAACAATTAGACCTATACTACCCTCTCATTGAAACAACACTAGGCACAAATGCAATCTACGCACACATCCCCCTCGACCCACAAAAAAGATTCACAGGTTGGAATATAATACCATTCCCATAAACCTACAATAACTCAACTATCACTCTTGATGTGGAACCCACAACAGTCATCAAATCTGAAGATGGCCAATGGTATTCATATACCTCCTCTTCTGATCTCGCCATTTGCAAATCAACTGTCTCTAAATTCCACATTTGCCCTGCATACCTTTTCAGTTTCTACTGTACCACAGAATTAACCTGTATGAATAAAATTGTAACATTGAACTCCAGCACCCTAGACAGTTGCACATACAAAGAAATCAACCCCAACAAACTCCTTCACGTACACATTAATACAAAATACTTCCTATTCTTCCCACGAACCACACTCGTTTCTGTAATTTGTAAAGAAAACCCCTCATCTTGGCAAAAACCAAATCTGTGGACCTGTCTCAATTCCCGACTCATGCGAAATCTTCTTTGAAAACACAAGATTTCAACCCAACCACCACCACAAGATCCTTCGATATAACCTCACCTCCGTCCTCGACCCCATTGAACCCCTTCCAATACCCCTAAACTCCCCCAAACCTCTTTCCATTTCCTTAAACCCACAGGACTATGTAGCTCTACTAAGCACCACCCAATCAAATATAATTGACACGCTGCAATTCATCACCCCCACACTCCCATCAATCGCTATATCCCTCAGTTCCTTCGCCCTTCTAGTCCTGCTCCTACTCATTTGTAAATTGGTATATGTTTGTGCATTAAAACGCACCGGCTAGAAGACCTGAACCCCATATACATATACCTTAACCATAAGATTATAATCCATACGTAACTTTACGATAATAACCCATCAAAGGATGTTAGAACCTTTCATACATTTGACCTTATTACCACTCCAATTATTCGACTCCCAGAAATGAATCATAACCCAGAAAACTACTTCCCAATATCTTAACTAAAGGGAAGAACCCTTTTACTCCTTGATGACCCAAGAGTGCAACTCACAGAAATGACCCCTTTTATTCACCAGTGACAATAGACAAAATCCAGTCACAGAACTGACACATAATGATCTCCCAGAAAAGAGAGAAGTGTAAAGTGGTGAAACCGAGTGTACAAAAAAAAAAATGAACAATGAGAATGCCATGATACCTATTAAACCACACCCAACAAACAATGACAATTTAACCCCCCCCCTCAACACCTATTAAGGTTCAAAACAGGTATCACGTCATACTCGCCATATCTATATATATGTATATATCTATGTATGAAAATTTAACAAGCCCCCTCGCCGCTCCTTATTCCAGGTGACAGGAGTCACCTCTTGCCGGGAGGGAGGTATTATGTAACCATATTCTCACAGATTACAACACAATGGAAAACTACACAGCAACACACATACGAACATACATACACACGCACCACCAACCTCTTCCTTCACGTGACCAAACCGTGAAGTACCCCTGATTCCTAAGAACACCTTTTACCCATATCCAATATACTATGTAACCTAGATTGATAACCATAATATATTTATAAGCAGAAATAACTAAACATTCTAACCATTGTAAAATAAAATAGTATCCAAGACTTGTATCACTGTAATAAATGTAGTAATATTAGATACCGTGCACCATTCATTATTGCTGATGCAGGAACTTTGCAGATGTACACCACCCGACATAGGCGAGAGCTGTCAGTCTTTGAGGTGGTAGGAAAGCAGACAAGGAAGGTCTGCCAGTGTAATCTTTTTTGTAATAGACTTTTAGAAAGGTCTTGAGATTTTGATTAACCACCCAGAAAGGCTAGAACATTTACAGAATGAGTATAAGAAGAAGCTGAGAGAGGAGTGGGAGGGAGTAAAGGATAGAGTAGAATTACTGAAGTACATGAGACTTACTGTGGGTTAGTTGAGATGTGCTTCTGGTTTTATGAAGCACATCAATTCTGCTGAATGGTAAGCATTCATATGAGATATGCTCCGCCCAGCCAGTCCAACAGTCTTTGAATAATACGAGCACCCACATGATAACCTGGAACTTGATTATTTTGTGATGAAGAGCTTCCCAGTTGGTTATGTGTAAGGGGAGGAGAGGAGGGCATATGAATGCTTACCCTTCAGCAGAATTGATTTGCTTCATAAAACCTGAAGCACATCTCAACTAACCTACGGTAAGTCTCATGTACTTCAGTAATTTTATATAAGCAAATCACAATTCTGCTGAGGGTTCGCAAACATATGAGGTTTTGAAGACATGTGGGTGTCATGCCTCAGAAGTTCTTCGGCAGGTGAAGTTGGGGCTGTTCCATAATTCTTCCATTTCAAATTCAGTGTGCCCAAGCTAATCCAGTACTGTATCTTGGAATGGGTCTCCCTCCTGTACAATTTCCTTGTTGTAGTGTTTGGCAAAGGTCGAATTCTCTTGACCATCCAGCCTTGGACATGATGTGGCGTATAGGTACAGACATGGATCTAGCTTGAGAGGCAGCAGCCGAGCGGACACTGGTTGCTGTGTATTTGGTAGAGTCAATTCCAGAGATAGTAAGTACATGCTTGATCCATCTTGCAATTGTGTCTTGATACTGGTTTGTGCGGTTTGATGAAGCTTATGAGGAGTCTTCCATCCTTCTTCCCTGTCTCGTCTCGGAGGTGTTCCGTTTTTTCCAGATATGTGCTCAAAGTCCTGCACACACACACACTTTCGTCCTTAGTGTAGGGAAAGAACTTCACAGAGTGAATGTTAAATCCAGGGTGACATTGTTTAATGTTGTCCCCTAACCAGACTGAAATAGCTTCTTCCTTTATGCTTATATTCTTGAGTACTAGTAAGTGTAGGGTCTGAACTCTGGCAGCTTGTGTAAGTGCCATCAGCATTACTAGTTTGAGTGTAAGTTCTTTCAGTGGGAGAGACTGTAAGGGTTCCAACTGTTTCAGTTTTGTTAATACAGGTTTGACATCCCAGGTGTCCTTATATCTAGGCATTGAAGGCCTCAGGTTGAAAACTCCCCTCATTAACCTGATGACTAGGGGATGGTTGCCTGCCCTGCATCCGTCCACAACTATCCCCAGCGAGGATAGGGCCCCCCTCGCCGTGTTGATACTGTTGTAACCCACACCTCTGTGGAAAGTTTCTGTTAAGAAGTTTATGACGTCAGTTACAATGGGAGTAGTGGGATTGATGTCCCATCTATGACAAAATTGTGCCCACCTATTGATATGTGATCTGTATTGTTTGCTAGTTCCAGGTTTCCATGATGCCAAGATAAGGTCCGTACCTTTTTCAGATATGCCTCGTTCTCGCAGGCTTTCCCTGAAAGTAGACAGGCCATCAATCTGGTATGGGACATGATGGGATGTTCTTCCGTCGACAGGGGCCACACCAGCACTTTCTTTCTCCTCATTAAGATTCTTGGATCTTCTACGAGCAGCCTGAGTAGTGCTCCCATCCAGGGCTGTGATGTCCAAAATGGAACTATCATCCAACCTCTGGCCCCTTCTGCTCTTAACTTCTGCAGGCATCTAGCGATCAGGGAGAAAGGGGGCAAAATGTAGATGAGACCTAATGTTGCCCAATTAAGGTTGAATGCATCACAATAATTTGATTCTGGGTCTGGCCTCCAGGAGCAAAACTGAGGCACTTGTTTGTTCAACCTAGATGCAAATAGATCAATGTTGGGTGTGCCAAAAATGATGCTTAATTTCTTAAAAATGTTCTCATCCAACTTCCATTCATGTCTGTCATTGAAGTTCCTGGATACTGTATCAGCCAAAGTATTATCACTCCCGGGAATGTAGGAACATGTGATCCAGGCATCATTGTTTAGACACCAGTTCCAAATTTCAGAGGAGACATTGTTACATGCCACCGACTTAGTGCCTCCCATTTCATTGATGTAGTTAACTGCTGTAGTGTTGTCACAAAAAACTTTGATGTGCTTTCCTCTGACCTCATTTGCAAAAGATTTTAATGTAAGGAGCACAGCTATGAGTTCCTGGGTATTAATGTGAAGCTTCTTTTCCTCTGACGTCCATCTTCCATTGACTGACCGATGATTTATGCAGCCACCCCAACCTAAGTCTGAAGCATCTGAGTATAAGACAATTTCAGGAGTTGGGTGAATTATTCGCCTATGTTGGGTCTCAACATGTTTGATCCACCAAGTCAGGTCAGTTTCCATTTCGTCGGTGATCAACATTTTATCCTCAAAGTTCCCATAACTCCTTCACAATGCTGTACTCTTTGCCGATTCAAGGTGACAATAGTTTAACTTTCCAAGTTCCACAGCTGGGAAGGCAGCAACTAGAAGCCCGATCACCCTGGCTACTTCTCTGATTTTGTCACTAGTCTTAGCTATCAGTTGTTTACATCCAAGTAGAATTCTTTCTTTCCTACATATTGGTAAGGTAACAATAATTTTGTCCAAGTCAATGACATTGCCAAGGTATTCGATACTTTTAGTGGGTTCTAGCACAGATTTTGCAACGTTAATACAGAAGCCCATTTTCGTGAGTAATTCAATGGTAGAATTAATGCAATCATAGCATCCAGAAAGAGAAGCACTGCACATGAGAGTGTCATCAATAAAGCTGGTGATGGTAAAGCCTTTTTCTCTTAAAGTAACAAAGATAGGTTTCATGAGTTTGGTAAAAAGTCTGGGTCCTTCTGAGATTCCATTTGGGAGACAGGTGAACTGATAAAGTTTGCCATACCATTGAAAACAAAGGAATTTTTGCTGTTCTTCCGCTATTCTAATAGAGTAGTAGGCATGTTTAAGATCCACAGATGCCATATAGTCCCCTTCATTTATTAGTCTGATAGCTTGTTCAAAGTTCTTCATTTTGAAATGGATATAGGGAATATGGTTGTTTAATTTTTCTAAATTGAGTACCATCCTATAATCTCCATCTTTTTTCTTCTTCAGAAATACAGGGGAAATGATCTGATCTGCCCTTCTCTTTGTTTCTTTTAAAACTTTAAGCTCCAATAATTTCGAAATTTCTTGTGATAGTATCATTTGTTCCGCCAGGCTAAAGTTATATTCCACATTCCCAGAACACAGGGAACCAATATCATTGACATTAATATTCAGGTGACAATGTTTGACTATGTCTAGAATACATGTATCACTAGTGATTTTTTGCCACTCATGCACAAATCTGTGAAGGGAACCTGCCACAAAGTTGGTACTTGCCTGGTTTATTGTCGGGGAGTGCTGCGTCTCCTGCCTTTGGAGTTTTTTTTAATCCAAGGCCTGCCGAGCGTAGTAAGGCCTCTGGTCTCCCCTATGTCCTAGCCTCCGCTGTCCATAGGGTTGAAATCGTGTGTGTCCTTTAAACTGGGTTCTTGTCTTCCCACTTCCAAACTTCCATGCGCCTGGCTTCCAGGATGGAAAGGGGGATTTGGCTGTGATTTTGCTTTTGAGTTTTTCCGCCTCTTCGATTTGTCTTGCGGATTGTGAGAGGTCATCCCCAAACAGAAAGCGTGACATGGGCACTTTGTCAGAGCATAGGTGTGAGTACTTTTGATTTATTTCCCGTTTGATGTTAAAACGGCGAACCAACCTGTTACGGTAGTTGGCATGCCCTAACAGTGCCAGAGCACCATTGATCATGCCCACCTCATGGGCCACCACAGCGTTACCTTCATCCTGGGCCACTTTGTCAAGCACCAAAAGTGACTTGATGATGATGGAAGTTGCCTTAGTTATATCTTTATTGACTTCCTTCATGCGTACGTCTGCTTTTTTAGCGTCCTGTTTTAGTGCCTCCAAAATTTGCATATTGCACTCAACTGGGGATAAAGCAGGGCAATTACCAGGCCTCTTGGTACTCTCGTCCTCCGCAATTTCTTTATAGGTGTCCTCCCTCATGCCGTGGTCAAATATTTGATTGACCATGTCCGCCACATTTTTGGCAACATCTCCGGAGACTTCTTCAACTGGGCCGAAAACCTTAGAGGACTGCATCAAAATACTGCCAATGGGGAAATCTTCATGCAACTCACCTTCTTCACTGCTGCATCCGTCGGAGATAAAACCCGAAAATTTACCTGGAGAGGGCGTAACAGGCCCTGCTTCCTTCCTGGTTGAACTAGTGCCCGGTCTGGCATCGTTGTGGGTTTCCTGCCTCTGCGAAACATCTTGCCGCCTCTCCGCTTTTAGTTGATCCATATCACTCCTCAGTTCAGAGATGGCTTGCAGTACTGTGTGCCAAGGGGCTGAGGAGTCGTCATGTTCTTGGAAAGCAGTACGTGACATGGAGCTGTCGGGGGGCGGGGGAGGGGGGTTGCCATGTCTTCTAGACTTCGATGCATAGCGCCAACGCAAGTATTTCTATCCCGATGGGAAGTACTGTTGCTTGACCTGCTTGATTTATGCTTGTATTTGCGAGAATGTTGGCTTGCTTCTCCTCCGTGAGAGGAGGCGCCCGACTTCCTGCTTGTATGGGTATGTGTTTCGTCGGAAGACGACATGGCGGTTGTGACCGACGGAGTCGTATGCACGTTGTCGTAATTACCTGATAATCTAGTGAGTTTCGTTAAAACTCAAAATGAGAGCGTCGTAAATGCTTATTAGATGATAAAATGAGCGTCGTAAACGCTGATTAGATGATAAAATGAGCGTCGTAAACGCTTATTAGATGATAAAATAAGCGTCGTAAACGCTATTATCATATTGCAAATTGAGCGTCGTAAACACTCGAATGCCAGGTCAAGCACTAGTAAGCAGGGATATGGTTGAAATATACGTGCGACAAAGTAAACAATCTTTACGACCGTTCAGCACGGCAGCGCGTAAGCAACTGTTGGACCGGCTAGGCGGAGCATATCTCATATGTTTGCAAACCCTCAGCAGAATTGTGATTTGCTGATAAATCTAGGAGTGGAGGAATGGGGATGGTTCAAGGAGGGAGTCATAAGGTGTGCAAAGATGGTGTGTGGAACAAGGAGGGTGGGAGGAAATATAAGGAAAGGTAGTGAGTGGTGGGATGAGGAAGCAAAGAAATGTGTAGAAGAGAAGAAGCAGGCATTCATAGATTGGCTACAAATTAGGACAAGGGAATCGTATGAGAGGTACAAAGTAAAGAAAAGGGAAGTTAAACATAAGATAAAGGGAGAGCAGATGTGAAATGGGACAAAATTTTGAAAGTAATAAAAAGATGTTTTGGAAGGAAATTAAAAGAGAAAGAGGAGGCAAATCAAGTAGAGAAGAAAAGGTAAAAGGTGCAGATGGAGAGATGATAATGGAAGAGAAGGCAGTGAAAGGAAGGTGGGCAGAGTATTTTAGGGAGTTGCTAAATGTGAAGGAGGATATGGAGGGAAAGGTAGTTGCAGTGGAAAGCACTAAGAAAATGAGAGTGATGAGTGAGGAAAATGGAGAAGAAATAGGGAAGGATGAAGTGAAAGCAGCTGTTAGGATGATGAGAGCAGGTAAGGCACCTGGGTTGGATGGATGCCATGCAGAATGTCTGAAGAAAGGAGGTACAGTTATGGTGGACTGGCTGATAAGGTTATTTAATGTTTGTTTAAGAGAGGGTAGAGTGCTGGAGGACTGGAGGAGTGCCTGTATAGTTCCTCTTTACAAAGGAAAGGGGGACAAGTGTGAGTGTAGTAGTTTGAGTGTAGTTGGGAAGCATATGGGAGGGTCTTGATTGAGAGGATTAGGAGAGGAACAAAGGGAATAATTGGTGAGGAACGGTGTGGGTTTAGGACAGGTAGGGGTTGTGTAGATCAGATTTTTGTGGTAAGACAAATATGTGAGAAAACTATAGGAAAAGCTAAGGATGTTTTTTGCGCTTTATGGATCTGGAAAAGGCTTAAAACAGGGTAGACAGGAAGGCATTGTGGGAGGTACTGCAGATATATGGGATAGGAGAAAAACTGTTAAGAGCAGTCAAGAGTTTTTATGAGAGTAGTAGAGTTTGTGTTAGGATTAAAAATGGAGAGAGTGAATGGTTTGAGGTAAAGGTGGGACTTTATCAGGGATGTGTTATGTCGCCCTGGCTGTTCAATCTTTACATGGATGGGGTGGTGCAAGAGGTGAATGCAAGGGTAGTGGGTCAGGGGTTGGAGATGATCAAAGAAAATGGGGAATAGTGGGAGGTGAGCCAGTTGTTGTTTGCTGATGACACTGCTTGTAACAGGATCAGAGGAGGGATTGAGGAAGTGACAGAGTTTGAGGTGTGTGAAAGAAGGAAGCTCTTCTACAACCTTCTTTGCTTCCTCATCCCATCACTCACTACTGTAACTGTCACCAACCATGCACGTGATCCACATACATGCAACATGGGACTTGTTTTGAGCAAGATTTGCATCTTGCAGACTTCACATGTTTCCCTATTGCAAAGCACAAAGTAAGACAAGAGGATGTCGCCACATGAAGATTCCTAATGTCACCAAACAGATCCATTTGAACCCCCTTCTTATAGCCTACCCCAATTACATTACCCGTAAGCTAAGATACACACACCAAGTCTAACCACACCCACCAACCACATGGCTAACCCCTATATATGAAAGTAACACTTGTGCCAATAATTATTAACTAACATGTGTCACATACGACAACCCACTAACCCCCTTTATTATTGGACGTCTATGCCACCGAGACCTCTAGAGCTGGTCAGGTCAAGAGCCTACCAGACACCAGAGCTGGTTAGGTCAAGAGCCTGCCAGATGCCAGAGCTGGCCAGGTCAAGAGCCTGCCAGACACAGATCTGCCCAGGTCACGAACATGGCAGAAGGCAGACACCTACTCAGGTGAGAGCCCAAGGTCAAGGCCTGGCACTTAGAATATTATGGTCAAAGGACTTAATTGTAGCCTGTTATAGTTAACCAGATCATATTGTTAATAAAGAAGAAATCACCACCAAGGTATTTCCCGCCCACACTAAGTCCCCCCACATGTAGCTCCCCAAACCAGTTACATAAGTGGCCGCAGCAGTGCTGCCATGCCCTGAATAGAAGCGTTGTACTGTAAACAAAGCGGTTACACTACCCTTCTATTTCTTCCTTGTTCCACACACCATCTTTGCACACCTTGTGATGCCTTCCTTGAACCATCCCCATTCCTCCTGCACTCCTAGTCTACTCTATCCTTTACTACCTCCTATTCCTCTCTCAGCTTCTTATTGTACTCCTTTTCTTTCTCATTTAAGCAGTTTACTTTAAGCACCTCTCTACCTTCTGTCCTTTTCCTCTTTCTCCATCTATTCTCCACTCTCAACTTACCTTCCACCAAAAAATTATCTGATATTCCCCCACTCTCTCCCCTTAGAACATGTACATCCTTAACTCTTCCTACTATTCTCCTGGTTACCACTATATAGTCCATTAATGCCCTATCTACCACCCTTCCATCCACCACCCTCTCCCATGTGTACTTATGCTTGACTTTCTTCCTAAACACTGTATTTGCTATCACCAACTCTCTTTCTAGACACATTTCTACCATCAATTTTCCACTATGATTCTTTCCTGGAACTCCACATTTCCCAACCACTCCGTCTATTGGATCATTTCTTACCCTAGCATTTAGGTCTTCCAATACCACTACATCGACATTTCTCCCTAAACCCAGTATGCACTCATTTAAATATATCCAAAAAGCCTCCCTTTCCTCTACACTCCTCACTACCAGACCCATATGCGCTTACGAAAAACCCACATCTCCCTTCCAAGTTTTACCTTTAGCCACAGTAACCTTAAAAAAAAAAAAAAAAAAAAAAAAAAAAAAAAAAAAAAAAAAAAAAAAAAAAAAAAAAAAAAAAAAAAAAAAAAAAAACAAAAATCATTCCACTCCATCACACGTTTACCTATCTCTTCACTTACTAGTATAGCCACCCCTTCTCTCCCTCACCTTCTCTTCACTCCTGAGACCCTTCCAACTACATTCCCAAACTCAAACCCGCCCCTCTTTTTTCAACCTAGTTTCACTCATTGCCAACACATCCATCTTTCTTTTCACAAACATACTGCCTATCTCTTCCCTTTTACTTTAATCTGTACCACATCCATGCACATTAAAAGACCCAAACCTTAGGGTTCTGGTTGGAAAAGTCCTCCCAGACCTTCTTATGCCTTTACTTTTTCTAGGAATGTCCCTTGTGGGGCTACAGGGAGAAGGATGCTTAGCCCTATCCCCAGCCCGTTTTTGTTGCCTTTTATGACTCAAGTGGGAAGACTTGGTGGCAGTATTCTTTTTCCCTACCACAGGGTTTGGCAAAATAAGAAAATGAGTATTCAAAGTGGTACAGGACAGTAACAAGAGTGGGAAGACAGCAATGGAGGGACAGTCACAGTACAATTAAGTATCATAATTTCTCTATGAATGGAGATTTCCTCTACCAGACAATATGATGATTGGAAATTGAGGATATAGATTAAGGTGGAGCTATACATGAATTTGAGTCTAGGTATGTTAGAAAATTAGAAAATAGGAGACAGAACCCAGCAAGCCTTGCTCCTTTCCTGCATACTACAATTATGTAAGTACACACACACACATCGGTCGAAGTGACATTGAGTGTTGGAACTCCAGGAAAAATTAAGTTTCGTCGATCTCAACAACAAGAGAGTACCTTTGTTGTATTAGTAGGGAAGGGGAAAGCTCGTGGTGTAGTGGGAAGGTGAAGAAAAAGGAGAAAGGGATTACTGAGGAAAATGGAAGGAAATGAGGAAGGGGATGAATGGGCCCTGGACATTAGAAGGGGTGTCAACAAAAGGTGTGCAGAACACACAGACGAGGTAGAACAGGGAAGGTGTCAAAAACAAAATACAGATAATAGCAGCTCAGTGGAAAGAGAAGATAACTGTAGTTATGGATTTAATGAGGGAGGAGATGACAATCTCCCCGACTAGTAAGTCTAGAGCAGGAAAAAAAAAAGAAAAAAAAAAAAAAAAAAAAAAAAAACGAAGCATGGAAGGTTAGGTTTAACCAATAAACACTAGTTACACAAAGAGTTGATAAACTGGAAGAACTAGAGAAGGAGAATCAAAACCTAACTAAAGAAATACAATTAAAAAGACAGTTAAAAGAAGTAAAAGATAAGAATGAGGAATTAAAGAAGAAGAATAAAGAGAATAAAGAGTCAATAGCAAAAGAAGCACAGGATTGGAGAAAAGTCCAAGAGAACAACAAAATTGTATTTAGAGATATAGTGACACAACAGATGAAAGAACAAACTAAGGACAGTTATTAAAGTGATGAGAGAGAAGGAGAATATAGTAAGAGACTTAGTGGACAAAAAGGAATGTATAATTATATTAGGGATGGAAGAGAAGCATAATCCAAATAGGACCAAAAGAGTAAAAGAGAAGGAAAAGGTAAAGAGCATATTAGTAGTTCAAAAGGATGAACAAGAAACAGGGAAAGAAATTGAAGAAATATATAGAAAATGGAAATACAATATAGATAAGACCAGACCAATTAAGGTTAAATTCAGGTCACAAACGACAGCAGAAAATATTTGAGCAAAAACAGGGAAATTAGCAAACAGTGATCAATATAAACAGGTATGGATATAAAGAGAAATGAATAAAGAGGAAAGAGGATGAGAAAACAAAAAGATTAGAAGCTAAGGAAAAAAACAAGAAAAGAACAGTCAGAGAGAAATTCTATTGGAGAGTAGTGAATATGAAAGTGAGGAAATGGTTCATAGTAGAGAAAAATGGAAAGGAAACAGAAAACATGATGGAAGTAGCAGAAAATAGAAAATGTCTTACACAAACATAGATGGCTTAATAACAGGCTTGATCGAAGTCAGTGATTTTTCATATACATATTTTCATATACCAAGGCTTTTTCCCCCTTCCAAGGGAGGTAGCCAAAAAGGGAAAGGCATAAAAACACTCCCACCCATTTCATCCCTAAATACCCTCCACACCTCTCCCACCCTTCCTCTCATCTGAGCACCTCCTGGATGACGGGTCATCCCTGCACCCTGCCCACCGCCCTGGGTCAGAAGCAGTGTCGCAAGACACAGTACATCCACAGCAAGGCCGCTTCATTTAATCGGCGACCCCCCCTCTCCGTCCCCCTTTGCAAATAAGGCGAGGACGGGGAGAAATCCCTTCGGGCTGCGTCAAAATTTACTCACACATACTACCCCACCCCCACCCCCCCGCCCATTCCTCCTCATGCAGTCACAACATCATCCATATACAACCATTCTCCACTCACCTCTGTCTTCCGTCCTCTCCCTTCCTCAACAGACATTCCCCTTTTCCCCAAAGCCCCCTTCACCCCATCCATCCACCTCATCCTAGGACGTCCCCTCATGTTCACTCCCTCCACATCTGCCTTCCATACCTCTTTTACTAGTCTTTCTTCACTCATTCTTTCCATGTGTCCAAACCATCCTAATATTCTTTCATCAACCCTATCTCCCAAATCCTTTTTTACCCCTGTTCTCCTCCTCACCTCCTCATTTCTCACTCTATCCAGCCTAGTAACCCCCACCATACTTCTCAGACACCTCATCTCAAACACATTCAAACTCCTTCTCTTCTTCTCTTATGTTCCACGTTTCTGCCCCATACAGTGCTGTTGGCACAATCACTCCTTCATACAGTCTCCTCTTCGCATCCATTCCCAAATGTCTATTCCTCATTACACTCTTTAAACCACCAAGGCATTTACTCGCTTCTCTCAATCTACATTCTACCTCCACCTTCACTCCACCTTTTCCTGCTACACTTGCACCCAAGTATCTAAAACTATCCACTTCCTCCAGTCGCTCTCCCTTAATGTTCACTTCCAGTCTACTGCCACTTTCACCCCTTGTACATCTCATCACCTTACTTTTACCCACATTTATCTTTAGCTTTCTTCTATCACATACTCTCCCAAACTCTGCCACCAGCTTCCTCAATCCCTCCTCTGACCCTGCCACAAGCGCAGTGTCGTCCGCAAACAACAGCTGGCTCACCTCCCACTTTTCTCCATTTTCTTTAACCATCTCCAATCCCTGACTCACTACCCTAGCATTCACCTCTCGCACCACTCCATCCATGTATAAGTTGAACAGCCAGGGCGACATAACGCATCCACACCCATCTCTGCTCTATCCTTTACTCCCTCCCACTCCTCCTTCAGCTTCTTTTCGTACTCCTTCTCCTTTTCCTTTTCATTCAAGGAGTTCACTCTAAGAACCTCCCTACCTTTTGTCCCTTTCCTCCTTCTCCATCTATCCTCCACTCTCAGCTTACCTTCCACCAGAAAATGATCTGATATTCCCTCACTCTCTCCCCTTAGCACATGTACATCCTTAACTCTTCCTATCATAATCCTATTTACCACTACATAATCCATTAGCGCTCTATCTACCACCCTTCCCTCCACCACCCTCTCCCATGTGTACTTATGCTTGACTTTCTTCCGAAACACTGTATTTGCTATCATCAACTCTCTTTCTAGACACATTTCCACCATCAACTATCCACTACGATTCTTTCCTGGAACTCCACACTTCCCAACCACTCCATCGATTGGACCATTTCCCACCCTAGCATTAAGGTCTCCCAGTACTATTACATTGACATTTCTTCCTAAACCCTCAGTGATTACCTGAAGGAAAAAGAATCGGACATAATGGGAATTGTAGAGACAAAATTAAAAGGTCCACTACCACGCAACAGCATAGGGCATGGTGCATATAATTATTGGATTAGAAACAGAGGTAAAAGAAGGGGGTGGAGTTATGTTCCTGACTAAGAAGGATATAAATGTGAGGAATGTCACATATGGAAAGAATAGAGTAGAGATGATTATGATGGAAGAGGACAGGGATGGGAAGAGCAGGAAGTTTATAGTAAATTATGTGCCTCCTAAAATGGCTTTGTGGGAAGAGAGAGAACAAAACAAATGTTAGAAGACACAAGGGTAACACTAGGATAATGGAAGATGGAGGAATAGTTATAATGTGTGACTTTAACTGTAAAGAAATCTGCTGGGAAGAGATGACAGTGAAGGGTGGAGATGACCTATGGGGAAATGTACTACTTGATATGACTATAGAACATACAATGATGCAATGGATACAAGACAATACTAGGTATAGAATTGAGGAAGAACCATCAAGACTGGACCTAATAATCACATCAGAACCTGAAATAGTGGCCAAGATTGAATATAAGACACCAATAATTAAAAGTGACCACATATTGGTTGAACTTGAACTAAATGAGGAAAAAATACATGAAAAGAAATGAGCAATATAGAAAAGGAAAATTGAGGTATAGAAAAACAAATTTTGATAAAATAAGAGAATTCTTTCAAAAAGCTGACTGGGAAAGGATACACAAGGAGGAAACAATAGTAGAATTGGAATATTTTGACAAAAATTTATAAAGGAGTGGAAAAGTATGTTCCAAGACAAAAACAAGAGAAAGGATATGTAAAGTGTTGGTACAACAAAAGATGTAGGGAGTTAAAAGACAAAAGGGATAAAGCTTAGATGAAATGAAAAAGACAAAAAATGTGAAAAATGGAAAATATATACTAGTTATAGAAATCAATATGTACAAGTGTGCAGAGAAGAAAAGAGAAAATATGAAAAAGATGTCATAGAAAAATGTAAAGATCAACCAAAACTATTTTACAGATTTGTAAACAACAAACTGAAAAACAAACAAGAACTAGAGAAACTACGACAAGGAGGAGTTGAATACACAGAGGAAATAGAGATGGCAGAAATTATGAACAAGCTTTTTAAATCTGTGTTTACGAGGGAGAACATACAACCTAGACATATCGAGTGGGAGGAGAAAGTCCCTCCTATGAAAGAGAGAGAAGTAACAAGGAAAGAAATAATGAATCACTTGAGTAACCTTGATGTCAGAAAATTGCATGGACCAGATGAAATGGCAAACTGGATTTTGAGACAATGCAGGAATGAACTAACAGACAAAATATATAGTCTAATAAGCAGTTCATTGAAAGAAGGAAAAGTTCCAGAAGATTGGAAAAGAGCAAATATAGTGCCAATATATAAAGGGGGAAACAAGGAAGACCCTACTAACTATAGACCGGTCTCTCTTACAAGTACGATAGCTAAAATTTGTGAAAGAATGATCAAAATTAGATGGGTAAGGCATTTGGAAAAAAACAATGTACTAAATCCAAGGCAATTTGGATTTAGACAAGACGATCATGCGTCACAAACTTAATGTGTTTCTATTCAAGGGTAATAGATGTAATACTAGAGAGATGGATGGGCTGATTATGCATTTCTAGACCTGAAAAAAGTTTTTGATAAGGTGACATATGAAATTGCTAAAGAAATTAGAAACTAAAGGAGGAATACAGGGCAAACTGCTGAAGTGGATGGAAGACTTCTTGCATAAAAGAAAAATGAGTGGTGATAAGAGACAAACACTAATTGGGATGAAGTGATTAGTGGAGTTCCACAAGGAACAGTTCTGGCCCCAATAATGTTTGCTATATATATTAATGATATGGATAAAGGAATTGAAAGTTATATGAGCTTATGGAACTATTTGTGTATCAGGGTGCAAACAACACTTGACACCCAATAACTAATCCTTTTGATAGAACACAAAAGTACAGTACATGACACTCCTTTAAAAAAATAATGCAGCAGAGAAAAAGAAAATAACACCTTTGCTCTGTCAGTGCTCAGTCATGATTGAGAAGCAAAGCGCTGGTGCTAGTATATGGCAACCGCCTCATGTTATATACCTAGCAGAATTTTAACAAAAATAAACATGTTATATGTAGGTATAAAACATTTAATGAATCACTATTAAAAAAATCAATCAATGGAATTATGTTTTTATACATACATACATACATATACCAAGGCTTTTTCCCCCTTCCAAGGGAGGTAGCCAAAAAGGGAAAGGCATAAAAACACTCCCACCCATTTCATCCCTAAATACACTCCACACCCCTCCCACCCTTCCTCTCATCTGAGCACCTCCTGGATGACGGGTCATCCCTGCACCCTGCCCACCGCCCTGGGTCAGAAGCAGTGTCGCAAGACACAGTACATCCACAGCAAGGCCGCTTCATTTAATCGGCGACCCCCCCTCTCCGTCCCCCTTTGCATATAAGGAGAGGACGGGGAGAAATCCCTTCGGGCTGCGTCAAAATTTACTCACACATACTACCCCACCCCCCACCCCCCCGCCCATTCCTCCTCATGCAGTCACAACATCATCCATATACAACCATTCTCCACTCACCTCTGTCTTCCGTCCTCTCCCTTCCTTCCTCAACAGACATTCCCCTCTTCCCCAAAGCCCCCTTCACCCCATCCATCCACCTCATCCTAGGACGTCCCCTCATGTTCACTCCCTCCACATCTGCCTTCCATACCTCTTTTACTAGTCTTTCTTCACTCATTCTTTCCATGTGTCCAAACCATCCTAATATTCTTTCATCAACCCTATCTCCCAAATCCTTTTTCACCCCTGTTCTCCTCCTCACCTCCTCATTTCTCACTCTATCTAGCCTAGTAACCCCCACCATACTTCTCAGACACCTCATCTCAAACACATTCAAACTCCTTCTCTCTTCTTCTCTTATGTTCCACGTTTCTGCCCCATACAATGCTGTTGGCACAATCACTCCTTCATACAGTCTCCTCTTCGCATCCATTCCCAAATGTCTATTTCTCATTACACTCTTTAAACCACCAAGGCATTTACTCGCTTCTCTCAATCTACATTCTACCTCCACCTTCACTCCACCTTTTCCTGCTACACTTGCACCCAAGTATCTAAAACTATCCACTTCCTCCAGTCGCTCTCCCTTAATGTTCACTTCCAGTCTACTGCCACTTTCACCCCTTGTACATCTCATCACCTTACTTTTACCCACATTTATCTTTAGCTTTCTTCTATCACATACTCTCCCAAACTCTGCCACCAGCTTCCTCAATCCCTCCTCTGACCCTGCCACAAGCGCAGTGTCGTCTGCAAACAACAGCTGGCTCACCTCCCACTTTTCTCCATTTTCTTTAACCATCTCCAATCCCTGCCTCACTACCCTAGCATTCACCTCTCGCACCACCCCATCCATGTATAAGTTGAACAGCCAGGGCGACATAACACATCCTTGACGAAGTCCCACCTTTACTTCAAACCACTCACTCTCTCCATTTCCAATCCTAACACATGCTCTACTACTCACATAAAAACTCTTGACAGCTCCCAAAAGCTTTCCTCCTATCCCATAAATCTGCATAACCTCCCACAGTGCCTTTCTGTCTACCCTATCATAAGCCTTTTCCAGATCCATAAAAGCCCAAAAAACATCCTTCCCCTTTCCTATAGCTTTCTCACATATCTGTCTTACCACAAAGATCTGATCTACACAACCTCTACCCGTCCTAAATCCACACTGTTCCTCACCAATTACTCCTTCTGTTCCTCTCCTAATCCTCTCAATTAAGATTCTCCCATAAGCCTTCCCTACTACACTCAACAGGCTAATCCCTCTGAAATTACTACATTCACACTTGTCCCCTTTTCCCTTGTAAAGAGGAACTATACAGGCACTACTCCAGTCCTCCGGTACTCTACCCTCTCTCCAGCAAACATTAAATAATCTCACCAACCAGTCCACCATCACTGAACCTCCCTTTTTCAGACATTCTGCATGACATCCATCCAGACCAGGTGCCTTACCTGCTTTCATCATCTTTACAACTGCCTTCACCTCATCCTTCCTTATTTCTCCTTATGATAATATTATTCAACACTCCTTCTCATAATGGCATAATTCAAAAAGTTAAATTATACCAAGCATATCTCCCAATTTTAAAAACTAATCAGGATTAAGAGCTTTTGTGAAAATATCTGTAATCATTCCGTCAGATGGATAATATTTCAAGCTTAACATTTTCTTGCCAATAAAGTCCTTAACATTGTGAAAGCTAATGTCAACATGCTTGGTTTTTGTACTTTGATTCAACGTAGGTTGAATCAAAGTATGTGACAAGGTCCTCCAGTCCATCAGGTGTGTTGTTCTTGAGGTAATCCATACCAGCATCATCATCCAGGGGCAATAAAGCAAGTCTATCCAGCATACCACAGAACTTGATGCCTTCATCAGATCTATACAGTCAGACAAGTCCCAAATCTTGAATCTCATTGCTCCTTTGCAGAAAAATGAAGCATGGTTGGGACACTACCAGCAGATGGTGTTCTTGGTCTTGATTTTTCTGGTGTAGAGATATTCTTCATGGCACAGTTTCAGGCTGCCCTTGTTACTCTTGATGACTTCCATGGTGTATTATGACATGACAAGCATAACCCTGCCTTATATATCCCAATTAAAATGTCTCAAACAGGGGGCTGTGACAGGGTCAGATACATGGTCAGTCCAGACATCATTAGCAGGTCAGGGGGTCAGGTCACAGAGGGTATGCATACCTTGGGTCAGGTCACTTGTGGGTGCGGGGTCAACAGCCAGGTCAGCGATTTGGATGGAATGTATAGTAATCTAACAAATTTAATTCTAAATGCACGAAATACATTTCCCTCCTCAAGTCAATATGGAAGAATAGCAATACTCCCAGATGGAAGACGGACAGGCTGAAACATGATATTGGAATAGAAAGAGGACTTTACGTAAGAATGAAAATGGGGGAACACCTTATATCCAAATATAACGATATGGCAAAACTGGTCATGTAAGTCAGAAATTTTAAGCTTTTATTCAAGAGTAATCAATGTGGTGCAAGAAAGGGAGGGTGGCATGGAATGTGTGTACTTTGACCTATAAAAGGCTTTTGATAAAGTACTTCACAATCAACTTGTGTGGAGATTGGTAGATTAAGAGGCTAACTACTTGCTTGGATGAAAGATTTTTTAATTATATCAGGAGAAGATACATGAGGACAGAAGTAAAGGATAAAATGTTAGGATGGAGAGCAGTGACCAGTGGAGTTCCACAAGGTTCAGTGCTTGCACCAATGTTTATCTTAAAAAAACAAAGCAAAAAACTAACTTGTTAAAGGCTGTAGCATAAATCTTGTATTGAGAGCTACACCGCAGATCTGTCAGGTTGTACTTGGAAATGGAGGCTGAAACTGTAACATTTTCCCAGTCGCTAAAATCAGGCTTGTAATGCAGTGTGTAGCCAAGGATAGGTGTAGTATCATCAGCTGTTGTGGGCTTCATTTGAACATAAATTTTGTTTGTGACTGTAGTTATAACTTCAATCTTGGGAGGTTGTGGTACTGTTGATAGGGAATATTGAATGTTTATTACATAGAAGTGATTTTTAAAAATAATATAAGAAAACAAATATCAAAAACAATTGTAAATATGGGGATACACCTAAGTTATAATGTATGGATATATTTTGCAAGATAAGCTAGATATTAAAATTGCAAAATTGAGACTTACCTATTACCATATACTGGAATACAGTCACTATCAGAGTTACAACGTATGCAAGTTACAACCACCCGTACTTATGACCATGTCTAGCAGATGCCTATTGTGAGTTTACTGTATATGTCTGGCAGCACAGTAAGAAAGGCCCAGGAAAAACGAGACTGGCTATGAACCTGAGCGCACTGAACAAATTCTTGAAACCCCTGCAATTCAAGATGGTGTCGGTGGCTCAGGTCCGGTCAGTACTCCGGGAGGGAGTTGGGTTAGCATCCCTGGACCTTGAGGATGCAGATTGGCATTTCCCCATCCACCCCCGATATCGCCGTTTCCTGATGTTCCAGGTAAGGAGGGAGACGTATCATTTTACCAGATTTCCTTTTGGACTCTCGCTTACCCTGAGGATCTTCACGAAACTAATGAGAGTGGTAGGCGCACGCTGGACGGAAGCGAGCGTCTCCACACTAATGTACCTAGATGGCTGGTTGATGCATTTGCCCACCGGGGAGGGTGCATCGGCTGACATCTCGGTGGCTCTGAGAGTGTTGGCAGACGTGGAGTTCGGGGTGGACTGGGACGGGTCTGCCCTCTCTCCCACACAGACTTTATTGGCTCGGGATTGAGTGGGACACAGTCAGCGCTCTTCGGGCGCTCCACTGCGTCTAGAGGGCGTGCTTCTCTCACACGTTCTCCCGCCGTTGGTGTGTGTGTGTGGGGGGGGGGGCTGTTGGGTTGCCTCAACTTCGCGACCCCGGCCCTTCCACTGGGCTGCTTGGTGCGCTGATGGCTGGCAGCACGGGAGGTCGACAGTAGCATACCGCTCCTCCCGCGCGACCTGCCCGGGCCGGTACCCTCAGCAGTCCACAGCTTGTTGCGTCCCTGGCTTTGGTCGGGGGCCCTGCGCCGATCGGTCCCATAGTCCCCGCCCCCACCTTCAATGGCAAGGGCGGCGGATGCCTCGGACATGGGGTGGGGCTTCCAGTCGAGCTGGAGACATCAAGCTTGCCAGGGATGGTCGGAAGATAGAAGGTCACTACACATCAACCTTCGGGAGCTGATAGTGGTGAAAGAATGACTCGAGCGACACCCCGAAATCTCCTGTATGAGTGTCTGCTTTGACGTAGACAATGTGACGGCAGTACAGTGTGTGCAGAGGCAAGGTACGGCCCGACCAGGTCCACTCTTAGCTCTGTCGGAAGACATCTTCGCCGAGGCATCACGCAGGGCCATATCACTCTCGGCGAAGTATGTTCCGGGCCGGGAGAACGACTGGGCGGATACTCTATCCAGGTTTCAGGAGACCTCCGTGGAGTGGCAACTATGCCCACAAGTGTTCGAGTCGCTCTCCCTCTGCTATGGCACCCCATAGGTGGACCTGTTTGCCTCCCTAGACATGACCCAGCTCCACCTCTGTTCTTCTTTACCTTATCCTCCTACCACAACGGACTCTTACGAGTTCCACCCCTTCTCATGGTATGACCTTGCCTGCATCCCCTTTGTGTAGTGGCGAGGGATTTTACTCAGGAAAGATGGGGTCTCGCCTGGTGGAAACGCTCTTCAGTATGGGGGCATCTCATCACCTGAATGACATCATTTGACGTCTCGATCTGGACTCCGTCCTACTAGGCTGTCCATTCTCCTCCCACCTGCCCTCGTCTCATGCATAGCTTCACTGTACAGGTTTCTTTCAGCCGATAATATTTCTTTGTTGCGGCTCGTGCGCTTAAATTATTTTTATTGGCTTAAGAAACCTGCACAGATTTAGGGTCCCTCCCTCCTCCCAGAGGCGAAGCCTTCATTTCTCATGGAAGTGAGCATACATGCCTACAAGTTAGATGAGATGGTAGTGTGTGCAAAAACAATACACGAATTTAAAAAGAGTCGAGATAAAATGAGATATGATGACAGGACAACATGAGCATACCTCCCCTTCCCGTAAAATGGAATTAGGTAAATACAACTAGGTAAATAAACACACACACACACACACACACACATAAACTTCTTTGCAGATGATGCAAAACTATTGAAGAGAGTGAGTAATCAAGAAGACTGTAAATCTTTTCAGGGAGATCTGGACAAAGTCTGGAACTGGAGTAAAATGAATGAAGTGAATTTCAACATTAAAAAATGTAGTATAATGGAATTTGGAAAAAGCAAAAATAGAATATCTGGCAAATACAAAATTGGAACAAAAGAAGTTACAGAAGTAAATTCAGAAAGAAACCTAGGAGTGACCATTTTAAATGACATGACACCAGACAAACATGTAAATAAAATAGTTGGAGAAACCTACAACTTAATAAGATCAATGAAAGTGGCCTTCGACTACATGGACAAGGAGATGGTAAAGAAAATCCTAGTTACACTGATAAGACCAAAATTAGAGTATGCAGTGACACTATGGTCACCCAGTACCAAAAAAAAAAAAAAAAAAAAAAAAAAAAAAAAAAAAAAAAAAATAATAATAATAATAATAATAATAATAATAATAATAATAAAATAAAGTAAAAATAAAATAATGAAACCAGAAATAATTCAAAGAGCACTAACAAAGATGGCACCAACACTCAGTATGCTGACATATGAACAAAGATTAGAAAAACTGAAATTATTATCTCTGGAGCAAAGAAGAGAAAGAGGCAATTTGATATCCATATACAGAATTATGAAAGGGATGGAAATCCTTGACAGAGATGATCTACTTAAATGGGACAATAGAAATACAAGGGAACACAAGAAGAAACTTAAAAGGAAAGTTACAGAAGAGATCTGAAAAAGAATAGCTTTCCACAGAGTGATAGATACATGGAATAAATTAAAAGATAAAACAATGAGTGCTAAAACTATACACGACTTTAAGAAAGAACTCGATGCGGGACAGAGGGAAAACAAGAGGACATGTAATGAAACTTAAAAAGGATGAGACCTGAAAAAGAACAGCTTCCCACACAGAGTGATAGATATATGGAACAAATTGGATGAAGAAATAGTGTGTGCAAACACAATACAAGAATTTAAGAACAAACTTGACCTTGCAAGATACAAAATACAGGTCACCACAACTAGGTAAATACTGTATTTGCTATCATCAACTCTCTTTTGAGACACGTCACCATCAACTCACCACTACAATTTTTTCCTGGAACTCCATACTTCCCAATCACTCTGTCTATTGGTTAATTTTCTACCCTAGCATTAAGGTACCCAATACAACTACATTGACATTTCTTCCTAATCCCTCTATGTACTCATTTAAATCTATCCAAAAAACCTCGTTTTCCTCTATGCTCTTCTCACTACCAGGCCCATATGCACTTACAAAAACCCATATCTCCCTTCCCAACTTTACCTTCATCCACATTACCCTTGAAGAAACTTCCTTCCACTCCACTACATGCTTACCTATCTCTTCACTTACTAGTCTAGCCACCCCTTCTCTCCCTTACCCTCTCTTCACTCCTGAGAACCTCCTAACTATACTCTGAAACTCACACTCACCCCTCCCTTTCATCTTAGTTTCACTCAATGCCAGTACATCCATCTTTCTTCCCAAAAGCATACTACCTATCTCTTCCCCTTTACTCTTATTTGTACCACATCCATGGACATTAAAAGACCCAAACCTTAGGGTACTGGTAGGAAAACTCCTAGACCCTCTCATGCCTTTACTTTTTTTTAGGAATGTCCCCTGTGGGGTTACAGGTAACAGGATTCCTAATTCTATCCCCTTCCCATTTTTTGTCGCTTTGTACGACTCAAGTGGGAAGACTTGGTGGCAGCATTCTTTTCCCCCACAAGGTTAGGTGAAAAAAGGAAATGAATATTCAGAGAAATGGTACAGGACAGTAACAAGAGTGGGGAGGGGACAGCATAATGGAGGGACAGTCACAGTATAATAAAAGTGTCATCACTTCTCTATGAACATCAACTTCCTCTATCACAGGCAAAATGATGTGAGGCTCTGGTCCATAGGGACACCCCATTATTTGACCCTAAAGTATCAGCTGCATGCTACTTTGCCACAATGACATGCAGCCAATACCGCAGATGGGGAATGCTCGTCACTTTTTATTTATACTACCCTTGGCAAGCTGTCCTTTGGGACCTCTATGATTCCCCTTCTTTGGTGCAATATTGTCCTCAAGGAAAGAGGCACTGGTTATTGCCACTAAAATACTAATACTCTTGCAAGCACTCATGTGACTGTTAACAGAAACAGCATTTTTCAAATAAGTAGCTCTGTGATCCAAGTGCCATGGGCCGCAGGCCCTGATTTCATGCTCAACCAGACAACCTGGGCTTCTTACACTACCTGGTAGGAGTTGGATTTGTTTCTTTTGACCATGTTAAGTCAGAGGGAGACAAATCCAACTCCCAGGAAGCCCAGGTTGGTTGGTTGAGCACAAAATCAGGGTCTGGCAACCTGTGGTACTTGGATCACTCTCATGGAGCTACTCATATATATACAATTATTTTTCATCTTGATCATTTTTCATTAGATTTACTTTTCTACTATCAACTCATGCATTTTTTTTCTAATCTACTAAGTCTTCTTTATACTTATACCAGACACAAGATGTATGCATGACATTAATTCTGTACAACATACTGCCAAAAATCATACATATACCAAGGGCATTTTCCCCCTTATAAGGGAGGTGTCCAAAAAACAAAGGCATAAAAAACCACTCCCACCCATTCCATCCCTATCACACTCCACTTTCCTCCAACCTCTTCCCTCCCTCTTATCTTGGCACTTCCTGGATGACAGGTTATCCCTGCATCTTGTCCACTGCCCTGGGTCAGCAGCAGTGTCACAAGACACAGCACATCCACAGCAAGGCAGATTCATTAAATTGGTGACCCTCCCCTCTCTGTCCCCTCCCTCATGCAGAAAAGGAGAAGACAGGGAGAAATCCCTTTGGGCTACATCAAATTTTTCTTACACATACTCCCTTACCCCCCATTCCCCCACCCATTCCACCTCATGGATCACAACATCATCCATATACAACCTTTCTCTATTCACCCCTGTCTTCTGTCCTCTCTTGTCCTTCCTCAACAGACATTCCCCTCTTCCCCAAAGCCCCTTTTACCCCATCCAATTTACATAAAAAAAATTGAATATTCTATGTACAACATATCAATATCAGGAGTAAATCTTATGCAAAATTGACAAAGACAACTTAATAGCCAGTAATAAAATTAGTACTGTGATGCATCTGTTCATGCCATTAGTAATGAGAGACTTGCTCATGCGCCACATTGAAACAGGGCTCTGACTTCCCACATACCTGCAATGCATTTGTTATTTTCAATGACTGGATAAATTCAGTTTTTGTTGCTTTCTTGGGAAAATATAGTAGCCTATTCCATATTCTGAATCTAGTTATTTTGGTTTTACTGGACATTCAAGACAAATGAGAAATAACAAGACATTTTCCTGTTGCTTTAAAGCCAATTTGCTTTGTATCAATAATGTTCATGAACTTACCACTAGTGAGTGTAAGAGTGGCGCATTCATACTCAGCTACAGAGGAACCGGCAGTGTTGTGAGCAGAGATGCGGAGGTTGTACCAAGTGGCAGGGGTCAGTTCCAAAATCACATAATTGCCTGAGGGTTTGACCTGATTGCTTGCCACAGTCCAATCAACCTGATGCCTGCATTGTACAACAATGTCAGTTTCAAATCTGCATAAACCAATTAACAGGCAGAACACATAGTCATCTGACATTCTTATGCATACAACCATATGAAACAAATCTTTTCAGTAATGGAATTGATTACCTAATCAACGGCAACAATAAAAAATACATAACTTTCAAGTTATGAGTGTCTGAACCACACTATTAATCATCTTTCCTAATTGAAGTTAAATTAGATTTACCTTGGTCTTTGGATCACGTGTTGGACTCGTGATCGACAGCTATTTCCCTCCCGGAAGAGAGCTCAGAGCTTGTATGACTGATCTATGGGTAATGCTATGCCCCTTCACACACACACACCCCCAACTCCCCGCCCACGAAAGTCAGAGTAACGACCCAAAGCGCAGCGATACCGAAATAATTTCGGCCCTGGGCAGGATTCGAACCAGGTACTGCGAGCACCACCATACTTCCCAGTCCAGCGCTCTACCAACTGCACCACCGAGTCATGTGTAAGAGATGATAGAATGGATTTGTGTTTAGCAGGAAGAATTAATAATAACCCTTCCCTGGCTTATAAACCTGAATAACAAAAACAAAAATAATAAACACATATAGAAAAAAAAAATCTATATACCAAGGGCTTTTTCCCCCCTTATAAGGCAGGTAGCCAAGTCAAAAGACATGTAGCCACTCCTACCCATTCCAATCCCATCCACTACTCTTTCCTCCCTCTCATCTTAGCTCCTTATAGGTGAAGGGTCATCCCTGTATCCCACCCACTGCCCTTGGTCAGAAGTAATGCAGCAAGACACAGTACAATATATACCATATTTTTCGGACCATAAGGTGCACCTGTAATTTGCTATTCCCTGTCCTTACATAAGGCGCGCCTGACCATAAGGCGCACTTGGTCTCGTCATCGGATAACCATGCATATGTGAATGCATTCAGAACTGAACATTTTCGTTGCTGAATGAGAAAAATCGGTTGGGGTTTAGCAAAATTACAAAAATAAATGACATATTTTTTATTTTGGTCAGTGAAATCAGACCACCTCCATGGACGGTCTGCCCTGCCAATACCCCTAAAAAACAACATAAACACATTACGGGGATTGTGGGGAATAAAACCAACATTAGCAGTTTTATTCCCAGAATTCTCTATTCACTTAGAAATACAAGATTACAAATGACGGTAAAGTTTTAGTTTCGACCATGGGTGCAATATAGCAATAGAAAATTAATGATTAATTTTGTAAATTATAATGTATCAACGTAATATGCAATTTTGTGAGCGGAAATAAAAAACAAAAAAGATGCTAAAACAGATTTCGTAAGTGACGAAGTCGTGTCGGACGAATGGTACACCATGTTTGTTATGATAGATGCCGACATCGAAGAAATGAAAGGATGATAAATTTGTCTAACCTAACCTAACCTGTATTTAATAAATCATTACCTGCAAATTAAATGTCATTCGGCTCGTCCTCGTTGTCGTCGTCATGAGAGACGTTGATGGGCTTTTCAACCACTCTCTCAGCTTGCTGGGTATACAAAGTTCTTGCAGCTTGAAGGAATACATGTATCTCCGCTCCATAACATTTCTTCAAGAAAATGTACCTGGCGAGGTACTGTCGGAAGTACCGAGGCTGTCAATTGACAGATGACAAGATGGCGTCCCGATTCTATGCTACTGACTTTGTTCATTAGCATATTTGCTTGTAGCAAGGTATTTTTTATTTTCATTTCCGCCCACAAAATTGCATATTACATTGATATATTTTAATTTACAAAATTAATAATTAATTTTCTATTGCTATATTGCACCCATGGTTGAAACTAAAAAAATACCCAAATGACTAAAGTCTGAGTAGAGCGAGACTAGACCAATGCAAAATGGCTGTCTGTGTTGTGGACGCTATCATGTCATAGCCATGATAGCGTGAATGAATGCGGTGGCATGGACTCGAAAACTGTCGAAGTTTTCGCAATTTTCTTGTCAAGATACATGCATCTTGGTTATAACTTGGTTGTAACTTTTGCTAGGCCTATGCATTGTCGCTGTCGGCAGGCTAGCTATGAAATATGTCAAAATAGTACGTCACTGTCCGAGGCATTTTTTTGCACTGAAGCCACACATAAGGCACACCTCACGATAAGGCTCACCACCCGATTTTGGCCAATTTTAAGGATTTTGCCCGTGCCTTATGGTCCGAAAAATACGGTATATATATATTTATGGGTGAAGGGTCATCCCTGTATCCCACCCTCTGCCCTTGGTCAGAAGTAATGCAGCAAGACACAGTATAATATATATAAATATATATATATATATATATATATATGGATATATATATGGATATATATATATATGGATATATATATATATAATATATATATATATAATATATATATATATATATATATAAATAGATAAATATCAGTCATAGGCGTTGCGATAAGTAAAGAGATAATATCGCTTTAACTGAAAATTTATTGCTTATCATTTATCACTTTCAAATTTCCCACAATAAATCCAGGGATAAAGTAGAAGACGAAAAACCGTTACGGCGGGAGGTTACAGGCTCATTGTTACGCGGCAAACAGATATGGTGTTTTAAGTGTAAAAAAGAGGTTTTTAAATGCATACCGTATATACTCGTCTATAGGTCGAAATCTTAAGGAAAGTTTTTTAGGCCAAATCCTAGGGGTCGACCTATACACAAGTAATAATTTTGTTAGGTTGAAATCCAGACATGACAAGAAAGGCTAGGAAGAACTCTTACCTTTTCTTTAGGTTCAGAAATCAAAATATTTACCTATTAGTTACTACCAGTAAACAATGGGGACATAAAATACACGGTACGTACCAAAACATGTGAAATTCCTTCTAGATACGGTAACCCCAAACGGAATACGATAAACACCGGCTTTGGTGCCCAGTGTTTGGTTGTTGTGTATTTTCGTCTTCGTGATGTGTTTTATCGTCCTGCTTGTCTGGCACACTACTTCCAAATTGGTGGTTCTTAAAATATGTGTCAGGTGGGTAGCAACATCGCTGGTTGGCAACACGAGACGTCTTGTTGTGCTGTCCTGCTGCACAAAACGTCTCGTTTTGCCAACCATATTTTAAGAACGACCAATTTGGAAGTAGTGTGCCAGACAAGCAGGACGATAAAAGACATCACGAAGACGAAAATACACAACAACCACACACCGGGCACCAAAGCTGGTGTTTATCGTATTCCGTGATCAGGATGTGATCAAGTTTACATCGGAGAAACTTCATGCAACCTGAATACACGAATACGTGAACACAGTTCCGACGTCAGGCATGATGTCACCACCAATGCATGTGTGACACATAGAAACAAGGAAAACCATCTTATGGACTGGAAGAATGCAGAGCTGCTCATACGAGAACCAGACAAAATCCGCAGGAAGTGTTTAGAAGCAGCGATCATTCAAGGAACGAACACTATTGAACAAAATAGGGGCATGTTCAACATCTCGCCCCACATAATTCCCCTAATACCCATGGCCAGCAATTTTTTTTTTCTTTTTTAATATTTAAACCACCCTTTGTGAACATTTTGCCCACGGACGTTTGGGCCAGCATTCTCAACCTTTCCCAGTGTTCAATCCCCCTCCTCCTCTCCCTTCCCCCTACTTCTTTTCTCTCCCCGTTCTCTCCTTTCCCCTTATTTAATCTCAAGCATATGTATCTCAACTTGTACTTGAAAAGGCTGTAATAAGCGAAACGTCGAACAAATAAAGGCTCCATCCTCATATGGTGTTTAATTCGTCAGTCTTGTCGGCAACTGCTACTTTCATGAAAAAAAAAACTTGGTTATCAGTTCAAGTTTTTCACTGTGCTGAAATGGCAACTTCAGTGAAACTTATTAGATATCAAAATCAGTGAACTTGAAAAAACATACGTAAACTCGTGCTTATCCGAATGCTTTTTAACCGAATAATCGCATTAACCGAACAATTTCTCAATACGATAGCCATCGCTTCAACCGAACGTATTTGGATCTCAACCAAACATTCAAATACCCCGCTGCCTCTTCCGCCACCTGCAAGCTTCACCAAATGCTCACACGGTGGCAGCACACTCCACGTTTACACCTGATCAGCTGTTTATACTCTATAGAATATGTTTATGAACTATTATAAGCATTTCCATGCGTATGTTAAGTTTACAGGTACGAATATTGCAGATGACATTACCGCATAAAACTCTACGGGAATGAAAAATACAAAGTCGGATTAACCGAACATTTCGGTTAATCGGACATTTCTAATCCCCCTTGGAGTTCGGATAAGTGAAAGTTTACTGTACACCAAAATACATCAGAATTAATGAAGTGAAAAACCATAATAATCAATTGCTATACCAGGCAAGCCACGCCACTTCAAAGCATTAAGACAGTGGAATGCTTACAGCACCAAAACAAAAACAAGCCACTCGACCTATACATGAGGTATATGGAAAATTCCAGATTTTTTGCCAAAAATAGGGGGGGTCGACCTTTACACGAGATCGACCTATAGACGGGTATATACTGTAAGTAGCAAAAATAGAGTATTTTTGGATTTATCACAGGATTTATCGCTTTACGGTATCTTGGAAATTTATTGCTTTATCGTTATAGGACTATTTATCGCTTTATCATTATCGCTTTATCACAAAATCTATCGCTGCCCACCACTGATAAATATATAGATAAATAAGTACAAAGTAAATTCACCCATCCAACACCCATTTGTTTTCCCTTGTATCTTAGCTTCTTGTGGATGAAAGGCCATCCCTGTCCCTTGCCCCTTGCTCCTTGCCCACTGCCCAAGTCAGAGGCAATGATACAAGACATAGCACCTACAAGAAAATAAACATAATTAAAATAAATACTATGAACAAGTAAATAAATATAAGACTGTATAAATGTGGAGCATTACCTGGCTTTGTATTCAACAACGAAATAGTTCACTGGGCAGCCACCATCACCCCAAGCATTCAGGTGAAGAGTGATGGATGTTGTGGAAACTTCAACAAATTGCTCTACCTCAGGAACCTCTGGTTTCCTTCCCTTTGTGCGGGTGTTGACAGTCTCAGAGGGCTCACCAGTTCCAATCCTGTCCATGGTAAAGCCTCACATCAACATAACAATTAACCATCAATTGTCAACACTCATATGCCTGCTCCAAATACATGAAAGCCCTCTCTCTCTCTCTTTCTCACTCTTTGTGACAACTGTAGATTCACTCACCTTGTAGTATCAGAGAAAATGCAGTACAATTTTTGTAGCTTTAGATAAGAAATACAGTGCAATTTTTGTAGCTTTCAATAACTAATGTGTTACTTTAATACCTTAAGTCCACTGATAACAATCTGATACATACAAATACTTTTGTGATTGATTGATTTGATTTGGTTTAATGTCACAAACTCCCCCTTATCGGGAGGCTAGGACAGTGCCCCTTACAGAGGACTTTGTAGCATGGAATTTAATGAACCATACCCTTAGTTCAACTTGCCCCAAGCAGGGTTCGAATCATCGTTATCTTGACCTCCACCGCAAGTAATGACACCCTAACCTGCTCGGCTACTTTTGTAGTAACACAATAACCTTTCATGCACAGAAACTACAAAAACACTGACTTGTTGTAGGCTGAAGCATAAATCTGGTAGCGGGATCCACACCACAAGTTTTCAAGGATGTATGTACGAGTAGAAGGAGGAACTTGCACATTTTCCCATTCGCTGAACTCAGGCTTGTAGTACAATGTGTATCCATGGATGGGTGTGGTGTCATCAAAAGTTGAAGGCTTCATCTTAACTTCAATGCTGTTCATGGTTGTCGAGATAAGTTCAACTTCAGGAGGATGAGGAGGACCTGTGGAGATGAGAGACAAAGTGAATATTGATAAAACAATGTGTGGAAAGTATAAGAAGATAGAGCAAACTTGAGAATACTGAAAATGAATTACATGGATGGTGAGAATGGATCTTTGGATCCACTTAAAATGTCTGTCAATTAGGAAAATGAGAATGCAAAAGATATGAGTGATTGAAGAGGAAGAACTTGCACGGATCACATTCATGTAAAGAAACAGATGAAGAACATGTACAATTGATAAGAAACTGCATACAACGATGTGTGGAATTATATGAAAGTAGGTAACAGATATTTCTGGGTTAAAAAAAAAAAAATAATAATAATAATAATATATATATATATATACATAAATACATATGCCAAGGACTTTTTCCCTTTACAAGGGAGGTAGCCAAAAAACAAAAGCATAAAATCCACTCCCACCCATTCCAAACAACACACTCCACTCCCATTCACCACCCTCTCTCCCTCTTATCTTTGCTCCTCCTGGATGAAGGGTCATCTCTGCATCTTGCACACTGCTCTAGGTCAGAAGCAATCCAGCAAGACATAGCACATCCACAGCAAGGCTGCTTCATTTAATTGGAGACCTCCAACCTCTCTGTCCCCTTATGCAGAAAAAGAGAAGACGAGGAGAAATCCCTTCGGTCTGCGTCAATATATTATCCACACAGACAGCCTTACCCCCCCATCCCCCACCCACTCCCTTCCATGCATCACAGCATCATCCATACATAACCATTCTCCATTCACCCCTATCTTCTGTCTTCTCCCTTCCTTCCTCAACAGATATTCCCCTCTTTCCCAATGCCCCTTTTACTCCATCCATCTATCTCATCTTTGATCACCCCCTAATGTTCACTCCTTCCACCTCTGTCTTCCACACTGCTTTTACTAATGTTTCTTCACTCATTCTTTCTATGTGTCTAAATCATCCCAATACTCTTTCATCAACCATAACTCCCAATTCCCTTTCCATCCCTGCACTCCTCCTCACCTCCTCGTTTCTCACTCTATCCAGCCTAGTAACTCCTACCATACTTCTCAGGCATTTCATCTCAAACACATTCAAACTCCTCCTCTCTTCCTCTCTTATGTTCCATGTTTCTGCCCTGTACAGTGCTGTCGGCGCACTCACTCTTTCATACAATCTCCTAATAGCATCCATCCCCAAATGTCTATTTCTCATTACACTTTTGAATCAGCCAAGGCATTTATTTGCTTCTCTCAATCTACATTCTACCTCCACCTCCACTCCTCCCTTTCTTGCTACATTCACACCCAAGTATCTAAAGTATCCACTGCCTCCAGTCCCTCTCCCTTAATACTCACTTCCAATCTGCTGCTACATTCTCCCCTTGTACATCTCATCACCTTACTTTTACCCATGTTTATCTTCAAATTCCATCTTTTGCACACCTTCCTATACTTTGTTACTAAATTCCTTAACCCCTCCTCTGATCCTACTACAAGCACAGTGTCGTCAGCAAACACAAACTAGCTTATCTCCCATTTTTCTCCATTTTCTTTAACCATTTCCAATCCCCAGCTCATTACCCTTGTGTTTACCTCTCATACCACACCACCCCATCTATGTATGAATTGAACAGCCAATGTGACATAACACATCCCTGGCATATCCCACCTTTACCTCAGATTTTTGTAGTAAAGCACACACACACACATATATATATATATATATATATATATATATATATGTGCTTTACTACAAAAATCTGATCCATGCAACCCCTACCTGTCCTAAACCCCCACTGTTCCTCACCAATTACCCCCTCTGTTCCTCTCCTAGTCCTCTCAATCAAAATCATCCCATAAGCCTTCCCAACTACACTTAACAAAATGATCCTTCGAAGATTGAAATATTTAGATATGAAAAAGTTTGCTATGATGCAACTCACGAGACACTATAAAAGAAATTCATGAGGGGCATCTCTGTCACCACAGTGCGTAATGGAAGATCTATCTCCTCCCTTCCTCCCACTCTTGCAATATAGAGCAATTGAAATGCTACGGTTGGTAAAATCATGATCCATTTAGCTGTCAATTATCATGATGTTTCCAGGATGCACCACGTGGAGGTGGATCATACTTTTTCATATCTAAATATTTCAATTTCCAATCAGTGTCACTCTTCCAACCATATACGCTGGTACAACCATATTCAAAGACTGAAGATGATAATGAATAAGAGATGATGAAAGCCGTAAACTAATCGAGATGTGAAAAACCATGAGCAGTATGTACTCAAGTCATGTTCAATTTTGACTCATGAGATTGATTGGGTTAGAGGGAGGAAGGGAGCAAGACGCTGTGCTTCCACCACCCATCCAGTATCAAAATATAATCATATAAACCTTTCATTTTCTCTTTTGTGTCACTTTTTGGGATATGTGAAAGCACAGTCATATTCATGACTATTTTATATCACAGAAGACATGTTAAATTTTACAACCAGCCTCATAATGACTGGACACAGCGATAATAAGTAAAATGCTGTATAAACATTAGAATTATATTCTTTATCTTATACTTGCTATAATTGCTTTCTTTCTTTCTTTGCATTATCAAGATGGAAAGCTGTGAAATAGGTGAACAAGGACTGCTTCATCCCTAAAGGTACACGAAATTTGTGTAACTCGTATAGTCACTGAGGTATGTGAAGAAATATAAATACATTTTAAGAAAGCTTGAGGTTTCATCCAGCTCAGCAGGGGAAGGGTGAGTAGGGCTGCCAACCGAAAACATAGGATCGGCTGAGATTCACTGAACGCCGATACAGATAAATAAAAAAATAAATGAATATAGATAAGATAAAAGAATACCGTATATTTTTGTGTATAAGACGACCTTTGTATAAGACGAGGTACAAAATTAGAGCAAATTTTTATGAATCTATCTCATATCGGTAGTATAAGACAACTGCTGAATTACAAAAGCATCAGTGTATCAAACCTACCGTACAAAAAGAATTGTTTTGATTACGTTTATCAGCTGTTTTTTCTGCTTTTTCTCTTTTCTTTCTCATTACTTAACTGTATCCTTATACCAGATAAATCACTTACTGTGTCCTTATAAATTCAAAATAAATGAAATAACAAAGCAAATCATGTATCATGATTTTCTGAGAACACATGTCAACTAATTAACAAAAATGATTTGTTTACGTTCCTGGTTCGACGTAGCTCACTCCACCGCACACAACGGTTGGCACACAACAAAACCTAAAATAACTTTTCCGCCTGGTGTTTTGGTTCACTTTCACCCGAAAGGATGGATGGATGAGAGTGGTGTGAAATTATGGATTGACAATATTTGGAATAAACGGCCAGGTGGCATGAGAAATGAACGCAGTTTGTTGGTCTGGGATATGTTTAGGAGTCATATAACAGCGAATTCTAAAACACGGTTGGCACGAAGCAATACTGATATTGCTGTTATTCCAGGTGGCTTAACTTCTGTACTTCAGCCACTTGATGTAAGTTTAAACAAACCGTTTAAAGATAATGTTAGGTATCAATGGAACGAGTGGATGACGAATGGAGAGAAGTCATTTACAAAAGGTGGAGCTATGTGTAGTGCATCACTTGATGTTCTCTGCGAGTTTGTTATTAAAGCTTGGGAAAGTGTCAAGGTCAAAAGTATCGTAAAATCTTTTAAAATATGTGGAATCTCTAATGCCATGGATGGCACTGAAGATGATTTATTGTATGAAAGTTATGACGAAGCCGAAGTCGACTCACCGGAACCGGACTGGGATCCCTACGATGACGGCATATTTGAGGAATCTTGTGATATGTTCGAACAACTTTTCGAAACAGAGTGATGATTGTGACGAGTTTGAAGGGTTTTATATAAATAAATAAAGAAATAAAGTTTTAAGTTTAAAATGTAATGTAATGTAATTTGATTGAAAATAAAGGTTTTAGAAACACGTTTGATGTGTAATATTGATGATGATTAGAAATTAAGTTTTATAATTTTATAATTTTTAAATTTTCTATGTTTTAAATGCAACTACTGTAATATATTTTTTATTGATAAATGTTTTATGTACTGTAATCCAAAATTGTTATTTTGAGTCTTAAAAATTACTGAAAAGTTAGCGAAAGAAATAGGTTGCTATGAACGCAACTAGTGCTCAATGTTTAAATTTTTTTCAGCTGTGTTAAATGTGTTTACATAGAGTAGTTAAAAGTACCGTAATTTCATTAATATAGAATTATTCCTCAAATTTATTAACAATTGCCATTTACTATAAAGATATGCCAATAATATATAAGGTAAATATGGTTTAATTATCTTTATTACCAGTTCTTATCATAATGTGAATCATTTCCTGTGTATCGGTGGTTATCGGCAGGCTAGCCTACCAAGTCATCTCATGTAGAATTCAAGGTCTGATTTTTATAATGGTAGTATAAGACAACCCCCAATTTTAAGGGGGTGAATTTTTGGATTTTAGGGTCGTCTTATACGTGGAAATACACGGTAAGTAAAATATCCTCTATAAGGAGGCATTGTCCAAGCCTTCTCTGAGAGAAATTCATGATAAGAAACCACATCATAAAAAGATAAAAACCTTAATAATTTTGTTGTTACTAACCCTGAATAAGGAGTGTGTGAGTAACATTGTCTTGACCATAAGCATTCTCGACATGGCAGGTGTATTCTCCTGCATCATCCCTGGACACTTGGTGGATAAGGAGAGATCCCTCAGGAAGAACTCTTATTCTGTCAACACCTTCAAAAATTTCACCACGAATAGTCCACCTGAAAAATATAATTTTTATATAATCAAAATAATTGTTACTTCAAGTTTCACAAACTGGAAACCCACAATCATAACTGAAATGTGATTACAAAAAAAGAAAAAGAAACAAGAAAAATATCCCCATGTGAAATGCAGGAAATAAACATCAGTATTGGGATGTAAGAAGGAACTCCACTACCTAAAGTTATGAGACTAACCTGATGTCTGGAAAGGGAATACCCACAGCTTGGCACTCAAGTTTGACATCTTCCTTGTAAGTGGCCACATACTCATCATCAAATGATGCAATCTTGGCAGGCACTGTAGCAAAACAGAAACAGTGACTTAGGGATTATGAAATACATAAATAAGAAACACATACATCAACTTCTACATGATAAAACATAACAAAGGATTACAAAGGCGGAGCATGCCGACAGGAGACCTTTTGATCCATATCTAGGTCGGATGCAAAAAAAAAAAAAAAAAAAAAAAAAAATCATATTAATAATAAATTAAAACTATAATAATGTAAAAATAACAAATAAAATACATAAATAAATGCATAGGTATAGTTGAATAACAAACAAAAAGGTAAATAGTAAATGATTATAAATTGACATATAACTAATAATAAATGAAAATCAGAGACAAATTATAACAAAACAAAAACAAATAATATAAGATAAATTATAATCATTACAGCATCTTACTTAGGTATTTATCTAAATGATTCTTAAAGCTTCGAACTGAACTACATTGCACTACCTGTGCAGGAAGTTTATTCCATTCATTAACTACACGGTTGGCAAAGTTGTTTCTACCTACTTCCAAATTGAATCTATTTCCGGACAGTTTGAGACCATTGTTTCTTGTCTGATTCTCATTCAATGTGAAAATTTGGTCACTTTTGATGTTGTCAATTCCCTTTAAAATCTTAAAGACCTGTATCAAGTCACCTCTGAGTCTACGCTTTTTTAGGGAAAACAGATTCATGTGCTTAAGTCGATTTTCGTATGATTTATTTTTGATATTTGGAATCAGTTTTGTGGCTCGCCGTTGTACTTTTTCCAGTCTGTCAATGTCTTTAATGAGATTCGGTGACCATACGGAAACAGCATATTCCAAATGTGGACGAACTAACGATTTATATAGCTTGTTAATGAGTGATGGACTTTTGAAATCAAAAGATCGCGCAATCAATCCCAGAATCTTATTTGCTTTCTCAGAGGCTGAAATACACTGCTTGGATGATTTGAGGTCGTTACTGATAATTACGCCGAGATCTTTTTCACTATCCACTTTTGTTAACGAATTTCCAAATAACTTGTAATCGTACTTACTGTTATTTTTACCTATGTGCATTACCTTGCATTTACTTGTGTTAAATTTCATTAGCCACTTTTCAGACCATTGCTGTAATTGATCTAAATCTTCTTGAATATCTAATTGGTTTGAGTGATCATTTGCCACTCCGCACAGTTTTGTATCATCAGCAAATTTGGAAACAGTAGATTTTAGTCCATGGTCTATATCATTTATATATACTATGAATAGAAGTGGCCCAAGAACGGAACCCTGAGGAACTCCACTTGCAACACTTTTCCATCCAGAAGTTTTTCCATTTAAAACAACTCTCTGTTTTCGACCTTTCAACCATTTACTAGTCCAACCTAATAGGCTACCACTTATTCCATGCAAAGCTAATTTAGTAAGTAGTCTTTCGTGTGGGACGGTATCAAAAGCTTTTGCAAAGTCTAGATATATTAAATCTATATTGTTTCTTTTGTCATAATTCAAGATAACTGTGTTGTAGAATTCGAGTAAGTTAGTCACGCAAGAACGTTTCTGTCTGAAACCATGCTGGCTATCATTTATCAAACGGTTACTTTCTAAATGATATTCGATATCATCTCTGATGATAGTTTCCATTATTTTTCCTACGATCGAAGTCAAACTTATAGGCCTATAGTTATTTGGTTTCTTTTTGTCACCTTTTTTGAATATGGGAGTAACGTTAGCTAGCTTCCATTCTCTTGGGACATCTCCGGATATGATGGATTTCTTGAAAATAATTTCTAATCGAACAACAATCTCATTTTTCATTTCCTTTAAGATTTTTGGATGCCAACCGTCAGGCCCTGGTGTTTTATTAACTTTGAGTTTGTCTATACACCTTTTAATTTTTTCTTTTGTTATATTTACCGTATTGAGTAAGTTTACCCCAGACTTTTCACAGGTTTCAGTTTGGAATTCACTTTGAGGTGTTTCGTTTACGAATACCGAGCTAAAATAATTGTTTAAGATATTACACATTCCTTCATTTGAATATTCAAGTTGACCGTCAGCAGATAATAGTGGACCAATGTGATTCCTAACAACCTTTTTATCTCTAATGTAACTATAGAATTCTTTGGGATTCTCTTTGGATTTCTCAGCGATGTTCATTTTGTATTGTCGTTTTCTTTTTCTTATTGTCTTTTTTAAATCTCTCTGTATTGATACATAACTTTCATAGTCATTAGATGCACCCGAGTACTTATATTTCTTATAAGCCTGTCTCTTTTTAGCAATACTTTTTTCAGTTTCTTTGTCGAGCCACTTTGGGCGAGCCTGATTTGGGGGACGTCTGTCCTTAAAAGGAATGTAAGTTTGAATCATCTTAGTGAGCGTATTTTGAAATATTTCCCACATCTGATCTACAGGCCTTTCGTTTAAATTTGCCTCCCATTTAATGATTATGTCAAAACATTGTTGTACTTCTGACATACAAACAACATAGTTTACATGATGCAATGCAACACTTGTTAATTAATTCCTCCTCTACTTGTTATGACATCATCTTCCCATGGCTCTTTATGAAAAATGTAAATATTCACCTTTGTTTAAGAGTTTAAGATGGACAGGCTGGGATGATTCTCCTTCTCCAAAAGTGGTGGATGCAGTGACCCAGAAGACATAGTCCTCATGGTGCTTCAGACCAGTAGCTTCATAGCTCTTCTGTGATGGGGGAAGCTTCTTTGGATGTGCCTGTAGAGATCGTCAAAAAATGAGGGATGCAATGCAACATTAGTATACCATTTCTATGATAGATCCTGACCATATATGAACAGCTGAAGTGCAAAACTTCAAACAACCTTCTACTTGACACTTTTTCTCTTATACAAGTAACAATAGAATATCAGGGCAATATAAAACTGGTACAAAGGAAGTTAAAAAAGTTAGCTCAGAAAGGGACCAAGGAGTAATTATCAGCAAAGACATGTCACCAGACAAGCATATCAACAAAAAAAGTCGGAGAAACCTTCAATTTACTAAGATCAATGAAAAAGGCCTTTGATTACTTGGATAAAGAAATGGTAAAGAAAATATTAGTTACACTGATAAGAACAAGATTGGAGTACTTTGTGACACTATGGACACCTAGTACTAAAAAGAATATAAAGAAATTAGAAAGAATCCAAAGAGCAATGACAGCAATGACACCAACACTCCAAATTGACATATGAACAAAGACTGTCCAAATTGGAACTACCAACCCTGGAACAAAGAAGAGAAAGAGGAAATCTATTGGCCATTTACAGAATCATGAAAGGGATGTAAGTCCTCAACAGAGATGATTTATTAAAGTGGGATAAAAGAAACCAAGAGGACATGAAAAAAAAAAAAATAATAATAAAAAAAGGATAGTTATAGAAGAGATCTGAAAAAGAACAGCTTCCGACACAGAGTGGTGGATATCTGGAATAAATTAGATGAGGCAACAGGGTGTGCAAAAACTGTACAAGAATTTAAGAACAAACTTGATGATGAAAGATACAAAGATGCGTCACTACAAGCATAGCTCCCTTCCCATATAATACAACTACCCGTATATACTCGTCTATAGGTCGATCTCTTGTATAGGTCGACCCCCCATTTTGGCCAAAAAATCTGGAATTTTCCATATACCTCATGTATAGGTCGAGTGGTTTGTTTTTGTTTTTGGTGCTGCGAGCACACTGCCTTAATGCTTTGAAGTAGCATGGCTTGCCTGGTATAGCAATTGATTATTATGGTTTTTTCACTTCATTAATTCTGATGTATTCTGGTTTATGTTTTTTCAAGTTCACTGATTTTAATATTTAATAAGTTTCACTGAAATTGCCATTTCAGCGGAGTGAAAAACTTGAACAGATTGCCAAGTACGGTAGATTACCAAGTACGGTATTCGGAATAAACTGGCTAGGCGTGTTTCGTTAGAAAAATTTTTTAACCAACACTCAGAGTTAGTCTTGTAATCTCAACTGTGCGGATGATCAGGCTAATGATAATGTGGAGGAGAAAGATGATGTTGATGTTCCTATGGCTGATGAGGTTGATTCGTATGACGATACTCGACACAGAAGTGAGTGGGAGGAGCTGTTTGGTGGTGAAGATGACGACATCAAGGAAAACGATTTTGGTGGATTTCAGTTAAAATATTTAGGATTATACCATGTGTCACTGTAACAGTAACAAGTTGGCAATACTGAACAGTTTGTTTTCGTGATGGTGAGATCCATGCATTGTTTTGGTAATGGTAACAATAACATATACCATGTAGAAAGCTAAATTTGGGTAAATTTTTAGTTTCGACCAAGGGCGCAACATAGCAATAAAAATTGATTATTAATTTTGTAGATTATAATGTATCAACGTAATATGCAATTTTGTGATCGGAAATAAAAAAAACAAGAAAGATGCTAAAACATTTCGTAAGTAATGAAGTCGTGTCGGATGAATAGTACGTCATATTTGTTATGATACATGCTGACGACAAAGAAATGAGAAGTTGGCGGGCTTTTCAACTACTTAGCTTGCTGGCTATACAAAGTTCTTGCAGCTTGAAGGAATGCATGTATCTCCGCTCCATAACATTCCTTCAAGAAAATGTACCTGGCAAGGTACTGTCGGAAGCACCGAGGCCGTCAATTGACAGACAAGATGGCGTTCCGATCCTATGCTTGTGGCAAGGTATTTTTCATTTTCACTTCCGCCCACAAAATTGCATATTACGTTGATACATTTTAATTTATAAAATTAATGATTAATTTTCTATTGCTATATTGCGCCCATGGTCGAAACTAAACTATATAAAAAAAATAATAATAATAATAAATTTGAGAATATCACAGCATTTCATTATTTTTTAAACAATTATGGGTATTGTAATAGTATACATGATATAATAAGCTCGCCTGTGTTAAGAAATTTAACAAACAGGTAAAACCACAGTATGGGGTTACCGTATCTAGAAGGAATTTTACATGTTTTAGTACGTACCGTGTATTTTATGTACCCATTGTTTACTGGTAGTATTTAGTAGGTAAATATTTTGATTTCTGAACCTAAAGAAAAGGTAAGAGTTCTTCCTAGCCTTTCTTGTCATGTCTGGATTTCAACCTAACAAGATTATTACTTGTGTATAGGTCGACCCCTAGGTTTTGGCCTAAAAAAAATTCCTTAAGATTTCGACCTATAGACGAGTATATACGGTATGTAAAAATACACACTAAGGAATTCACACTGAAAAGCTCCAATATATTGTTCATTTATAATGCAAGCAACTCCATAAAACCTTTAGGGTATCACCCCTGACATAAATCAAGCCATTTTCATCAGTTTACTCTCAAATAGTACAAGAAATGCTGGAAGATAAAAAGGAAGAAGAAGAAGAAGAAGAAAAGAGACAGAGTAAGAGTAAAAGAAAGTAGATTGGAGGAGAAAGAATAACAATTCTCAATGGTGTACATACATCACTGTCAGCTTTTCCATGTTCCTTGAAGTATACAGTGTACTGTGTGATGATGCCATTAGGGCGCTCAGGTGGCTGCCATAAAACCAAGATGCTCTCAGCTGACATAACCAGTGCTTTTACAGAGGCAGGAGCTTCAGGAACTGCGAAGAAAAGTATTTTAGAAGTTCAGTATTGAGCCTTCAAAGATTTTACAGTGATCATACCTCTAGAAATTACTTACTTTTTTATACACATTACCAGATCTACTTAAAATCAGATGCAATAATAACTGAAATATACCTTTCATTGGTATTGATGATTTGTACAACCATTATGGCTGTTATTAGACAATTTTATTCAGCTGAGGGTTTGCTTGGTGAGAGGAAACCTATCTCAATCCTTTCACTCAAGCTGGCTATTCATTCATCTGTTCTGGCTGTATCCAGGTGATTCTATCCAGCCAAAGTAAACTATATGTAGTGATAGGGTTACAATATACTTATAACTGCACAATCAAACCAGCTTCTTAACGAGTTGAAACTTATTGTGTAATTATGCATTTCTATGACAGATTCCTGCCAGTGCACTTTGTAATACTCACTGTCTTGATCAGTCTGGCAATGAATGGGGTTAGAGCGAACACCTTCACCTCCAGATGTGAAAGCCAGAACCTGAATACTGTAGTTGGTGTACTTCTGCAATCCATGCAGGTGTGTCTCCGTTGAACTTGTGATCTTGGTATCCTTGCTTTCTTCATCTGTAAAGAAAATACATATACACATACATACATACAAAAAGCCTTTTATCCCTTATAGAGTGGATGGCCAATCAAAGCCATCTTACACCCATTTCACCCCATTTGTTGCCCCTTCCATCTTAACACCTTGTGGATGAAGGGTAATCCCAATTCCCCACCATACTATTTGAATCTAAGGCAATGCAACAAGACATAGCACTTCCACAGCTGGAATCTGACCGCCAGAGCTAGCTTACACCCACCACTTCATTATATGGCAGCCTACCCCACCTCCACATCCACTCAAAAATTTTACAGAGCAGAGAAGACTATTCCTACAAGCCACATCTTCTTTTCATCTGTTTTACAACCACAACCAAGAAAATATGATTCAGTTTAACATCACTAACTCACCCTATCAAGAGGCTAGGATAGTGCCCCTTACAAAAGACTTTGTAATGTGGAATTTAATTAACAGTGCCCTTGGTGGCAGGGCTCAAACTGCCATCACCTTGACCTCCATCACAAGTAGTGACATTCTAAACCACTTGCCAATCTTCTAACTTCTCTTCCACAAAACATAAAATTCATAACTAATACGTAGGATATGGATGTATGTGCTGCAAAACTGGGTACATAGTAGGAATAACTAGGGAAATTGGTACAAAGGAAGTTAAAAAAATGAACTTGTAAAGGGACCTAGGAGTAACTATCTCAAATGACATGACACCAGACAAACATGTCAACAAATTAGTCGGAGAAACATTTAACTTATTAAAATCAATGAAAGAGTATAAGAATGATTTGGACACATGGAAAGAATGAGTGAAGAAAGACTAGTAAAAGAGGTATGGAAGGCAGATGTGGGGGGAGTGAACATGAGGGGACATCCTAGGATGAGGTGAATGGATGGGGTGAAGGGGGCTTTGGGGAAGAGGGGAATGTCTGTTGAGGAAGGACGGGAGAGGACAGAAGACAGGGGTGAATGGAGAATGGTTGTATATGGATGATGTTGTGATGCATGAGGTGGAATGGGTGGGGGGATGGGGGGTGAGGTATGTGTGAGCAAAATTTGACGCAGCCTGAAGGGAATTCTCCCCATCTTCTCCTTTTATGCATGGGGGGACGGAGAGGGGGGGTCGCCGATTTAATGAAGCGGCATTGCTGTGGATGTGCTGTGTCTTGTGACACTGCTTCTGACCCAGGGCAGTGGACAAGGTGCAGGGATGACCAGTCATCCGGGAGGTGCTAAGATAAGAGGGAGGGTGGAGGGGTGTGGAGTGTATTCAGGGATGGAATGGGTAGGAATGATTTTGTGCCTTTTCCTTTTTGGCTACCTCCCTTGTAAGGGGGAGGAAGCCTTGGTATATGTATGTAAGATCAATGAAAGTAGCTCTTGACTACATGAAGAAATGGTAAAGAAAATACTAGTTAAACTGATAAGACCAAAATTGGAATATGCAGCATCACTATGGACACCTAGTACAAAAAAAAGAAAAAAAAAAAAATAGAGTGAATTCAAAGAGCAACAACAAAGATTGCACCAACACTTTGCAATTTGACATATGAACAAAGACTGGATAAACTAAATTTACCAAAGAAGAGAAAGAGGTGATTTGATAACCATTTACATAATTATGAAAGGGATGGAAATTCTTGATAGGGATGACCTACAAAAATACATACATACATATACCAAGGCTTTTTCCCCCTTACAAGGGAGGTAGCCAAAAAGAAAAGAGCATAAAATCATTTCCACCCATTCCATCCCTGAATACACTCCACTCCTCTACCCTCCCTCTTATCTTAGCACCTCCTGGATGATGGGTCATCCCTGCACCCTGTCCACTGCCCTGGGTCAGAAGCAGTGTCGCAAGACACAGCACATCCACAGCAAGGCCGCTTCATTAAATCAGCGACCCACCTCTCCATCTCCCCATGCAGAAAAGGAGAAGACGGGGAGAAATCCCTTTGAGCTGCGTCAAATTTTGCTCACACATACTACCTCACCCCCCATCCCCCCACCCATTCCACCTCAGGCATCACAACATCATCCATATACAACCATTCTCCATGGTCCTGGAGCTGCAACGTCTACGTCGTGGGACCACCCCCCAACCCCAAGAGTTGGGGGCCAATCAGCAGCAACCACCCCTGGCCATCAGCTCTACGCAGATGGCACCGATCCCCAAGGAGGAACTACGCCTACCTGGGGGAGTACCACAATCCTTTTTTTTTCCAACACACAATGTTACGTTTTTTCTGCACTGAGGGGTCATTTTCCGGCGATCACCCCTCTTCTTCTACTTTTAGCCGGAGATGTAGAGAGCAATCCTGGGCCCACCACAAAATACACATGCCCAACATGCTCTAAACCCATTACTTCGAGCAGACAGACAAAGGGCTCAGTTCAGTGCAATATGTGCAAAAACTGGGCCCACCTCACTTGTACAACACTTGCTGACACAAACCAATACACAAACACTTGGACATGTTCTACCTGCCCTCCAGTAACCCCAATCCCACCTCCCCAACCACAGCCAACACCCTTACCCACTCCCAATTTCCCTTTGCCCTTACCCCCGGTTAGTACTCCCCTTCCTGTGTCCCCGATCTCTCCTTTCCCCCCCTCTGACCCAGATCCTACACCTTCCCCACTACCACCCCAACCTCAACCCCAAACGGCAACATACAACACATACAAAACACACAACATCAACATATTACAACACAACATTGACGGTATTAACACTAAAAAACATGAACTTGAACACTTTCTTAAACAACACAACATACACATTGCAATTTTACAAGAAACAAAATTAAGACACTCACACAAAACACCATCATTTCATAATTACACCACCATCAGACAAGACCGGACTGACGGCAATGGCGGTGGACTCATCACCCTGATCCACCATTCCATCTGTTTTGTGGACACAAGTGCCACAACCAAAATTCTCCTCCCTACCACAGATAACACAACAGAAACCCAATCCATTCGTATCCGCACAGGCAACAATTCAACACTAACAATAGTTAACATGTACATTCCCCCCCAATCATCCCCCACAGTTCCAAACACCTTCAGACCTCAACTCAGCCAACTAACCTCAATCCCCAACCTGATCATGGGTGGTGACTTCAACGCCAAGTCGTCTGCCTGGTTTGTCGACAACCCTGACACAGACAGAGGGCTTGATATACAGACTCAATTCGACTCATTGACTATCATGAACAACACGCATAATCATACACATATCCCATACCAAGCCCTCTACACTCCCTCCTCTCCTGATATCACCTTTTGCTCCCCCTGCCTAACCCCAACAACATCATGGAGAGTGGTCGGAGCCCTTGGCTCTGACCACCTTCCAATCATCATCACCACCAAAACAAGATGCACCCCAGCTGGCCACAGACACACTTACACCAATTACAAGAGAGCTAACTGGGAAGCCTTTACTGAAGAGACAGAACAACATTTTGAAACACTTAACAGTACACCAATCACAAACATAAACAATGCTGTGCACGCTTTTAATACAATCATACAAAACGCAGACAAGAGATACATCCCTAGAGGCAACAGAAAATCACACAACCCCAACTTCACACCAGAAATCCAAGGCCTCATCAGACAACGTGACACACTTAAACACGATACCCCCACACCTATCCCTCAAAACATAGCAGACCAAATACAAACACTAAACACTGTGATTGCCAATAAAATACATGAACAAAAAACACAAAATTGGCAAAACTTTATCAATACACTTGATCACAAAACAAACACCAGCAAATTGTACAAAACACTCAACAGCATCACACTATCCAACACTAACACTACACGCTCTCACGCAGCAATAATCACAACAACAGATAATCTACCCTCAAACAGACAACAAGCAAACGCACTCATACGTCATTTTGCACAGACGAGCCATCTTACATCTCACCCTGACGACTGACGCACCATTCGACGTAAGAAAGACTTTCCCACAGACTCAGACTACACACCCTTCGTAGACAGTCAGACAAAACTCATAATACATAATCTCAAGCACTCATCTGCCTGTGGCCCTAATAACATAAGCAACATCCACCTAAAACACATTGGACCACAAGGTATACACGCACTCACAAACATTGCAAACTACAGCTATTCACACAACACTATACCCAACATCTGGAAGCATGGTAAAATAATCACCATTCCAAAACCGAACAAAGACCCAACAATCCCAACATCGCACCGCCCAATCACACTTCTCTGCACCCCCTCTAAAGTCATTGAACGCCTAATACTTAAACTTGTCACACCATATATTCCCCTTGCTGACTCACAACACGGCTTTAGGCCACTACACTCCACAAACACTCTTCTGACAAACCTCACACAAAGAATTTTAGATGGCATCAATTCAGATAGGCCCCACCACAGAACACTTCTTATAACATTGGACATTAGTAAAGCTTTTGATGCTATCCCCCGCCACAACCTAACAAATAAAATATATAACACAGACATGCACAATAACACCAAAAGATGGCTGGCCAATTATCTGGCAGGCAGGAATGCTCATGTGTCATATAATGGCCAATCATCGCACATCAGAAACATTAAGAACGGAGTACCACAGGGCTCAGTTCTATCCCCCACATTATTTAATCTATACATGCATGACTTACCCACGCCAGACACCTCAGAAATACAAATCTCTTCCTACGCAGACGACATAACAATCACATGCACACATCGAAACACAGACAAAGCTGCAGAAATAATCCAGCCTTACCTTGACACACTCAACACATGGTTCATCACAAACAGACTCAAAATAGCTCCAACCAAATCTACAGCAACACTTCTCACCAACTGGACAAAAGAACACAAATACATACCTCATCTCTACATCAACAACACTCTAATACCACACACAAACACACCGAAAATTCTTGGTGTAACATACGATACATCCATGTCTTTCAAACAACACCTCACAAACATAAAAAACAAATGCACACCTAGACTTAACGCACTTAAGTCAATCACAGGAACAACATTTGGACAAAACAAAGAAACTAATATAACAATATACAAACAATGCATACGCTCAGTGATGAATTATGCGAGTCCTGCATGGGCTCCTAATCTCAGTGAGACACACCACAACACCCTTCAAATCATACAAAACAAAGCCCTAAAAACAATTACAGGCTGCACAAATACATCACCTACAGACCATTTACACCATGAAACAAAAGTCCTCAAAGTCAAGGACCACCTCGACATGAGAGGCACACAAACACTTGCTGCAGCCACCACAAACACATCACACCCGCTACACTACATAGCAGAACACCCACACACACCAAGAAACATTAAAACTACACCCAAAGACCTTTACTACGCACAGATACTCTCTTCTCTTCCTCCACAACCACCAAATACCAGCCTCCGGAAACATATTCATAATCATATCACTCACCGCTCCATTAACACACTGAAAGACAACACACTGCTGCATGCCAGACCCCCTGATATCCACCCTTCTGAATCCTCTCTCCCACGAAAGGACAGAGTCCACTTGGCCAGACTGCGATGCGGTCACCACCCAGCACTTCTAAGCTACCAGAAGAGGCTGGACGACCGTGTTGTGAACAGCTGCCCAGGATGTAACACTTCACCCCATACCATACAACACATAATGGAAGACTGCATTATACACAATCATGCACGCAAACAACACAACATACACTCTATAAAGGATTTGTGGGAAAACCCAGTTTCGGCTGTGGCCTTCCTTGGGGAGACGGGACTGCTCGGACAGACAGTCTAGGGAACGACAACAACAACAACAACAACCATTCTCTACTCACCCCTGTCTTCTGTCTTCTACCTTCCATCCCCATCAGACATTCCCCTCTTCCCCAAAGCCGCCTTCACCCCATCCATCCATTTCATCCTAGGATGTCCCCTCATGTTCACTTCCTTCACATCTACCTTCCATACCTCTTTTACTAGTCTTTCTTCACTCATTCTTTCCATGTGTCCAAACCATCCTAATACTCTTTCATCAACCCTATCTCCCAACTCCCTTTCCACCCGTTCTCCTCCTCACCTCCTCATTCCTCACTCTATCCAGCCTAGTATCCCCTATCATACTTCTCAGACACCTCATTTCAAACACATTCAAACTCCTTCCCTCTTCCTCTCTTATGTTCCATGTTTCTGACCCATACAAAAATGGTTCAGAAAAAATACAAGAGGACATGAGAAGAAACTTAAGAAAGACAGTGACAAAAGAGATCTGAAAAAGAATAGCTTCCTGTACAGAGTGATAGATACATGGAACAAATTGAAAGAGGAAACAGTGAGTGCTAAAACTATACATGACTTTATGAAAAACCTAGATGCGGAAAGATACAATAGTGGGTCACTACGAGCATAGGTCTCTTACTGCAAAATACAACTAGGTTCAACTAGGTAAATATATATATATATATATATACACACACACACACACACACACTTTCAACGAACGGACGGCTTGAAGAACGTTCTGAAGAAAAGTGCAGATTGTGGATCCCAACGCAAAGAGAAGTGCCTTTTTGTATTTACAGGGTGGGGGGAAATTGCTCGTGGGGTAGTGGGAAAGTAAGGAAAGAGGAGAAGGGGAGGGATTGCTGGGGAAATGGAAGGTAATGAGGAAGTAGAGGACTTGGCCCTAACAGACCGCCGAAAAGTAAACAAGCGACCGCAAGACGAGCTGGAGGACGACGAAATGTCTAATAAGAATGTAAAGATTAGAAGTATAGATAGGAACAATACAGTAGAAAGTGATGAGAATATTTTCAAGGGATTTAAAGAGAGTGGGGGGGACACAAACCCCCCCCGACTGACAAGACTAGAGGAGAAGGTTGATAAGGTGATCGAGGACTTGGAGAGTAGGTTAGGTCATATGAACACCATTTTACAAAGGGTTGAAAGATTGGAAGAACTAGAAAAGGCGAATAAAAACTTAACTGATGAAATAGAAGACCTAAAAAGACAGTTAAGAGAAGTAAAGGTGGAGAATGAATACAGAGAGACAATAGCTAAAGAAACTAAAAATTGGAAGAAAACCCAAGAAGGAAATAAGGTTTCATTCACTGACATAGTCAAACAGCAATTGAAAGAACATACTGAAGACTCAGTTATTAAAGTGATGAGACAAAAGGAGAATATAGTAAGAGATTTAGCAGACAAGAAGAAATGTATAATTATATTAGGAATGGAAGAGAAACACAACACAGATAGAACCACAAGAATCAAAGAGGAAAATGAAAAAGTAAGCCAATTACTAGAATCAGTTCAGGAAGATGAACCAGAAATTATGAAACAAATCGAAGAGAAATTTAGACTCGGAAAGTATAGCACAGACAAGACCAGACCAATTAAGATTAAATACAAGTCACAAACAACGGCAGAGAATATCTTATCCAAAACAGGGAAACTAGCAACAAGTGAACAATATAAAAAGATATGGATAAAAAGAGAAATGAATAAAGAGGAAAGAGAGGAAGAAAAGCAGAAAAGACTGGAAGCTAAGGCAAAAAATGAGAACAGAACGGAGTCAGAGAAAGAGAGATTCTATTGGAGAGTAGTGAACATGAAACTAAGGAAGTTCGACATACAAAAGAAAAACATAAGGGAAACAGAGAACACAATGGAAGTGGCAGAAAACTAAGAGTGTCTTACACAAATATAGATGGATTAATAACAGGATTGAATGAGCTGAATGATTATTTGAAGGAAAAAGAACCGGACATAATGGGAATTGTAGAAACAAAATTAAAAGGCCCACTACCACCCAACAGTGTAGGACATGATACATACAATTATTGGATTAGAAACAGAGAGAAAAAGCAAGGGGGTGGAGTTATGTTCCTGACTAAGAAGGATATAAACGTGAAAGGTGTCATATATGGAAAGAATACAGTAGAGATGATTATGATAGAAGTGGAAGACAGAGATAAGAAGAGCAGAAAATTTGTGATAAATTATGTGCCTCCAAAAACAGCCTCATGGGAGGAGAGTGAACATAAAAGTATGTTAGAGGACACAAAGATAACATTAAATAAAATAATGGAAGATGGAGGAAGAATAGTTATAATGGGCGACTTTAATTGCAAAGAAATCTGCTGGGAAGAAATGACAGTAAAGGGTGGAGACGACTCATGGGGAAACGCTCTACTTGAGATGATTATTGACCACACAATGACACAATGGATACAGAACACTAGGTATAGAAATGAAGAAGAACCATCGAGACTAGACTTATTAATTACATCTGAACCTAGAATAGTGGACAAGATTGAATATAAAACACCAATAGGTAAAAGTGACCACATATTGATTGAACTGGAACTTAATGAAGAAAAATATATGAAAAGAAATGAACAATATAGAAAAGGAAGAATGATGTATGAAAAAACAAACTTTGATAAAATAAGAGAATTCTTTCAACAAGAAAACTGGGAAGAAACATACAAAGAAGAAACATCAGTGGAAGAGAAATGGAATATTTTGACAAAAATTTACAAAAAAGGAGTGGAAAAGTATGTCCCAAGACAAATACAAGAAAAAGAATATGTAAAATGCTGGTACAACAAAAGTTGTAGGGAGTTAAAAGACAAAAGAGACAAACCCTGGACCAGATGGAAAAAAGACAGAAACCTGAAAAATGGAAAATATATACCAGTTATAGAAATGAATATGTACAAACGTGCAGAGAGGAAAAGAGAAAATATGAAAAAGACGTCATAGAAAAATGTAAAGATCAACCAAAACTATTCTACAGATTTATAAACAATAAACTGAAAAACAAACAGGACTTGGAGAAATTAAGACAAGGGGGAGTTGAATACACTGAGGAAATGGAAATGGCGGAAATTATGAACAAACATTTTAAATCAGTGTTTACAAGGGAGAACATACAACCTGAAGAGATTGAATGGAAAGAGAAAGTCCCCCCTATAGAAAAAATAGAAGTATCAAAGAATGAAATATTGATACACTTGAGTAATCTTGATGTCAGAAAATCGCATGGACCAGATGAAATAGCAAACTGGATTCTGAAAGAATGCAGGAATGAACTGGCAGACAAAATACATAGCATACTAAACAGTTCCTTGAAAGAAGGAAAAGTTCCAGAAGATTGGAAAAAAGCAAATATAGTACCTATATATAAAGGAGGAAATAAAGAAGAACCTACAAACTATAGACCAGTCTCTCTAACAAGTACAATAGCAAAAATTTTTGAATTATCAAAAGTAGATGGGTAAAATATTTAGAAAAATAACAACGTGTTAAATCCAAGGCAATTTGGATTCAGACAAGGACGATCATGCGTCACCAATTTAATATGTTTCTATTCAAGGCTAATAGATATAATACAAGAAAGAGATGGATGGGCGGACTGTGCATTTCTAGACCTAAAGAAAGCTTTTGACAAAGTACCACATAAGAGGTTGCTTAAGAAATTAGAAACTCAAGGAGGAATACAGGGAAAACTACTAAATTGGATGGAAGACTTTTTGCAAGAAAGAAAAATGAGAGTAGTGATAAGAGACCAGCACTCAAAATGGGATGAAGTAATAAGCGGTGTTCCGCAGGGAACAGTACTGGCCCCAATAATGTTTGCTATATATATTAATGATATGGATGAAGGAATTGAAAGCTATATGAGCTTCTTTGCAGATGATGCAAAACTACTGAAAAGAGTGGAAACTGAAGAAGATTGTGAATCACTACAGAGAGATCTAAATAAAGTACAGGAATGGAGTAGGAAGTGGGAGATGGAGTTCAATACAAAAAAGTGTAGTATAATGGAATTTGGAAAAAGCAAAAACAGAATAACAGGATCATATAATTTGGGAGAAGACGGAATAAAAAAAGTAGAAAATGAGAAGGACCTGGGAGTCATTGTTATGAATAATATGTCACCTGAAAAACATATAAATAAGATTTTTGGAGAAACTTATAATTTAATAAGAACAATCAAAGTGGCATTTACATACCTGGATGAAGAAATGGTGAGGAAAATCCTAATCACCCTGATAAGACCAAGATTAGAATTTGCAGCAACAATATGGTCACCAAGTACAAAAAAATGTATAAAAAAACTTGAAAGAATACAAAGAGCAATTACAAAACTGGCACCAACACTCTCAAAACTATCATATGAAGAGAGACTACAAAAACTTGAACTACAGACACTAGAGCAAAGAAGAGAGAGAGGAGATTTGATAGCTATTTACAGAATCATGAAAGGCATAGAAATTACTGATAGAGAGAATCTGATAAAATGGGATGACAGAAATACAAGAGGACACGGAAAGAAAATAAAAAAAGACAGCTATAGAAGAGATTTGAAAAAGAACAGCTTTCCACACAGAGTAATAGACAGTTGGAACAAGTTAGATGAGAAAGTGGTGTGTGCAAAAACAATACATGAATTTAAAAATTGTTTAGATAAAATGAGAAATGAAGACGGGACCCCACGAGCATAGCTCCCCTTCCCGTAAAATACAACTAGGTAAATACAACTAGGTAAATACACACTTCAACGAACGGACGGCTTAGAAGACGTTCTGAAGAAAATTGAAGTATTGTGGATCCCAACGCAAAGAGAAGTGCCTATTGTATTTACAGGGTGGGGGGAAATTGCTCGTGAGGTAGTAGGAAAGTAGGGAAAGAGGAGAAGGGGAGGGATTACTGAGGGAAATGGAAGGAAATGAGGAAGGAGTAGACTTGGCCCAGACAGACAGGCGAAAGGTAAACAAAAGACCCCCCGACGACGATGAAATGTCTAATAAAAATGTAAAGATTAGAAGTATAGATAAGAGCAATACAGTAGAAAGTGATGAGAATATTTTCCAGGGATTTAAAGAGGGGGGGGGGTTGTGTCCCCCCCGACTGACAAGACTAGAAGAGAAGGTCGATAAGATGATCGAGGACTTGGAGCGTAGGTTCGGTCATGTTAACAATATTATAAGGCGGGTTGAAAAATTGGAAGAACTAGAGAAGGCGAACAAAAACTTAACTGATGAAATAGAAAACCTGAAAAGACAGTTAAAAGAAGTAAAGGTGGAGAATGAGGAATTGAAGAAGAATAGTAAAGAAAACAGAGAGGGATGGAAGTCGATAAAAGAAAACAGTAAAGTTGCATTTACTGATATAATTAAACAGCAAATGAGAGAACAAACTGAAGACTCAGTTATTAAAGTAATGAGACAGAAGGAGAATATAGTAAGAGAATTAGCTGACAAAAAGAAATGTATAATTATATTAGGAATGGAAGAGAAACATAACCCACATAGAACCTTTAAGAACCAATGAGGAAAATGAAAAAGTAAGCAGTTTACTAAAATTAGTTCAGGAAGATGAACCAGAAATTATGAAGGAAATTGAGGAAAAATTCAGGCTCGGAAAGTATAGTAAAGATAAGACCAGACCAATTAAGATTAAATTCAGGTCACAAACTACGGCAGAGAATATCTTATCCAAAACAGGGAAACTAGCAACAAGTGAACAATATAAAAAGGTATGGATAAAAAGGGAAATGAATAAAGAGGAAAGAGAGGAAGAAAAGCAGAAAAGACTTGAAGCTAAGACAAAAAACGAGAACAGAACGGAGTCAGAGAAAGAGAGATTCTATTGGAGAGTAGTGAATATGAAACTAAGGCAGTTCGACATACAAGAGAAAAACAAAAGGGAAACAGAGAACACAATGGAAGTGACAGAAAACTAAGAGTGTCTTACACAAATATAGATGGATTAATAACAGGATTGAATGAGCTGAATGATTATTTGAAAGAAAAAGAACCGGACATAATGGGAATTGTAGAAACAAAATTAAAAGGCCCAATACCACCCAACAGTGTAGGACATGATGCATATAATCATTGGATTAAAAACAGAGAGAAAAAGCATGTGGGTGGAGTTATGTTCCTGAATAAGAAGGTTATAAAGGTGATGGGTGTCATATATGGAAAGAATACAGGGAAGAATGCTGGGAAGAAATGACAGTAAAGGGTGGGGAAACGCTCTACTTGAGATGATTACTGACCATACAATGACACAATGGATACAGAACACCAGGTATAGAAATGAAGAGCCATCGAGACTAGACTTAATAATTACATCTGAACCTAGAATAGTGGACAAGATTGAATATAAAACACCAATAAGTAAAAGTGACCACATATTGATTGAACTGGAACTTAATGAAGAAAAATATAGGAAAAGAAATGAGCAATATAGAAAAGGAAGAATGATGTATGAAAAAACAAACTTTGATAAAATAAGAGAATTCTTTCAACAAGAAAACTGGGAAGAAATATACAAAGAAGAAACAACAGTAGAAGAGAAATGGAATATTTTGACAAAAATTTACAAAAAAGGAGTGGAAAAGTATGTCCCAAGACAAAAACAAGAAAAAGAATATGTAAAATGCTGGTACAACAAAAGTTGTAGGGAGCTAAAAGACAAAAGAGACAAAGCCTGGACCAGATTGAAAAAAGACAGAAGACCTGAAAAATGGAAAATATATACTGGTTATAGAAATGAATATGTACAAACGTGCAGAGAGGAAAAGAGAAAATATGAAAAAGATGTCATAGAAAAGTGTAAAGATCAACCAAAACTATTCTACAGATTTGTAAACAATAAACTGAAAAACAAACAAGACTTGAAGAAATTAAGACAAGAGGGAGTTGAATACACTGAGGAAATGGAAATGGCGGAAATTATGAACAAACATTTTAAATCAGTGTTTACAAGGGAGAACATACAACCTGAAGAGATTGAATGGAAAGAGAAAGTCCCCCCTATGGAGGAAATAGAAGTAACAAAGAATGAAATATTGACACACTTTACAAAGGATTACAAAGGCAAAGCATGCCGACAGGAGACCTTTTGATCCATATCTAGGTCGGATGCAAAAAAAAAAAAAAAAAAAAAAAAAAATCATATTAATAATAAATTAAAACTATAACAATGTAAATAACAATTAAAATACATAAATAAATGCATTGGTATAGTTGAATAACAAACAAACAGGTAAATAGTAAATGATAATAAATTGACATATAACTAATAATAAATGAAAATCAGACAGACAAATTATAACAATACAAAAACAAATAATATAACATAAATTATAATAATTACAGCATCTTACTTAGGTATTTATCTAAATGATTCTTAAAGCTTCGAACTGAACTACATTGCACTACCTGTGCAGGAAGTTTATTCCATTCATTAACTACACGGTTGGCAAAGTTGTTTCTACCTACTTCCAAATTGAATCTATTTCCGGACAGTTTGAGACCATTGTTTCTTGTCTGATTTTCATTCAATGTGAAAATTTGGTCACTTTTGATGTCAATTCCCTTTAAAATCTTAAAGACCTGTATCAAGTCACCTCTGAGTCTACGCTTTTTTAGGGAAAACAGATTCATGTGCTTAAGTCGATTTTCGTATGATTTATTTTTGATATTTGGAATCAGTTTTGTGGCTCGCCGTTGTACTTTTTCCAGTCTGTCAATGTCTTTAATGAGATTCGGTGACCATACGGAAACAGCATATTCCAAATGTGGACGAACTAACGATTTATATAGCTTGTTAATGAGTGATGGACTTTTGAAATCAAAAGATCGCGCAATCAATCCCAGAATCTTATTTGCTTTCTCAGAGGCTGAAATACACTGCTTGGATGATTTGAGGTCGTTACTGATAATTACGCTGAGATCTTTTTCACTATCCACTTTTGTTAACGAATTTCCAAATAACTTGTAATCGTACTTACTGTTATTTTTACCTATGTGCATTACATTGCATTTACTTGTGTTAAATTTCATTAGCCACTTTTCAGACCATTGCTGTAATTGATCTAAATCTTCTTGAATATCTAATTGGTTTGAGTGATCATTTGCCACTCCGCACAGTTTTGTATCATCAGCAAATTTGGAAACAGTAGATTTTAGTCCATGGTCTATATCATTTATATATACTATGAATAGAAGTGGCCCAAGAACGCCCTGAGGAATCACTACAGAGAGATCTAAATAAAGTACAGGAATGGAGTAGGAAGTGGGAGATGGAGTTCAATACAAAAAAGTGTAGTATAATGGAATTTGGAAAAAGCAAAAACAGAATAACAGGAGCATACAAATTGGGAGAAGAAGGAATAAAAAAAGTAGAAAATGAGAAGGACCTGGGAGTCATTGTTATGAATAATATGTCACCTGAGAAACATATAAATAAGATTTTTGGAGAAACTTATAATTTAATAAGAACAATCAAAGTTGCATTTACATACCTGGATGAAGAAATGGTGAAGAAAATCCTAATCACCCTGATAAGACCAAGATTGGAATATGCAGCAACGATATGGTCACCAAGTACAAAAAAATGTATAAAAAAACTTGAAAGAATACAAAGAGCAATTACAAAACTGGCACCAACGCTCTCAAAACTATCATATGAAGAGAGACTAGAAAAACTTGAACTACAGACACTAGAGCAAAGAAGAGAGAGAGGAGATTTGATAGCTATTTACAGAATCATGAAAGGCATAGAAATTACTGATAGAGAGAATCTGATAAAATGGGATAACAGAAATACAAGAGGACATGGAAAGAAAATAAAAAAAAGATAGCTATAGAAGAGACTTGAAAAAGAACAGCTTTCCTCACAGAGTAATAAACAGTTGGAACAAATTAGATGAGAAAGTGGTGTGTGCAAAAACAATACATGAATTTAAAAATAGTTTAGATAAAATGAGATATGAAGACGGGACCCCACGAGCATAGCTCCCCTTCCCGTAAAATACAACTAGGTAAATACAACTAGGTAAATACACACACACACACCCTTTCGTCAAATGGACGAAGAAAAAGGAAAATCTAGGTGGATCTCAACGTCCAGGAAGTGCCTTATTGTATTTATAGGGAAGGGGAGAGCTCGTGGTGTAGTGGGTGAGTGATAGGGAAGGAGAAAGGGAGGGATTATTGAGGGAAATGGAAGGAAATGAGGAAGAGGGGGACATGCTCCAGGAGGCCAGGCGTCTTGTAAACAAAAGGCGGACTGATGACGATGACTTTGGTGATGGCGGGATCAACAAAAATGTAAAGATTAGAAGTATAGATAAGAGCGGCACAGTGCAAGGTGATGATAATAGTTCCCAGGGATTTAAAGAGGGTGGGGGGGATACCAACCTCCCCCAATTGGCAAGACTAGAGGAGAAATTTGATAAGATGACCGAGCATTGGGAAAACAGATTCGGTAACGTAGCCAAGATTGCACAGAGTTGAAAGATTGGAAGAACTAGAGAAGGCGAACAAAAACTTAACTTTAGCAATAGAGGAATTAAAAAGACAGTTAAAAGAAGTTAAAGAAGAGAATGAGGAATTAAAGAGGAATAATAAAGACAATAAAGAGGCCATAGCAAAGGAAGCACAGGGCTGGAAAAAATCCAAGAAAACAGTAAAGTTGCATTTACTGACATAATTAAACAGTAAATGAAAGAACAAACTGAAGACTCAGTTATTAAAGTGATGAGACAGAAGGAGAATATAGTAAGAGACTTAGCACAGAAAAAGAAATGTATAATTATATTAGGAATGGAAGAGAAATTTAACCAAAATAGAACCACAAGAATTAAAGAGGAAAAAGAAAAAGTAAACAGTTTACTAGAATTAGTTCAGGAAGATGAACCTGAAATTATGAGACAAATTGAAGAGATGTTTAGACTCGGAAAATAAAGTACAGATAAGACCAGACCAATTAAGATTAAATTCAGGTCACAAACAATAGCAGAGAATATCTTAGGGAAAACAGGGAAACTAGCAAAGAGTGAACAATATAAAAAGGTATGGATAAAAAGAGAAATGAATAAAGAGGAAAGAGAGGAAGAAAAAATGAAAAGGCAAGAAGCTAAAGAAAAAAACGAGAACAGAACAGAGTCAGAAAAAGAAGAATTTTATTGGAGAGTAGTGAATATGAAAGTGAGGAAATGGACCATAACAGAAACAAAAAAGAAACAGAAAATACAATGGAAATAACAGAAAGTTAAGAGCATCCTACACAAATATAGATGGATTAATAACAGGACTGAATAAACTGAACAAGTATCTGAAGGAAAAAGAACCAGACATAATGGGAATTGTAGAGACAAAATTAAAAGGTCCACTACCACCCAACAGTGTAGGACACAATGCATATAATTATTGGATTAGCAACAGAGAGATAAAACAAGAGGGTGGAGTTATGTTTCTGGCTAAGAAGGATATAAACGTGAAGAGTGTCACATATGGAAAGAATAGAGTAGAGATGATTATGATAGAAGTAGAAGACAGAGATAAGAAGAGCAGAAAGTTTGTAATAAACTACGTGCCCCCAAAAACAGCCTCGTGGGAAGAGAGTGAACATAAAAGTATGTTAGAAGACACAAGAATAACATTAAATAAGATAATGGAAGATGGAGGAAGAATAGTTATGATGGGCGACTTTAATTGCAAAGAAGTCTGCTGGGAAGAGATGACAGTAAAGGGTGGAGAAGACTCATGGGGAAATGTTCTACTCGAGATGATTATTGACCATACAATGACACAATGGATTCAAGAGAACACTAGGTACAGAAATGAAGAGCCATCGAGACTAGACCTAATAATCACATCAGAACCTGAAATAGTGGAAAAGATAGAATACCAGGCACCAACAAGTAAAAGTGACCACATATTGATAGAACTGGAACTAAATGAGAAAAAATACATGAAAAGAAATGAACAATATAGAAAAGGAAGATTGATGTATGAAAAAAACCAATTTTGATAAAAAAAGAGAATTCACAAAGAAGATACAACAGAAGAGAAATGGAATATTTTGACAAAAATTTATAAAAAAAAAGGAGTGGAAAAGTATGTCCCAAGACAAAAACAAGAAAAAGAATATGTAAAGTGCTGGTACAACAAAAGTTGTAGAGAGTTAAAAGACAAAAGAGACAAAGCTTGGACCAAATTGAAGAAAGACAAAAGACATGAAAAATGGAAAAGATATACTTGTTATAGAAATGAATATATACAAGCGTGCAGAGAGGAAAAGAGAAAATATGAAAAAGATGTCATAGAAAAATGTAAAGATCAACCAAAACTATTTTACAGATTTGTAAACAACAAACTGAAAAACAAGCAAGATTTGGAGAAATTAAGACAAGGCGGAGTTGAATACACAGAGGAAATTGAAATAGCGGAAATTATGAACAAACATTTTAAATCAGTGTTTACAAGGGAGAACATACAACTTGAAGAGATCAAATGGAAAGAGAAAGTCCCCCCTATGAAAGAAATAGAAGTAACAAAGAATGAAATAATGAAACACTTGAGTAATCTTGATGTCAGAAAATCGCATGGACCAGATGAAATAGCAAACTGGATTTTGAAAGAATGCAGGAATGAACTGGCAGACAAAATACATAGCATAATAAACAGTTCCTTGAAAGAAGGAAAAGTTCCAGATGATTAGAAAAAGCAAATATAGTACCTATATATACAGGGGGAAATAAAGAAGACACTACCAACTATAGACCAGTCTCTAACAAGTACAATGGCAAAAATTTGTGAAAGAATTATCAAAAGTAAATGGGTAAAATATTTAGAAAAAAAGACAGCGTGCTAAATCCAAGGCAATTTGGATTCAGACAAGGACGATCATGCGTCACCAATTTAATATGTTTCTATTCAAGGCTAATAGATATAATACAAGAAAGAGATGGATGGGCTGATTGTGCATTTCTAGACCTAAAAAAAGCTTTTGACAAAGTACCACATAAGAAGTTGCTTAAGAAATTAGAAACTGAAGGAGGAATACAGGGCAAACTGCTTAAATGGATGGAAGACTTTTTGCAAGAAAGAAAAATGAGAGTAATGATAAGAGACAAACACTCAAAATGGGATGAAGTAATAAGCGGTGTTCCACAAGGAACAGTTCTGGCCCCAATAATGTTTGCTATATATATTAATGATATGGATGAAGAAATTGAAAGTTATATGAGCTTCTTTGCAGATGATGCAAAACTATTAATAAAAAAGTGAACACAGAAGAAGATTGTGCTACACAGTGATCTAAATAAAGTATAGAAATGGAGTAGGAAGTGGGAGATGGAGTTCAACACTAAAAAGTGTAGTATAATGGAGTTTGGAAAAAGCAAAAACAGAATAACAGGAGCATATAAATTGGGAGAAAAAGGAATAAAAATAGTTGAAAATGAGAAGGACCTGGGAGTCATTGTTATGAATAATATGTCACCTGAGAAACATATAAACAAGATTTTTGGAGAAACTTATAATTTAATAAGAACAATCAAAGTGGCATTTACATACTTGTATGAAGAAATGGTGAGGAAAATTCTAATCACTGATAAGACCAAGATTGGAATATGCAGCAACGATGTGGTCACCAAGTACAAAAAAATGTATAAAAAAGAATTGAAAGAATACAAAGAGTATTTACAAAATTGGCACCAACACACTCAAAACTATCATATGAAGAGAGACTAGCAAAACTTGAGCTACAGACACTAGAGCAAAGAAGAGAGGAGATTTGATAGCTATTTACAGAATCATGAAAGGCATAGAAATTATTGATAGAGAGAATCTGATAAAATGGGATGATAGAAATACAAGAGGGCATGGAAAGAAAATCAAGAAAGACAGCTATAGAAGAGATCTGAAAAAGAACAGCTTTCCTCACAGAGTAATAGACAGTTGGAACAAGTTAGATGAGAAAGTGGTGTGTGCAAAAACAATACATGAATTTAAAAATAGTTTAGATAAAATGAGATATGAAAACGAGACTCCACGAGCATAGCTCCCCTTCCCGTAAAATACAACTAGGTAAATACAACTAGGTAAATACACTTCAACGAATGGATGGCTTAGAAGACGTTCTGAAGAGAATTGAAGTTTTGTGGATCCCAACGCAAAGAGAAGTGCCTATTGTATTTACAGGGTGGGGGGGAAATTACTCGTGGAGTGGTAGGAAAGTAGGGAAAGAGGAAAAGGGGAGGGATTACTGAGGGAAATGGAAGGAAATGAGGAAGGAGTAGACTTGGCCCAGGCAGACAGGCGAAAGGTAAACAAAAGGCCCCTCGACGACGATGAAATGTCTAATAAAAATGTAAAGATTAGAAGTATAGATAAGAGCAATACAGTAGAAAGTGATGAGAATATTTTCCAGGGATTTAAAGAGGGTGGGGGGACACAAAAGACTGACAAGACTAGAAGAGAAGGTCGATAAGATGATCGAGGACTTGGAGCGTAGGTTCGGTGATGTTAACAAAATTATACGGAGAGTTGAAAAATTGGAAGAACTAGAGAAGGCGAACAAAAACTTAACTAAGGAAATTGATGAATTAAAAAAACAGTTGAGGGAAGTAAAAGATGAGAATAAAGTCTTAAAGGAGAATAATAAGGAGAACAAGGAGGGTTGGAAAAAAATTCAAGAAAATAGCAAAGTTGCATTCACTGACATAATCAGACAGCAAATGAATGAACAAACTGAAAACTCAGTTATTAAAGTGATGAGACAGAAGGAGAATATAGTAAGAGACTTAGCAGACAAAAAGAAATGTATAATTATATTAGGAATGGAAGAGAAACATAACCCAGATAGAACCACAAGAATCAAAGAGGAAAATGAAAAAGTAAGAAATTTACTAGAATTAGTTCAGGAAGATGAACCAGAAATAATGAAACAAATCGAAGAGAAATTCAGGCTCGGGAAATATAGTACAGACAAGACCAGACCAATTAAGATTAAATTCAGGTCACAAACTACGGCTGAGAATATCTTATCCAAAACAGGGAAACTAGCAACAAGTGAACAATATAAAAAGGTATGGATAAAAAAGGAAAATAAATAAAGAGGAAAGAGAGGAAGAAAAACAGAAAAGACTTGAAGCAAAGGAAAAAAACGAGATAAGAATGGAGTCAGAAAAAGAGAGATTCTATTGGAGAGTAGTGAATATGAAACTAAAGAAAGTCGACATACAAGAGAAAAACAAAAGGGAAACAGAGAACACAATGGAGGTGGCAGAAAACTAAGAGTGTCTTACACAAATATAGATGGATTAATAACAGGATTGAATGAGCTGAATGATTATTTGAAAGAAAAAGAACCAGACATAATGGGAATTGTAGAAACAAAATTAAAAGGTCCACTACCACCCAACAGTGTAGGACATGATGCATATAATTATTGGATTAGAAACAGAGTGAAAAAGGAAGGGGGTGGAGTTATGTTCCTGACTAAGAAGGATATAAACGTGAAGTGTGTCACAGTAGAGATGATAATGATGGAAGTAGAAGACAGAGATAAGAAGAACAGAAAGTTTGTGATAAATTATGTGCCCCCGAAAACAGCTTCATGGGAAGAGAGTGAACATAAAAGTATGTTAGAGGACACAAAGATAACATTAAACAAGATAATGGAAGAGGGAGGAAAAATAGTTATGATTGGTGACTTTAATTGCAAAGAAATCTGCTGGGAAGAGATGACAGTAAAGGGTGGAGACGGCTCATGGGGAAACGCTCTACTTGAGATGGTTACTGACCATACAATGACACAATGGATACAGGAGAACACAAGGTATAGAAATGAAGAAGAGCCATCGAGACTAGACCTAATAATTACATTCGAACCTAGAATAGTGGACAAAATTGAATATAAAACACCAATAAGTAAAAGTGACCACATATTGATTGAACTGGAACTTAATGAAGAAAAATATAGGAAAAGAAATGAACAATATAGAAAAGGAAGAATGATGTATGAAAAAACAAACTTTGATAAAATAAGAGAATTCTTTCAAAAGGAAAACTGGGAAGAAATATACAAAGAAGAAACAACAGTAGAAGAGAAATGGAATATTTTGACAAAAATTTACAAAAAAGGAGTGGAAAAGTATGTCCCAAGACAAAAACAAGAAAAAGAATATGTAAAATGCTGGTACAACAAAAGTTGTAGGGAGTTAAAAGACAAAAGAGACAAAGCCTGGACCAGATGGTAAAAATACAGAAGACCTGAAAAATGGAAAATATATACTGGTTATAGAAATGAATATGTACAAGCGTGCAGAGAGGAAAAGAGAAAATATGAAAAAGATATCATAGAAAAGTGTAAAGATCAACCAAAACTATTCTACAGATTTGTAAACAATAAACTGAAAAACAAACAAGACTTGGAGAAATTAAGACAGGAGGGAGTGGAATACACTGAGGAAATGGAAATGGCGGAAATTATGAACAAACATTTTAAATCAGTGTTTACAAGGGAGAACATACAACCTGAAGAGAACGAATGGAAAGAGAAAGTCCCCCCTATGGAAGAAATAGAAGTAACAAAGAATGAAATATTAACACACTTGAGTAATCTTGATGTCAGAAAATCGCATGGACCAGATGAAATAGCAAACTGGATACTGAAAGAATGCAGGAATGAACTGGCAGACAAAATACATAGCATACTAAATAGTTCCTTGAAAGAAGGAAAAGTTCCAGAAGATTGGAAAAAAGCAAATATAGTACCTATATATAAAGGAGGAAATAAAGAAGAACCTACCAACTATAGACCAGTCTCTCTAACAAGTACAATAGCAAAAATTTGTGAAAGAATGATCAAAAGTAGATGGGTAAAATATTTAGAAAAAAAAACAAAGTGTTAAATCCAAGGCAATTTGGATTCAGACAAGGACGATCATGTGTCACCAATTTAATATGTTTCTATTCAAGGCTAATAGATATAATACAAGAAAGAGATGGATGGGCGGACTGTGCATTTCTAGACCTAAAGAAAGCTTTTGACAAAGTACCACATAAGAAGTTGCTTAAGAAATTAGAAACTCAAGGAGGAATACAGGGCAAACTACTAAATTGGATGGAGGACTTTTTGCAAGAAAGAAAAATGAGAGTGATAAGAAACCAGCACTCAAAATGGGATGAAGTAATAAGCGGTGTTCCGCAGGGAACAGTTCTGGCCCCAATAATGTTTGCTATATATATTAATGATATGGATGAAGGAATTGAAAGCTATATGAGCTTCTTTGCAGATGATGCAAAACTACTGAAAAGAGTGAAAACTGAAGAAGATTGTGAATCACTACAGAGAGATCTAAATAAAGTACAGGAATGGAGTAGGAAGTGGGAGATGGAGTTCAACACTAAAAAGTGTAGTATAATGGAATTTGGAAAAAGCAAAAACAGAATAACAGGAGCATATAAATTGGGAGAAGGAATAAAAAAAGTAGAAAATGAGAGGGACCTGGGAGTCATTGTTATGAATAATATGTCACCTGAAAAACATATAAATATGATTTTTGGAGAAACTTATAACCTAATAAGAACAATCAAAGTAGCATTTACATACCTGGATGAAGAAATGGTGAAGAAAATTCTAATCACTCTGATAAGACTAAGATTGGAATATGCAGCAACGATGTAGTCACCAAGTACAAAAAAAATGTATAAAAAAGCTTGAAAGAATACAAAGAGCAATTACAAATATGGCACCAACACTCTCAAAACTATCATATGAAGAGAGACTAGCAAAACTTGAGCTACAAAAACTAGAGCAAAGAAGAGAGAGAGGAGATTTGATAACTATTTAAAGAATCATGAAAGGCATAGAAATTACTGACAGAGAGAATCTGATAAAATGGGATGACAGAAATACAAGAGGACACGGAAAGAAAATAAAAAAAGACAGCTATAGAAGAGATTTGAAAAAGAACAGCTTTCCTCACAGAGTAATAGACAGTTGGAACAAGTTAGATGAGAAAGTGGTGTGTGCAAAAACAATACATGAATTCAAAAATAGTTTAGATAAAATGAGATATGAAGACGGGACCCCACGAGCATAGCTCCCCTTCCCGTAAAATACAACTAGGTAAATACAACTAGGTAAATACACACACATATACAAAAGAGTTATCAAAAATAAATGGACTAAACACTTGGAAGAGAACAACATACTAAACCCCAACCAATCTGGATTTAAAAGTGGAAGATCATGGACTACAAACTTAATATGCTTTTACTCAAGATTGGTAGAAATAATACAAGAAATAGATGGTTGGGCAGACTGTGCCTTCTTGGACTTACAAAAGGCTTTTGACAAAGTACCACACAAAAAGCCACTAAGAAAAATTTAAATATACATACATATACCAAAGGCTTTTTCCCCCTTACACAGGGGGTAGCCAAAAAGAAAAAGGCATAGAAACCATTCCCACCCATTCCATTCCCTACATATTCCACTCCCCTCCACCCTCCCTCCCTCTTATCTTGGCACCTCCTGGATGACAGGTCATCCCTGCATCCTGTCCACTGCCTGGGGTCAGAAGCAGTGTCACAAGACCCAGCACATCCACAGCAAGGCCGCATCATAAATTTGGCGACCTCCTCTCTGTCCCCCTATGCAGAAAAGGAGAAGATGGGGAGAAATCCCTTCGGGCTGCTTTAAATTTTTTCTCATACATATTTCCTCACCCCCATCCCCCACCCACTCCCCCTCATGCATCACAGCATCATCCATACACAACCCTTCTCCATTCAACCCTATCTTCTGTCCTCTCCCGTCCTTCCTCTACAGACATTCCTCTCTTTTGTAATGCCCATTTCACCCTATCCATCCATCTTATTCTATGATGCCCCCTCATATTCACTCCTACTTCTGCCTTCCACACCTCTTTTACTAATCTTTCTTCACTCATTCTTTCCATGTGTCCAAACCATCCTAATACTCTTTCATCAACCCTATCTCCCAGCTCCCTTTTCACCCGTTCTCCTCCTCACCTCCTCATTTCTCACTCTATCTAGCCTAGTAACCCCTATCATACTTCTCAGACATTTCATCTCAAACACATTCAAACTCCTTCTCTCTTCCTCTTTTATGTTCCATGTTTCTGCCCCGTATAGTGCTGTTGGCACAATCACTCCTTCATATAACCTCCTCTTAGCATCCATTCCCAGATGTCTATTTCAATCAATAAAAGTAGCTTTTACTTACTTGGATGAAGAAATAGTAAAGAAAATACTAGTCACACTGATAAGACCTAAATTGGAGTACACAGCAACATTATAGTCACCCAGTATAAAATAGAATATAAGTAAAATTGAGAGAATCCAGACAGCAAATATGAAGATGGCTCCAACACTATAAAAACTGTCATATAAAGATTCTCAAAACTAGTATTACTGACTCTGGAACAAAGGAGAGAAAGAGGTGACTTGTTGACCATCTACAGAATTATGAGAGGTATGGAAGTCCTTGATAGAAAAGACTTACTAAATTGGGATAAGAGAAACACAAGAGGACATGGAAAGAAACTCAAAAAGGACAGTTATAGAAGAGACCTGAAAAAGAACAGCTTTCCCCACAGAATGGTGGATGTATGGAACATACCAGACGAAACAATAGTGTGTGCAAAAACAATACACAAATTTAAGAGCAAATTAGACTTGGCGAGATACAGAGATGGGACACCACAAGCATAGCTCCCATTCCTGTAAGATACAACTATGTAAATAAATACATCTCCATTCCCAGTTTCACTTTCATCAACATTAACCTTCAAGAAACCTTCTTCCACTCCATCACACACTTACCTATCTCTTCACTTACTAGTATAGCCACCCCCTTCTCTCCCTCATCCTCTCTTCACTCCTGACACCCACCCAACTATACTACCAAACTCATTCTCCCCTCCCTTTCAACTTAGTTTCACTCAGTGCCAACACAACCATCTTTCTTCTCACAAACATATTGCCTATCTCTTCCCTTTAACTCTCATTTGTACCACATCCACACACATTAAAAGACCCAAACCTTAGGGTTCTGGTTGGAAAACTCCCAGACCCTCTTATGCCTTTGCTTTTTTTTTTAGGAATGTCCCCTTTGGACCTACAGAGGGTAGGGTGTTTATTCCTAATCTTCGTCTTGTTTTTTCACCTTTTACAACTCAAGTGGGAACACTCAGTGGCAGTATCCTTTCTCCCCTACCACAGGGTTTAGCAAAAAAGGAAATAAATATTCAGAGTAGTGGTACAAGACAGTATTAAGAGTCGGGGGGGGGACCACATAACAGTGGGACAGTTGCAGTATAATAAAATTAATACAATTAGGTAAATACACACACACACACACACACTGGCTTGACAGTGCAGTGGTACTGTTCTTGACCACTAACTTTGTGATCAGAGTTCCAAGGTCCAACCTAGGCTGTAAAATGTAATCATCACTGCACTGCAATCTAACACTCCAACTCTAGTGGGCAAGGATTTGAAATATGTGTGTACAAGGCCATATATGAGCTCTGAGCCCTCATCTGGGAAAGTAATATGTGCTGATCATGGGTCTAACATGTGATCTAAGACCAAAATATCACATACCAAAGCTCCTTTCCCTCTTACAAAGAGGGTTGCAGAGTCAAAGCACACACCCCATACCAGGGCCCCACATGGAGGGGGGGGGGGATGTCATATGCCTGGGGGTGGCACTTCTAAGGAGGAGGCATGTCTGGCCTCTATAACTGCCACCCTTCCAAAAATCCCAAGACAACATGTTGGCAATATCAATTCGCTCCCAGTTTTAGAAAAATTTCTTTAGAAAAATTTGAAGTTATTTGAGTGCATTTCAGAGAAAATGTAGAGAAATCTATTGAAAAAGTATTGAAATGTTTGGTGATTTTGTTTAAAATCTAGTGAAATTTTGCGGCTCTATTGGGTTGGTTGCTGTCCACTGGCTGGTCTTGCAACACAGCCAGTCATTTTATTTACAGCAAATGTCATGAGACTGTCAGGTGAGTTTTTCAATTTTCCTGATGCTTGTTGTTACATTTTGCATTTCTTATATAGTGTTTCATGACCGTGAAAATGTGCGGATTCCAATGGCATGACTGTTATTAGCAAAAAATGTGTCTACCATGATATCTACTGGAAAATTATGCAGTCCAGCCATTTCTTGATTCCCCATAATTATGCTTCATCAAGGGTTTATCAAACAAGGATATATCAAATTGTTTGGTCAACCCCCTATTTAAATCTCATTTAAATGCCCGCTCATCCCAAAAAACTATGTATCCAAACACAGCCTACATGCACCAAATATTTGATTTGTTGAAAAATAAATAAATAAATAAATAAAGATATTTCAAAGTTATTGGTGGTGAGCTACTCATTTATTTTTTGTTCATGCAGATTTGTAGGCACTGCTATGCCACCAAAGCATGTTCGGCTGAGTGGATGCACATACAAAAGGATGAGGAAAAAGCTGATAATGGAAGAATAGAAGCTTGCTGGCTTTTTAGATGCTTTCATTGTGAAGGCAAAAAAGTGAAAGTTGTGTTCTAAATGAGGATTTAGTGAGTGGAAGTGAAGACGATTTTGATCTTCAGGAAGAGGATTCAATGGATTTCTCTTAAGAGTGTGACAGGGAAGATAAAGAAGACCGTGATCAGGAGGTGAAGCTAGAAATTAACTTTGAAGGAGCAGCAGAAGCAGATTATATTCAGAGAGGTGACTTTGGTTTGATTCCATTTGACCATTTAACATCTGAATATCATGATAATCTTATTTCCATTGGAGCTGAAAATTTTCAGAATTCAAAAGGGCCCTTTGCTACTAGGGGTAAGGGTACAGAAATGACTGAGGCATGGTTCTACAGGAAACTTGCAGATGATAAAAGCAAAAGCTTGAAGAGAACCCAGCTGCTCTATTCACCATCCAAAAAAGCAGCATATTGTTTTTGCTGTGTTCTATTTCTGTACACTCCACAGAATGCAATTTCCAAGTTCGTCTGGGTTGGATGGATGCCATGCAGAATGTCTGAAGAAATGAGGTACAGTTATGGTGGACTGGCTGGTGAGGATATTTAATGTTTGTTTAAGAGAGGGTAGAGTCCTGGAGGAGTGCCTGTATAGTTCCGCTTTACAAGGGAAAGGGGGCAGGTGTGAGTGTAGTAGTTTCAGAGAGATCAGCTTGTTGAGTGTAGTTGGGAAGGCTTATAGGAGGGTCTTGATTGAGAGGATTAGGAGAGGAACAGAGGAAGTAATTGGTGAGGAACAATGTGGTTTTAGGACAGGTAGGGGTTGTGTAGATCAGATTTTTGTGGTAAGACATATGTGAGAAAACTATAGGAAAAGGTAAGGATGTGTTTTGGGCTTTTATGGATCTGGAAAAGGCTTATGACAGGGTAGACAGGAAGGTACTGTGGGAGGTACTGCAGATATATGGGATAGGAGGAAAGCTGTTAAGAGCAGTCAAGAGTTTTTACGAGAGTAGTAGAGCTTGTGTTAGGATTAGAAATGGAGAGAGTGAATGGTTTTAGGTAAAGGTGGGACTTTGTCAGGTGTGTGTTATGTCACCCTGGCTGTTCAATCTATAAATGGAGGGGATGGTGTTAGAGGTGAATGCAAGGGTAGTGGGTCAGGGGTTGGAGATGGTTAAAGAAAATGGAGAAAAGTGGGAGGTGAGCCAGTTGTTGTTTGCTAATGACACTGCGCTTGTAGCAGGATCAGAGGAGGGATTGAGGAAGTTTGTGACAGAGTTTGAGAAGGTGTGTGAAAGAGGGAAGCTGAAGATAAATGTGGGTAAAAGTAAGGTGATGAGATGTACAAGGGGAGAGAGTGACAGTAGGCTGGAAGTGAGCATTATGGGTGAGAGACTGGAGGAAGTGGATAGTTTTAGATACTTGGGTGTGAATGTGGCAGGAAAGGGAGGAGTGGGGGTGGAGGTAGAATGTAGATTGAGAGAAGTGAGTAAATGCCTTGGTGGATTAAAAAGTGTAATGAGAAATAGACATCTGGGAATGAATGCTAAGAGGAGGTTACATGAAGGAGTGATTTTGCCAACAGCAATGTATGGGGCAGAAACATGGAACATAAAGGAGTTTGAATGTGTTTGAGATGAAATGTCTGAGAAGTATGATGGGGGTTATTAGGCTAGATGGAGTGAAAAATGAGGAGGTGAGGAGGAGAACAGGGGTGGAAAGGATGCTGGGAGATAGGGTTGATGAAAGAGTATTAGGATGGTTTGGACACAGAAAAAATGAGTGAAGAAAGATTAGTAAAAGAGGTGTGGAAGGCAGAAGTGGAAGGAGTGAATATGAGGGGGTGTCCTAGGATGAGATGGATAGGGTGAAAGGGGCATTACAAAAGAGAGGAATGTCTGTTGAGAAAGAATGGGAGGACAGAAGATAGGGGTGAATGGAGAAGGGTTGTGTATGGATGATGCTGTGATGCATGAGGGGGAATGGGTGGGAGATGGGGGGTGAGGAAGTATGTATGAGAAAAAATTTGATGCAGCCCAAAGGGATTTCTCCCTGTCTTCTCCTTTTCTGCATGAGGGGATGGAGAGGGGGGTCACCAAATTTATGATGCAGCCTTGCTGTGGATGTGCAGTGTCTTGCGACACTGCTTCTGACCCTGGGCAGTGGACAGGATGCAGGGATGACCTATCATCCAGGAGGTGCCAAGATAAGAGGGAGGAGGGTGGAGGGGAGTGGAATATGTAGGGAATGGAATAGGTAGGAGTGGTTTCCATGCCTTTTTCTTTTTGGCTACCCCCCATGTAAGAGGGAAAAAGCCTTTGGTATATGTATGTATGATGAGTCACCGAAAAGTGGAAGAACAGTACTTCAATAGCTACAGTGAGAGAAATAATTGTAACACAGAGAGAAATAAGCAGTGGCAGCTCGTCAATAGGGGCTGTGAGACTGCAGCCACCCCAGTGGATTTCTAGGATTCATGAAAATAATATTAATATATTTATGTTTGACTATCATTCACATAAAACACCCACTCATATATTTATATGAAAAAAATACTGCAAAACAATGAGGAAGTGCGTACATTATTTACTATTTAATGATACGAAAGCGGGGAGAAGGGAAGAGGCTTCCCGGGTGGTATGGAGAGTATGGACTGCCTAGCATGCAGTCTTGGCTCAGCTAGCCTCAGTCATTAGGCGCATTTTGGCGAGTACAAAAGTCAAATGACTTTGGCCTGATTTGACTTCTGGTCAAAACAAACCCAAAGCGTGATACCGAGAATTTGACTTTAAAACCTCTCAAAAACAAATAAGTCAAATCAGGCCAAAGTCATTTGGCTTTTATACTCGCCAAAATGCGCCTATATGGAGAGTGTGGACTGCCTGGCATGCATTCTTGTCTCAACTTTTGTTGTAAGTGTGTGTGTGTTCTTGCGTCGCTCTTATTTTCGATCGTGTTTTTCAATTTGCCAGGTATGATTTTAGTGTCGTCCAAACTTGGATATTCTAGAATTTATTACATTGTCGGTGCAATATTTAATTATTCATCCAAATTAATTACTTGTTCGTATAGCTTATTTTAAGAAAGTTAAACATTATCTATAATAACATATTACTATTTTAAGACAAATTAAATACCGTATGTAATAGATTTTAAAAAGTCAAAGTTTCATGAACACTACACATAAATCAATGCTAATTTCTAATCAAAATTTGGGTTAATCATTACATTATTTTTAGTATTGATTGTGTTACATAGGTTAAACATGATCTATAATACCTAATATTACTACCTATAGTTACTTAGTAAACATGAAGTTGTAGTAGTTTTAGTTCGGAACAACGGCAGGACAATTGGAAATCAACACAAAATATCTAATCTCTTTCTTTTGGTAATTAGCCACAAGGTGCAACACTAGAAGTGTCACATGAGAAATATAGGTGAAGCTCGGACTAAGGCCACAGCTTAGTGGAGCTTATGGTTGTAGCTGGACGTGGAGCCTAACGTCAGCGAGGTGGTAGCAGATGATGACGGCGAGGCTCGATGGGACAGCTAGAAGACTGGACGAGATGTAGTCTGTGCGCTGGTCGGTACTGTTCTGCCCATCTCGGCGAAACGCCGACCTTTTAAAGGAGGCTGGCGGGAACGTGAGGAGCTTTCCAAGTTCCTGATTGGCTGACCGCTGGCTGGCAGGGACACCCTTGCGAACTACGCTTGCCAACTACAGGAACTTGGAAGATTTCTTTGATTAGTGTGTGACGGGTCGTAGGATGCATCACGTCACTACACTATTCCCCCCGCTCTTCAAAAGCGGGCGTCGAGGAGGATAGGGAGCGACGCGCGCGACGTATTTGAACCTGTCTGGCCTTCGGATCAATCGCCCCGAACGAGTGGTCATGCCGTCAGGGGGCATGTCTGGCGAGGAGGGCCTTGATGGAGGGGGGCTCGAGTGCAGGGTGGTGTTGTCGAGGTCGGAGGCCTGGCGTTGGGTGGTCGGTTGTGTTTGGTGCTGTGGAGACATATGGTTGGGTGATATTTGTTGCTTTGCTGGGTCGAGGGGGGGCGTGGGGTGGGGAGGATCTTGGGGGGTGCCGGGAACAGTTGTAGAAGGGTGTGGTTGTGGGATAGGAGAAGGATAAGGGTTCGCCGTCGCATACGTGTGATCTGTGTGAGTTTGGGGGGCCTGCTGCAGGTGCTGTGGTGGTGGGGAGTTAGGGGCAGGAGGGGAGTATTGGTTTGGAGGGGAGAGTTTTCGGGGGGTGGGGAATGACTTGGTTCGGTGGTGAGGATGGGGTTAGGACCATATTGTAAGAGGTATTGTAGTGGCCCTGGAGTTTTGATAGGGGGAGTGGTGGGGAGGTGGGCTGGCTTGAGCCTGTCGATGGAGATGCGATCCAGTTTGGCATCTCGGTTGATCACGAAGTGTTTTGTTGATCTGGTGAGGACTCGGAAGGGGCCATTGTATGGGCGTTGAAGAGGAGTTCGTTTGGAGTCTCGCCTGAGGAAGACGTAGTCACTTGTAGACAGGGCCGGGGGAAGGTGCTCCGGTTGAGGTTGTGGTGGGCGAGGGGGGGGGGTTGGACGGGTGTTGGCGAATGTCTCCTTGATAAGTTGGAGGAGGGCGTGACGGTCAGGATCGCCGACGGCAGGCGTGGCAATTTCCCCAGGGAGGCGAAGGTTCTCAGGGTAAAGTAGCTGAGATGGGGAAATGTCGTTGTCGACCTTTGGTGTGACGCGGATCATGAGAAGCACCAGGGGAAGGGCGTCGACCCAGTCGCATGAAGGTTGTGCCTTAAGCGACTCCTTCAGTTGGCGGTGGAACCGTTCCACGAGTCCATTGGCTTGGGGGTGGTAAGCGGTAGTCCGGTTGCGTTTGGTGCCATGGAACCTGAGGAGGCTGGACCATAGGTCAGATTCAAACCAAGATGCCGGACGCCCTCCACTTACACCTGGAAGCTCTAACCGGCGATATGGATGACGAACAATACTGCGAAATAGCAGATAGATTGTTCCAACGTCATATCTCGGTACAAGTCTGGTCAGCCAGCAGCTTCCACCCCAGTGACAAACCAGTGCATAGTGTTCAGTGCAGTGACAACCCAGGTGTTAGTGACAATAGTGCTGTGAGTGAAAACATTCCCGTGTCATATAGTGCCAGTGACCAAAGTGTGCAGCAGCTACGACAGGAAGTCGCCGACATGAAGACTTTGCTCAACCAGCTTTTAGCCGAGAAGGGAAGTCATCAACCACCACGTAGCCCTGCTCCATGACAGGATACTACCTTCTGCTGGTACCATACCCGCTTCGGAGCCAAGGCGCTCAGATGCACACAACCATACAGCTGGTCGCAGGGAAACGCCAAACGCGGGGGTCGGTAACCACCCCTACCCCCGCTAACCATACCCACACCCTCCTCTCAGTGCATGATTGCCATTCTGGCCTATCCTTCCTGGCAGACACAGGTTCAGCTGTCAGCATCATACCCCCGACGGAAGAACCCAACCACGGTACACGTTGGCCATCCCATGACCTGCTTGCAGCCAACGGTACGCCCATCGCAACGTACGGCAGCCACCACAGCGTCCTGGAACTCCACGATGTCAAGTTCCCTTGGACATTCGTCATAGCAGCGGTACAGCAACCCATTCTTGGCTACGACTTCCTCCAGCACTACAATATGGTAGTTAGCGCCAAGGATAACTGCTTGTACCACGGCACAACAAGCATACCAGGAACCACCACTAACACAACTTTCCACCAGATATCGTCACTCCGGGGTCACCACTTTGTAGTAGTTTTAGTTCGGAACAACGGCAGGACAATTGAAAATCAACACAAAATATCTAATCTCTTTCTTTTGGTAATTAGCCACAAGGTGCGACACTAGAAATGTCACATGAGAAATATAGGTGAAGCTCGGACTAAGGCCACAGCTTAGTGGAGCTTATGGTTGTAGCTGGACGTGGAGCCTAACGTCAGTGAGGCAGTAGCAGATGATGACGGTGAGGCTCGATGGGACAGCTAGAAGACTGGACGAGATGTAGTTTGTGCGCTGGTTGGTCTGGTCGGTACTGTTCTGCCCATCTCGGCGAAACGCCGAACTTTTAAAGGAGGCTGGTGGGAACGTGAGGAGCTTTCCAAGTTCCTGATTGGCTGACCGCTGGCTGGCAGGGACACCCTTGTGAACTACGCTTGCCAACTACAGGAACTTGGAAGATTTCTTTGATTAGTGTGTGACGGGTCGTAGGATGCATCACGTCACTACAAAGTAAAATGATTATAAATAATCCTTCCAGTTATCCTTCAATCATCACCATGGCAACCAAGGATAAAATTCGGTCTATAAAAGAAGGTTAATTAAATATTGTTATTAATTGTAATAAGTAAGACAATTGATTATTGATAAAAGTATTGTTATACATTTTCTTAATTTAATGATGTCACTTGAATACAATCTGAATGAATAATTTATATTGTTAGTAATTAGTCAATCAGATAAGAATAAATATGAGAATAAATATTAGCCAATCAAAATTTGTTTTACAAATTTTTTGCTTTTTAATCTGGGCGAGTTTTATAGAAATTGCCAACAAAATTTAGCAACTGTAGCTGAACCTCCGATTTAGCAACTTACCAAGTGTTGCTGAACCTCAGACAGTTTAACAGTTCCGGTATTTTTCTTCTTTTCACAGGTAGGCCTAGCATTATTTTGCAAAATGGCACAAGAAGCAAAGACAGTTTCTGCATTGAAAGAACTCAATTTTTCACAGTTAACGCTTCAAGAGAAGGTAGCAATTAAACAAGCAGGTCACTCATTACCAGAAATTAAAATTGTACAAGGAGTAAGCCACAACAAGAAGTATATTCATAATTCTAATTGTGATTGGTACCAAAGGAAAACATGGCTCTGTGGATGTGAGGTTAAGAATGCACTATTTTGCTTTCCATGTCTGTTCTTTGGAGGCGATTCAGTATGGTCCAAAGATGGTTTTACATGCATAAAGAGCTTGAAAGAAAAAACAGAAACACAAAAATACCAAGAACCATATTTATAATGCCATTTCTCTATCTGTTCTTGGCAGTGTAAATATTAAAGACTTAGTGAGTCATGCAGGTCTTTCAGTGAATGCACATAATAAGAAGGTTACCAAGAATCGTGAAATTTTGTCCAAGATTATAGACTGCATAAAATTTTGTGGACATTTTGAGCTACCTTTGCGTGGCCATGATGAAACTGATGACTCTGCTAATCCAGGTGTATTTAGAGGACTGATAAATCATGCATCACAATTAGATCCAGACTTGCAGACCCATTTAGAAAGTAATGCAGTCTTCAAAGGTGTCTCCAAGACTATTCAGAATGAAATTCTAGATTGTCTACTGCAAATATATCGTGATCAGATCAGAAAAGAAATTAAAGAAGCTCCCTTTGTTGATGTTATGGCAGACGACACTACAGACGTTTCAGAACACACTCAAATGGTTATTGTTCTAAGATACTTGCTAGGTGAAGAGGTTGTTGAGAGATTTTGGGGATTTTTCACTCCAGAAAATCAAACAGCAGATGGGTTATCGAAATGCATCCTTGATCAGTTAAACACAGTCCTTGAAGGGAATGCAGAGAAACTGATTGCTCAAACATTTGATGGTGCAAGTGTTATGAAAGGTAAGAAGGCTAAAATCAAATCAGTGTACAATAACGCCCATTTCATTCACTGTTATGCCTACCAACTTAATCTTATTATGCAAAATGCTGTAAGTGTTACACGGGGTTCACGAATATTTTTTCTCTAACCTTTCGGGCATAGCAGCATTTTTTCCAAGGTCACCTCTATGTTTAAATGTTCTTACATAGCACATGACTAGCCGTATTCCATGCCCATCTTCTACAAGGTGGAACTTTCATAGTCACATTGTCAACATGGTTTATGAACATTTTGAATCCTTAAATAAATTCATGGAGGAAATACAGAGTACATCAAATGCTACTATAACCAAACGAGAAGCAACAGGTATTTTGAACACCCTGAATGATGAAAGTTTCAAGTTTTGGTTGGAGCTTTTCCACTAGATAATGGCTCATGTAGAAGTGATTATTTACCAAATGCAGTGTAGAGACATTGATGTGACTAAAGCACATGAGTTTATTACAAACTTCAAAAGGGCTATTTCTGAAATAAGAAATTCCAAATACTATGAAAATCCCACAAAAACACTCATGGCTGAAGCAAAAGAAGTGTGTGACAGTGTGTGTGTTGACATAGCTGAGAGATTTTCTTTCACTAAACAATTAGTAGCTGCTAAATTGTTCAACAAAGACTGTTTCACTAACTTCAAGCAAAATGTTACTTTAGAGAAAGTTGAAGTAGCCACTGAAGCTTATCCCATGATTGCCAAAGAAAGACTTTTGACTGAAGTTAGAGTATTCTATGACAGAAATGATTTGCATGAGTTTTCCAAATTGAGTGAACTATTACAGATTGTGAATGAAAATAACTTAGGTGATGTACTTTGTGAATTGACAAAATTCATAAAAATTCTTTTGACTATTCCAGTGACTACAGCAGAGCCTGAATGTTGTTTTTTAACCCTGGAGAGGGTCAAAACTTAGGAGCACTCTGAAGCAGGAGAGGCTAAATGCACTTGCCATGATTTCAATAGAGAAGATTTATATCAATAATATGTCAGGTCTAAATGAAAAAGTTATTGATCTGTTTGCACAAAACAAGAACAGGACAATGGACTTCCTTTTCAAATAGTCTAAGTCTGCCCTGAGGAAGTCAATCATTTACTGGTAAGACCTAAATAATTGAATAATTATCTATATAATCTATCAATCAATGGTATGTTAACCACTTCCATACGGTGACACCTACGTAGGCGGCATGAGGAGCAAGTGGGTACTTGATGATGCCGACGTTGGCATCTTGATTATATTTATTGTAATCGTACCTACGTAATCTCCATTCTCTAAACTGGCTTCATCAATTTTCTATGGTTATCAAAATACACGGGTGAAAGAGAACGAATGATTGAGCACTGACTTTATCTTTTATAATGCAATTATTATGACGCAACATCGCACGTCGGGTAGCTAATGGTGCCAGACGTGCGATGTGCCCCGAAGTGAAGAGGTTAAACAATAACAATAAAAACATTTAAGATTTTATTTGTGTCTGAATGTGAGACAGCCCCCCCATCAATAACCGTCACAAGCCGCCACTGGAAATAAGGGACCAAATAATGAACCTTGATGTCAGAAAATCATACAGCCCAGACGGAATTGCAAACTGGATACTAAAAGAATATATAGATGAACTAACAGACAAAATATATAAGATAATAGAGTGCTCACTCAAAGAAGGAAAGGTACCAGATTACTGGAAAAATGCCAATATATAATGGGAGAGACAAGGAAGACCCAATAAACACTAGACCAGTCTCCCTTACAAGTATAGTAACTAAAATGTGTGAAAATGTCATTAACCTCTTCACTCCGGGGCACATCGCACGTCTGGCAGCATTAGCTGCCCAACGTGCGATGTTGCGTCATAATAATCGCATTATAAAAAATAAAGTCAGTGCTCAATCGTTCGTTCTCTTTCACCCGTGTATTTTGATAACCATAGAAAATATGATGAAGCCAGTTTAGAGAGAATGAAAGTTACATAGGGACGACTACAATAAATATAATCAAGATGCCAACGTCAGCATCATCGAGTACCCACTTGCTCCTCATGCCGCCTACGTAGGCGTCACCGTATGGAAGTGGTTAAAAGTAGATGGAGGAAAACAATATACTAAATCTGAAACAGTATATTTTTAGACAGGGAAGATCATAAGCCACAAATATGAACTGTTTCTATTCAAGGTTAATAGATATAATGCAAGAAAGGGATGAATAGGCAGACTGTGCTCTCCTGGATTTACAAAAGGCATTTGATAAAGTACCACACAAAAAGCTATCAAGGAAACTTGAAACAACAGGAGGTATACATGGAAAACTATTGAAATGGATGGAAGATTTCTTGCATGGGAGAAAAATGAGAGTGGTGCTCAGTGTTGGGAAGAAATGATAAGTGGAGTCCCACAGGGTTCAGTATTGGCTCCGATTATGTTTGCAATATATGTAAATGACATGAAAGGTGTAGAATGTTACATGGTCTTCTTTGCAGTCAACACAAAACCACTAAAGAAAGTATGTATGGAAAAAGATTGTGAATCGCTACAGGGAGACCTGGACAAGATCTGGGAATGGAATCAAAAGTGGGAAGTGAACTTCAACATTAAGAAATGTAGTATAATGGAATTTGGAAAAAGTGATGATGATATGGTTTAATGTCACACCCACCCACCCCACCTATCAGGAGGCTAGGACAGTGTCCCTCACAGAGGGCTTATGTAGTGTGGAATTTAATGAACCAGGCCCATTTCTGGCATTTCTTTCATTCTGGATCCCAGTTTTGAGAAAGATGCATACTGTTCAAAAACGCCTTCAGAGTCCTGTGATGACTTTTGCTGATGCTCATGAAGATCATGATGCATTAGTTATGTGGTTACAAGAGAACCAAGAAATCAGCATCCAAGGAGCAGTTACCAAAAGCATAGGACTCTGCAATAAGTAGGAGATAGAAATCAAAATTAAGTGAGGGCATTGAAAGAAGTGTATGCCTGGAGAAATAACCAGTGATGAACCACTCATCCCTCAGCTTGACATGAAGGAAAACTTCTTGTTGCAAGTGATGTACTTGCTGAAGAAGTGCAGTCAAAAAGTGCTCGACTTCAGGAGGTAGATAACCATTTTGGAGTTCTATGCCCAAAAGTTATTTTGTGAAAATTAACAGGAAATCGATGCAATCTACAAAGATATGGCCCAAAAATATGATGAAGATATTTCACCATCAGGGCTCTGTTAAGAAGTGTAAGATTTGAAGTTCTTAGTGAAAAAGAGAATTCCAGAAACAGCTCCAGAACTGCTTTTCTTCACTGATAAATATGGTAAAGGATTTGCTAACCTTCATGTTGTGTTGCACTGAGACTTTTATTGACAGTGGGGATATCAGTAGCCTCCTTCAAATGGCCTTTCATTAAACTGAAGCTAATTAAAACATACCTGAGGAGTTCTATGGGCCAGAATAGATTATCAAGACTTGCACTCCTCAGCATTTAATCTAACACATAATACAGATGAACTTTAGTGATGTAATCAATGAATTTGCCATAAGTAAAACTAGAAAGCTTCTAATATAATGAATATGATCAATCAATGAGAATCCTTTGTCCATAGTTGTATGCGTAGTCTGAGGAATAATTATTTTTTTTTCTATATTATAATTTCTAGTGTTTAATTCCAGCTATGAGAATTTTGCCCTGGGGCAGCACTTAACCCCTTCCATACGGGGCCGCACACGTAGGCGTCATGGGGAGCGAGTGTATTCGCGAGGCTGCCATATCGGCGTCTTGATTATATTTATTGTAGTCGCCCCTCCATAATGACATTCTTTCTAATTCTTTTGTAATCGCATTTTCTATGGTTATCAAAATTCACGGGTGAAGAGAGAACGATCGATATAAGCGGTGACTATATTTTATGATGCGATTATTATTACGACACGTCGTACGGCTGGCATTGGCTGCTGCCACCGAGATCTAAGTCCATGACGCCTACGTGTGCGGCACCGTATGGAAGGGGTTAAGCATGTGAGGGCTCTGCCCCATACATAAAAAATCACTCTGAACCATCTCTCCCATCTCAGCACCTATGGAATAAAGGGTCACTAAGGGAGAGCAACTCCCCATAAGCTTTGCTTCTCGCTCTCCCTTTTCAACTACCAATTTTGTAAAAAAAATGTATATATGTATGTCTAATTGTATTTAATATTGTTGAATAAACCTATAATAATAATAAAAAAAAAATAAACTATGCCTCATGCCACACTGCTTGGGTTCAGGGCGATGAAGCAAGACACAGGTCTTCCATAATAGGGTCCAAAGCTGGAGATGGTTTACTCCTATTACTTCATCATGTGGCAGCCTCCTCCACTAAAAATAATTTATGAACCAGGTGAGAAGAACATCCCTTCAGGTTGCATCATCTTTTCATCATTCAATTCTATCTTTCCACAATCTCTTCCCTTCTTGATAAATTCCAGGTGCATCTAAAGCTCCATTCATCTCATCCATTTATCTCATTCTTAGTCTTCTGAAACTCACTCCATGAAGTTCTTTCTGGAATCTTTCCTCATTCATTCTCTTTAGGTGTCCAAACCATCTTCTAACTCTTCTTCCACAAAACCTGCCTATTTCTTGTCATGCATCAACTTACCAGACCATTGCTCAGAGGGTCCATATATGACCTTGTAACCCTTGATCATTCCTTGTACAGTCTCAAGATGAGGTGATGACCAAGTCACACGGATGGTCTGTGAGGTCAGGGTGTTGCAGGAGGCATCATGAGGTGGTTTCTGGGGGGTTCCTTCAGCAGTATAGGCTTGAACTTCCTTAGATTCAGGTCCCTTACCAATCTTGTTGAAGGCTTGTACCACAGCAGCATACTTAGTATAGACACTGCAGAGATTAAGATATTAGAACATTAAGTGGGACAGAATATATAGATCATGTGCAACCACCTATCTATTGCTACATATGTACTAAAGGTGTCCGAGGACAAATTCAACAAAAATATATCATTGGTATAAAATTGGTGTAAGAAGAAAGTTTAAAGAAGTTGAGATATATCATTGGTATAAAATTGGTATATGAAGTTGAAGATAAATGTGGGTAAAAGTAAGGTGATGAGATGTACAAGGGGAGAATGTGGCGGCAAATTGGAAGTGATTATTAAGGGAGAGAGAATGGAGGAAGTAGAAAGCTTTAGATACTTGGGGGTAAATGTAGCGGGAAAGGAAGGAGTGAAGGTGGAGGTAGAATGTAGATTGAGAGAAGGAAGTAAATGCCTTGGGGATTAAAAAGTGTAAAGAGAAATAGACATTTAGGAATGGATGCTAAGAGAAGATTGTATGAAGGAGTGATTGTGCCAACAGCAAAGTATAGGGCAGAAACATTAAACACAAGGGAGGAAGAGTTTAAATGTGTTACTAGGCTGGATAGAGTGAGAAACAAAGTGTTAAGGAGAGTGGGGGTGAAAAGGGAGTTGGGAGATAGGGTTGATGAAAGAGTATTGGGATGATTTGGACACATGGAAAGAATGAGTGAAGATAGATTAGTAAAAGAGCTGTGGAAGGTAGAGATGGAAGGAGTAAACATGAGGGGCCAATCAAGGATGAGATGGATGGATGGGGTGAAAGGGCATTGGGAAAGGGGGGAATATCTGTTGAGGAAGGAAGGGAGAAGACAGAAGATAGGGGTGAGTGGAGAATGGTTGTGTATGGATGATGTTGAGATGCATGGAAGGGAGTGGGTGGGGGATAGGGGGGAGGGAGTATGCTTGATATTTCGATGGAGTCCAAAGGGATTTCTGTCTTCTCTTTTTCTGCATCAAGGGACAGTGAGGGGAGGTCACTGATTAAATGAAGCAGCCTTGCTGTGGATGTGCTGTGTCTTGCTACATTGCTTCTGACAGCAGGCAGTGGGTGAGATGCAGGGATGACCTGTCATCCAGGAGGAGCCAAGATAAGAGGGAGGGAGGGAGGGGGTGAATGAGAGTGGAGTATGTGGGGATAGAATGGGTGGGAGCAGATTTTATGCCTTTATTTTTAGCTACCTCCCTTGTAAGGGAAAAAAAAAAAAAAGTAAAATAACACTTTAAATATATAAAGTTTGGAAATAAGGTATTTAATGTATTGAAGTGCAGCTATTCATGCCTAAAGATTATACAAAAATGTTGAAGGTTGAAATGATCTTTATATTTCAATAGAGTAAGTGAATAACTTCATGAAGAGCATACTCAAGTTTGGAGATCGTCAGGTGATGTTCCTTGCCCATTTCTTTAGAGGATTCCACAGTTTCAAAGATGTATGTATTGTTGGATGATGAAGCAAGTCGGTAGCCCACAAGGTATCCCTGAATGTCACCATTCCATTCCTCCCTCAGGGGTGGTTTCCATGACACACGCAGGGAGTGTTGGTCAACAGCTTCCACTTTCAAGTTACGTGGGGGGCCACTTGGAGCTGTTACAAGTACAGAAGATTTATATTTGACATCTTATCAATTATTAAGGGGTGCTTGAACTCCTATAAATTATCACCCATGAGTACAGCAATATTATGACAAGTTCACACTACAACATTTTAACTCCTGAAACATGGTGATGTCTTTCACCTCCCTTGGAGTCACTGTCACCACTGTCAGACCTCTCCCTCTATTCTATTAGTAGTCACTTAATTTCCCCTCACGTCTTTTCTTATAAGTTTTCCAGTACTTTTTAAGTAGTAGGCCCCATGCCTAGTTTCCTTTAGTCTCGCTAGTTTCCAAGTTCATTAGGCCCCATGCCTAGTTCTTGTCATGTACTTCAAATCAGTTCTGGGGTAAAGAAATTGTACTTTTCTTCTTTCACTGTAATTTCACAGTCTTGTTACACTCAGGATCTCTCTCTCTCGTCTCTTCACACCGTCTCTCGAGATCCCCGTATCCTACGCTAAGCTACCTTCGTCTGACGTCACTAATTTTTCTAATCCAATCTCCTCTGACTTCTCAAATAAATGTCACTCCTTATGGGCGTGACTTTGAATTCATGCACCAATAGTTTTTCCTCCTTCTCCACCTTTTCTCCAATCCGGAAAGCCGTTACAATGTCACTAGCAATATCGTTTACCTCAGCATTGTCAAACGAAGAATAACTTGCGCTTACAGTTTTGATTACATCATCGATTATAAAACAGTCACCACCGTCGGCGTGTTTACATAGACATAACGTCGCCTTCGATGTTATCAAACAGCAGGCGAGCAGGCGTCGTGTCTGAATTGTTGACTCAGCATGTATTTCACCTGATTACCATTCGTACAACAACCGGCCTCTTACAGGGCTCGGCAGCTACCGTTGGTCGTCCCGACCAATTTCTTATTTCCCTCTTACAGGGCTTGCTAATATATTTCTAGAATAAGCTAATCTACCCTTGCGTAATTGTTAAGCTACCCTCCAAAATACATCATTCATGCAATAAATTGGGAATAATACATAAACATAATACCTAAAATTTTGAATAACATGCATGTCAATATATAAGGCACTATAATCGTACATATAATGAATTAAGCGGTTACATGGTTGATTTGCCTTGACAGAGCCAACCTCCGGAATACAACAAAGGCAATCAGTGCTGCCACTAACACTGAAAGCAAAGGTATGATAAGGATTGGTAGTATATGTAAATCATTTGAGGGAGATCTTGACAATGGTCTTCTCTTAATTTTCAAGGGAGGAGAGTTTTCAGGCAATGTGAAGTTGAAGGTTGAAATGTAGGTGTCATCAGTTAAATGCATTGTATTAAGGGTATTAGAAATGGTGGAAATAGTGTCTGCATGCAATTCGCAGTTATCTTGAATAGAGAAGACCTTCAACCAAATCCAATTTAGGACTCAACCCGGGACAATTGATTGAAACCTTTGTCTTGTTAGGGAAAAACAAGTAATGAGATCCTTGTATGTTACAATGAGGGATTTGGTCTACCAAAATTCGTTGGTAATGACAATTGTTCATAACAGACACATTCCTAACCAGAGAATTCATGTGAAGCTTCTCGGAACACAAAAGTGATAATGCTTTCTCTTAGATTGTCTACAGAAAAGATGTAATTGATTAGAAAATCCACTATGAGCACTAACTTTAAATTTGAATGGTTTATCATCTTTTCAATAGCAATTAATTTGCAAAACACACTAATCTAGTTTGTTTCTATTCTTATTCAATATTCAATTTTTTCAACACACTTCATTTTCAAAGACAGTCTCATTACTTTAAAATAGTCACAATACTCATGTGTGTACGCAGATGAGAGGTCCTTAAGGTTCCAAGTCTGACCACAGCAGATCCTAGGTTTTAGGTTTCCATGTATCTGCTTGACACCAAGTTCCAGTTGTTTAGGTCTCCCATCCCAAATACATACAAATGGTCAATACTATCTGTAAAATACATCAAGATTAATATTCAACTCATCAAGAATACAGTCAAAGTTTTCCTTATACTCTTCAGTGTTGTCAACATTGATACAAAGAGTATTACTATAATTATCTTCATAGATCTGCAAGCTAATTTTCCTTATGTCATCTAAATGTCCTATCAATTCTTCTCTTGATTCTAAATGTTTAAGTCTAAATTTGTTCCCACCTGCAGAATCAATTACCCTATATGGACCAGTATACCTTGGTGAAAGTTTATTATTGGGTGAAGTTAGTTTGACCATTACTAAATCTCCAATTTTCAATTCTAGTTTATGAGCTATTTTGTGTTGTTGTTCCTTCATCTCTTGTGAATAGACCTGCATATGTTTCCTAACTCTTTGGTGAATACTTTGAAGAGTATTTATCCTATTTGATATATAATCATCCATATTATATATGGGCTTCTGCTCTGCAGTCAACATTTCATATGGTAGAGTTTTGTCCTCCCCAAAAATTATAAAATGAGGTGTATCACCAGTTGCTACATTAATTTGATTGTTCAGGGTACACTTAACACAAGGAATCCAAGTATCCCAAGTTACACTATGAGGACTTATTAGGGTTCTAAGACATATAAGTATCTTTTTGTTTAACCTTTCTACTACCCCGTTACCTTTGGGATGATTCACAAGTATATTGACTTTCTTGATGTGGAATACATTACATAGATTTTCCAAGATTTTGTTATTAAATTCAGTCCCATTATCTGAAACTAAGATAGGTGTAGTAAAATTACAGATTATCTGATCATAGATTACGGAAGCAATAGTTTCAGCTTTCTTATTGATTATAGGTTGTAATATACAGAATCTTGAAAAATAATCAATAGCAACAAATAGGTATTTAAAGCCGTTCTCGTACATAGGTAATTCTAATGTATCAATGTGAACTCTTTCCCAAGGTTTCTGTGGAATGGGATAGGTGAGTATAGGAGCAGGTTTTGGTGTATTTCCCTTCACCTTTACACATTTTACACACTTTTCTATATAATCATATATAGATTTCTTCATAACTGGCCAAAAGTATTTAAGTTGTGCTTGTCTATAAGTTTTATCCTTTCCAGGATGTGAACTACAATCACTATCATGAAGTAACTTCAATATCTCATCTACAAGAGCTTGTGGTATAACCAACTGATTTACTTGACCTCTAGAAATGTCTTTCCCATTTACAAATGTTTTCCTATACAAAATTCCATTAATCAAATGAAATTCCTCTATCTTATACCCCTTTGGTAGCTTTGGAGGATCTCCTGTTGGGTTCATCAAATGCTTGATTATTGAATCACATGTCTCATCATCTCTCTGTTCTCTTATTAGCATTTTTTCATCTAAAGTTACTAATTCTTCTATACTACAAACAAAATTAATCAACCCAGTCCCAGTCATTGGTTGACTAATGTTTCTAGAAAGTGGATCTGCTACATTCCTTCTACCCGGAATATATTCAAATTGAACTTCATAGCACTGAAGTATCGCAAACCATCTAGCAAGTCTGCCTCTAAGATTCTTATGCTTAAATAAGTTCTGAATAGCTGTGTAATCAGTCCAAACTCTGATGGGATACCCTAGGATCATATCCCTAAAACTTTCTAAAGAATAAATTACTGCTAAAGTTTCTCTTTCTGTTATAGAGTAGTTTCTCTCTGCACTATTACAAAGTCTTGATGTGTAAGCTATGGGTTTCAAAGTTCCATTTCTCTCTTGCATGAGTATGCCTCCTAATCCTATGTCAGATGCATCAGTACAAAGGATGAATTCTTTTTTATAGTCGGGAAAAATTAAAATAGGTGAACTCATGAGTTTCTCTTTCAACTTGTCAAAAGCTTGCTGTTGTGCAGGTCCCCATATGAACTTTGAGTCCTTTCTTTACAATGAACTTAGTGGATTAGCAATGTCAGCATAACTTTGAATGAATTTTCTATAATATCCTGTTAATCCCAAAAAGCTCCTAACCTTGTCTACATTGGTCGGAACTGGAAAATTCTTGACAGCGTCAACCTTTGAATTTACTGTACTCAGTCCATGTCTGTCTATCTTATGTCCTAAGTAAATGACACTGTCTTGCAAGAACTTACATTTTTCAAGTTTTACTTTTAACCCTGCTTCTCCTAGTCTCGAGAATATCAAATCTAATTTCTGAAAGTGCTCCACTGCAGTCTGAGAAACTATTAAAATGTCATCTAGAAATACACTGGCAGTGTTTCCTAACAATCCATCTAGAATAGTATTCATTAATCTCATGTAAGTTAATGGACTATTACATAACCCAAATGGCATTCTCTTCAACTCATAATGTCCTGTTGTAGGAGAAAATGCTGTGAACTCTCTTGAATCTTCATGCAATTCTATTTGCCAAAAAGCTGATTTGATATCTATAGTACTAAAATATCTATTCTCAGTTCCCAAACTTCTCAAAATGTCACCGATAATGGGTAATGGTAACCTGTCACGAATGGTGTGCTTATTCAATTCCCTGTAATCAATAACTGGGCGCATAGTTCCATCAGACTTTGGTACTAAGATCAGCAGAAAATTCCACTCGCTTTTACTACGTTCAATAATATCCTGTGATAACATTTCAGTGATGAGTTTATCTACTACAGCTAATTTAGAGTGAGGAACTCTGTAGGCTGGTATGTAGATAGGTTGTGTTCCTGGTTTTAACTTAATGTGATGTTTTAAAACAGTTGTTTTGCCTAAGGCGTCCCCTGGCAAAGCAATTGCTTTTTTATGTTTCATAAGCAAAGCAAATAAAGCTTCATCCAACTCAGGGCAATTAGTTGATTGTAATAATTCTTTATATCTATTTCTTAAGTCTATTCCTTCTTGAACTGAACAAATTGATGAAGTTGGTAATTCCATCTTCTCACTAGTCTCATTTAAAATCTTAATAGGTGTAGTACACACCTGAATACATCCTATTTGTGTACCTTTCTTTAAAACTATCTCTTTATTCATAGTATTAATTACTAATACTTCTACTCTGTTCTTATTTGTCTTATAAATCCCTGAGTCCCACTTCAATCCTTTAATTTTAACTGATTCTAAGACTGTAATTATTTCAGTCTACATTGATTCCTTTCAAACACACTTCAACCTTATTAATTGACATGGGATGTAACAATGTCGACCTTGTTACTCCGCAATCTGCAATTCTCAAGGCTTCTGTGGTTGATAATTTAGTAATCTCTGGGATTTCCTGAACTTCTGAGTTGGGTTCACAAATTGTTTTACCTTCTGTAGGGTTGGACCACTCGGTCACGCTATCTAAAATAGAAATGTTATCTAAGGATTCATTGATTCCTGCCACTGGTTGATTTAAGAATGGGATTAACTGTGACTTCACTAAAATTCCTAAGTCCGCAGGACAAATTACCATGTTTTCTTTTCTCATAGTTGCAAATCCTATCAATAAATCTCCTGGAAAAACAGACTCTTCTACCACTATCACCGGTATGTACAAATGTTCATTTGTATATAAGGCAACTTCTAGTTCCACCTTACCTAATGTTTTTAACTGATTTCCAGTTACACCTTGCAATGAGTAATGGATTGGTTCCAACATTTTCACTCCAGGGTTCAAATGGTGTAAAACTTTACTAGTAATTACATTAACTACAGACCCTGTATCAATAAAAATTTGAATAGGCTTATTGAACACTTTACCCGCAATGAGAGGTCCTACAGAAGTTTTACCAACAGTAATTATCAGTTTGTCAGTTTCTTTCATCTCCCTTGCATTCCCATATTTAACACAATACCACCTATCGGTATATATAAGGGGAGGTCTGAAATTGTTTATTCTGTGTCAGGGGGTTTTCCTCTTAGCCCTGGGGGTACCCGAAAATTCCGGCACTCATGAGTCCTATGACCTATTCTATTATGATAAATACAGAATGGAGGGTTCCTACATTGATACTCATGGTGTCCTTCGTATTTACAATTTCTGCAAATAATCCCATAAAAACATTCTTGTGCTTTGTGTCCCCATGTATTACAATTAAAACATAGGATTCTGGTATCCCTATCCCTAGATGGACTTCTAGCATGTCGCCTATGTCCTACTTCGGTTTTCTTAAACTCTCTAGAGTTCCTATTTTGGCTTTGTTGATTTATAGGCATTACATATGGGTTTATTGTTCTGGTTTCACTGTATCCTTGAAGATAATCTACTTCTCCTAAACTTATATTTGATTTTAGATCCTTGTACAGCCTTTCTGCTGTTAAGTCATCAGAATTCTTTGCCAATAAGCTAAATGTAATCAATTTGATTACCTGTGCAATTTTCATCCTATCACTAGATCTTTCTATCCAGTCTGAATCTTTCAAGATAGAATTCATGTCTTTTGACCATCTATCTAATCTAGCTAAGTACTCTGTGTCAGTTTCACTTGTCCTAACTTCCTTAATCATTTTTACCAATGACCTAATAGGATCCTGATCACATTTAGACATAAAATGTTTGAGGAAGGCCTTTTTGTAATTCTCATATTGATTTATTTCTTCCATTTGCTGGAAGTTAATGACAAACCTCGCCCTTCCATGCTCTGGATCGATATTCTCCTTGAGAATCTCTATCTTCAGGTTCTCATTTGTAATGTTTTTACTCACTATAAGAGTGTCTATGAGATTGAGGAATTCATTAACCCCATAGCTATTAGATAATCCAGTAAATTTTGGAATAGAGACATTGGAGGTATGGATTTCGTGTCTCAACACGTTAGAATTCTGAGAGGTACTCATACTAATTACTAATACCTTGCTTTAGCCTGGCTGCTTGCGATGTCGCTTCGTGATGTCAACTTCTATCTTGACGTCCTTCTACGGCCTTGTCATTCGTCAGCGACGTTGTTCCTCAGCTCCATCACACACTCTGCCTTAAAAACCGTCTTGTAGATGATGATCACCTTGAAGAATCTTGAAGAATGCTTGTTCCAATCGTAGTAGTTACTTGAAGTTGTAGATTTCTCTCGTAGTCGACCGTCCGAACCAATACACTCTTGATTTTGGTTGTCTTGTTCCCGTAGACTTCCTCGCACCAGTTCTTCGTTCACCAGTTTATCTAGCACCACTTCTCTTCGGAGGTGTTTAACACTCAGTTCGTCGCACCGCTGTTCACCACTTTCACCTCCCTTGGAGTCACTGTCACCACTGTCAGACCTCTCCCTCTATTCTGTTAGTAGTCACTTAATTTCCCCTCACGTCTTTTCTTATAAGTTTTCCAGTACTTTTTAAGTAGTAGGCCCCATGCCTAGTTTCCTTTAGTCTCGCTAGTTTCCAAGTTCATTAGGCCCCATGCCTAGTTCTTGTCATGTACTTCAAATCAGTTCTGGGGTAAAGAAATTGTACTTTTCTTCTTTCACTGTAATTTCAGTCTTGTTACACTCAGGATCTCTCTCTCTCGTCTCTTCACACCGTCTCTCGAGATCCCCATATCCTACGCTAAGCTACTTTTGTCTGATGTCACTAATTTTTCTAATCCAATCTCCTCTGACTTCTCAAATAAATGTCACTCCTTATGGGTGTGACTTTGAATTCATGCACCAATAGTTTTTCCTCCTTCTCCACCTTTTCTCCAATCCGGAAAGCCGTTACAATGTCACTAGCAATATCGTTTACCTCAGCATTGTCAAACGAAGAATAACTTGCGCTTACAGTTTTGATTACATCATCAATTATAAAACAGTCACCAACGTCGGCGTGTTTACATAGACATAACGTCACCTTCGATGTTATCAAACAGCAGGCGAGTAGGCGTCGAGTCTGAATTGTTGACTCAGCATGTATTTCACCTGATTACCATTCGTACAACTACCGGCCTCTTACATGTCCATTAGAGATCTTAACAAATGCCTAACAATTCTATTCACCACAAAGGGTATTATCATACTGAAGGTGTTAAAACTATCTTAATTAATCCCTTCAACCCTGTAATGTCCTTTACATATTTTCTTCTGGCTAATGCCAAAAGATGTTATTCAGTGAAGGGGTGTGTCACTAGAATGAAGAGGTTAAGGATCTTGAACTACAATTGTCCCCCTTTAAAAACAAAACATACTGTATTTATGATTCCAGTGGACCTTTCAAAGTAAATCAGACTACAATTTCCATATATTCTACAGATACAACATACATATAAAATGTGAAACAGTGAATACTTTTGATCTTATAGTCTAACCTTCTGCAGTAGTAATGATGGTAACTGTGTCAGAGGGATCTGAGTCGCCAATCTCATTGCGTGCCACAATGCGGAAGCGGTATGTGGTGGCTGGTCTGAGGTCATGTACAGTTGCAATGTTATGATTGCCAGGAACAATTACCCGTTCACCATCAGTTTCCCAGTTGCCTATGAGGAATATGAGAATTATGGTATAAATCCATATATCACAAAAAAAAAAAAAAAAAAAAAAAAAAAATCCATAAAGTAAAAGGAAATTAATCAAACTTGGCTCAAGATATGTGAATACATACATATACCAAGGGCTTTTTCCCCCTTACAAGGGAGGTAGCCAAAGTCAAAAGGGATAAATCCACTCCCACCCCTTCATCCCTACATATTCCACTCCCATTCACCACCCCTCCTTTCCTCTTTTCTTGGCTTCTCCTGGATGACAGGTTATCCCTGCATCTTGCCCACTGCCCTGGGTCAGAGGCAATGTAGCAAGACAGCACATCTACAGCAAGGCCGCTTCACTTAATCGGCAACCTCCCTCTCCATCCCCTCATGCAGAAAAAGAGATGGGGAGAAATCCCTTTGGGTTCCATCAAAATATCATTGACACATACTCCTTAACCCCCCCTCCCACCCATTCCCTTCCATACATTACAGCATCATCCATACACAACCACTCTCCACTTGCCCCTATCTTCTGTCTTCCCCCTTCCTTCCTCAACAGACATCCCCTTCTTTCCCAATGTCCCTTTCATCCATCCATCACATTCTTGGTCACACCCTCAAGTTCACTCTCTCCACCTCTGCCTTCCACACTTCTTTTACTAATCTTTCTTCACTCATTCTTTTCATATGTCAAAACCACCCCAATACTCTTTCATCAACCCTATCTCCCAATTCCTTTTCCACTCCCGCTCTCCTCATCACCACTTCATTTCTCACTCTATCCAACCTATTGATCTCTACCATACTTCTCAGACATTTCATCTCTAACACATTTAAACTCTATCTTCCTCTCTTATGTTCCATGTTTTTGCCTCATATAGTGCTGTCAGCATAATCACCCCTTCATACAATCTCCTCTTAGCATCCATTCCCAAATGTCTATTTCTCATTACATTTTTTAATCTCCCAAGGTATTTACTTGCTTCTCTCAGTCTACATTGTACCTCCACCTCCACTCCTCCCTTTTCCACAACATTTGCCCCAAGTATCTAAAGCTATCCACTTCCTCCAGTTAGGTTAAATTAGTAAAAAATTACGGCACAGCTCACAGATTATTCTGGGTCATGCTAAATTATTAAGCTGACAAGGTAATCTCTGGCCTTGAAAGAGATCATAATAAATCAAGATCTCCATCAGACCAAGTTCAGTTCTCAGCTGAATAAAAGCATCTGGTACTGACAAGAATAATAAGGAATACCTACACACAGAATATGGTAATCAATATATATCTGTCTGCTGCTTCCACCTGTATTTTTTCAGTGCATTTGCTATTACGATTGATTACCCTCAGAAAGATATTTGACTCTATACTTACCTCGTCTTAGCCTGAATTCTACAATGTATCGAGTGATTGGAGAGTTTCCATTGTATGGTGGAGTCCAGGCAAGCTCAACATAACGTCCACTCTTATCAATAACCTTAAGGCTGCTGGGTAGCTCTGGGTGCTCTGTAGGAAACATAGAAAAATTTATGCTACTTATAAACTTGACAAAGATGATTTACAGTAAGCAAAATTATACTACACATAGATGTATGATTTTTGTAAATAGAAATAATACTGTTAAAAAGATTCAAACTTTCAGACACACCATTTTGAAATCAAGTTATCTCATAAAGTGAGTATTCTACAAAACTGTAACTTACCCTGAATGATAAGGTTGATGTTGGTGTCAGCACTGCCAAATGCATTTGTGGCTACACAAGTGTAAACTGCAGAATCAGAGCGGTCAGTGTTCTTGATACTAAGGCTGCTATGCACACCAGCTCCCTGCATTTCCTCACGAACTGTGTACCTGGGAGTAAACAGTAAATTTTGGTAATTTGCAAATTAAGGCAGGTAACTATCTTTGCCTTATGGGGAAAACAACCTGTTGCTGGTGTACTTTTCTACTATATTCCATTGTATACACAAAAGTCAAAGAAACAAACATTTTGGTAAACTGATGAACTTTGATCATAACCTCTACTCTATGGACTACCTGCTCTAATACTAATACACTTTTCTCTTGTATTTCATTATATATATATATATATATATATATATACATATATATATATATATGTATTATATATATATGCAAAGTAGACCACATGGAAAAAGAAACTAACGAAGCAGAGCACTTTTGTATACTACATCTTCAGTGCAACAAGTACATAGTAATAGAAATGCATAGATAATATATACATGAAAAAAGGAACAAGGACAGTTTGAATAAGGGTAACGGACAATTACCCCCTGGAGGGCGGAAGGTCAATGTCAATACTGTACACTAATGATGGTGGGGCGACATCAGGTCAACGTTGCCAGGGTCAATACTTCCACCAATGATGGTAGGGGGATATTAGGTTATAGTCGCTGGGTTACATTTTACCTGATATTATCTTACTAATTTCTTGATGAGTTGAAATTGAAAAAGGATGCATTTATAAAATTCCTTACAAAATGTGTAATCAATTTTACATAGGTCACACTGCCAAACCCTTAAACATTAGAATTGAACAACACAAGAAAAATGTTAGGGATGGCAATCATTCTAGTGGAATATTCAAGCATATTGAATTAAATAATCATCCAGTTGATTGGGGTAATGCCCAGGCAATCTATTATAACAACAACATAATAGCAAGAAACTTAACAGAGTGTAGTTTGATTCATACAACCAGTGATCAAAATACCAACCTACACAAGGGCTTATATAAACTTGATCATTTTATTTGTCAAGAAATTAGTAAGATAATATCAGGTCAAATGTAACCCAGCGACTATGACCTAATGTCGCCCTACCATCATTAGTGGAAGTATTGACCCTGGCAACGTTGACTTGATGTCGCCCCACCATCATTAGTGTATTGACACTGACCTTCCGCCCTCCAGGGGGTAATTGTCTGCTACCCTTATTCAAACTGTCCTTGTTCCTTTTTTCATGTATATATTATCTATGCATTTCTATTACTATGTACTTGTTACACTGAAGATGTAATATACGAAAGCGCTCTGCTTCATTAGTTTCTTTTTCCAAGTGGTCTACTTTGCATAAGTGAACACACGTACCTATGTTCTTATTAACATATATATATATATATATATATATATATATATATATATATATATATATATATTTATATATATACACACACACACACAAGTTAAAGAAGGGTTTCCAGTTTCACCACAGTGCAATCCTACTGTTCTATATGGATAGAATGTTTAAAAAACCCAAGAATCAAAACTCAACATTTTTACAAGTAACAGCTGTACATTTAGAAAGAATACAAACAAAAATTAATTATAAAAATTTTCATAGTCTATGATTATACAACCTTTCTGAATATACTGAACATAATCAAGGCCAGTACAGTAAGAGAGACTACCTTGGTTCTGCAGTCTGGTCGATGTTGTGATTATCTTTGCTCCACAGAATGCCAATTGGAGTCTCACCCTCAGCCTCACACTCCAGCACTGCATCTTCATCTCGTCGTGCTGTCTGGTTGCGATATTGGATCTTGAACTGGGGAGGAGCTGTTGAAAAGGTAAAAATTTTACTAAAACATACTAGAATGTAAAATGTTTATGTATGATAATACAATTTTATATATTTTACCAAGTAGTGTAATATTGATGCATTGCTTCTGACCTAGGCAGTGGGCAGGGGAAAGGGATGGCCCTTCATTCACAAAGAGCTCATAAGACAGGAACACTGTACTGTATATACTCGTGTATAGGTCACACCGCTAGTTTGTGGTTGTTAAAGCGGTTATTTATGGTTGACCCGCGGATAGGTTGCACTATTATCTGACAATTTACAAAACCATTCAAACATAAAATAATCAGATATTCATCTTTATTTCAAAACTTTATTCACAAAATTTTAATATCGGAACACATGTAGATTGTCTGACTGTCATGCATGCACATAAGGCAAACTTACATAAAAAATGGTTGCGTTTCTAAAACGATTATCATAAACAAACGAACCTGCCAAAAAAATGTTGTAATCTACTTGACCAGAAAAAATCACAAATTTAACTGTCAACTGGCCATTATACAACAGTATAGAAGAAAATTTGTTTAAGCTGATCTTTCTGCTTTCTCCATCCCCTCACTACCTTTTCTGAAACCCCAAACTCCCTTTTTGCAGGTCTGTTTCCAGGTTTTTCTGCATAATCCACCACTTTTAGCTTAAAACTTACTTCATAGCTCTTTCTCTTAAGGGGATTTTACACGATCAAATGTGTTGGCCAACTCGCTCATCAAACCTCCAACACAACATGTTTGAAGAGTTGTTACACATTCAGACCAAACAGACAGACGAACTCAGTCGGTGCCACAAGGAGAAGGGGCAACATGTCTCTTACTCAAGATGAGGTGATGAAAATTGGGATAGTGATTGCTCTCAATGAAAAGAAAAGGAATCATTCAAAGTGGACAAAGGACTGGTTACTGAAAAGGGACCACATTGCTCATACCAACTTAATGAAGGAGTTGAAATTACACCCAGATAATTGGTGCAATTATATGCACATGAACAAATCAACATATTTAGAACTTCTGAATTTGGTCACTCCATTCATTATTTGTGAAGACACCATTATGAGAAAGTCCATTAGCCCTCATGAATGGCAGAGTGCAACATTGTGTTTTTTAGCAACAGGTAGATTGTTGGAGAACAGTTTGAGTCTAGATGGCATTTTCCCCACTGTCTGGGAGGTGTTGATGGAAAGCATGTGTGGATAACACCGCCATCAGAATCAGGGTCTTATTATTGGAATTACAAAGGATACAACAGCCTTGTGTTAATGGCAGTTGTAAATGTGAACTACGAATTCATTATGGCAGACATTGGAACTAATGATCGCGTATCTGATGGAGGAGTCACTGATAATACAGAATTTGGCAGGCGACTCAAAGATGAAAAACTCTGCATCCCACATTAGTCAATAACAGCAAATTCAGAATGTGTTTTACCATATGTTTTCGTGGGTGATGAGGTATTTGCATTAAGGCCCAATTTCCTGAAACCTTATTCTCAAAAGGACCTAGATAATGAAAGCAAGTATGAGTACTTAACTACAGGCTTTCAAGGGCATGGAGAGTGACAAGAAATGCCTTCGGCATTATGGCTTCCTGGTTTAGAATTTTCCACATTTGCATAAATCTCAAATTGACAAGCATTGAAAAGATAGTTATGGCATCTGTTGTCCTACATAACTATTTGCATAAAACATGCCCTTCAGACTATTCCCCAGAGGAGTGCTTTCATAGGAAGGATAGAGTAAGGAAAGCTACCTTGCTAGGTTTGTCTGCAGATCCTAATTATTTAGCAGGTTTGCAAAATGGTCAATGCTCACAAAATTATCCTGAGATTGCAAAGGTAGCAAGAGATAGATTAAAGGATTACTTTGTAACTGTGGGTGCAATAGCACGGCAAAAATACTTCATATAAATCATGAAAGTAGGTAAGTTAGGCCTAGTCTACAGAGTAATGCACACCTCCAAATCTACACCTAACACAGTATGACTAGAATTATGTAACATATTGTGCTGTAATCTTTCTTCCCCAAATAAATAAGTACAATGATTATGATAAGTTTAATTGATTCATGAATTAAATGCTTCATTTAGACCTATGTATGGCTCAAGTTTAACCTTCAAATCTAGGGTGGTCTCTTGGAATCTTAATGAAATCATGTTTTGTAATCCAGAATTATATGAAAATTCAAATTAATGTACCAAAGAAGTCAGACACACTTTAAAATTCACTGATTATATGAAAGTGCCCATAAAACTGAATAAAATCATCTAACCATAGCAAAAAAAAAAAAAATTAAATAAATAAGAGGCCAAATCCTTACAACTCGCCTCTTCATCAACATAATGCAAACTTGATATACTTTCTTGTGGTATGTTTTGATAAAATTACATATGAACATCTTGTCTTCAAAATACCAGAGTGGGTGTGTATATTTCATCAGTTGATTTGCCCGACTTTTTGGAGATCTCATGTTTTCAAAGTTCCCTTCTAAAAGAACTACAAAGACAGTTGATTTTTTCGTCACATCATCCCGCATGCACTGAGTAAGTTCTTTTAGCTTTCCTTGGAATTCATCCATACCTTTATTTCTTAAATTCCTATTGGAGTATTCTTTTGATTTCACCTTCCACAATGCTATATGCTTCCTATATATGTCAATAAAGTCCACCATAATTTCCCTTTCCTTGTCCTTAACAGAACACGTATCATTCATTTTGGAAATAATTATAATTGGCAATGAACGTGCAAGCTCTGACCCCAAAAGTCAGGCCAGATCAGACATCTGTCCAACACGTTGGTCCAACATGTTTACCCCTTTCACATGTTCAAACATACTCTCAAACATTGTATTAGCCAACATGTTTGACCATGTAAAATCCCCTTTTAAGGGGGTTTTACACAATCAAACATGTTGGCCAACTCACTCATCAAACCTCCAACACAACATGCTTGAAGAGTTGTTACATGTTCAGACCAAACAGACAGACAACCTCAGTCGGTGCCAGGAGGAGAAGGGGCAACATGTCACTTACTCAAGATGAGGTGATGGCAATTGGGATAGTGATTGCCCTCAATGAAAAGAAAAGGAAGCGTTCAAAGTGGACAAAGGACTGGTTACTGAAAAGGAACCACATTTCTCATACCAACTTAATGAAGGAGTTGAAATTACACCCAGATGATTGGCGCAATTAGATGTGCATGGACGAATCAGCATATTTAGAACTTCTGAATTTGGTCACTCCATTCATTACTTGTAAAGACACCATTATGAGAAAGTCCATTAGCCCTCATGAACGGCTGAGCACAACATTGCGTTTTTTAGCAACGGATAGATCTCTGCAAGACTTGAGATTTTCAGCTCTCATCGCAACTAGCACCTTATCTAGGATTATACCAGAAACTTGTCATGCCTTCTTAAGGAACTACGAAGACAGCTGTTTTTTTTTTTTTTCACCACATCATCCCACGTGCACTGAGGGTCAAGTTCTTTTAGCTTTCCATGCAATTCATATACACATTTATTTCTTAAATTCCTATTAGAGTATTTTTTCTATTTCACCTTCCACAATACTATATGCTTCCTATATGTCAATGAAATCTACCATAATTTCCCTTTCCTTGTCCTTAACGGCACATGTATCATTCATTTTGGAAATAATAATAATAATAATAATAATAATAAATTTATCATTCATTTTGGAAATAATAATAATAATAATGATAATAATAATAATAATTTTATCATTCATTTTGGAAATAATAATAATAATGATAAATCTATTTGGCAAAGAATCAATATACATGAAGTGCAGATAATGACAGGAACATAGTTCGAAATAACAATTGCAATTGCCGAGCATAACACAAAAAAGCATATGCGCTTATTTCCAGTGTGGTCCTCATTAGATTGTTATTCTATACTAAGTTACACAGATAACATACGTAGGGGGTTAAGGGGACCGGAGACAGTCATTAGTAATATCAGTCAGTACACATATCACATAAATATTGTTATAGTTTTGCTAATATTACTAAAATGTTCGAAACACAATAAGGAAAATTGCATTAACCCATTCAACAACAAAATAATGCTAAAAGGTAACAAAACAGTATGAGTATCATATCAGAGTAGTACCATTAATGATACACTACATTATTCTATACCTGTATCAACATGTTGTTATGGTGAAGTCTGTCACTGAAGGAGCCGCTATAGATGCTACCTCTGTGAGATTTGAGTATGTATGACAGTTGGAGCCTCTTCTGACGTTCATGCACGGACATCAGCGGGCAAGCTCCGCTCATAAAAGTCATGCCAGATCAGACATCCGTCCAACACGTTGGTCCAACATGTTTACCCCTTTCACACGTTCAAACATACTCTCAAACACCGTGTTGTCAAACGTGTTGGCCAAGATGGTTGACCGTGTAAAAACCCCTTTAGGGTTTGCAGTTATTGGGCCTAAAACTCCGTGCGATCTAAAAAAAAAAACGTAGACCTAACAGTCCAGTAGGCATAATGGAAGTTTATGAAAATAATATATATTTTTTTACGAAAATCTTAAGTTTATTGTTACGTTACGCTACGAAAACATAATTTGCGCACATATAGAAACACAGACAGGTGATGTTCGGTAACGTACGGTAAACAGGTCAAGGTCGCATTGCTTGTAAACACTATAAAACCTACGAAAGAGTTGAAAAAGAGAATATTTTACGTTTTATTGTTTGCTTCTCACGATCCGCGTCACACCTAAGGTCGACAATGACATTTCCCCATCGCAGCTACTTTACGCTGAGAACCTTCGCCTCCCTGGGGAAATTGCCACGCCTGCCGTCGGCGATCCGGATCGTCACGCCCTCCTCCAACTCATCAAGGACACATTCGGCAACACCCGTCCAACACCCCCTCGTCCACCACAACCACAGCCGGAGCACCTTCCCCCGGCCCTGTCTACAAGTGACTACGTCTTCGTCAGGAAAGACTCCACACGAGCTCCTCTTCAGCGCCCATACGACGGCCCCTTCCGAGTCCTCAGCAGATCACCAAAGTCCTTCGTGATCAACCGAGATGCCAAACCGGATAGCGTCTCCATCGACAGGCTCAAGCCGGCCCATCTCCCCATCAATCCCCCTACCAAACCTCCAGGGCCACTACAATACATCTTACAACATGGTCCTAACCCCATCCTCACCACCGAACCAAGTCATTCCTCACCCCCCGAAACACTCTCCCTTCCAAACCAACACTCCCCTCCTGCCCCTGACTCTTCACCATACACAGATCACACGCACACGACAGCGAACCCTTCTCCTTCTCCCACCCCGCAACCACATCCTTCTACAACTGTTCCCGGCACCCCGCAAGATCCTCCCCACCCTACGCCCCCACTCTACCATGCAATGCAACAATTCTCACCCAACCTTATGTCTCCACAGCTCCATACTCAACCGACCCCACCTCGCCAGGCATCTGACTTCGACCACACCACCCTGCATTCGAGCCCCCCTCCATCAAGGCCCTCCTCGCCAGACATACCCCCTGATGGAATGACCACACGTTTTGGGCGAGTGATACGAAGGCCACACCGATTCAACAACGTCGTGCGCGTCGCTCCCTATCTCCCTCGACGCCTGCTCTCGAAGAGAGGGGGAGTGGTGTAGTGACGCAGCCACAGGCGGTCACACACTTCCCATAGTTGGCAAGAGGTGAAAATGAGGTAGCCAATCAGGAGCCAGCAAATGGTTCTCGAGCGGCTAGCGAGAGTGGTATAGTGACGCAGCCACAGGCGGTCACCCACTTCCCATAGTTGGCAAGAGGTGAATATGAGCTAGCCAATCAGGAGCCAGCAAATGGTTTTCGAGCGGCTAGCGACCTCTCTTGCCAACTACGCTGAGCCGCGAGCGACAACATATTACACCTAGACCACACCTTACAGACTGTCAGCTGCGCCCGTCCCACGTGCGGTGTACACGATAAAACGTGTATAACCGCACCTACAAGTAACACACCCCTTCACCGGCTTGACTGGTGATAACCGCAATAATGTAATAATAATAATAGTAATGGTAATAATAATGATAATAATAATAATAATAATAATATCGCTACTCAAACCCGACCTGGGGTAAAACAGGAATTCTCATGCCTTACCTGGGGCTAATCAGGAACGCCCTCTACACGCGGGAAGTGAAATCTACTCACTAACCGTAAATTACACACGTACACCTCTCACGAATATAGCCGCATCCCACGCACAAACATATACACTTCCTTTTTCTTCGACTAAAATTCGTTTCCTTTCTCACTTTCTCTTATACTACATCTTCTCATTTCAGTTTACCTCCCACTAAAGATTTTTCCGTTTTTCCCCCTTTCTCTCCTACTACGTCTCCTACCATTTTCCAAACTTTCGTTGGTGATATAATATGCTCTTCCTCCCGGCATTGGCGCCACCGTCCAAGTTCCTAGCCCAGTTCTCCTAAAGCCACGACAACAATAAGCCCCTAATCGCTCGCAATTCGCCCGGTGGCAATAGCCCTCTTTTATACACTACTATCTTTTCATTTTCCTACAGACATTCTTCCCCTCCCACAAAACCCGATCCCGCGCAAGCGAGGTGGTCTTTTCTTGGAATCCAGAATCCAGAATCCAGAATAGTAGTAGCCACGGCAGCAGCAACAACATCTCGTCCAGTCTTGTAGCAGTCCCATCGAGCCTCGCCGTCATCAGCCGCCACCGCCTCTGACGTTAGGCTCACCGTCCAGCTACGACTGATCAGATCCACTAAGCAGTGGCTATTACTTGTGGTTGTTTTACCAAAGAGATTAGAATAAGAGACCAAAGTGAATTTCATTTTCCCTGGCTTGTTCGAACCAAATCACTACAATTGTAATTGATATATTATTTTCTAGCAGCAATAGTTCAGTTTAAAGCAGTGAGTCGGTGGAAGCCTTTGATATATATTTCTTATGTATACAAAAGGTTTGAAAAGCTTTCCGATGCATATTGTACGAATACCACTGAAATCCCGTGTCACACTAAAATCGCCAATAGTTGCGACTTCAGTGACAGCGTAGTGCTGTCCTTCATATGTCGTGTGGATAGGTCGCACCCCTGATTTTGACGAAATATTTAGTTTAAAAAAGTGCGACCTATACGCGAGTATAAACGGTAAGCATATTCACATAACTAAACAGCTTTGCATAAAGATACATTACCTTGAACTCGTACATAAATCACAGCAGAAAGTCCAGCACCAATGCCGTTGTTGGCTTCACATAAATAGTATCCTTCATGGGACTTCTGGATGTTAGTGATATGGAGGGTGCCATCATCAGTGACTCGTACATTGGGGTTGTTTGATGCCAAATCACGGTAATCTCCTGGCTGGCGGCCTTGTGAAGTGAAGAAGTAAGTCTTAATAAAACATGGTAACCTTATCATAAATAGTCCACTTCAGCAATTACCAATTGTACATGCTTATGAAAGAGAGAGAAAACAAGAGAGAGGGAGTGAATGAGAGTCGATCCTTGTGTATAAGAATAGTCATAATATTCACACACATTCATTGCCTTTGATACTTGTGGTGTTTTATCTACTTACACTAATACATACCCAGTGGCGTAGCAACTGTTTTTGTCGCCCAGGGCGGGTGGTAGATTCACATCCCCGACCCCCCCCCCCCGATGGTGGGGGGGTAAACTTATTCTTTGATATAAAGCAGGAATATTTAACTTAAAATATTTATCTTCTTTGGATATAAAACTCGGGCGTGTCTAAAGCAAAAGTTCCTAGCCTAGGATTTTTCCTAACCTAGGAATTTTGTTTAAAACCTAGGAATACAAAATTCGCCTACCCATCGACCCTACAACATGGCTGCCGCCATAGACCAACACAAATATTAATTTGCTAGATATTCTTAGTTAATTTTGTGCCATTTTATATCAATAAATAAAATAAAGTTATATCTTACTGGTTTCGGGTTTTACCGGCACTCGTATTTCGTAAATTCACACCATCGTTATGTCATACTTTAGTTCATTTTAAAATAGCTGATAAAATCGCTGAAAGCTAGAATAGCGTCTAAAGCGAATGTACATACATACATACATATACCAAGGCTTTTTCCCCCTTCCAAGGGAGGTAGCCACAAAAGGAAAGGCATAAAAACACTCCCACCCATTTCATCCCTAAATACACTCCACACCCCTCCCACCCTTCCTCTCATCTGAGCACCTCCTGGATGACGGGCCATCCCTGAACCCTGCCCACCGCCCTGGGTCAGAAGCAGTGTCGCAAGACACAGCACATCCACAGCAAGGCCGCTTCATTTAATCGGCGACCCCCCCTCTCCGTCCCCCTTTGCATATAAGGAGAGGACGGGGAGAAATCCCTTCGGGCTGCGTCAAAATTTACTCACACATACTACCCCACCCCCCACCCCCCCGCCTATTCCTCCTCATGCAGTCACAACATCATCCATATACAACCATTCTCCACTCACCTCTGTCTTCCGTCCTCTCCCTTCCTTCCTCAACAGACATTCCCCTCTTCCCCAAAGCCCCCTTCACCCCATCCATCCACCTCATCCTAGGACGTCCCCTCATGTTCACTCCCTCCACATCTGCCTTCCATACCTCTTTTACTAGTCTTTCTTCACTCATTCTTTCCATGTGTCCAAACCATCCTAATATTCTTTCATCAACCCTCTCTCCCAAATCCTTTTTCACCCCTGTTCTCCTCCTCACCTCCTCATTTCTCACTCTATCTAGCCTAGTAACCCCCACCATACTTCTCAGACACCTCATCTCAAACACATTCAAACTCCTTCTCTCTTCTTCTCTTATGTTCCACGTTTCTGCCCCATACAGTGCTGTTGGCACAATTACTCCTTCATACAGTCTCCTCTTCGCATCCATTCCCAAATGTCTATTCCTCATTACACTCTTTAAACCACCAAGGCATTTACTCGCTTCTCTCAATCTACATTCTACCTCCACCTTCACTCCACCTTTTCCTGCTACACTTGCACCCAAGTATCTAAAACTATCCACTTCCTCCAGTCGCTCTCCCTTAATGTTCACTTCCAGTCTACTAAAGCGAATGTAGGTTAGGAAAACATTCATAGGCTACGAAAATTTGCTTTAGACACGATCCTGATGCTACAGTTGAAAAATCTGTTTTAAAAACAGTACCATATTACAACCTTAAACTCAATTTGGTATAAAATTTAAGATTTTTGTTAATTTTCATTATTATTATTATTATTATTTTTTCTTCTATTTTTCATTTTTTACCCCATCAACATTCCGCCCCTTGACACGTGCCGCCCGGGGCAGACCGCCCCCCCCCCCTTCGCTACGCCACTGCATCTACCTACACTTATCTTCATTAGTAATATGAGGACACAAATACAGGTAGATCTTTCATTTAACAGCAACCTAAAGCCATCCCAACAAATATGAATTTTCATTAAATGAGAATGCATGAAAAAAGATAATAATGAATAAATGAATGAATAATAATAATAACAATAATAATAATACATACATACACCAATGGCTTTTTCCCCCTTACAATGAAGGTAGCCAAAAAAAAGCATAAAATCCACTCCCACCCATTCCAACCCCACATACTCCACTACCATTAACCCCCCTCCCTCTTATATTGGCTCCTCCTGGATGACAGGTCATCCCTGCATCTTGCCCACTGCCCTGGGTCAGAAGCAATGTAGCAAGACACAGCACATCCACAGCAAGGCTGCTTCATTTAATCAGTGACCCCCCCTCCCTCTCCATCCCCTCATGCAGAAAAAGAGATGGGGAGAAATCCCTTCGGATTGCATCAAAATATCAAATATATAACTCCCCCCTATCCCCCATTCACTCCCTTCTATGCATCTCAACATCGTTCATACACGCCCTATCTTCTGTCTTCTCCCCTCTTTCCTCAACAGACATTCCCCTCTTTCGTAATGCCCCTTTTACCCCATCCATCCATCTCATCCTTGGTCGGCCCCTCATGTTCACTCCTTCCACTTCTGCCTTTCACACTTCTTTTAATCTTTCTTCACTCTTTCTTTCCATGTGTCCAAACCATCCCAATACTCTTTCATCAACCCTATCTCCCAACTCCCTTTCCACCCCCACTCTCCTCCTCACCTCGTTTCTCACTCTATCTAGCCTAGTAACCCCTACCATACTTCTCAGACATTTCATCTCAAACATTCAAACTCCTCTCTTCCTCTCTTATATTCCATGTTTCTGCCTCATACAGTGCTGTCGGCACAATCACTCCATACAAACTCCTCTTAGCATCCATTTCCAAATGTCTATTTCTCATTACACTTTATAATCCCCCAAAGCATTTACTTGCTTCTCTCAATCTACATTCTACCTCCACCTCCACTCCTCCCTTTCCTGCCACATGCATACCCAAGAATCTAAAGCTATCCACTTCCTCCAGTCTCCCTCCCTTAATACTCACTTCCAATTTACTACTACATTCTCTCCTTGTACATCTCATCACCTTATTTTTACCCACATTTGTATTCAACTTCTTCTGAACAGGTCCTGGAGCTGCAACGTCTACGTCGTGGGACCACCCCCCAACCCCAAGAGTTGGGGGCCAATCAGCAGCAACCACCCCTGGCCATCAGCTCTACGCAGATGGCACCGATCCCCAAGGAGGAGCTACGCCTACCTGGGGGAGTACCACAATCCTTTTTTCCAACACACAATGTTACGTTTTTTCTGCACTGAGGGGTCATTTTCCGGCGATCACCCCTCTTCTTCTACTTTTAGCCGGAGATGTAGAGAGCAATCCTGGGCCCACCACAAAATACACATGCCCAACATGCTCTAAACCCATTACTTCGAGCAGACAGACAAAGGGCTCAGTTCAGTGCAATATGTGCAAAAACTGGGCCCACCTCACTTGTACAACACTTGCTGACACAAACCAATACACAAACACTTGGACATGTTCTACCTGCCCTCCAGTAACCCCAATCCCACCTCCCCAACCACAGCCAACACCCTTACCCACTCCCAATTTCCCTTTGCCCATACCCCCGATTAGTACTCCCCTTCCTTTGTCCCCGATCTCTCCTTTCCCCCCCTCTGACCCAGATCCTACACCTTCCCCACTACCACCCCAACCTCAACCCCAAACGGCAACATACAACACATACAAAACACACAACATCAACATATTACAACACAACATTGACGGTATTAACACTAAAAAACATGAACTTGAACACTTTCTTAAACAACACAACATACACATTGCAATTTTACAAGAAACAAAATTAAGACACTCACACAAAACACCATCATTTCATAATTACACCACCATCAGACAAGACCGGACTGACGGCAATGGCGGTGGACTCATCACCCTGATCCACCATTCCATCTGTTTTGTGGACACAAGTGCCACAACCAAAATTCTCCTCCCTACCACAGATAACACAACAGAAACCCAATCCATTCGTATCCGCACAGGCAACAATTCAACACTAACAATAGTTAACATGTACATTCCCCCCCAATCATCCCCCACAGTTCCAAACACCTTCAGACCTCAACTCAGCCAACTAACCTCAATCCCCAACCTGATCATGGGTGGTGACTTCAACGCCAAGTCGTCTGCCTGGTTTGTCGACAACCCTGACACAGACAGAGGGCTTGATATACAGACTCAATTCGACTCATTGACTATCATGAACAACATGCATAATCATACACATATCCCATACCAAGCCCTCTACACTCCCTCCTCTCCTGATATCACCTTTTGCTCCCCCTGCCTAACCCCAACAACATCATGGAGAGTGGTCGGAGCCCTTGGCTCTGACCACCTTCCAATCATCATCACCACCAAAACAAGATGCACCCCAGCTGGCCACAGACACACTTACACCAATTACAAGAGAGCTAACTGGGAAGCCTTTACTGAAGAGACAGAACAACATTTTGAAACACTTAACAGTACACCAATCACAAACATAAACAATGCTGTGCACGCTTTTAATACAATCATACAAAACGCAGACAAGAGATACATCCCTAGAGGCAACAGAAAATCACACAACCCCAACTTCACACCAGAAATTCAAGGCCTCATCAGACAACGTGACACACTTAAACACGATACCCCCACACCTATCCCTCAAAACATAGCAGACCAAATACAAACATTAAACACTGTGATTCCCAATAAAATACATGAACAAAAAACACAAAATTGGCAAAACTTTATCAATACACTTGATCACAAAACAAACACCAGCAAATTGTACAAAACACTCAACAGCATCACACTATCCAACACTAACACTACACGCTCTCACGCAGCAATAATCACAACAACAGATAATCTACCCTCAAACAGACAACAAGCAAACGCACTCATACGTCATTTTGCACAGACGAGCCATCTTACATCTCACCCTGACGACCGACGCACCATTCGACGTAAGAAAGACTTCCCCACAGACTCAGACTATACACCCTTCATAGACAGTCAGACAAAACTCATAATGCATAATCTCAAGCACTCATCTGCCTGTGGCCCTGATAACATAAGCAACATCCACCTAAAACACATTGGACCACAAGGTATACACGCACTCACAAACATTGCAAACTACAGCTATTCACACAACACTATACCCGACATCTGGAAGCATGGTAAAATAATCACCATTCCAAAACCGAACAAAGACCCAACAATCCCAACATCGCACCGCCCAATCACACTTCTCTGCACCCCCTCTAAAGTCATTGAACGCCTAATACTTAAACTTGTCACACCATATATTCCCCTTGCTGACTCACAACACGGTTTTAGGCCACTACACTCCACAAACACTCTTCTGACAAACCTCACACAAAGAATTTTAGATGGCATCAATTCAGATAGGCCCCACCACAGAACCCTTCTTATAACATTGGACATTAGTAAAGCTTTTGATGCTATCCCCCGCCACAACCTAACAAATAAAATATATAACACAGACATGCACAATAACACCAAAAGATGGCTGGCCAATTATCTGGCAGGCAGGAATGCTCATGTGTCATATAATGGCCAATCATCGCACATCAGAAACATTAAGAACGGAGTACCACAGGGCTCAGTTCTATCCCCCACATTATTTAATCTATACATGCATGACTTTCCCACGCCAGACACCTCAGAAATACAAATCTCTTCCTACGCAGACGACATAACAATCACATGCACACATCGTAACACAGACAAAGCTGCAGAAATAATCCAGCCTTACCTTGACACACTCAACACATGGTTCATCACAAACAGACTCAAAATAGCTCCAACCAAATCTACAGCAACACTTCTCACCAACTGGACAAAAGAACACAAATACATACCTCATCTCTACATCAACAACACTCTAATACCACACACAAACACACCGAAAATTCTTGGTGTAACATACGATACATCCATGTCTTTCAAACAACACCTCACAAACATAAAAAACAAATGTACACCTAGACTTAACGCACTTAAGTCAATCACTGGAACAACATTTGGACAAAACAAAGAAACCAATATAACAATATACAAACAATGCATACGCTCAGTGATGAATTATGCGAGTCCTGCATGGGCTCCTAATCTCAGTGAGACACACCACAACACCCTTCAAATCATACAAAACAAAGCCCTAAAAACAATTACAGGCTGCACAAATACATCACCTACAGACCATTTACACCATGAAACAAAAGTCCTCAAAGTCAAGGACCACCTCGACATGAGAGGCACACAAACACTTGCTGCAGCCACCACAAACACATCACACCCGCTACACTACATAGCAGAACACCCACACACACCAAGAAACATTAAAACTACACCCAAAGACCTTTATTACGCACAGGTACTCTCTTCTCTTCCTCCACAACCACCAAATACCAGCCTCCGGAAACATATTCATAATCATATCACTCACCGCTCCATTAACACACTGAAAGACAACACACTGCTGCATGCCAGACCCCCTGATATCCACCCTTCTGAATCCTCTCTCCCACGAAAGGACAGAGTCCACTTGGCCAGACTGCGATGCGGTCACCACCCAGCACTTCTAAGCTACCAGAAGAGGCTGGACGACCGTGTTGTGAACAGCTGCCCAGGATGTAACACTTCACCCCATACCATACAACACATAATGGAAGACTGCATTATACACAATCATGCACGCAAACAACACAACATACACTCTATAAAGGATTTGTGGGAAAACCCAGTTTCGGCTGTGGCCTTCCTTGGGGAGACGGGACTGCTCGGACAGACAGTCTAGGGAACGACAACAACAACAACTTCTTCTGAACATCTTCCCAAACTCTGTCACTAACTTCCTTAATCCCTCCTCTGATCTTGCTACAAGCGCAGTGTCATCAGCAAACATAAACTGGCTTATCTCCCATTTTTCTCCATTTTCTTTAACATTTCCAATCCCCAGCCCATTACCCTTGCATTTACCCATCGCACCACCCCATCCATGTATAAATTGAACAGCCAAGGTGACTTAACGCATCCCTAGCGAAGTCCCACCTTTAGCTCAAACCACTCACTCTCTCCATTTCTAATTCTAATGTGGTGAGTTGGCACCTAGCTGGTCTTTGTCCCTCTGTGTCCCCAAGTATGTGGTGAGTTGGCGCCTAGCTAGGCTTTATCTCTCTGCTTTCCACACGTGTACACCATAGGTTTTGTTCCCGTTTCCTCGCAGTTGGCACCCGCCAAACAGCCAAGCGTGCCCAAGCCAGGTTTGCTCTGCCCCACACTATGCAGGATGGGTCATGTGGTTGCTGCTGTGGGAGATGATTGGCTGGGCACCCAAGCAGCCCAGGCAGCCCAGCAAGCAGAGAGTCACTTGGGCTGGAGGTGCCAGGCAGATGGACAATGACCACTGGCTGGATAAGACACACACACCATGAGTGCAGCACATTCTTGCCCATATGTATGGTATTCTGTTCTCCCCTTAGTTGCAAATAGCCATTTAGCTCCACCACAATCATAGTTTCAAATAAAGGAGACACAGAGCCCTCCATGTTTGTATTAAGCCTCATCCTCGGTACCACTTTACCATACTAACACAGGTTCTACTACTTTCGTAAAAATTCTTGACTGCTCTTAACAGCTTTCCTCCTATCCAATATATCTGCAATACCTCCCGCAGTGCCTTACTGTCTACCCTGTCTAAAGCCTTTTCCAAATTCATAAAGGCCCCAAAAAATATCCTTACTTTTTCCTAAAGATTTCTCACATATCTACCTTACCACAAAAATCTGATCCAAGCAACCCTTACCTGTCCTAAACCTACACTGTTCCTCATCAACTATTCCCTCTGTTCCTCTCCTAAATCTTTCAATCAAGACCCTCCCATAAGCCTTCCCAATTACACTTACTAAGCTGATTCCTCTGAAACTACTACACACTCACACTTGTCCCTTTTTTCCTTGTAAAGTGGAACTATACAGGCACTCTTCCAGTCCTCTGGTACTCTACCCTCTTTTAGACAAACATTAACCAACCTCACCAGCCAGTCTACCTCCCTTTTTGAGACACTCCACATGACACCCATCTAACCCAGGTACCTTACCTACTCTCATCATTTTAATAACTGCTTTCACCTCATCTTTCCTTATTTCTCCTCCATTTTCTTTATTCATAACTGTCATTTTCTCAGCGCTTCCCTCTGCAACTACTTTTCCCCACCTATCCTTCACATTTAGCAACTCCTTAAAATACTCTGCCCATCCTCTTACTGCTGTCTCTTCCATTATCATCTCTCCATCTGCACCTTTTATTTTTCTTTTCTACTTGATTTGCCTCTTCCTCTCTTAATTTCCTTCCAAAACAGCTTTTTATTACTTTAAAAAAATTCTGTCACTCTTACCCCATTTCACATCCACTCCCCCCTTTGCCTCCTTTATCTTATGCTTTACTTTTCTTCTCTTTTGTTTGTACCTTTTATGTGATTCTCTTGTCCTATTTTGTAACCAAACTATGAATGCTCACTTCCTCTCTTCTACAACCTTCTTTATTTCATCATCCCACCAATCACTACCCTTCCTTCTATTTCCTCCCGTCCTCCTGGTTCCACACATCAACTTTGCACACCTTGTGACTCCCTCCTCTATTATGAAATAAAAGCAAAGAACATGCCAGGTGTTCCATCTTTTGCAAAACTGTTAATGAATGCTTTTTTGCAACCAAAATCACTTGGTTTACACTCTGGAGTATCTTTTTTTGTCAATGGTCACTTCAAAAGCACTGTGAAATCATGAGTGATTGTTGGGACTGACCAGTACCAGTATTCTGAAAGGATCAGTGCTGCAGAAACATTACCCCACTAGAAACTGAAAAACACTAGCTCTGATAAATTTCATAAGTTGTCACTTAATTATTTTTTCATTTGCTACAATATTTTTTCTATTGAATATTGCCAGTAAATGTTCTTTCTTTTTTGAAGTCCCAGTAAATGCAAGTCTATGATGGTAGCCTGTTAAATCAAAGGTTAACCTTTTCATGTACAGGTCTACACAAGAATTCTTGAATCCAAAAGGTATACAATCTCCTTCACATCTATGTGAGATGTGTCTTGTATCTTGGCAATTTGGCATCAGAGGGGCAGCATCTAAGTATAATATTGTATCACAAATGAGTACACTTTGAGCTATATGTACTAAGAATAACCAGATAATTCATGCACACTGTACCCTCAGTAATTTGGCATTTGATGTTTTGGATTTCAGAATGATTCAGTACTTTCGGCCAAATACCAAAATTAAGTTAGATAATTTGGGATCATTGCTGACATAATTTCAAGATACACCAGGAAAAAAAAGTCTTGGGTATAATATGACTTTTTTTTTTTTTAATCAAGGCAGTTCTCCCAGTGATTCGAGAAAACATGTTGATAATTCACTGTCATTTTGAAATAACCATCAAATTTTGGCACTCGGCAATTCAACATATTCATGATCTTGAAACCCTCTATCTTCCCAAAGCAATCTTCTGTTACCAAGTCACACAAATGCCACAGAGACAGGACACCTGCAGAAGCAGAGTGTATCTTTCTTCCACAAGTACATGAGCTGTCATCCAATATCCTTCTTCCATAATGCTTACATGAATCAATGAGTGTACAAAAAAAAAAAAAAAAAAAAAATGACTTACCTGCTGCTTTCTTCCATGACAAAGAGGGTTCTGGGAAACTGTCAGCCTTGCATTCGAGTTGTGCATCACTACCAAGAGCAAAGGCTTTGTCCTCGGGCTCAATGATCCAGCGTGGTGGGACTGGTGTGGGAGATTTCATCATTATATAGGAAGTCACAATGTTTTATTTTCAATTTGCAATGGTCTCTTTTTATCTACTTTAATGACATATTTCAGGTTCAGATGATCCACAATATATATATATATATATATATATATATATATATATACTGTATACACATCTATGCATACATATATGCACAATAAATGAAGAGAAATTATGAAAGTTCCTACACTCTAAAAAGAGGCCTATGCAAATTACATATTTCATATATTTCAAAATATATTTCACTTATTTCAGCATGTATATCAACGACACTGACAATATACTGAACAACTATACTATGGACAAAAATTCTTAGTCCAGGCAAGGGCGATGCCAAAGCTAAAGGAAACCAAAGGAAGGGACAGCCACCTTGGCCTGCGCCCCTCCGCAGCCAGGAAAGGAAGGGGGGAGTGTTCTGTCAGCAACAGCCAGTGCTTTTATCCTTGGGGATACTATCGCACCGAAAAGGTGGGCTCAGAGAAGTGGTAAAGGAGAAATTTATAGTAGGCAATAGAACGGAGGGATAGGAGAAGTTCAAAGTGATCAGCATCCTTTTATTTGTGTGGAGATTAGTCTCCTATCACAAAAGAATCCTGAGTGACTCTGGTCCGTAGGGATGTCACTAAAGTCCCTAAAATATCAACTGCATAAGAAAAAATCCAGTCGATACCCCGTACGGCGAGAAGACGGGTTCTCATTGCAAAAGGAGGGCTAGGTAGGTGGATGCTGGGTTTTAGGACCTGGGAGGGGTAGGGTAATTAGGGGGGGGGTTGCATTTTTGGGTAAAAGGGGGGGCCTGACTTCTGGCTACCAGGCAGGCCAAGGTTTTTAGGCAAGCAAATACTGTGATCGTACTCCGGCATCCGTTTACATGTATGGTTGGGCAAAGGTCTTGTGGCAACAAATAACACAAGCAAATGTTTCTCATAATCACACAATTCTTTTTATGTGTACATGCATTTAGGTTTTTAGCAGACTGCTGGTGAATCATGGCATGTGAGATAATGGTATGATACATTGTTTCAGTGGGCAGTCCGTTGTTCATTTCATGTTTGTGCATGATGCTGGAGTATTACACAGGTGCAAAAGCTTCAAGCACAACACACCATGCAAAAAATCTAACATTAAATTCCACATATTACTTCATGCAACCACATGCAAATAAAAAGAAATTAAATCAAATCAACTTAAGAAAATTTCAAAGTAAAAGTAAGAAAACCGACAGGGTAGCTAAATAAACAAACAAGAATGGGTTGTGAGGGAAGGGAAAGGCGAAGGTCTTGGCGGGTATTGTGACTTTTTTTTTTTTCTCCCTGTTCCTTAGAAGGGTTGTGACTTATTCATTTCTCCCTGTTCCTTACAATATCAAGAGATACAGGACACGTTCACAACTCGTTCAAGCACATGTCAATTCGTTTGTTCCTCCCTGTTCCCTCAGAGTACGAAGGGAGAGGACATTCGTCACTCTCCTTCACTGAGACGACTCACTTCGAGATTGTTATCCCAAGAATCCTCCGAAGTTGTCATCCCAAAGGTGCGGTTAGTGGTTACAACACGATTAGGATAAGACACGCAAAAAACCATTACATGTTACGCTTCTGCTTTGTCAACATTGAGAAACTGTTCCTATTGCCAATGTAAAACAAATAACATTAGAGGAGAAAGAGGTGATTACAAAGGCAGGGTAGGTTAGCTCGGGGTAAGAACAGGAGGAGAAGGAGAGCAGAAAGAACAGGAAAAGCCCAAACCCTCGGGCAGAAGAAGCATCACAGTACTGTCCTGTAGAGGTCGAGTTAGCTACACCATAATGAAAAGGCATTTAGCCCCCAGGCTGTCCAAGTAGAAATATGCAAGCCTCTAGTCTGGCTAATAGCTAAAACCCCTAAAAGTAAGAAAGATAAACGTTATCAGGCCGAGGGAAAGAAATAAAAAAGGAGAGAGGGAAAGAGAGAGAGAGAGAGAGAGGGAAGAGGTGCACCGTCCCAGTTGCAGCACGAAGATCAGGTGAGGGCGAAAGCTTCCCCCTACCCTGTACATGAAGTTCCGCTACGTGGGACGCGTTCCCGGCACTGTTCGATACAGTACAAGTGTAGTCGCCACTATGGACCCACGAGACGCTGCCGATCGTCAGCATAGACGTTCGCCCCCCAAAGACATCCATCTGCACTCCGAGGGGAAGCTCGCCGAGCCCGTTATAAGACCACGTAAAATCGAGGGGCTCGTCCCCCGTAGCAGCCACACACACGAGCTGCGCGAAGGAGCCGTCCTCTTCGGCGCTTTTGGGGAACTCGAAGGGGACGATGGAGGGAGGGGCTGCAAAGAGGAACACAGGGTCGATATGCGGGATCTTTCTACAAGAAACGAAGAACTTTCATTTTCTTCTTCCTCTACTTGATGGCCTCGATGGCTGCGGATGGAAGAGTGGGTCCGGCGTCGTCGTCTAGTAGTGGATGACAAACTCTAGCGGGAAGGGTTGAACTAGGTGACTCTCTGAGGGCCAGTCTTCATACCCGTTCTCAGAGTCGTGGGTCTTCAAGATTATATGTGTATATCTATATAATTCATGGGTATAAGGAGAAAATACAGAGCGTGAGATTAAGAAAAGATAAACTGTGGTATAACAATCATTCGTCTGGCGACAGGTGAGAATGTAGCGCTTGACAAATGACATGAGAATCATGACCAGCCCAGACGATAGACGGACAGACACCCATACACATACACACACACTCGCGCGCACGCACACACACACACACACACACACACACACACACACACACACACACACACACACCTCACGACCAACCTAACACCTCCACCCAGGGCAATTGGTGCTACACTCAGGTCCAGCCCTTCATGAGGTCACGGGAGACGAGAGTGGGTCTGACGTCCGTGGATCCTGCACGGTTCGACGCCACACACGAGTAGCAGCCAGCGTGTTTCACACGAATGTCGACAATTTGCAAAGTGCTCATTTTGTCGTCGACGTTTGAAATGGCTATTCTGTTGTCACTCGAAGGAGAGAGAACTTGGTCGTTGAAGTGCAACGTGAAGGTGACGGGGACGTCGCCTTTCTGCAGGACGCAGTACGCATGCGCGAAGTCGTCTTCTTGGACCTTCAATCCTTCGAAGTCGATGAGTATGAGTCGAAGTAACTCTGCAAGCGAACATCAGTATAATCGAGCTGGTCTTTTCTCCTTTTCCGCCACTCCAGAACGGTGCTTGAAACGAGGGAAAGGTGAAATTCTCGGAAACGGAAACGAGAGGGGATGGGAGGAAGTGAGAGGGAGCAGGAAAGAGAAGGGACCCCATTCAAAAAAATGCGACAGTCATACAAGCGTTTTGTCAGCAGTTGTATACGGTTCGGTGTGACCCAGGGTGAGGTCATGGTGCTCTGGGTGGTTTGAGGGGAACCAAGACTTCGGGGAAAAGGGGAATACCATGGACGACAAGTTTGGCCGTGACTTCTGTTGACCCGGCGGCATTGGTGGCCGTGCATGTGTAGGTCCCCTGGTTATGGGACCGAACGGACTCAAGAGTAAGGATGCTCGAACGCCCGATCTCGTCTATCTGAACCCCACTGTCCGGTAACGGGAGAAGGGGCTTCCCGTTCAGGAACCAAGAGAGAACGACGGGGCGGTGGCCCTTCTGGAGAACGCAGTTGGCCTGGGCGAAGTCTCCTTCATTGAAATCGTTCTGGCCGAAGTCCATGGGAATGAGGAGAGGGGAATCTGTGGATTAAGGGGAAGATCTCACGAAATGCTTAGTTTTCTTTCTGATAACCACCACCATCCCATGCATGCGTGCGCACACGGAGGAGGGTAAAGATTCCTCGACACATCACAATCATGTTCCAAACCGCGTGCAGGATCTACCGTCGAGACCGCCTCACGGTTATTTTGTAACCATATCCGTGTGGCGGTGAATTATTCAAGTCATCATATAGTGACCCCTTTCCTTCCCCCCCCCCAAAAAAAAAAAGCCTAAGATCTATTGATGACGTCATGTCGTTTCCTATGTCACGACGCTTTGCTACCCATGTCAAATCATGTACCGCTTTCAGTCGCAAAATTACTGAAATGTCTGTCGCTCTTCAGTTCCGCCATACTCTTAAGGAACAAGGAGAAACCGGAGGGTTCTGGGGAAGAAGAAGAGGAGGAGGAGTAGGAGGAGACCTGGAAGAAAAGCGAAGGCCGGCACACACAAAACAAGACACCTTCGTCAAAGTTCCTAGCCCGAAGAGAAACCAAGCACCGCCACAGGTCTTGCCGCACAGAAGAAACCACAGCCGAACGAAACCGCCTCCAGCGCTCAAATCCAAGCCGCAAACACAGTAGCAAAAGGAAGAAACCGGCGGGGAGCTCAAATATTGGGGGTGGGGAAAAATGGGGGGGGGGGGCATATACTGAGACTGGTTTCAAGGGAGGATTACCGACCATTGACGGTTAGGCCGACGGTGACCGAAGCTTGACCGGCAACGTTGGAGGCGCGACAGGTGTAGTTGCCCTGGTGGTGGGCGCGGACGGGCTCTACGGTCAGGATGCTGGTCTTGCCTCCTGCCGCAGTCAGAAAAGTCGTGCCCTCCGACTCAAGAAGAGGAGCGCCATTGAAGAACCACTCTATCGTGATCGGCCGATCGCCCTTCCGGAGGACGCAACTGGCCTGAACGAGGTCGTCCTCGTAAAAGGACGAGGACCCCAGGAGGAGTGGGAGGATCTGGGGAGGTTCTGTAAAAGGACGTCACGTGGGTTCGAGGGAGACATACATCAAAAGTAGCTAAATAATACGAAGTCTGTCGCGAAGGATTGCAACTTCAGTAGACCGCATACACCGATGAACTGTTGGGAGACGGTCACAGTACTACTGACGGCAGCCTGGGAGAATTCGCCATCACATCTGGGAGACCCCAGCATTTCGACCGCGAAGGGACCACCGACAGACATCAAAGGTCCGAAGGGGGGAGGGGTTGGTCTCGTCCTGAAGAAGAAACGCTACCATCGGCACCTGCATCACCACCAACTTCGTCGGGTGGTGAGCCCGTCCTACCCTACAACGATCAGCCTGACGACGAAGGCCAGTGCGGACGTGGGTGCCGTGATACTGCGCCTTCAGGATGTCGATGGAGAGGACGCTGACTGCCGACCTCGATAAGGGGCGGACTCCGCCTGAGGACTGTACGGGGATCCCCCTCAGGGACCACACCCCCGTTGGTCCTTCTTGGCCACCAAGCACGTGGCTGTGGTCGAGTGTACACATTCAGTTTTCCGAGGACGAAAGGAACTGTGACGGGCGGGTCTGCAGCAAGACGGACAACAAACCAAAACTTAAACTGTACTTAATTATTTTAACGGTTTTAACGGTTTTTAACCGTCACGCGGGATTTAAAAGTGTTTAGACGGGCCATTGACACACGAAACTTTGGGCCAAGTGGGGTTCAAAGACGTGGGCTGTGGGTTGGAAGGGATGTAGGATCATTACAAAGGAGGAGGAATGAAGAGACGGGGACGAGGAGAAGGAACAATAAAAGTAAATGGGCGATAAATGTTGGATAACGAACAAACCAAGTACTTTTGTGTCTCAAGGTGAGTGACTCATCGAAAGGACGCTCTGTGATTTCGAAATTGTTTTACAATGAGAGAGAGAAGGGGGAAGAGAGACGAGAAAGAGAGAGAGGTGAGGGTGGAGGGCAAGCTTTGCGTGAGATGTTCTTAAGAAAGCCTGAATGACACTACAAAAGGAAGAGGTTGTTTCCAGAAGAAGCCTCGAACTTAGTGTCAAAGTAAAACGATATTACGTCACGTCGTCTTGAAAGTTTGACGACACCGACTGGGGGTAAAACGCGAGGACGGGAGGGGAAGAGAGGATGAGGAGGCTAAGGGGGAGGAGGAGGAGGAGAAGCAAAAGGTTTGGGCGCAGCTACCGTGAACGGTGAGGGCCGCCGAAAATCTATCCTCGCCGGCCACGTTGGAGGCCAAGCAAGTGTACTCCCCCGAGTGTTCATGCGTGAGGGACATGATGTTGAGAATGGAGGACCGTCCTCCCATTTTGAGGGTCTCGATACCCATGAAATACGACACGTTCCTCCCGCGGAAGTACCACGTGATATGCAGGGGTGTGTCCCCATCCGTCACGTAACACATGACCTGGGTGTCACGTCCGGAACGAAGATTGTCCTCAAAGACAAACGGGCGAATCCTCGGAGGTTCTGTTGATGAGGGAGATCGTAAAGTGTCAACTTTGAAAGGGAGTGAATGAGAGAGGATTGATTCGGAGACCGGGGGAGAGGGTGGGAGAAGAAGAGAAAGAAGGAGAGGGAGAGAGAGTGTCTCCTAGGAAACGAGCAAAAGCAACTGAGAAATCTACATATTTCTATGTATAAACATCTCTACGGTGTGTGTGTGTGTGTGTGTGTGTGTGTGGTGTGTGTGTGTGTGTGTGTGTGTGTGTGTGTGTGTGTGTGTGTTCCGATGACCAGCCATGCTGTAAAAAAAAATGATCGTGTCAACCAAATAATATTAGCGTGAGGGGAACTGAGGGGAGAAAAGGAAAGGAGAAAGTTGGGGCGACGCGCTGGATGGGCGAGGGGTTATAGAGACCCTCAGGGGGCGAAGGGCGCTGTCGCCCACGACAGGCGGTCGTACCGTGGACCGTAAGACTCGCAGAGTACCGAGTCTCTCCGACCATGTTGGAAGCGACGCATGTGTATTCTCCGGAGTGTCCGTGCGTGGCCGAAGTAATACTGAGGATGTTCGACCGCCCACCCACTTTCATTGTGGCCACGCCCATGCTGTGGGACACCTCACGCCCGTGGAAGAGCCAGCGGATGGTGAGGGGCGTGTCCCCCTTGGCAACGTAGCAGACGAGCTGGGCGTCCCTGCCTGCCTCGATGTCGCTGTCGAAGCTGAAGGGGCTGATCTCGGGAGGTTCTGTAAGCATATCGGTTAAAACCGTTATTTTTTAACGGTTAACCGCTGTAACGAATTGTCGGCAGAGTGAGGATGGCCGGGGGATTGCCAGGCCGGCTCGACGAAGGACGTCCCCGGGCGGACCGCCTCCCGCTTCAGAAGGAAGATCCGGTCGCAAAGACAGAAAAACAACAGAAGGGCATTTCGGAGTCATCAGTAATATACACATATATTGAAACACCAAAAGAGAGTATACAGATGTCACGTCACCACCTACTGGTTTACCATGAAGTCACAAGCCGTGGACTATTCGTGACGTCACACGACGTCAGCAACCACTGATGTCAAAGGTTCTCTAGCGATCATGACGTCACAAGCGTGACGCCATAGGAAGGGAAGAGAGGAAGCCAGTAGCAAAGAGGTTCTTACTCCACGAGCAGGCGAAGTCCGGGCAACGACGGCGAACCTCAACTTCGGCGAGATCCCTTAAGGTTCCTGGGTACTTAGGAGGCCATTCAGCCATAACCTAACCCCGCCCACTGCCGCTTAGCCCTACTACTGCAGTGCCCGCCGTGTCAACACGTATCTTGGCTCCTCAAAGCCCTTACCGCTACACCTTTGAGAACAGGGTCGTCCTCAACCCTCCTGAAGGAGGGAGCGCCTTCGAGGAGCGCCTAAACCTCCTGCAAATCCTGACAAAGGAGGAGGAGGAGGAGGAGGAGGAGAGTGACTCTGCTCCTTACATGGGATAACCCCGCCAGAGGGCGTCACGGCTAGTGAACAAAATATCAAAACGAAAAGGAAAGGAACAGAGACAGTCATCTTGAAATATATGGGATTCGCTCAACGGCCGTGTCGTCGCCTTCGTCGTCGTCGCCGTCGTCTTCGATCTCAGACCAACGAGCATATCAGCCTTTGGTTTCGATGCACACAAAATGTTTATATTTACAAAAGTGTGTATATATATACATACATACATACATATATATATATATATATATATATATATATATATATATATATATATATATATATATATATATATATGATATATATATATATATACACACATTTATGTGTGTGTGTGTGTGTGTGTGTGTGTGTGTGTGTGTGCATCAGGCACAAACCCATCTACATATATCCACAAATACACATACATACACACATGTAATATGAAGAAGCATACATTCCGAGGCCCATAAGTACACTCATTCCATCTGAAGTGCACACACACACACACACACACACACACACACACACACACACACACACACACACATATATATATATATATATATATATATATATATATATATATATATATATATGTGTGTGTGTGTGTGTGTGTGTGTGTGTGTGTGTGTGTGTGTGTGTACATATACATATACCAAAAGAACTTTCCGCCATTATATAAGGGGAGGTCGAGCATACCCCACATCCTTCCAATAAACCCATTTGTTGTTCCTCCTATCTTAGCACCTCGTGAATGAAGGGCCATCCCTGATCCCCGCCACACTGCATGGTCAGAGGCGATGTAGCAAGACACAGCACCTCCATAGCAGGACTCTCAGATTTCTCCTCTGAATACTCTCCCAAACATTACCACTAACTAATTCAGTATATCCTCCGATTCTACAAGCAGTATCATCTGAAAACAACAGCTGGTTCACCTCCCACTTCCTTTCAGAATCGTTAGCACTCTCAACTTTACCTCCCTCACCATCCCATCCATATTGAACAACCCTGATGAGTTCCATTGCTCGCGTAAACACTTGTGACCGCTTTCAATAGACTTCCCCGTATCCCATAAACCCACATCACACCACATAACGTTTCTCTGTCAACCCTGTCATATGCCGTCTCCAAATCCATAAAAGATAAAAAAACTCTTTCCCAAAAACTTCTCGCATATGTTATTACAGCAATTAAATAAATTATTTACACACCCTCTTCCTCTCCTACAACTTACATTGCTCTTCCCCCGATTACTCCCTCTGTTCTCCTCCTAATATTTTCAATTAATACCGTAATATAAACTTTACCGGCCACACTTGACAGAGTGATCCCTCTAAAGGTACTACATCCATATTTGCCTCATTTTATTTTGTATAGTAGAAATCTCATTAGTCATTTCACTATAACTACTCCTCTTTCATCAGGCACTCCACATTACAACCGTCTAACCTAGGTGTCTTACCATTTTTCATCTCTTTCAATGAACTTTGGATCTCCTCTTTTCCTGTAGCATTATCATTCTCCTCTCTTATCACAATCACTTTCTTGGCATCTCCCACTACCGCAAAGTCTACATATTCTTCTCTACATTCAACAACTCTTGAAAATACTCTATCCATCTTCTCCTTATCGCTTTTACTTCCAGTAACAACTGTTCGTCTGCACCCTTCACCCTCTCCTGTCTATCCGGCTCGCCAACTTCATTCAGGTTTTTCATTTCCTTCTAAATCATATTCTTCTTATTCTTTCAGAAATTCTTTATCCAACACCTACTCCCACCTCACATCCGACCTCTTCTTGACCTCCCTCACCTAGTGCTTTGCTTCCACCTTTTTCCTTTTATACCTCTCATTGGTTCCCCCATTTCTTCTGAGCAAATATTCCTCACATGTTCGCTTTTCTCTAACGAGCGCCTTCACCTATTCATCCTACTAGTTGCTGCCCCTCCATGTGTTCCCTCCCATTCACCATGTCCCACATACCATCTTTGCACACTTAGCATTTCTTTATTAAGTCACACCCATTCTTCCTCTACTCCTGTTTCTCTTTTACCCCTCACTACATCCCATACTTCTATCATATTTGCCTGGAGTTCATTTTCTTTCTCCTGATTTCACTTGTTCACCTTCAGCACCTCTTTGCCTCCCTCATTTTTTCTTCTCCTACCCCACTTCATCACCACATTTAATTCCCTTTCTACTAGGTAATGATCTGACATCCACTGCCCTCTCGCCTACTTCCTTTGAGGCACCACTAAATAATCGATTCAAGCCCTCTTCACTAACGTCTCACCAACCACCCTGGGTTATGTATACTTATGTTTGTATCTCTTCTTTAAAAATGTGAAATGTGCACACTAACATAATTTCCCTCGCACTAAACGTGTATCTATGTATATATATACATATATATATATGTATATATATATATATATATATATATATATATATATATACAAACATGCTCCGACTATGTACTTCCATGACCGACTCCCCACATACATCCAAGGCATCGATGAGGACAGGTTAACTGGTTCCGACCCTCTCCCATAGGAATCATTAACAGGATCTCCACAACCATGAAGATAGTACGCTACCTTGCTGATATAATATAAATATATATGTATATATATATATATATATATATATATATATATATATATATATATATATATATATATATATGTTAAGACATTCTGACAAGTTGAACTAGGTGGGAAGAGGAGAGACTGGAGTTTTATTACGAATTTTATCCTGGACTAGTTTCGCTACAAACTTGAACAAATTTGTAGCGAAACTAGTCAAGGATAAAATTCGTAATAAGACTCTAGTGTTTCCTCTGCCAACCCACTTCATACATATATATATATATATATATATATACATATACATATATATATATAAATATATATATGCATATACATATTATATATATAAATATATATACATATATATATACATATATATATATATACATACATATATATATACACACATAATACCTACATAAACACACACACACACACACACACACACACACACACACACACACACACACACACACACACACACACACACACACATATATATATATATATATATATATATATATATGTATATATATATATATATGATGAAGGTGGAAAGAGAAGTCACGGGTCTAGTTCCGAGTTTCTGAGTTTATTCCTGACCGGTTTCGCTCTACGCTTCTTCAGCATAGAGCGAAACCGGTCAGGAATAAACTCAGAAAAACGGAACTAGACCCGGGACTTCTTTTTTCACCTTCATCAACTTGTCACAATGTACCAGCAAATAAATATATATATATATATATATATATATATATATATATGTGTGTGTATTTACCTAGTTGTATTTACCTAGTTGTATTTTACGGGAAGGGGAGCTATGCTCGTGGGGTCCCGTCTTCATATCTCATTTTATCTAAACTATTTTTAAATTCATGTATTGTTTTTGCACACACCACTTTCTCATCTAACTTGTTCCAACTGTCTATTGCTCTGTGAGGAAAGCTGTTCTTTTTCAAATCTCTTCTATAGCTGTCTTTTTTTATTTTCTTTCCGTGTCCTCTTGTATTTCTGTCATCCCATTTTATCAGATTCTCTCTATCAGTAATTTCTATGCCTTTCATGATTCTGTAAATAGCTATCAAATCTCCTCTCTCTCTTCTTTGCTCTAGTGTCTGTAGTTTAAGTTTTTGTAGTCTCTCTTCATATGATAGTTTTGAGAGTGTTGGTGCCAGTTTTGTAATTGCTCTTTGTATTCTTTCAAGTTTTTTTATACATTTTTTTGTACTTGATGACCATATCGTTGCTGCATATTCCAATCTTGGTCTTATCAGGGTGATTAGGATTTTCCTCACCATTTCTTCATCCAGGTATGTAAATGCCACTTTGATTGTTCTTATTAAATTATAAGTTTCTCCAAAAATCTTATTTATATGTTTCTCAGGTGACATATTATTCATAACAATGACTCCCAGGTCCTTCTCATTTTCTACTTTTTTTATTCCTTCTTTTCCCAAATTATATGATCCTGTTATTCTGTTTTTGCTTTTTCCAAATTCCATTATACTACACTTTTTTGTATTGAACTCCATCTCCCACTTCCTACTCCATTCTTGTACTTTATTTAGATCTCTCTGTAGTGATTCACAATCTTCTTCAGTTTTCACTCTTTTCAGTAATTTTGCATCATCTGCAAAGAAGCTCATATAGCTTTCAATTCCTTCATCCATATCATTAATATATATAGCAAACATTATTGGGGCCAGAACTGTTCCCTGCGGGACACCGCTTATTACTTCATTCCATTTTGAGTGCTGATCTCTTATCACTACTCTCATTTTTCTTTCTTGCAAAAAGTCTTCCATCCAATTTAGCAATTTACCTTGTATTCCTCCTTCATATTCTAATTTCTTAAGCAACTTCTTATGTGGTACTTTGTCAAAAGCTTTTTTTAGGTCTAGAAATGCACAATCAGCCCATCCATCTCTTTCTTGTATTATATCTATTAGCCTTGAATAGAAACATATTAAATTGGTGACGCATGATCGTCCTTGTCTGAATCCAAATTGCCTTGGATTTAGTACGTTGTTTTTTTCCAAGTATTTTACCCATCTACTTTTGATAATTCTTTCACATATTTTTGCTATTGTACTTGTTAGAGAGACTGGTCTATAGTTGGTAGGTTCTTCTTTATTTCCTCCTTTATATATAGGTACTATATTTGCTTTTTTTCCAATCTTCTGGAACTTTTCCTTCTTTTAAGGAACTGCTTATTATGCTATGTATTTTGTCTGCCAGTTCATTCCTGCATTCTTTCAGAATCCAGTTTGCTATTTCATCTGGCCCATGCGATTTTCTGACATCAAAATTACCCAAGTGTGTCAATATTTCATTCTTTGTTACTTCTATTTCTTCCATAGGGGGGACTTTTTCCTTCCACTCAATCTCTTCAGTTTGTATATTTTCCCTTGTAAACACTGATTTAAAATGTTTGTTCATAATTTCTGCCATTTCCATTTCCTCAGTGTATTCAACTCCTCCTTGTCTTAATTTCTCTAAGTCTTGTTTGTTTTTCAGTTTATTGTTTACAAATCTGTAGAATAGTTTTGGTTGATCTTTACACTTTTCTATAACATCTTTTTCATATTTTCTTTTTTCCTCTCTGCACTTTTGTACATATTCATTTCTATAACCAGTATATATTTTCCATTTTTCAGGTCTTCTGTCTTTTTTCCATCTGTTCCAGGCTTTGTCTCTTTTGTCCTTTAACTCCCTACAACTTTTGTTGTACCAGCATTTTACATATTCTTTTTCTTGTTTTTGTCTTGGGACATACTTTTCCACTCCTTTTTTGTAAATTTCTGTCAAAATATTCCATTTCTCTTCCACTGTTGTTTCTTCTTTGTATATTTCTTCCCAGTTTTCTTGTTGGAAGAATTCTCTTATTTTATCAAAGTTTGTTTTTTTCATACATCATTCTTCCTTTTCTATATTGTTCATTTCTTTTCATATATTTTTCTTCATTAAGTTCCAGTTCAATCAATATGTGGTCACTTTTACCTATTGGTGTTTTATATTCAATCTTGTCCACTATTCTAGGTTCAGATGTAATTATTAAGTCTAGCCTCGATGGTTCTTCTTCATTTCTATACCTAGTGTTCTCTTGTATCCATTGTGTCATTGAATGGTCAGTAATCATCTCAAGTAGAGCATTTCCCCATGAGTCATCACCACTCTTTACTGTCATTTCTTCCCAGCAGATTTCTTTGCAATTAAAGTCGCCCATCATAACTATTCTTCCTCCGTCTTCCATTATTTTAGTTAATGCTATCTTTGTGTCCTCTAACATACTTTTATGTTCACTCTCCTCCCATGAGGCTGTTTTCGGAGGCACATAATTGATCACAAATTTTCTGCTCTTCTTATCTCGGTCTTCCACTTCTATCATAATCATCTCTACTGTATTCTTTCCATATATGACACCTTTCACGTTTATATCCTTTTTAGTCAGGAACATAACTCCACCCCCTTGTTTTTTCTCTCTGTTTCTAATCCAATAATTGTATGTATCATGTCCTACACTGTTGGGTGGTAGTGGGCCTTTTAATTTTGTTTCTACAATTCCCATTATGTCCGGTTCTTTTTCTTTCAAATAATCATTCAGTTCATTCAATCCTGTTATCAATCCATCTATATTTGTGTAAGACACTCTTAGTTTTCTGCCACTTCCATTGTATTCTCTGTTTCCCTTATGTTTTTCTTTAGTATGTCGAACTGCTTTATTTTCATGTTCACTACTCTCCAATAGAATCTCTCTTTCTCTGACTCCGTTCTTTCCTCGTTTTTTGCCTTAGCTTCAATTCTTTTCTGCTTTTCTGCCTCTCTTTCCTCCTTATTCATTTCTCTTTTTATCCATACCTTTTTATATTGATCATTTGTTGCTAGTTTCCCTGTCTTGGATAGAATTTTCTCTGCTGTTGTTTGTGACCTGAATTTAATCTTAATTGGTCTGGTCTTATCTGTACTATATTTTCCGAGTCTGAATTTTTCCTCAATTTCCTTTATAATTTCTGGTTCATCTTCCTGGACTAATTTTAATAAACTGCTTACTCTTTCATTTTCCTCCTTGATTCTTGCAGTTCTATCTGGGTTATGTTTCTCTTCCATTCCTAATATAATTATACATTTCTTTTTGTCAGCTAATTCTCTTACTATATTCTCCTTCTGTCTCATCACTTTAATAACTGAGTCTTCATTATGTTCTTTCAATTGCTGTTTGACTATGTCAGTGAATGAAACCTTATTCCCTTCTTGAGTTATTCTCCAATTTTTAGCTTCTGTAGCTAGTTTCTCTCTGTTTTCATTACTATTCTTCTTCAATTTCTCATTCTCCTCCTTTACATTTCCTAACTGTCTTTTTAGGTCCTCTATTTCTTCAGTTAAGTTTCTGTTAGCCTTCTCTAGTTGTTCCAACCTTTCAATTCTTTGAAAAATGGAGTCTACGTTACCTAACTTACGCTCCAAGTCCTCGATCACCTTATCAACTCTCTCCTCTAGTCTTATCAGTCGGGGGGGGGGGGTTGTGTCCCCCCCACCCTCTTTAAATCCCTGGAACATATTCTCGTCACTTTCTTCTGTATTGCTCCTCTCTATACTTCTAATCTTTACATTTTTATTAGACATTTGATCCTCGCTAAGTCTTTTGTTTACCTTCCGCTTGTCTGGCTGGTCAAAGTCTACTCCCTCCTCATTTCCTTCCATTTCCCTCAGTAATCCCTCCCCTTTTCCTCTTTCCCTACGTTCCCACTACTCCACGAGCAATTTCCCCCCCACCCTGCAAAAACACTAGGCACTTCTCTTTGCGTTGGGATCCACAGACTTCACTTTTCTTCAGAACGTCTTCTAAGCCGTCCATTCGTTGAAGTGTGTGTGTGTGTGTGTGTGTGTGTGTGTGTGTGTGTGTGTGTGTGTGTGTATTATAAAATTTTATGAAGACGCACGCAATTATTTACATACAAACGAGCACATATACATGTATCTGTACGTGGATGAGCGCACGCGTGTGTATTTACCTGATGGTAATGCACTTGGCAACGGGCGGTGCTTTCGAGGTCCTACCTCTTTGCTTCCTTCGACCCAATTTGGATTTAGTATGTTTATGAATTATATTTTTAATTGCTATTTCCTCTTTAAGCCCATTCCACAGGTTGATTCATCTGTATGGCAAACAGATTCCTGATAGCCATCAGGAACCCTGTGCGTTTCGATACACCTATCTCTCTCTCTCTCTCTCTATCTATCTGTGCGTGTGTGTGTGTGTGTGTGTGTGTGTGTGTGTGTGTGTGTGTGTGTGTGTGTGTGTGCGTCACATACATACACTAGCACACACATTCTTTAAATTACACGATGGAATACATATTGATTCTGGCATTTTACACACACACACACACGCAGACATATATATATACAGGTAAACGTCGACTTACGATGGCCGCGACTTACGATTGTTCGACTTTACGATGACGACGACGACGATATGATAATTTAACCCCTTCCATACGGTGCCGCACACGTAGGCGTCATGAGGAGCAAGTGGATTCGCGACGCTGCCATATCGGCGTCTTGATTATATTTATTGTAGTCGCCCCTGTGTTTTTACATTCTCTCAAATGTGCCCTAAATCCCATTCTCTGTGGTTTTCAAAATTCGCGGGTGAAAGAGAGAACGATCGATATAAGCGGTGACTATATTTTATGATGCGAGTATTATTACGTCACGTCGTACGGCTGGCATTGGCTGCTGCCCGCGAGATTTAAGTTCCGTACTGAAAATACATATTATAGTGTTTGAATATGGTAAAAAGGATAAAAATAATTAAATAAACTACTGTACATGTTTAATAGGCTATATTCAGTATCTCTGGTGGTTAATATACAGGTAGCCTAGGTACAGTGACCACGGAACAGTGATACACAAATTGGGGATCGACTTACGATGAAATCGTCTTACGATGGCTCTATCGAAACCTAATGCCATCGTAAGTCGACGTTTACCTGTATATATATATATATATATATATATATATATATATATATATATATATATATATATATATATATATATATATATATATATATATATAGGTGAGGTGGCACAATGAAAAGTTAAGGCTAGAGTAGTGAGTTTATTCAAAACTAGACATTTAGACCTTTACGGTCTTCCTCGGTGTACTGAAAACAGAGGAAGAAACAAAATTCGTCTCCTGTTTTCAGTCCATTATGGAAGACCGTAAAGGTCGAAACGTCTGGCTCTGAATAAACTCACTACCCTAGACTTAACTTTTCATTCTGCCACTTCACCTCTATATTTGGCAATCTTTACTTATATATATATATATATATATATATATATATATATATATATATTTATATATATATATATATATATATATATATGTATATATATATATATGTATATATATATATATATATATATACATACATATATATATATACATACACATTTGCACAAACATTTACACAAATATGCTTTTGTATCTAATAAGTTTCCTACTTATCAACACACGTATTCATATATTTACACGCTCATATACACACACATGCATACATGAGTACACACACACACACATACACGTACCCGCACTAGTGGACATGCAATATGCAAATTCAAATATGCTATGTACAAAATACATTTACGGTCTTTCCGGAGGCACGTTTAAAACAAAAGGATTCTACCATGACGAAGAAGAGGGGGAAGAGGAGGAGGAGGAGAAGGAGGAGGAGCATGAGGAAGAAGCCATTGAAGGGGCATACAACCTTCCCGCCGGCCCTCGAGTACTACCATGGACGGTGAGGGTCGCCGAGAACCTGTCCTCGCCAGCCGAGTTCGAGGCCGAGCAAGTGTACTCGCCCGAGTGCGCATGCGTCAGCGCCTCGATGTTGAGGATGGTTGACCGCTGTCCCACCTTGAACGTGTTGACCCCCAAGGCGTGGGAGACGTCACGCCCTCGGAAGAGCCACGTGATGTGAAGGGGGAGGTCACCCTTGGACACGAAACACTGCAGCTGCGTGTCGGCCCCGGCCAGCAGGTCCTCCTCGAAGGAGAACGAGCGGATTTGCGGCGGGACTGCGGTGGGGGGGGAAGAGGGGCAAGTGTCAGCTCGTGGCGAGGGGCCGACGGTCTGGCGCCAGGAACAACGTCTTGGCCTCCGTCAAGAGGATCGCGCCCGTCCTTACCCGACGCATCCTCCGGGAGAAGAACTCGTGGCCAAAAGGGAGAGGAGGAGGAGGAGAAGAAAGAAGAGGAGGAGGAGGAATTTCGGCCGGCGGGCACAGGTAGGCAGACACTCCACGAAGTCGTTGCAGCCCAAAGAGCCACTAAATTTTTCATTAAAAAAAAATCAAGGGTTTCTGAAGGAAGGAGAAGCAGCGGAGGAGGAAGGGAAGATTAAAAAGGGGGACAGTTCTCCCTTTCCCTCACCTTCTCCCCCCGCGCTTCCCCCCTTCCCCGACTCCCCTACCCCCCGTCAACACTGAATGATGATAACATGAATTTCTGAAAACATGAAATGTGGTGTATGACAGCGTACCCTGCAAAAAACAAGGCCAAACTAGATAACAACCTAAAAATGGCGAAAGCAATCAACATTGATACGGCTACAACTAAACAAGTATCCCATGCTCTGAAATGATACTGCTGTGGGGGGGGGGTGTGAAAGGGGCGGCGTCAGGAGGAGCAGAGGGCCGGTAGGGCGAGCTGTTAGAGTAGGAGGAGGAAGAGGAGGAGGAGGAGGAAGGGAGCGATTAGGGACAGCAACATTTTGGAGAAGCAAGACTTTTGTTTCTTTTTTTTTATTTTTTCTTCTTTTTTTAAGCAAGCTGCGGACGGGACAATAGGGAGGGGAAAGGTGGGGGAGAGAGTGGGGAGGGCTGCGGTGGCTACGGCGAGTGAAGGGCACCCGCGCTCCATTGATGGGGTGGGGGGTATGGGGTGATTTTTTTTTTTTTTTGGGGGGGGAGGTGGAGCTGGCCTGTAAGAATGCTGCCCTTGCGGCGGCGCCGGGGGGAGGGGACCTCCACCCCCGGGGGGCACCGTACCGTTGACCCAGAGCGTGTCGGTGTGATTCGTTCGACCAGCGAGGTTGGACGCGTGGCATGTGTAGGACCCGCGATGCTCCGACCCAACGCTGTCGATACTCAGGATGGACGTTCGCTCCCCCACGCGCTGAGAGAAGATCCCAAGGGCGGGACGGACCTCCTGTCCGTGCAGCGTCCAGCGGATGGAGATCGGAGAGTCCCCCTCACCTACCACGCAGATCACCTGCACCAGACTCCCGGCTCGGATCTGATCCTCGAACTTGAAGGGGATAATCCGAGGAGGAACTGCGGCGGGGTGACGAGGGCGGTCTCAATGGTGGGGCCGTGGAGGAATAGGAGGAGGAGGAGGTGGTGGTGGTGGTAGTGGTGGTGGTAGTGGTGGTGGTGTATGGGAGTGAGTTCGGGGACATCGGGGGTACAACGTGTGACTTCGTACTGGAAACCTGACCAGAGGGCGTGTGGAGGGGATGGGGGAGGAGGGGGGTTGGCATGTGTGGTCATTATGGTGATTTGTGGAGAAGAACGTGGTGGCAGCGTAAGGTTAAAAGCATCACGGCTGAACAGCACAAAATGCAGCACATGGAAGAACACGTTAAGTCAAGAGCATTTTGAAAAAAAAATCGTGAAATTGCCCCCAAGACCGATTTTTTTTTGGGGTGTTGCCATTTGTTTAGGTGGGGGGGAGCAAATTCACCAGCCTTGTGGGGGGAGCTGAGCGTGGGGGGGAAGGGGGAGGGAGAGGAGGCCAGGTCAAGCACGACTTGGGGCAATGGCATGGAATTAAAAGTTGTTTGTGGTTGAATAATATCAATTGATCGCTGGGAACCATTCAGTGTAGATGTATAATCTATCCCACGTGCACATACTAGCTAAATGCAATATCATAGCGGAGGTGGGTTGAACGCGATATTTCGTGTAGATGTATGTAATTCGAGCATACAAATATAAGAAAATCGTACTCAACTTATATCTCTCTTGATAGCGCATTGGTTTAAGTCACTGTAACTTTGTTACGGGTTAGCTGGGTTCGAATCCTCGGCTCGTCCACGTTTCAATTTCCAACAAAATGTCTCCATCGAGCGATTCTTCAGTCTCGATTGCGATGGCATGGAATTAAAAGTTGTTTGTGGTTGAATAATATATATATATATATATATATATATATATATATGTATATATATATATATATATATATATATATATATATATATATATATATATACACAGTTCTTCATTTACACGAGGATTGTGTTGCTGGTGATCAGTCTTCAAAAATAAACAAATAAGTAAATAAGTGAATAAATAAAATCGCTTAAATGAAAATAAATTTCCATAAGAAAGAAGGGGCTACGTTCCACGCAGACTCATCGATACTCCTACTTAAGCGAAAATTCTCAGTTTTAACAAATTAAATGTCAATATCCTAATCTAAACATTTAATCGTATGTTTATCAAATTAATCATATATAATCAATATAGATATTTTCCATAAAAACATTAAACAATTAATCATTGTATCAACGATGTCAATATCCTCCTAGCACACTTGCTCAGAGCAGTGGCAGCAATGCTGGCAGGATTGTTATTCATGACATTTAATTTTCAGTTTTCCACACCAATGGCCCAGAAATGTTGACCGCACTACACACGTCCATAAAACTGTGGCTCTGAAATGCTGATCAAACGATGTTCAGTAAGACAAAAGCAAAACGTGGAAAGAAGTTATATTTGTAAACAAACGCTGGGACTACAGTGCGGCGACTCCGCGAAGTACAAGGCTGGCCTCGCCAATCCAGGTTTCCGCTAATACGTTTGTGAAGGTGAGAAGCGTACGCAAGGAGGTGCTGAGTAGCTGCGACCGAGATGACTGAGTGATTATCAATTCCTTGGGTATGCTATTTCATCTTTCAATTGTTCTAATTTGAATCATACACTTCACAACTTTTCTACCTTTGCCTAAATTTCTATTTCACTAAATATGACCCTAAATCGTTGCATTTAAATTCATCTTTATGTATATTCTTCCCTATTGGTTCATTCCTATAATATAGCCACAGCTTCCCTCTCCCTTCTTTCTTTGAATGTTGTCACACACATGAACATATATTCACTGATTTGTTCCCCTTGTACTTTGTAATCTATTGTATCCCAGTACCACAGTACTATCACTCTTTGTTTTCTCCTCTTCTATCAGAGAGAGGCAGCGAGCCCCTCTGAAGAATGTGATGGAGTGATGTGGCAGGAGCGCGGCCTCACCGAACCGCGCCTAAGGGCTTAAGTTAATCTATATCTTATAAGTTCTTATATGTTTTTATATTATTTCAGTTGGTGGTTACGAGCCCGTCTCTTGATATAAGATCATTATAATAATAATAATGATGATAATAATGATAATGATAATAATAATAATAATAATAATAATAATAATAATAGTGACGATAATAATAATAATAATAATAATAATAATAATAATAATAATAGTGACGATAATAATAATAATAATAATAATAATAATAATAAGAATTACAATTAGAATAATAATAATTATTGTAATAGTGATAATCACAATAATAATAATATATATAAGAACTGGAGCCAAGGATTCGAACCGGTCCATTCACTACGAGGAAATAAAGACTGCAACCAAACAGCTGATGACCTAATAACACCATGACATCTCACCTCAGAATTGTGTGTGTGTGTGTGTGTGTGTGTGTGTGTGTGTGTGTGTTTACCTAGTTGTATTTTACGGGAAGGGGAGCTATGCTCGTAGTGTCCCGTCTTCATATCTCATTTTATCTAAACTATGGAAAGAATGAGTGAAGAAAGACTAGTAAAAGAGGTATGGAAGGCAGATGTGGAGGGAGTGAACATGAGGGGACGTCCTAGGATGAGGTGGATGGATGGGGTGAAGGGGGCTTTGGGGAAGAGGGGAATGTCTGTTGAGGAAGGAAGGGAGAGGATGGAAGACAGAGGTGAGTGGAGAATGGTTGTATATGGATGATGTTGTGATTGCATGAGGAGGAATGGGCGGGGGGTGGGGGGTGAGGTAGTATGTGTGAGCAAATTTTGACGCAGCCCGAAGGGATTTCTCCCCGTCCTCTCCTTATATGCAAGGGGGGACGGAGAGGGGGGTCGCCGATTAAATGAAGCGGCCTTGCTGTGGATGTGCTGTGTCTTGCGACACTGCTTCTGACCCAGGGCGGTGGGCAAGGTGCAGGGATGACCCGTCATCCAGGAGGTGCTCAGATGAGAGGGAGGGTGGGAGGGGTGTGGAGTGTATTTAGGGATGAAATGGGTGGGAGTGTTTTTATGCCTTTCCCTTTTTGGCTACCTCCCTTGAAAGGGGGAAAAAGCCTTGGTATATGTATGTATGTATTTTTAAATTCATGTATTGTTTTTGCACACACCACTTTCTCATCTAACTTGTTCCAACTGTCTATTACTCTGTGAGGAAAGCTGTTCTTTTTCAGATCTCTTCTATAGCTGTCTTTCTTGATTTTCTTTCCGTGTCCTCTTGTTCTATCATCCCATTTTATCAGATTCTCTCTATCAATAATTTCTATGCCTTTCATGATTCTGTAAACAGCTATCAAATCTCCTCTCTCTCTCTTCTTTGCTCTAGTGTCTGTAGTTCAAGTTTTGCTAGTCTCTCTTCATATGATAGTTTTGAGTGTTGGTGCCAATTTTGTAATTGCTCTTTGTATTCTTTCAATTTTTTTTATACATTTTTTTGTACTTGGTGACCATATCGTTGCTGTATATTCCAATCTTGGTCTTATCAGAGTGATTGGAATTTTCTTCACCATTTCTTCATCCAGGTATGTAAATGCAACTTTGATTGTTCTTATTAAATTATAGGTTTCTCCAAAAATCTTATTTATATGTTTCTCAGGTGACATATTATTCATAACAATGACTCCCAGGTTCTTCTCATTTTCAACTATTTCTATTCCTTCTTCTCCCAATTTATATGATCCTGTTATTCGGTTTTTGCTTTTTCCGAATTCCATTATACTGCAATTTTTAGTGTTGAATTCCATCTCCCACTTCCTACTCCATTCCCATACTTTATTTAGATCACTCTGTAGTGACTCACAATCTTCTTCCGTGTTCACTTTTTTTAATAGTTTTGCATCACCTGCAAAGAAGCTCATATAACTTTCAATTTCTTCATCCATATCATTAATACATATAGCAAACATTATTGGGGCCAGAACTGTTCCCTGTGGAACACCGCTTATTACTTCATCATATTTTGAGTGTCACTTATCACTATTCTCATTTTTCTTCATTGCAAAAAGTCTTCCATCCATTTAAGCAGTTTGCCCTGTATTACTCCTTCAGTTTCTAATTTCTTAAGCAACTTCTTATGTGGTACTTTGTCAAAAGCTTTCTTTAGGTCTAGAAATGCACAATCAGCCCATCCATCTCTTTCTTGTATTATATCTATTAGCCTTGAATAGAAACACATTAAATTGGTGACGCATGATCGTCCTTGTCTGAATCCAAATTGCCTTGGATTTAGCACGTTGTTGTTTTTTTCTAAATATTTTACCCATCTACTTTTGACAATTCTTTCACAAATTTTTGCTATTGTACTTGTTAGAGAGACTGGTCTATAGTTGGTAGTGTCTTCTTTATTTCCCCCTTTATATATAGGTACTATATTTGCTTTTTTCCAATCTTCTGGAACTTTTCCTTCTTTCAAGGAACTGTTTATTATGCTATGTATTTTGTCTGCCAGTTCATTCCTGCATTCTTTCAAAATCCAGTTTGCTGTTTCATCTGGTCTATGCGATTTTCTGACATCAAGATTACTCAAGTGTTTCATTATTTCATTCTTTGTTACTTCTATTTCTTTCATAGGAGGGACTTTCTCTTTCCATTCGATCTCTTCAAGTTGTATGTTCTCCCTTGTAAACACTGATTCTACCATTTATATTTCCTCTGTGTATTCAGCTCCGCCTTGTCTTGATTTCTCCAAATCTTGTTTGTTTTTCAGTTTGTTGTTTACAAATCTGTAAAATAGTTTTGGTTGATCTTTACATTTTTCTATGACATCTTTTTCATATTTTCTCTTTTCCTCTCTGCACACTTGTACATATTCATTTCTATAACAAGTATATATTTTCCATTTTTCAGGTCTTTTGTCTTTTTTCCATCTGGTCCAGGCTTTGTCTCTTTTGTCTTTTAACTCCCTACAACTTTTGTTGTACCAGCACTTTACATATTCTTTTTCTTGTTTTTGTCTTGGGACATACTTTTCCGCTCTTTTTTTTACATAAATTTTTGTCAAAATATTCCATTTCTCTTCCATTGTTGTTTCTTTGTATATTTCTTCCCAGTTTTCTTGTTGAAAGAATTCTCTTATTTTATCAAAGTTTGTTTTTTCATACAGCATTCTTCCTTTTCTACATTGTTCATTTCTTTTCATGTATTTTTCCTCATTTAGTTCCAGTTCAATCAATATGTGGTCACTCTTACTTATTGGTGTTTTATATTCAATCTTTTCCACTATTCTAGGTTCAGATGTGATTATTAAGTCTAGTCTCGATGGTTCTTCTTCATTTCTATACCTAGTGTTCTCCTGTATCCACTGTGTCACTGTATGTTAAATAATCATCTCGAGTAGAACATTTCCCCATGAGCCGTCTCCACCCTTTACTGTCATCTCTTCCCAGCAGACTTCTTTGCAATTAAAGTCGCCCATCATAACTATTCTTCCTCCATCTTCCATTATCTTATTCAATGTTATCTTTGTGTCTTCTAACATACTTTTATGTTTACTCTCTTCCCACGAACTTTCTGCTCTTCTTATCTCTGTCGTCCACTTCGATCATAATTATCTCTACTGTATTCTTTCCATATGTGACACATCTTACGTTTATATCCTTCTTAGTCAGGAACATAACTCCACCCCCTTGCTTTGTCTCTCTGTTTCTAATCCAATAATTATATGCATCATGTCCTATACTGTTGGGTGGTAGTGGACCTTTTAATTTCGTTTCTACAATTCCCATTATGTCCGGTTAATTTTCCTTCAAATAATCATTCAGGTCATTCAATCCTGTTATTAATTCATCTATATTTGTGTAAGACACTCTTAGTTTTCTGCCACTTCCATTGTGTTCTCTGTTTCCTTTTTGTTTTTCTCTAGTATGTCGTATTTCCTTTCATATTCACTACTCTCCAATAGAATCTCTCTTTTTCTGATTCTGTTCTCATCTCGTTTTTTTCCTTAGCTTCATGTCTTTTAATTGTTTCCTCCTCTCTTCATTTCTCTTTTTATCCATACCTTTTTATATTGTTCACTTGCTGCTAGTTTCCCTGTTTTTGTTAAGATATTCTCTGCCATCGTTTGTGACCTGAATTTAATCTTAATTGGTCTGGTCTTATCTGTACTATACTTGCCGAGTCTATACATCTCTACAATTTGTTTCATGATTTCAGGTTCATCTTCCTGAACTAATTGTAGTAAACTGCTTACTTTTTTTTTCCTCATTGATTCTTGAAGTTCTATCTAGGTTATGTTTCTCTTCCATTCCTGATATAATTATACATTTCTTTTTATCTGCTAAGTCTCTTACTATATTCTCCTTCTGACTCATCACTTTGATAACTGAGTCTTCAGTTTGTTCTTTCATTTGCTGTTTAATTATGTCAGTAAATGCAACTTTACTGTTTTCCTGATTTTTTTTCCTTTGCTATGGCCTTTTTGTTGTCTTTATTATTCCTCTTTAATTGTTCTTTCTCCTGTTTTACTTCTTTTAACTGTCTTTTTAATTCTTCTATTTCATTAGTTAATTTTTTTCACCTTCTCTAGTTCTTCCAATTTTTCAACTCTCTGCGCAATTTTGGCTACGTAACCAAACCTGTTCTTCCAATGTTCGGTCATCTTATCAAGTTTCTCCTCTAGTCTTGCCAATCGGGGGAGGTTGGTATCCCCCCCACCCTCTTTAAATCCCTGGAAATTACTATCATCACTTTCCACTGTGCTGCTCTTATCTATACTTCTAATCTTTACATTTTTGTTGATCCCGTCGTCACCAAAATCATTATTGTCGGTCCGCCTCTTGTTTACAAGATGCCTGGCCTCCTGGACCATGTCCCTCTCTTCCTCATATCCTTCCATTTCCCTCAATAATCCCTTCCCTTCTCCTTCCCTGTCACTCCCCCACTACACCACGAGCACTCCCCTTCCCTATAAATACAACAAGGCACTTCCTGGACGTTGAGATCCACGTAGATTTTCCTTTTTCTTCGGTACACTAATTCTCGCCGTCCATTCGACGAAAGTGTGTGTGTGTGTGTATTTACCTAGTTGTATTTACCTAGTTGTATTTTACGGGAAGGGGAGCTATGCTCGTGGGGTCCCGTCTTCATATCTCATTTTATCTAAACTATTTTTAAATTCATGTATTGTTTTTGCACACACCACTTTCTCATCTAACTTGTTCCAACTGTCTATTGCTCTGTGAGGAAAGCTGTTCTTTTTAAAATCTCTTCTATAGCTGTCTTTTTTTATTTTCTTTCCGTGTCCTCTTGTATTTCTGTCATCCCATTTTATCAGATTCTCTCTATCAGTAATTTCTATGCCTTTCATGATTCTGTAAATAGCTATCAAATCTCCTCTCTCTCTTCTTTGCTCTAGTGTCTGTAGTTTAAGTTTTTGTAGTCTCTCTTCATATGATAGTTTTGAGAGTGTTGGTGCCAGTTTTGTAATTGCTCTTTGTATCCTTTCAAGTTTTTTTATACATTTTTTTGTACTTGGTGACCATATCGTTGCTGCATATTCCAATCTTGGTCTTATCAGGGTGATTAGGATTTTCCTCACCATTTCTTCATCCAGGTATGTAAATGCCACTTTGATTGTTCTTATTAAATTATAAGTTTCTCCAAAAATCTTATTTATATGTTTCTCAGGTGACATATTATTCATAACAATGACTCCCAGGTCCTTCTCATTTTCTACTTTTTTTATTCCTTCTTCTCCCAAATTATATGATCCTGCTATTCTGTTTTTGCTTTTTCCAAATTCCATTATACTACACTTTTTTGTATTGAACTCCATCTCCCACTTCCTACTCCATTCTTGTACTTTATTTAGATCCCTCTGTAGTGATTCACAATCTTCTTCAGTTTTCACTCTTTTCAGTAGTTTTGCATCATCTGCAAAGAAGCTCATATAGCTTTCAATTCCTTCATCCATATCATTAATATATATAGCAAACATTATTGGGGCCAGAACTGTTCCCTGCGGGACACCGCTTATTACTTCATTCCATTTTGAGTGCTGATCTCTTATCACTACTCTCATTTTTCTTTCTTGCAAAAAGTCTTCCATCCAATTTAGCAATTTACCTTGTATTCCTCCTTCATATTCTAATTTCTTAAGCAACTTCTTATGTGGTACTTTGTCAAAAGCTTTTTTTAGGTCTAGAAATGCACAATCAGCCCATCCATCTCTTTCTTGTATTATATCTATTAGCCTTGAATAGAAACATATTAAATTGGTGACGCATGACCGTCCTTGTCTGAATCCAAATTGCCTTGGATTTAGTACGTTGTTTTTTTCCAAGTATTTTACCCATCTACTTTTGATAATTCTTTCACAAATTTTTGCTATTGTACTTGTTAGAGAGACTGGTCTATAATTGGTAGGTTCTTCTTTATTTCCTCCTTTATATATAGGTACTATATTTGCTTTTTTCCAATCTTCTGGAACTTTTCCTTCTTTTAAGGAACTGCTTATTATGCTATGTATTTTGTCTGCCAGTTCATTCCTGCATTCTTTCAGAATCCAGTTTGCTATTTCATCTGGCCCATGCGATTTTCTGACATCAAAATTACCCAAGTGTGTCAATATTTCATTCTTTGTTACTTCTATTTCTTCCATAGGGGGGACTTTTTCTTTCCACTCAATCTCTTCAGGTTGTATATTTTCCCTTGTAAACACTGATTTAAAATGTTTGTTCATAATTTCTGCCATTTCCATTTCCTCAGTGTATTCAACTCCTCCTTGTCTCAATTTCTCCAAGTCTTGTTTGTTTTTCAGTTTATTGTTTACAAATCTGTAGAATAGTTTTGGTTGATCTTTACACTTTTCTATAACATCTTTTTCATATTTTCTTTTTTTCTCTCTGCACTTTTGTACATATTCATTTCTATAACCAGTATATATTTTCCATTTTTCAGGTCTTCTGTCTTTTTTCCATCTGGTCCAGGCTTTGTCTCTTTTGTCTTTTAACTCCCTACAACTTTTGTTGTACCAGCATTTTACATATTCTTTTTCTTGTTTTTGTCTTGGGACATACTTTTCCACTCCTTTTTTGTAAATTTTTGTCAAAATATTCCATTTCTCTTCCACTGATGTTTCTTCTTTGTATATTTCTTCCCAGTTTTCTTGTTGGAAGAATTCTCTTATTTTATCAAAGTTTGTTTTTTCATACATCATTCTTCCTTTTCTATATTGTTCATTTCTTTTCATATATTTTTCTTCATTAAGTTCCAGTTCAATCAATATGTGGTCACTTTTACCTATTGGTGTTTTATATTCAATCTTGTCCACTATTCTAGGTTCAGATGTAATTATTAAGTCTAGCCTCGATGGTTCTTCTTCATTTCTATACCTAGTGTTCTCTTGTATCCATTGTGTCATTGAATGGTCAGTAATCATCTCAAGTAGAGCATTTCCCCATGAGTCATCACCACTCTTTGCTGTCATTTCTTCCCAGCAGATTTCTTTGCAATTAAAGTCGCCCATCATAACTATTCTTCCTCCGTCTTCCATTATTTTAGTTAATGCTATCTTTGTGTCCTCTAACATACTTTTATATTCACTCTCCTCCCATGAGGCTGTTTTCGGAGGCACATAATTGATCACAAATTTTCTGCTCTTCTTATCTCTGTCTTCCACTTCTATCATAATCATCTCTACTGTATTCTTTCCATATATGACACCTTTCACGTTTATATCCTTCTTAGTCAGGAACATAACTCCACCCCCTTGCTTTTTCTCTCTGTTTCTAATCCAATAATTGTATGCATCATGTCCTACACTGTTGGGTGGTAGTGGGCCTTTTAATTTTGTTTCTACAATTCCCATTATGTCCGGTTCTTTTTCTTTCAAATAATCATTCAGCTCATTCAATCCTGTTATTAATCCATCTATATTTGTGTAAGACACTCTTAGTTTTCTGCCACTTCCATTGTGTTCTCTGTTTCCCTTATGTTTTTCTTTTGTATGTCGAACTTCCTTAGTTTCATGTTCACTACTCTCCAATAGAATCTCTCTTTCTCTGACTCCGTTCTGTTCTCGTTTTTTGTCTTAGCTTCCAGTCTTTTCTGCTTTTCTTCCTCTCTTTCCTCTTTATTCATTTCTCTTTTTATCCATATCTTTTTGTGTTGTTCACTTGTTGCTAGTTTCCCTGTTTTGGATAAGATATTCTCTGCCGTTGTTTGTGACTTGAATTTAATCTTAATTGGTCTGGTCTTGTCTGTGCTATACTTTCCGAGTCTAAATTTCTCTTCGATTTGTTTCATAATTCCTGGTTCATCTTCCTGAACTGATTCTAGTAATTGGCTTACTTTTTCATTTTCCTCTTTGATTCTTGTGGTTCTATCTGTGTTGTGTTTCTCTTCCATTCCTAATATAATTATACATTTCTTCTTGTCTGCTAAATCCCTTACTATATTCTCCTTTTGTCTCATCACTTTAATAACTGAGTCTTCAGTATGTTCTTTCAATTGCTGTTTGACTATGACAGTGAATGAAATCTTATTTCCTTTTTGGGTTTGCTTCCAATTTTTACTTTCTTTAGCTATTGTTTCTCTGTTTTCTTTACTATTCTTCTTCAATTCCTCATTCTCCCCCTTTACCTCTCTTAACTGTCTTTTTAGTTCTTCTATTTCATCAGTTAAGTTTTTATTCGCCTTTTCCAGTTCTTCCAATCTTTCAACCCTTTTTAAAATGGTGTTCATATGACCTAACCTACTCTCCAAGTCCTCGATCACCTTATCAACCTTCATCTCTAGTCTTGTCAGTCGGGGGGGGTTTGAGTTCCCCCCACTCTCTTTAAATCCCTTGAAAATATTCTCATCACTTTCTGCTATATTGCTCCTATCTATACCTCTAATCTTCACATTCCTATTAGACATGTTATCATCCAACTCGTCTTGGGGTCTTTTGTCTACCCGGCGGCCCGTCAGGGCCATTTCCTCCACCTCCTCATTACCTTCCATTTCCCCAGTAATCCCTCCCCCTCTCCTCTTTCCTTACTTTCCCACTACCTCACGAGCAATTCCCCCCCCCCCTGCAAATACAAAAAGGCACTTCTCTTTGCGTTGGTATCCACAATCTGCACTTTTCTTCAGAGCGTTCGTCAATCCGTCCGTTCGTTGAAAGTGTGTGTGTGTGTGTGTGTGTATTTACCTAGTTGTACCTAGTGGTATTTTACGGGAAGGGGAGCTATGCTCGTGGGATCCCGTCTTCATTTCTCATTTTATCTAAACAATGTTTAAATTCATGTATTGTTTTTGCACACACCACTTTCTCATCTAACTTGTTCCAACTGTCTATTACTCTGTGAGGAAAGCTGTTCTTTTTCAAATCTCTTCTATAGCTGTCTTTTTTTATTTTCTTTCCGTGTCCTCTTGTATTTCTGTCATCCCATTTTATCAGATTCTCTCTATCAGTAATTTCTATGCCTTTCATGATTCTATAAATAGCTATCAAATCTCCTCTCTCTCTTCTTTGCTCTAGTGTCTGTAGTTCAAATTTTTGTAGTCTCTCTTCATATGATAGTTTTGAGAGTGTTGGTGCCAGTTTTGTAATTGCTCTTTGTATTCTTTCAAGTTTTTTTTATACATTTTTTTTGTACTTGGTGACCATATCGTTGCTGTATATTCCAATCTTGGTCTTATCAGGGTGATTAGGATTTTCCTCACCATTTCTTCATCCAGGTATGTAAATGCCACTTTATTTGTTCTTATTAAATTATAAGTTTCTCCAAAAATCTTATTTATATGTTTCTCAGGTGACATATTATTCATAACAATGACTCCCAGGTCCTTCTAATTTTCTACTTTTTTTTTATTCCTTCTTCTCCCAAATTATATGATCCTGTTATTCTGTTTTTGCTTTTTCCAAATTCCATTATACTACACTTTTTTGTATTGAACTCCATCTCCCACTTCCTACTCCATTCCCATACTTTATTTAGATCTCTCTGTAGTGATTCACAATCTTCTTCAGTTTTCACTCTTTTCAGTAGTTTTGCATCGTCTGCAAAGAAGCTCATATAGCTTTCAATTCCTTCATCCATATCATTAATATATATAGCAAACATTATTGGGGCCAGAACTGTTCCCTGCGGGACACCGATTATTACTTCATTCCATTTTGAGTGCTGGTTTCTTATCACTACTCTCATTTTTCTTTCTTGCAAAAAGTCTTCCATCCAATTTAGTAATTTACCTTGTATTCCTCCTTCAGATTCTAGTTTCTTAAGCAACTTCTTATGTGGTACTTTGTCAAAAGCTTTTTTTAGGTCTAGAAATGCACAATCAGCCCATCCATCTCTTTCTTGTATTATATCAATTAGCCTTGAATAGAAACATATTAAATTGGTGACGCATGATCGTCCTTGCCTGAATCCAAATTGCCTTGGATTTAGTACTTTGTTTTTTTCCAAGTATTTTACCCATCTACTTTTGATAATTCTTTCAC
>NC_134777.1:72060303-72097803 GCF_046742065.1 Oratosquilla oratoria
GGAGGACCCTGCGGCGTTGGACGCTCGGCAGGAGTACGTTCCCGTGTGAGTGGAGGTCACACTCGGCAGGAGGAGGTTGCTCACTTTGGAGGTCAAGTGACTGACGACCGTGTCCGAGGTGGACCTGAGAGGCAGGTGGTCCTTGAACCACTGCAGGGTGATGGGCTCGTCTCCGTCGGTGACCAAACAGGAGATCTGGAGGAGTTTGCCAGCCTCCACCTGGTCCGGGAACTCGAAGGAGAGGATGCTCGGGGGTACTGTGCGTAGTGGGGGAAGGAAAAGCAGGTGTTGTCATTCAGAGGGGTGGGCGTGTGTGGGGGGAGGGAAGGGGTGGGCGTGGGCGTTGGGGCATGGGGGCGTGGGGGCCACAAGAAACAAAGCCAAAGAACGACGACCGGGCGAGGAGGGCGCCGTTCCTTGCTCAAGTAGTACCCTTAACACTGAGGACGAGGTCGTGGGCGGCCCGACCGGCGAGGTTGGTCGCTACACATGTTTAGGTCCCGGCGTGGTTCCTCTCCGCCTTCTGGAGGATCATCAGCGACATGGTGGGTGTCGGGAAGCTGACGTGGATTGAAGGGTCATTGAGGAGGAGGTCGTCCTTGAGCCAGGTGATGGAGGGTGGCGGGTCGGACATTGCTGAGCACGAGGTTTGGAAAGGGTCTCCCTCGTACAGATCGACGGACTCCATGAAGGGGATGATGCGGGGAAGCCCTGTGAGAGGCACAGTAGCTACGTGCAGGATGACCTTAATAAGCTGTTAACATGGTCGGTGAAATGGCAAATGAACTTCAATATCTCTAAGTGTAGCGTGTTAAACGTAGGGCTACACAACCCCGAAAATAGATACAACTTAGATAACACGTTTTTAGAAAAATCTGAGTGCGAGAGGGACTTGGGAGTTCTGGTGAGTCCGGACCTTAAAACCAGGAAGCAGTGTATTAGCGCCAGAAATAAAGCTAACAGAGCATTAGGCTTCATTGCTAGGACGGTAACGAATAGAAGTGCAGAGGTAATTATTAAACTCTACCTAGCGATAGTTAGACCCATCCTTGACTATGCGGTACAGTTTTGGTCTCCGTCCTACAGAATGGACGTAAATTCATTAGAATCAGTACAGAGAAGAATGACCAAAATGATACAAGGACTCGGAAATTTGCCTTACGAAGAGAGGCTTAGGCACCTAAACTTACACTCTCTGGAAAGACGCAGAGTGCGGGGTGATCTAATAGAAGTGTTCAAGTGGATCAAAGGCTATAACAAGGGTGATGCAAACAAGGTCATCATAATAAAACAACAGGGCAGGACTCGCAGTAATGGGTACAAACTGGACAAATTTAGATTTAAGAAGGAAATAGGCAAGAATTGGTTTACTAATAGGGTGGTCGATGAATGGAATAAACTTAGTAACCATGTAGTAAGCGCTGAAACTATCAGTTGTTTTAAAAAAACGATTAGACAACTTTATGGATGGGGATGACAGGTGGTGATGGATACGGAGCTGCCTAGTGTAGGCCTTATGGTCTTTTGCAGTCTCCTTTATTTCTTATGTTCTTATGTTCTTATGTTTCGTGGACTTGCAAAAGGCATTTGACTAAGCGGGGACGGGACCTTTGGAGGAGTTGGGGGATGTATGGATGTTGTGGTGGTGGTGGTGGTGGGGGTCAGAACCCGGGGGGAGGAGGGGGAAGGGAGGGGTGGAGAGCGGAGAGACCCAAATTAAATGAACAAAGAGTGATTTACCGAGCAAGGGGCGAGGGGTATTGAGGAGGCAAAGGTGGGACAAGGGTGGGGGGGGGGGGAAGGGGGGGGGAGGACTACCATCGAGTAGGACCACATCAAATATACCCTTGACGAGGAGCTCAACGTCCTGGCGAGTTTCACTCGAATTCTACAACACAGTTATCTCGAATTATGACAAAAGAAACAATATAGACTTAATATATCTAGACTTTGCAAAAGCTTTTGATACCGTCCCACACGAAAGACTACTTACTAAATTAGCTTTACACGGAATAAGTGGTAGCCTATTAAGTTGGACTAGTAATTGTTTGAATGATCGAAAACAGAGAGTTGTTTTAAATGGAAAAACTTCTAGATGAAAAAATGTTACAAGTGGAGTTCCTCAGGGGTCCGTTCTTGGGCCACTTCTATTCATAGTATATATAGATGATATAGACCATGGACTAAATCTACTGTTTCCAAATTTGCTGATGATACAAAACTGTGCGGAGTGGCAAATGATCACTCAAACCAATTAGATATTCAAGAAGATTTAGATAAATTACAGCAATGGTCTAAAAAGTGGCTAATGAAATTTAACACAAGTAAATGCAAGGTAATGCACATAGGTAAAAATAACAGTAAGTACAATTACAAATTATTTGGAAATTCGTTAACAAAAGTGGATAGTGAAAAAGATCTCGGCGTAATTATCAGTAACGACCTCATATCATCTAAGTAGTGTATTTCAGCCTCTGAGAAAGCAAATAAGATTCTAGGACTGATTGCGCGATCTTATGATTTCAAAAGTCCATCACTCATTAACAAGCTATATAAATCGTTAATTCGTCCACATTTGGAATATGCTGTTTCCGTATGGTCACCGAATCTCATTAAAGACATTGACAGACTGGAAAAAGTACAACGACGAGCCACAAAACTGATTCCAAATATAAAAAATAAATCATACGAAAATCGACTAAAACATGTGAATCTGTTTTCCCTAAAAAAGCGTAGACTCAGAGGTGACTTGATACAGGTCTTTAAAATTCTAAAGGGAATTGGCAACATTAAAAGTGACTAAATTTTCACATTGAATGAGAATCAGACAAGAAACAATGGTCTCAAACTGTCCGGAAATAGATTTAATTTGGAAGTAGGTAGAAACAACTTTGCCAACCGTGTAGTTAATGAATGGAATAAACTTCCTGCACAGGTAGTGCAATGTAGTTCAGTTCGAAGCTTTAAGAATCATTTAGATAAACACCTAAGCAAGATGCTGTAATGATTATAATTTGTTTTATATTATTTGTTTTTGTTTTGTTATCATTTGTCTGTCTGACTTTCATTTATTATTAGTTATATGTTAATTTATTATTATTTACTATTTACCTGTTTGTTTATTATTTAACTATACCTATGCATTTATTTATGTATTTTATTTGTTATTCACATTATTATATTTTCTATTTTGTTATTATGATTTTTTTTCGCATCCGACCTAGATATGGACCAAAAAGTCTCCTGTCGGCATGCTCCGCCTTTGTAATCCTTTGTAAGTAGTCTTTCGTGTGGGACGGTATCAAAAGCTTTTGCAAAGTCTAGATATATTAAATCTATATTGTTTCTTTTGTCATAATTCGAGATAACTGTGTTGTAGAATTCGAGTAAGTTAGTCACGCAAGAACGTTTCCGTCTGAAACCATGCTGGCTATCATTTATCAAATGGTTACTTTCTAAATGATGTTCGATAGCATCTCTGATGATAGTTTCCATTATTTTTCCTACGATTGAAGTCAAACTTATAGGCCTATAGTTATTTGGTTTCTTTTTGTCACATTTTTTGAATATGGAAGTGGGGCGTCACAGCACGCCTATCGTCAGCACAGTACCCCCAGTCGAACGGGCGAGCAGAGGCGGCAGTAAAATCAGCCAAGAGAATTATCAAAGCCAACACGGGCGGCGGTGGGACATTGGATACCGATAAAGCCTCCCTCGCTTTGCTCCAGTACCTCAACACTCCACTGCGAACAATAAACAAGTCTCCCGCCCAACTTGCTGCCGGCAGACAGCTACGCGACGGGGTGCCCACGGCCCGTTGGCACCTCAGGGTGGACAGGCACTGGGGCGGAACGCTTCGCCAGAGAGAGGTGCAGATGGGGGAGGCTGGTAACACCCTGACGGCCAACAGCACACCCAGACACCTTCAACCCCTGGCCCCCGGTACCCGCGTGAGGGTTCAGAACCAGGCATCCGATGTGTGGGATCGCACGGGCCTGGTAGTGGAGGCGCTCCCTCACAGGCAGTACACCATCAGGCTCGACGGGAGTGGCCGCATTAGCCTCAGGAACAGGAGACACCTTAGGCCTACTTCCGCGCGAGCACTACCAGAGGCACGGAACGAGGTGACCTTAACAACCGAGCCCCCATCAACTCCTCCCCCACCCCAGCAACGCCTGAGAAGACAAACGAAGCGCCCAGGGTGGCTAAATGACTACATCTAATGTAATGTGCGCCCATTGTAACGTATAACGGGCACTGTTCCGCTACACTCAGTTTGTGACTGGAACCGTATTCTATTTTGTTTCCTTATATACCTGGCCACTTTCATCTCCTTATGCCCTGTGACCTGCTGTATGTAATATTCGTCAGCTCAATGTGTCCTTAAGCACACATTATCTTGGAGGGGGGATGTTGGGTGGGTACAACACGTTTTCCCTCGGCGCTACAAACATAAACATGCGCGCGAGCATTACGTTGGGCACGGCTCAATGCATTACAACGCTTATGAGCCATGTGGAGCAACGTCACGCCATGGTCGTTTTCTTTGACCTGGAGAAGGCATTCGAGCTTGCCAGTCCCGCTGCAATTCTGGACAGTCTGGCTGCCAGAGGAGTACAGGGGAAACTGTTACAGTGGATAGCGGACTACCTCTCCAATAGAACTGCCAGAGTCCGTCTACAGGGAGTGGAGTCCTGCTATCACCCCCTGGAAAATGGTACACCCCAGGGTGGGGTTCTCAGTCCCACCCTGTTTAACGTGCTGATGAGTGAATTAATAGCCATCCCTCTACCCACAGGATGCTGCCTCCTATCATATGCAGACGATGTCGCGCTGGTGGTAGCAGGCAGAAGGACCAAGGCCAGAAGGACGCAAATGTGCCTCGACCGCATTTCCTCCAAATGCGAAGAGCTTGGCCTCAAGATCTCGCCACCAAAGACCAAAGCCATGTGTTTTGGCACTAGCGTGACACCGAGGGACAGGCTTCTGCTGCAGGGACATGAGGTAGAGTGGGTCAGCACGCATATGTACCTAGGTGTCTGGCTCGACTCCAGACTGTCCTTCCGGACTGAAGTGGCATACATCCGGGGAAGGGTCCTCAGCCGGATTAACGTTTTGAAGTCCTTGGCGACCAGAGAGGCAGGTGCCAACTGCGCTGTCCTCCGGACATTCTACGTCAGCGCAATTCGACCGGTGATAGACTATGCCAGCAGTGCTCTGGCTGGTCTATCCGCAACACGGTTGGCTGACTTGGAGACAGTACAGAACCAGGCGCTGCGCGTAATATTGGGCGCGCCGCGCTGGACTCTGGTCGCCAATATGCAGCAAGAGGCGGGACTGGTGCCTATCAGTGCGAGGATCTCAGGATTGGTGGTAGCCTTCGCCATAAGAGTCATTCAGAGAGAACATGACTCGTTCCTGCGGCGAAGGCTAATCAGCGCCCTCCAGCAAGATCCGGATCTCTTCCCGCAGAAGAGGTGGTCAGCGAGGGTTGCACACCACATAAGGGACCTTCACCTGCATGACCTTATCCTTCAGAAGAGGAGGGATGTGCCGGTGGAAGGTTATGTGCAGTCTCCCCCCTGGGAGAATCCACCGGCCAGAATCAGTGTGATGGCGTCACGACGCGGTACGCCGCTCCCGCGCCTGCGGGCGGATGCGGAGGCCACAATGAGATCTGTGGCCCAGGAAAACTGCGTCGTCTATTTCACAGACGGCTCCGTGGATCCCGTACACAACGTGGCAGGTGCAGCGTTTGTCACGAAGGACGAGGAACAGGGAGTAAGGGTGTTGGGCACTCGCTGCTCGACGCAAGCAGAGGGTGTTGCAGTGGGTCTAGCATTGACCCATGCTCTCAACACCCACCAACGTAATGTAGTTGTGCACACAGATAGTTTAGCTCTGTTGCAGTTAATATCAAAAAATTATCATAATGACCAGAAAAAACTAATGACCTCACTGTTGTTTCAGCTCAAGGCCCTCCGTCAGCAAGGGAGATCAGTCGTCCTCAACTGGGTGCCGGGACACATCGGCATCCAGGGAAATGAAGCGGCAGACAGGGTGGCCAGAAGAGCGGCCACAGGGGACATGGAAGGCGGAATCGGTGTCCTCCCGAGCCGAACTGAGATCTTGGCCATTGCAACGAGAACGATGGCCAAGAGGGAACTACAAAGCCATAGGAACCTAACAGCCCAGAGGCCGTCAGCACGCTGGTATCAAGTTGCCACAGCGTATGAGCGACTGACCCCTGGAGTCCGTCTCTCCAGGATAGAGGAAGTCACCCTTCATCGACTCCGTCTCGGGTATCGATGCTTCTCGGAGGTGACGGGACAGCCGGAGGCCTGCATCCACTGTGGAGAGGCCGGCGCAAACGGGCTAGATCATTATGTGGCCCTTTGCCCGGCGACCAGATTTCTACGTGCGGGCCCCAGGACCTCGGCTGGGGGACTCATCCGTCGACTGACGATGTCCCTTAACTCGTATCGGCTGGGACGCCTCCTTCAAGTGCCGCCCCCCAGATGATACGGATGGGTAACTGCGCAGGATGCCCTGAACCGACCGGATGAGACGCGACGAGTGGTAACTGCGCAGGATGCCTTAGACTGGACCGGATGGGACGCGACGGGTGCAGGAACTACGTCGGCTGGACCGGATGGGACGCGACCAGGACCGCACAGCGCAACAATAATTGTCATATTTAAACAAATGTACATGTAATTTATTGTAAAAGGCATATTTGTATATCTTCTAGGAATATGGGTAGAGACCCAAACAAGATGTATCTCTTGTAAATCAATAAATCTATCTAATCATTACGCAGTTAGTCAGTCGCTGCACGTCCTATGAGTAAGGACCCAACAGGAAGTAACGTTAGCTAGCTTCCATTCTCATGGGACATCTCGGATATGATGGATTATTTCTTGAAAATAATTTCTAATGGAACCCAACAATCTCATTTTTTATTTCCTTTAAGATTCTTGGATGCCAACCGTCAGGCCCTGGTGTTTTATTAACTTTGAGATTATCTATACACCTTTTAATTTTTTCTTTTGTTATATTTACCGTAGTAAGTTTACCCTAGACTTTTCACAGGTTTCAGTTTGGAATTCACTTTGAGGTGTTTCGTTTACGAATACTGAGCTAAAATAATTGTATAAAATATTACACATTCCTTCATTTGAATATTTAAGTTGACCGTCAGCAGATATTAGCGGACCAATGTGATTCCTAACAACCTTTTTATCTCTGATGTAACTCTAGAATTCTTTGGCTTTCTCTTTGGATTTATCAGCAATGTTCATTTTGTATTGTCGTTTTCTTTTTCTTATTGTCTTTTTTAAATCTCTCTGTATTGATACATAACTTTCATAGTCATTAGATGCACCCGAGCACTTATATTTCTTATAAGCCTGTCTCTTTTTAGCAATACTTTTTTCAGTTTCTTTGTCGAGCCACTTTGGGCCAGCCTGATTTGGGGGACATCTATCCTTAAAAGGAATGTAAGTTTGAATCATCTTAGTGAGCGTATTTTGAAATATTTCCCACATCTGATCTACAGGTCTTTCGTTTAATTTTGCCTCCCAATCTGTAAGCTGAAGCTCCTGACGTAGTCCTATGAACTGAGCTTTACTGAAATCGGGTATTTTAGAAACACAAGTATCTATTCTAAAATTTTTTAGGAGTTTGAATCTAAGTTGTGATCACTATTTCCAACAGTTTCACCGACTTCTATATCAGTTACCATGCTTTCGCGGCTAGTGATCAATAGATCGAGTAAGTTTCCATATCTTGTGGGCTCTTTTACATGCTGAATTAAGTAATTGTTACCAAGAAAATCAATCAAGCGACTACCTATATGGCCATGTTCAAGGGTCATCAAATTGATGTCAGTAAAATTGAAATCACCCATTATCAATAAATCCCGGTTGCAGAAACTAGACAGTTCTTGAAATAACAGTTTGTCGTCTGCTAATGATAATGTCTTTGGCCTATATATTACACCTACATTAATTTTTTGTCCATTTGTTTGGGTTAACTCAACCCACAAACTATCATATGCATCCTGTTTCATTTTCTCTAAAACACACGCATGAACATTGTTTTTAACGTACAACAGAACACCCCCACCTTTCTTGTGGTTTCTATCCCGATGAGTGTTTAAATCCTGCAATATTAAATTCAGCTTCGAACTCTGTACCACTTAACCATGTCACGGTTATTCCTGTCATATCGAGATTTTCGCTTTTGACATACGCCTGTATTTCTTGAAATTTGTTCCTAATACTACGAGCATTAAAGTACATGGTTTTAAGAAACTCATGATTATTTCTTTTTGACACATTTTGAGTTTCAATATCATGTCTTACATTATCATTTTGTTTTTTATTTATACCTTGCTCTATATTATTATTTGGTCCTTCATTGACATTCAATGCCTCATTAAGATTTCTCCCATCAAAAGTGACATTTCCCCCATCACGGACATCTGGTCGATCACGGTCATCCGATCTCTTTTGTACACTTTGTCCCCCTACGTCACCGTGATTCACACCGACCTCCCGCACCAAAAGCTCTCCTGTGCAGGGGACATGCCAGGGAAGTTCATCTTCGTGAGGACCTGCCCGTTCCGGTACCAAGCGATGGAGATCGGGGAATCGCCGCCAAAAACGACACATTGGAGTTTGACTGTGGCGCCCTCCTCAGGAGGATCGAGCGGGCCAGAGGGGTGCACCTGAGGAGGCTCTGTATGTGGGTAATGGGTGGGGGAGGGAGGACCATCAGCACCCGTCAGGGTTTTCCAAAGAAGAAGATAGTGGGCAAGGAGGGGGATAATAAGGTTCTTCCCATATTGTAACTTACAATGAGCTCAGCTTATATTCAATATTTTTTCTTTTATTGATTTATAATTATTTTAGTTTTTCAGTCTTAGGGTGCAATCTGTTTTGTCATGTAAATACATCCAATATTGTAAATATATATATATATATATATATATATATATATATATATATATATATATATATATATATATAATGATAAAAAAAACATTGTTTGTATATAAAAAAGACAAGTAGGCGAGGCTGCATAAAGTCCTTTTGAATCTACTCACCTCAAAAACAAGGACATATATTTGGCTTCGTGCCAAACCTGGAAGGCAAAACAAGATCAAACCTGACTGGGCTTCAATATCCATCAGGTACAATTGAACTTAAAAGCCCTAAACTCCACAGCCTCCCTCACAAACCTCAACCCTCATCCTCAAGTATGACTTCACAAGAGGATATATCCACCGGTGGGCTGATAGAAGTAATAACAATACATCTGTGGACTGATAATATGTTAACCCTCAGGAACCTAGCTGCTTGCTCCTGCAGGAGCTCCCCAGAAGAACACACAAAGTTGCTGGCTGAAGCCCAAATTTGTGTATCTTTGTCTATCTATTTCTCTTGGATGTCCTGAAGGCATGAGTTCAATACAGGAGCTGTGAAGGAGACGGGGACCAGTTCCTAACCTTCTCAAAAGAATATCCCCATTAACCTTGGGACAAATTTTCCAGCATGCATGAAAACATTCTCCCTAAATAACCAATACCTCTATCAAATTGATCCTTAACTGCAATAAAGAATTTAGTTATAAATAACTTATTCAACTGGGATTTGTTTCTGATCATGAGAATGACAGGTCCCTGTGTGTTACGTAAATAATGCATCTCGTCTCCCCGCCCCTGCACAGCTCCTGCCAAAGGAAACCCACACTTACCCATAACCTGCACGTCGAGATCGCCTCGTGCTGTGTATCCTTGGGTGTTCCTTGCCACGCAGGTGTACCTTCCTTGGTCAGCAGATCGCTGCACGCTCTCCACAACCAGTGTGCCGTTGGTGAAAGTGCTCTGGCGTCGATTGATGGGTAGAAGTCGGCCATCTGAGTAAAGAATAAATAGGAGTTCTTTTACTAAAAGGTATTTATGTAAAAAAAATAGATTAAATTAAATACTATACATTTATGAATAATTAAACAAAAGAGTAAAAGACAGACAGACAGACAGAGAGAGAGAGAGTATATGCTAGAAGGCATTTGGCTTTTGTCACCATGAAGCCTTCATTGCTGTATATACAGATTCTATTTTGTATTATTTAACTATGATACATGCAAAACCTGTTCGTGATACAGTCAGTTGCACAGACTGTCACAGAATTCTTGTCATAGTTCTGCACATTGGTGGGATCAGTGACCCTTGATCCACAAGGAGCTAAGATAAAAGGCACAGCAAATAGGTGCTGGATGGGTGAAAAGTGAGTGTATGCCTTGGCTGGGCCACTCTTCTTATAAGGGGTAAGAGGCCTTTTAGCACATGTATGTATGTGTGTACATATGTCTAGCCATCTCACTTATCGGTTATTGGATGGGGGGGAGACAGGATTAAATGAAATTGGCGTAACACAGCAAAACCTTGAAACAAAATCTTTTGAATTTATCAATATGTCCCCATACTTTTTAACGTCTTCCTTCCAATTATTTCAGCAATGATGTAATTTATAGATTTATTTTGTCTAATACCAGATGATTTAATTCAATTGATGGTGGGACTGAGTAAACAAGGTCTACAACAAACAAAACCACATTTCATCCTTTAGATGAATAAAATTACCTACTAACTGCAGAACTAAAACTACACAACAACAGAACTCTTGTCACCAGTTTCAATACAAATATGTTTACCATCATTCATGACCTGATTTGACCTGATGATCTGACCTAACCTGACAATGTTGTCTAACACAATGGATCCCAAAACTTACTCTTTTCCCAGACTATGGAGTCAATTGGGTATCCAGCCACGGGGCAGTTGACGACCATGTTCTCTCCAGCCACAACAGCAACCTTGTCCATAGCCCTGATGTAGGGCAGGCCATACACATTGAGGTGGGCAGCATGACGCACAGAGCCAACAGTTGAGGAGGCAACACAAGCATAATAACCACCATCATTGGTGTGGATAGCTGAGATGTTCAAGTGGGACACGACTTCACCATTGACCATAACATACTGGCCGACCTGCATCCTGAAAAAGCATAAATACATCTGATACAGTAGCTGGCCTTTACTTTGACAACAGTAACAACAATAAGAACAAAAATCATGACAACCATAACATTTCTGAGATACTATGGTGCTTATTGTATTCATTACCTGTATACCTAGATTGTATATAGCACATAATATTGGGACAACAAATTGGTGTTGGATGGGTGTTGGGTGGGTGAAGGGTGGGTGTATGCCATGGCTATGCCACCCCCATTACAAAGGGGAAAGGACCTTTTGGGATATCCATGGATGCATGTATGTATGTATGTATACATATGTAATGCTACACCAGAAGTGGTGGTGGTAATAATACCAGAACAATTGCAAGTAATAGTAGTTGTGGTAGTAGAAGGGGTAGTAGTTGTAGTAGAATTGCTAAACCTTTCACTGTGGCAACTGATTTGTAAAATCATCTGGCTGCTGCCAGATGATTTTATTCAGCCAAGGGAAACCTTCCACAGTCAGAGGGTTCAAAATTATCCCAATTAACCCTTTCCATTTGTAAAGCAACTTGTGAAATAAGTCCTGGCTACCACCAGATGATTATATTCAGCTCAACTGAGCAACAGTGATCATGAGGCAGTGATTGCTATGATATCATCAGGTATGTGGCATTATTTACTTTGGTGGAGGAGCTAAAAAATATATATAAAAGGAAGAAGTGGAAGAAGAAGAAGAAGTGTTGCATGAGTGGAGGGTGTGTGTGTGCCTAGACTGGCTACCTTCTTTGTGTGGGGGATGAGGCCTTTTGGTATAAGGATATACAAAGAGAACAGAATTTCTTTAGATAAGTAGGTGCTGAGATGGGAGGGAGTGGTTGAATGTTTTTTTCTTTTCTGTTCTCTGATGTAGGTGTGTGCCATGTTAAAATGAATACAATTAAGTGCCGAGACCTCACAGGAAAACACGACCTCTGTTGACTACACCAGCACCAACCTGTCAGAATTGGTAAGTCGCTTTCCATCCAGCTCCCAGGTGATCTCGGGGGTGGGGTTGCCAGCAGCAACGCACTTGAGGAAGACTGAGGGTCCAGGCTGGAGGGTGCGCTCCTGGAAGGCGTAGGTCAGCTGTGGGGGTTCGGCTGTGGACAGAAGGAACATAGATAGTTAGTCTTGTTGAAAGTAGTTACAAGAATGACACATCGATGAACATCCACAAATCAATCAATCAATCAACCAATCAACTTGTCACCCTAGGTTTTTCATGCAGTAGACCTACAACTCCCAGATAACCACATACACACATACAGGAATAAATACACCTGCATACATATACACATGAAGGGGTGATGTCATCCTTAGTATTTAGAAGATTCCAAATTACAGAGATGAGGTGCACTGAGTTTGAATTTTTTTTTTCTAAATTAGCATAAAGATATTGTAAACACTCCAAAATACTTCATCCATCAGATGCATCATGTGATCTTACAACATGCACTCCTTCCAAACCAATATACTCACATCGTCCACCAAGTTTGAGTTCAGCCGTGGCCTGAGCAGATTCTTGGTCATTCCTGATGAAGCACTGGTACATTCCTTTGTCATCATGTCCCACACTCTCAATGCGAAGAACTTCTTCCTTGTGGTCTGTTTGCAAATAAAATTTTGTTAACATGTATAATGTCCATTTATGTATAGATGGGTGACCATCAGACTTTAATTGTTTAAATAGAAAAAATGAATAAATAAAATAATATAAAATAAAAATAGATAAAGTGAGAGGATGTTTATTCCATAAATATGTTTGATTAGAATATACTACTGGTTTTATATAACTTCTCAAGTCTACTGTAATTTCTGTCCCTTATATCTGCATGGACAAAAATTGTCCAAATAAGTATCTAAATGTTTCATCATAAAGAATCTACATTATATTCATCTTGTACAAACAAAAAGCTGTTGATATATAAATTGCTCAAGCATCTACATTGGTCCCTGATGCACATGCAACAACTGGATCCTTTTCACAATGGACACTTACTGAGGGGCTTTCCATCCTTGAGCCATGCAACTGATTTGACAGGATTGCCTGCATAGGTGCACTTGAAGCTTGCAGGTTGGCCAAATGCAACAGTCTGGACCTTGGGTTCCACTTGAGCACTCAGAGGGCCTGCAAGACACAAGAAAGATGTAAATACTCATATAGCCTCACTTTGAAACCATAAATTTTGCATACAACTCACAACACTGGTCATTAGGAGGTTGCATGCCCTGAACACTTAACCCTTATCCAAGGTAGAATCTTCATGTCTTTCAAAAACTACAAAATTTGCATAATATCTATAATACATACATACACCAACGGCTCTTTACCCTTTACAAAGGGAGGTAGCCAAAAACAAAGGCATGAAATCCACTCCCATCCATTCCATCCCCCCATACTCCACTCCCATTCACCCCCCTCCCTCCGTTTTATCTTGGCACCTCCTGGATGATAGGTCATTCCTGCATCTCACCCAGTGCCCTGGGTCAGAAGCAATGTAGCAAGACATAGCACATCCACAGCAAGGGCACTTCATTTAACCGGCGACCTCGCGCCTTCGTTCCCTCAAGCAGAAGAGAAGATAGGCTGCATCAAAATATCATTCATACACACTTCCTCACTATCCATCCCCCACCCACTCCCTTCCATGCATCACAGCATCATCCATACACAACTATTCTCCACTCACCCCTATCTTCTTTCTTCTCCTTTCCTTTCTCAACAGGCATTCCCTTCTTTCCCAATGCCCTTTTTACCCCATCCATCTTTTTCATCCTTGGTCGCCCCCTCATGTTCACTACTTCCACACCTCTTTTACTATTCTTTCTTCACTCATTCTTTCCATGTGTCCAAACTATCCGAATACTCTTTCATCAACCCTATCTCCCAACTCCCTTTCCACCACCACTCTCCTCCTTACCTCATCATTTCTCACTCTATCCAGCCGAGTAACACCTACCATACTTCTCAGGCATTTCATCTCAAACTTTAAACTCTTCCTCTCATATGTTCCATGTTTTTACCCCCATACAGTGCTGTCGGCACAGTCACTCCTTCATACAATCACCTCTTAGCATCCATTTTCAAATATCAATTTCTCATTACACTTTTTAATCCCCCAAGGCACTTGCTTCTCTCAATCTACATTCTACCTCCTCCTAGTCATTAATGGCTCTTGCATGTTGAACACTAGTAAGCTTAGTCCCTGACATGCCATATGATGATATTTTGCTTAGTAATGATGTCAAATTCACTATTTATTCATTTGAAAAAAGGGGTTCCACAAACACGACTAATGACCAATGTGATACATTACCATGGGCTAGTTTTACCTCTTCATTTTTCTTTTTAAGCCGAATCTGAGGTGTTTTTAAAATAAAGGTAATGAAATTGTTTATAAACATCTACGTATTTTATGATTATCAAACCTAATAGTAAGTATATAACAAATAATGTTTGAACCTCTAATCAATCAATCAATGAATCCATTGCCCATGCAGAAGACCCACGGCCTTCAGCCATGGATCTTCTTTGGAACATTTCATAATTCGGACAATATTGAACCAAAGGAGAGAAAAGAACCTTTGTCTGGCAAGGTAAATTCATCAGGAACAGTTGTTTCAGTTTTGTTGCAAATTATGAGCAATCTCTTTCAGCAATATTGTTAACACTGGCCAATATAAAGTTTACAAGAGTCAGGTCCAGCATAATCAATCCATTAAAAGTCATCTATGAAGACTGACCTGTCTTAAATTGTCATTCACGTTGCGCAAAGCCCTGCCCTTTTCACAAGCCCCATTCCTTGCAACCCCTTCATCTTTTTGGGGGGAAGTTTCAATTGCCTTTGGATGGAACCCCCTGATGAGGAAAAATGTCACTGAACTCACCTGTGACTGTAAGAACTGTTTCAACACTCTCGCCTCCGACGGAGTTGTTCACGACGCAAAGGTACTTGCCACTGTCCTCGACCTTGGCCTCCCGGATGATCAGGGTTCCTCCTACTTGCTTCACACGCTCACCCAGTTCGACAGGAGACTTACGGCTGTCCTCGGAGAACTTGTACCACCTGAAAAAGAAGGGCGAGGATTAGTCAGGTCATGAACACAGTTCCTGAGGGACAGCCCCAAGTACTGAAAGACACAAGGAAAGACAATAAAAGATAAAAAACAAATACATACATACATACATATATATATATATATATATATATATATATATATATATATATATATATATATATATATATATATATATATATATATATATATACACAGTCAGACCACGCCCACCACGAGTGTTACATTCCTTAGCCCGTCGTGCAGGAGGAAATTCGTGTTGGGCAAATAACAGGTCTATTGGAAAAAAATGGGTTATTTTCCCAGACCCTCTCTAGACACTGCCACACAACACGACCCAGCGGGCTATGCAAATCGTGCTATTGTGAATCATGGTCGTGTTCGGCAAATGCTGAGATATTTTACCTATTAGTGTGAACGTGAAATATTACGTGCACGGTGAAGTCGTGTTCGGCGAGCTCTGATAGTATGTATATGTATATATATAAATATATATATATATATATATATATATATATATATATATATATATATATATATATATACATATATATATAAAGGGAGTAATAAGAAAATATGACTTCTTCACCACAACAACATACTGCATATAATTACTTCATGGGCAAAATTTGTGGATTTTATCAATCAAAAAGAGAACCCTTAACATAAGCAGAGTTGTGATCAATCTAGAACGTTCAGCCAAATACTACATTCAACTAAAGAATGTCATCTCCTGTCTGACACAACCGAATCTTTAAAGGACATCACTGTTTTGAAGAAGATAATTAAAGTGATTTAGAATGAGAATGAAATGCCAAGTGGACAGCAGTATATGCATACACACACACACAATATATATATATGTATATATATATATATATATATATATATATATATATATATATGGTGGAAACGTAGAAAACACCAGACTCAGGAGTAGGTAATTTATTCCCGACGTTTCGAGTCCTGTCCGGGACTCGTCCTCAAGGGATACAATGGGATACAGAGATCACATGGTCTTAATATACTAGTAGCTACGCCCGCCGGGGGGACGCGGTAACCTGTCATGGGGGGGGGGGAGAGAAGGCAGGCGCTATGACCTGGGTCAAGCGAGAATGTGTGGTGGTGGGGGGGAGAAGGTAGGCGCTGTGACCTGGGTCAAGCGAGAGTGTGTGGTGGCGGAGGGACAGGGGGGGAGGGGGAGGGAGAGAAGTGTTACCTGTTAACCTGCTTCTTGCTCCTGTATATATAGAGTTGAGTGTAATGGACCTGTTAATGCTGTCTTCGTTGGTGGCCCACGCTTCTAAGAACAATCTGCTTCCTTTCTTTTTGTCACTGTATAGAACCTTAGCGCCCTGCCAGTCGAACTCGTACTAATGCAGTTCCATGTGTTTGTACAATGCCGAACTCTGGTCCTTTCTGCTTACTGCCCTTTGGTGTTCATGTAGTCTGGTACTAGACTGCTTTCCTGTTTCCCCCACATATCTCGCTGTGCAATCGGAGCAGCTGATGCTATACACCGCCCCGGGCTGGTCCAATTTGCTCACTTTATCCTTGACTCGGGTGAGCGCTCCACGTAGCGTGTTACTGGGTCTTCTTCCCCCCCCCCCCTATGGCAGGTTACCGCGTCCCCCCGGCGGGCGTAGCTATTAATATATTAAGACCATGTGATCTCTGTATTCCATTGTATCCCCTGAGGACGAGTCCCGGATAGGACTCAAAACGTCGGGAATAAATTACCTACTCCTGAGTCTGGTGTTTTCTACGTTTCCACCATTATGGTTCCCGGACTCCAGCTTTTTTCGTACACACACACACACACACACACACACACACACACACATATATATATATATATATACACATATGTATATGAACATACATATATACAAATATATATATATATATATATATAATATATATATATATATATATGTACACACATATGTATATAAATATACATACATATATACATACATACATATATATATATATATATATATATATATATACTGTATATATATATACATATATATATATATTTATATATACATATATTAAAGAAATATTTATGCAGAATATCATATCAATATTACAAAAAAAAAAAAATTAATTTTTTTCCAAGATGACGCAAGTATTGCTGCCATCCTCTTTCATCCGATAAAATATCCATATATGCTGACATGATATTCCTTCTCAGTAGATAAAACATATTGAGACGTCAGCGCTGACTGTTCCTGACGCTCTTGAATATCCATCACAGGTAAAAGAATAACTAACATATGAAATAACATGCTGAAAGATAAATATCACTCAAAGAGTGAAGATTATATACATAATTTCACTGCGTTTCGCAAATTTGGTATTCAGCAATTTCATTCAGTTGAGGGAAAACCCCTTTTCATACAAAAATGGTAACATATTTGACCTTATTTATTTGCGAACGACTTAAAAGAAAATCCGTCAAAACCATTTCTTCTCACACTTGTGATTTTCAACATCTTGTCTGTCGTAGTTGCTCGTTTAAATCAAGGTCTAAATAAGAATAGGACAATTCATTTTGAGAGGAAAACAAACGTTATGACGTCATGACTCATGAATAGGCGTGGCTACTTCAACCTACGGTGGAGAAACACTACGACTACACAAAAAATTAGCCAACTGTCGTAATTCCTATTTTTACCTTGTCTTAAACACCGAAATGCAGTATCTCCCAGAAAAAAAGAGAGGTTTCAGTATATAAGCACCAAAATAAAAGACAAGGTCTGTTCTTCCATGCTTAAAAGTAGGCTTGAAACAACTCATCTTCCATATATCTGCAGCGTTTCAAATGTACTAAACTTCTTCAAAAATCGGCCTTCGATTCCTAACTCTTGGGAAAAAAATCACATTTGGTTTTCAAGAACGCACACTTGTAAGAATAAATATCATCAAAAAGAAAGCATACACATCTCATGGGAGCAAATAAAATGTTATTTCTCCCTCTATTCTCTTAAAATGCAGAATGAAAAAAAAGCAAGACAAAATGATTCCAAGGTTTCTAAATACTTTAAACGACATGACGTCAAACTGTTCCTTCGTTATGAATTTCCTCCCTTATCTTACCGATGTAAACAATTTCCTAATCTCTCTCTCTCTCTCTCTCTCTCTCTTTCTCTCTCTCTATTCCTCTCTCTCCCTCTCACCCCGACTCAAAACTAGTGCCTCTGTTCACTTCCCCCCTCCAAGATTATAACATCGTCTGCATTCCGAAGTTTTCATTGTCCTGTAAACTCATCAAACCAACTACTGAATGCTGCAGCGAGGAATCCAAAGACAACATATGAAATACTTTCAACAAGAAAAAGGAAAAGGATGATGCATTCATAAACATACTTTTGTGCTCGTGATGTGTATGTGTGTATGTGTGTGTGTGTGTGTGTGTGTGTGTGTGTGTGTGTGTGTGTGTGTGTGTGTGTGTGTGTGTGTGTGTGTGTGTGTGTGTGTGTGTGTGTGACACAGGGAGAAAGAGAGAACATACAGCCACAAAATGCTAACAAATACAAGGGAAACTGGCACTCCGAAGGAACATGTTGGCACTGACCACTGCATGGGGTCAGGGTGGCCCTGCACGGGACACAGAAGAGTGGCAGACCCTTCTTGGGACACCTTCACCCGTGTGAGATCGCTGCCGGAGATCTGAGGGGCCGAATTCCCCATAGGATCTGACAAAGGCGAAAAAGGAGTCGAAGACATGTCTTAAGCAGCTCGCACACCGACAAAACCAGTTGCATGAAACCGATCGTGCGCACACATACACACACGCACACAATCACCTCCCTACACCCCACATACATGCACACGCACACATATATACAAATACACACACGCACACTGTTACGCCCCGCGACCGGTTTCATGCAACTGGTTGCATCGGAGTGCGAGCTGCCTTGGTGGCACTAGGGTGATTGGCCAAATATCTAGTGATGGTGACGAGTGTGTTACATGTTCTAGAGGTGTCTGTATTAGTGGTCAGTATTCTTAGTGTTCATATTGGAGGTAAAGATGTTAGTGACTAGTTAGTGGTTTACGTTAGTGAAATCCTGCGTTAATGTTCACTAAATTGATGTTCCTTAGCGTCAGCAGCTCCTGTCAGAAAGATTTCCATATTCTGTATGTTTATTCTGTCTGCCGCCAAGTGATTTTATTCAGCGAGAGTGTTTGCTTGCCAATACACGCATCCTGGAGTCCCACCTTCCCATCCACGCCCACCCTTACCAACCCACTTCGCCCACACCTTCGTCAGTAAGGGAAGGGGGTTCCTTCAGGACCAAATGGGTTCGCAATCGACCAAGAACATCATCAGTTCGAAGGATTCAAGTCATAAATACGTCGTTCTTCGAGGTCGACTTAGGTTCCTCACTCGAGGAGGAGGTTCTTACCTGTAGGAGGGGATCGGGTGCGCCTGAGCGGGACAAGGCAGAGCCAAGGGTCCTCCCGCCGCACCGAGCATCTCCTGAAGACGATCTCCTGAGAGTCGAGGCGGAACTATTCTGTCGGGGACTACACCGAAGAAGCAAAATGAAGTTCTCTGCATTGGTATACGCTTCAATACCATGGCAACCTTTACATATTTTAAGGCATAAGCCGTAAATTTCCATACAAGCTGAGGTCACACTCGATACTTTTGGGGTCGCGACCGAACAAGATCCTGTTCAAACCCCGGTTAGGTCCTTAGCTTTGCAATAATATCATATGGATTTTGTCAGATGAGCTGGGCAAGGCGCCACGATATTGAAGGGGTAGACTCTAGGTCGGTGAGTTGGGGGAGTGTTAGGGTGAGAAAGTGTGGGAGTTCTTGGAGTGGGATGGAATCCATTACAACGTGTATACATTAAGAAGAAGAAGAAGAAGCGGAAGAAGAAGAAAGAAAAGATGAGGGAGAGGAAGAAGAACAAGAACAAGAAGGAGAAGAGAAAGAAGAAGAAGAAAAAGAAGTCGAAGAACAACAAAAAGAAAAACGAGAAAAAAAACGAAAAGAAGAATATTGAGAAGACAAAAATCACATCCAAAGGTGCTTTCCTGCGATCAACACCGTCACCTTTGCCCTGTGTGTTTGGACTTCCAAGGAAGGTTAAAGTTAACGATAGTTTCTGGGCTCGAACACGGCTGAATCAAATTTACGTAGAAACACAAAATGGACGAACCAACCCGAGTATGGGTCACATGCAAAAATAGATAAATAGATAAATAAATAAAATAATAATAATAACTTAATAAATAAAGGACAAAAAAAAGACCCTTGTGCTATCGTTTGTTTGTTTTTCTTCTTTATAATTTATCTCTCTGTATCCGGCCCCACTCTGAAACAAAAGGTCTTCTATCGGCGAACGTTGCTATGGAAACCTATTGTATGACTTCGTCCAGTAGCCTACCCGTAGAAGTCTTCACCGAAGTTGGAGGATTTCGAAGTCTACTATGAAGCCACAAAACCACTCTAACCCTATTCACACTAGTGGTCTGAACCGTGCGGAAATCACGGCGGTACCGCATAATTAAGGAAAAACAGCGCGGTTGCGTGTGAACACCTCTACTGACGTACGTTGTAACTGAACCGCTAGTGTAAATAGCGCCTAAAACCCGTAGACCAAGAAAACGTAGCTTCTGAAAGACTCGCGAAGAGAGAGAGCGTGAGTTCGGAAAGACCAGAAGCCTCCCGAAGTCAAGGAAGGACGAGTTTGTGGAGTCTGGAGAGGTGATTTCACTTAAGACTTCTAGAGAAATATTAACGCAAAGTTCGTGAGTTCTTGGGAGATAACGATACCGTACAATACATACCACTATCTCCTGAAGAAGGCCTTTGAATGGGAGTGGAAGAGCTTGGAAGAAGGAGGAAATGTATTTGAAAAGAGAGAAGAGGACCGTCATAGAAGAGAGACAGAGAGAGAAAGAGAATTTCCTTAAACACCACGACCCAAACAACAAAAATACATCGCTCTTCAATATTCATAAACATTTCACAAGAACTCCTTCTCTCTCCACTTTTCCGTATCACTTTCACACATCCTCCCAGGGTAATGATGTCGCCTTTACAAAGCTGACGATATTTGTTGCTCATTTAATTAAACTTCCTTCCTCGAGTACATTTTACGTCGGTCGCGTTCGCCCGGCTTACCTTCCAGGAGTCTTCCGGGAACGCAAGAAAGGACACAAAAGGTGACAGACTTCTCATAAGGCGGGGGGGACAAAGGGAAAAATAGGGACTGAGGGAGAAAGGGTGGGAGGAGAAGGAGTAGAAGGTAAATGAGGGAGGGGGAGGGAAGGTAGGAGGAAGGGAGGGGAAGAGAAAAGAAGGAAGGAGGGAAAAGGGGGGAAGGGAGGGGGAAGAGAAGAGTGGAAGGAGGAATAGAAGGGAAATGAAGAGGGAGGGAAAAGAGGAGGAGAGGAAGGGAAGGGAAGGGAGGAAGGAGGGAAGAGAAAAGGGAGAGAGGAAGGAGGTAAGAGAGGAGAGGAGGGAAGGAAAGGGTAGATGGAAGGGTGGAGGGAGGGGAGAAAAGAGGAGGGGAGCGAGGTAGGCTAGGTACCATGGTATCAGAAACATAAATACCTGGGAACCCTAACGTTCTCTCGATCAACCCCCCCCCCTCATCTAATTTATGAAAAAAAATCTGACAGATAGAAACACACTCGTAGACACACGCGCGTGCATAGGTATAGTTAGATAATAAACAAACAGGTAAATAGTAAATAATAATGAATTGACATATAACTAATAATAAATGAGAATCAAAACAGACAAATGATAACAAAACAAAAACAAATAATATAAAATAAATTATAATCATTACAGCATCTTGCTTAGGTGTTTATCTAAATGATTCTTAAAGCTTCAAACTGAACTACATTGCACTACCTGTGCAGGAAGTTTATTCCATTCATTAACTACACGGTTGGCAAAGTTGTTTCTACCTACTTCCAAACTGAATCTATTTCCGGACAGTTTGAGACCATTGTTTCTTGTCTGATTCTCATTCAATGTGAAAATTTTGTCACTTTTGATGTCAATTCCCTTTAGAATTTTAAAGACCTGTATCAGGTCACCTCTGAGTCTACGCTTTTTTTAAGGAAAACAGATTCATATGTTTTATTCGATTTTCGTATGATTTATTTTTGATATTTGGAATCAGTTTTGTGGCTCGCCGTTGTACTTTTTCCAGTCTGTCAATGTCTTTAATGAGATTCGGTGACCATACGGAAACAGCATATTCCAAATGTGGACGAACTAACGATTTATATAGCTTGTTAATGAGTGATGGACTTTTGAAATCAAAAGATCGCGCAATCAGTCCTAGAATCTTATTTGCTTTCTCAGAGGCTGAAATACACTGCTTGGATGATTTGAGGTCGTTACTGATAATTACGCCGAGATCTTTTTCACTATCCACTTTTGTTAACGAATTTTCAAATAACTTGTAATCGTACTTACTGTTATTTTTATCTATGTGCATTACCTTGCATTTACTTGTGTTAAATTTCATTAGCCACTTTTCAGACCATTGCTGTAATTTATCTAAATCTTCTTGAATATCTAATTGATTTAAGTGATCATTTGCCATTCCACACAGTTTTGTATCATCAGCAAATTTGGAAACAGTAGATTTTAGTCCATGGTCTATATCATTTGTATATCCTATGGATAGAAGTGGCTCAAGAACGGAATCCTGAGGAACTCCACCTGTAACATTTTTCCATCCAGAAGTTTTTCCATTTAAAACAACTCTCTGTTTTCGATCATTCAACCAATTACTAGTCTAACTTAATAGGCTACCACTTATTCCGTGCGAAGCTAATTTAGTAAGTAGTCTTTCGTGTGGGACGGTATCAAAAGCTTTTGCAAAGTCTAGATATATTAAATCTATATAGTTTCTTTTGTCATAATTCGAGATAACTGTGTTGTAGAATTCGAGTAAGTTAGTCACGCAAGAACGTTTCCGTCTGAAACCATGCTGGCTATCATTTATCAAACGGTTACTTTCTAAATGATGATCGATAGCATCTCTGATGATACTTTCCATTATTTTTCCTACGATTGAAGTCAAACTTATAGGCCTATAGTTATTTGGCTTCTTTTTGTCACCTTTTTTGAATATGGGAGTAACGTTAGCTAGCTTCCATTCTCTTGGGACATCTCCGGATATGATGGATTTCTTGAAAATTATTTCTAATGGAACAACAATCTCATTTTTCATTTCCTTTAAGATTCTTAGATGCCAACCGTCAGGCCCTGGTGTTTTATTAACTTTGAGTTTATCTATACACCTTTTAATTTTTTCTTTTGTTATATTTACCGTAGTAAGTTTACCCTAGACTTTTCACAGGTTTCAGTTTGGAATTCACTTTGAGGTGTTTCATTTACGAATACCAAGCTAAAATAATTGTTTAAGATATTACACATTCCTTCATTTGAATACTCAAGTTGACCGTCAGCAGACAATAGTGGACCAATGTGATTCCTAACAACCTTTTTATCTCTAATGTAACTATAGAATTTTTTGGGATTCTCTTTGGATTTATCAGCGATATTCATTTCGTATTGTCGTTTTCTTTTTCTTATTGTCTTTTTTAAATCTCTCTGTATTGATACATAACTTTCATAGTCATTTGATGCACCCGAGCACTTATATTTCTTATAAGCCTGTCTCTTTTTAGTAATACTTTTTTCAGTTTCTTTGTCGAGCCACTTTGGGCCAGCCTGATTTGGGGAACGTGTCCTTAAAAGGAATGTAAGTTTGAATCATCTTAGTGAGCGTATTTTGAAATATTTCCCACATCTGATCTACAGGTCTTTCGTTTAATTTTGCCTCCCAATCTGTAAGCTCCTAACGTAGTCCTATGAACTGAGCTTTACTGAAATCGGGTATTTTAGAAACACAAGTATCTATTCTAAAATTGTTTAGGAGTTTGAATCTAACTAAGTTGTGATCGCTATTTGCAACAGTTTCATCGACTTCTAAATCAGTTACCATGCTTTCGCGGCTAGTGATCAAAAGATCGAGTAAGTTTCCATATCTTGTGGGCTCTTTTACATGCTGAATTAAGTAATTGTTACCAAGAAAATCAATCAAGCGACTACCTATATGGCCATGTTCAAGGGTCATCCAATCAATGTCAGTAAAATTGAAATCACCCATTATTAATAAATCCCGGTTGCAGAAACTAGACAGTTCTTGAAATAACAGTTTGTCGTCTACTAATGATAATGTCTTTGGCCTATATATTACACCTACATTCATTTTTTGTCCATTTGTTTGGGTTAACTCAACCCACAAACTATCATATGCATCCTGTTTCATTTTCTCTAAAACACAAGCATGAACATTATTTTAACGTACAATAGAACACCCCCACCTTTCTTGTGGTGTCTATCCTGATGAAAGTGTTTAAATCCCGCAATATTAACTTCAGCTTCGAGCTCTGTACCATTTAACCATGTCTCGGTTATTCCTATCATATCGAGATTTTCGCTTTTGACATACGCCTGTATTTCTTGAAATTTGTTCCTAATACTACGAGCATTAAAGTACATGGTATATATATATATATATATATATATATATATATAGAGAGAGAGAGAGAGAGAGAGAGAGAGAGAGAAAGAGAGAGAAAGAAAGAGAAGGAGAGAGAGAGAGAGAGAGAGAGAGAGAGAGAGATAGAGAGAGTTGTTGTTGTTGTTGTTGTCGTTCCCTAGACTGTCTGTCCGAGCAGTCCCGTCTCCCCAAGGAAGGCCATAGCCGAAACTGGGTTTTCCCACAAATCCTTTATAGAGTGTACGTTGTGTTGTTTGCGTGCATGATTGTGTATAATGCAGTCTTCCATTATGTGTTGTATGGTATGGGGTGAAGTGTTACATCCTGGGCAGCTGTTCACAATGCGGTCGTCCAGCCTCTTCTGGTAGCTTAGAAGTGCTGGGTGGTGACCGCATCGCAGTCTGGCCAAGTGGACTCTGTCCTTTCGTGGGAGAGAGGATTCAGAAGGGTGGATATCAGGGGGTCTGGCATGCAGCAGTGTGTTGTCTTTCAGTGTGTTAATGGAGCGGTGAGTGATATGATTATGAATATGTTTCCGGAGGCTGGTATTTGGTGGTTGTGGAGGAAGAGAAGAGAGTATCTGTGCGTAATAAAGGTCTTTGGGTGTAGTTTTAATGTTTCTTGGTGTGTGTGGGTGTTCTGCTATGTAGTGTAGCGGGTGTGATGTGTTTGTGGTGGCTGCAGCAAGTGTTTGTGTGCCTCTCATGTCGAGGTGGTCCTTGACTTTGAGGACTTTTGTTTCATGGTGTAAATGGTCTGTAGGTGATGTATTTGTGCAGCCTGTAATTGTTTTTAGGGCTTTGTTTTGTATGATTTGAAGGGTGTTGTGGTGTGTCTCACTGAGATTAGGAGCCCATGCAGGACTCGCATAATTCATCACTGAGCGTATGCATTGTTTGTATATTGTTATATTAGTTTCTTTGTTTTGTCCAAATGTTGTTCCAGTGATTGACTTAAGTGCGTTAAGTCTAGGTGTGCATTTGTTTTTTATGTTTGTGAGGTGTTGTTTGAAAGACATGGATGTATCGTATGTTACACCAAGAATTTTGGGTGTGTTTGTGTGTGGTATTAGAATATTGTTGATGTAGAGATGAGGTATGTATTTGTGTTCTTTTGTCCAGTTGGTGAGAAGTGTTGCTGTAGATTTGGTTGGAGCTATTTTGAGTCTGTTTGTGATGAACCATGTGTTGATTGTGTCAAGGTAAGGCTGGATTATTTCTGCAGCTTTGTCTGTGTTACGATGTGTGCATGTGATTGTTATGTCGTCTGCGTAGGAAGAGATTTGTATTTCTGAGGTGTCTGGCGTGGGTAAGTCATGCATGTATAGATTAAATAATGTGGGGGATAGAACTGAGCCCTGTGGTACTCCGTTCTTAATGTTTCTGATGTGCGATGATTGGCCATTATATGACACATGAGCATTCCTGCCTGCCAGATAATTGGCCAGCCATCTTTTGGTGTTATTGTGCATGTCTGTGTTATATATTTTATTTGTTAGGTTGTGGCGGGGTATAGCATCAAAAGCTTTACTAATGTCCAATGTTATAAGAAGTGTTCTGTGGTGGGGCCTATCTGAATTGATGCCATCTAAAATTCTTTGTGTGAGGTTTGTCAGAAGAGTGTTTGTGGAGTGTAGTGGCCTAAAACCGTGTTGTGAGTCAGCAAGGGGAATATATGGTGTGACAAGTTTAAGTATTAGGCGTTCAATGACTTTAGAGGGGGTGCAGAGAAGTGTGATTGGGCGGTGCGATGTTGGGATATTTGGGTCTTTGTTCGGTTTTGGAATGGTGATTATTTTACCATGCTTCCAGATGTCGGGTATAGTGTTGTGTGAATAGCTGTAGTTTGCAATGTTTGTGAGTGCGTGTATACCTTGTGGTCCAATGTGTTTTAGGTGGATGTTGCTTATGTTATCAGGGCCACAGGCAGATGAGTGCTTGAGATTATGCATTATGAGTTTTGTCTGACTGTCTATGAAGGGTGTATAGTCTGAGTCTGTGGGGAAGTCTTTCTTACGTCGAATGGTGCGTCGGTCGTCAGGGTGAGATGTAAGATGGCTCGTCTGTGCAAAATGACGTATGAGTGCGTTTGCTTGTTGTCTGTTTGAGGGTAGATTATCTGTTGTTGTGATTATTGCTGCGTGAGAGCGTGTAGTGTTAGTGTTGGATAGTGTGATGCTGTTGAGTGTTTTGTACAATTTGCTGGTGTTTGTTTTGTGATCAAGTGTATTGATAAAGTTTTGCCAATTTTGTGTTTTTTGTTCATGTATTTTATTGGCAATCACAGTGTTTAGTGTTTGTATTTGGTCTGCTATGTTTTGAGGGATAGGTGTGGGGGTATCGTGTTTAAGTGTGTCACGTTGTCTGATGAGGCCTTGGATTTCTGGTGTGAAGTTGGGGTTGTGTGATTTTCTGTTGCCTCTAGGGATGTATCTCTTGTCTGCGTTTTATATGATTGTATTAAAAGCGTGCACAGCATTGTTTATGTTTGTGATTGGTGTACTGTTAAGTGTTTCAAAATGTTGTTCTGTCTCTTCATTAAAGGCTTCCCAGTTAGCTCTCTTGTAATTGGTGTAAGTGTGTCTGTGGCCAGCTGGGGTGCATCTTGTTTTGGTGGTGATGATGATTGGAAGGTGGTCAGAGCCAAGGGCTCCGACCACTCTCCATGATGTTGTTGGGGTTAGGCAGGGGGAGCAAAAGGTGATATCAGGAGAGGAGGGAGTGTAGAGGGCTTGGTATGGGATATGTGTATGATTATGCGTGTTGTTCATGATAGTCAATGAGACGAATTGAGTCTGTATATCAAGCCCTCTGTCTGTGTCAGGGTTGTCGACAAACCAGGCAGACGACTTGGCGTTGAAGTCACCACCCATGATCAGGTTGGGGATTGAGGTTAGTTGGCTGAGTTGAGGTCTGAAGGTGTTTGGAACTGTGGGGGATGATTGGGGGGGAATGTACATGTTAACTATTGTTAGTGTTGAATTGTTGCCTGTGCGGATACGAATGGATTGGGTTTCTGTTGTGTTATCTGTGGTAGGGAGGAGAATTTTGGTTGTGGCACTTGTGTCCACAAAACAGATGGAATGGTGGATCAGGGTGATGAGTCCACCGCCATTGCCGTCAGTCCGGTCTTGTCTGATGGTGGTGTAATTATGAAATGATGGTGTTTTGTGTGAGTGTCTTAATTTTGTTTCTTGTAAAATTGCAATGTGTATGTTGTGTTGTTTAAGAAAGTGTTCAAGTTCATGTTTTTTAGTGTTAATACCGTCAATGTTGTGTTGTAATATGTTGATGTTGTGTGTTTTGTATGTGTTGTATGTTGCCGTTTGGGGTTGAGGTTGGGGTGGTAGTGGGGAAGGTGTAGGATCTGGGTTAGAGGGGGGGAAAGGAGAGATCGGGGACAAAGGAAGGGGAGTACTAATCGGGGGTAAGGGCAAAGGGAAATTGGGAGTGGGTAAGGGTGTTGGCTGTGGTTGGGGAGGTGGGATTGGGGTTACTGGAGGGCAGGTAGAACATGTCCAAGTGTTTGTGTATTGGTTTGTGTCAGCAAGTGTTGTACAAGTGAGGTGGGCCCAGTTTTTGCACATATTGCACTGAACTGAGCCCTTTGTCTGTCTGCTCGAAGTAATGGGTTTAGAGCATGTTGGGCATGTGTATTTTGTGGTGGGCCCAGGATTGCTCTCTACATCTCCGGCTAAAAGTAGAAGAAGAGGGGTGATCGCCGGAAAATGACCCCTCAGTGCAGAAAAAACGTAACATTGTGTGTTGGAAAAAAAGGATTGTGGTACTCCCCCAGGTAGGCGTAGCTCCTCCTTGGGGATCGGTGCCATCTGCGTAGAGCTGATGGCCAGGGGTGGTTGCTGCTGATTGGCCCCCAACTCTTGGGGTTGGGGGGTGGTCCCACGACGTAGACGTTGCAGCTCCAGGACCGGATAGAGAGAGTAGATCGAGTTCGTCCCCGCCTAAGCTGCTCTGTCCACGCGTCCGACCGAATGACTCTTACGGCGCACGCGCACGACAACGACAGAGGGGGGGGGGGGGGGCACCCATCCCAGCACTCAGGCTCCGTGTAGGCAACCATGGGCAGGGGCCCCCGACGCCCCACACAAGGGGCCGCGACGTCACTGTCTCAGTATACTCTGCTCTTCGCCCACCTTCACAGGCGCCCAACACCGCACCCAAACAAATGATAAATAAATATTCTGGTTAATTGTTAATGTAATAAGGACGCTTTTTGTCCACTCTGACCCCTACACGAAATGAAATTATCCTGGATTAACCAGAACATATATATATATATATATATATATATATATATATATATATATATATATATATATATATATATATATACACACAACTCTAGCGCAGAACCAAGCAGAGTGCCCCAGGGCGTCAAGAAGAGTCCCGGATGTGACGTCACGATCCCTTGGCGGCGCGAGGGTTGCCCACAGTTGGTGTATCTGGTGTCTGCGCGTGTTCTGTGTGCTTATATCACAATTATATCACATATGGTTCATTACTTAAAGACTACTTATAAACTACCCATTCCTTTCCCTGTACACCAATCTGACCATTCTAACATTGCTATGCATTGTAACACCTCAAAACCAATGTTTATATTCCTAACTACACCTGCAACCTCACCTAACACCTTTAAGTATTCGTGTCTGTCTAACATGACCTCAAGTAAAAACTACAACCTAATGTAGTTCTAATGCTGCAACCTACAACCCGAGAGCACTCATCTAACACCTCTATAACACCTCTATATCAACTTAACCTTCAATAACTGGTGAAACTTAGACATAACATCAAAGATACACTGTACATTACAACCAACAAATATAACAACAACCTTGTAATAAATTCACAACCTGTTTCACTCTATCACAACCCTACCCATAACTTTACTCTTACAACACAACAGAACTCACAACCTAGACTGTTTCCTGCTATGGGCCTAACCTACAATCTCCTTTACATTATAAACTTCTACAACCACAACACACCTTTATCATAACCACAGAATAAAAAATAACTGAGTTCAACAGTCGTGGGGGCTCCCAACAAATATCCTAAAGGAAACATCCAATTTAAGCACCCATGACCAACGAATCATTATTCCCCCCTCCCCCCGAATCTTCGTTCCCCAGACACATTACTTCCCCTTCGTACTCTTCTTCCTTAGCCAATTCCACTACTCCCCATCACTCCCGACCACACCCTTATTAATCCTAAATCCTATTACGTCCTACCTACACTCTCATCCCCTAATTCCTCCCCATTTGCTCCGAGACAGGAAGGCAGTGCTGGTAAGGTGTCACGAACGGTGTTGCCACCTGTTGGCAAGACGTCACATCAACGCCATGAGTGTGGTTGTCCACTTCATCCACCTGTCACCAAGCGATTTTATCCACCCATAGGAAGTGGACCGCAGGTGTGATGGGGATTCTGGTAAATCTATGGGGATGTATCCTCCAAATATCTCCAGTATATACATCGACACACCTAACATGCATTAATCAGTCTCTCTGGAACACTTCAGGAATAACACAAGTAAACCCTCCCACTAAACACCTACCTACCCCCTTTTCTTTCCCCCCACCCCTTCGTTCTCATCTTAACATGTGACCCTAACATCCCTTCCCGTCCGATGTAAGCCCTCCTTTCCCTTCCCTTCATTCTCACCCTAGTTTCCTTTTCATTCGTTGCCTTCCTACGTCTCCTACCATCCCTCCCCCTTTTTATTATGAGGACTTCCTACCTTTCCCTTCCCTTCTTTCTCAACCTTGCTCTTTCCCTTTCCTATGTGATCCCCCTACCATCCCTTCCCTTTCCATGTAACTTTCCTATCACCCCTTCCCTTCCCATACGAGACCCTCTTCCCTTCCCTTCCCTTCCCTTCATTCTCACTCTAGCTTCCTACTCGTTCCTTCCCTTCCTACGTCTCCTACCATCCCTTCCCTTCCTACGTGACCCTCCCATCACCCCTTCCCTTCCCTTCTCTCAAACTCACCTATAATCACAAGACGACCAGCTGTTGCTGACAGACGAGTCTCCTGAGTGAGGCGGTTGACAGTTCGGCACTTGTAGCTATTGAAAGCGTCATCAGAGCTCACCTTCTTGATGTGCAGCTCGCCAGAGGGCAGGACCAGGTACTTGCCGTCTGCAGGAGCGGAGGAGAAGGGGGAAAGGGGGGGGGAGAAAAAGAAAACAAGATTAGTACCATGACATGGTGTCTGATACCGGAAGTGGCGCTGTCACTTGCACCTTTACCAGTTTTCTTCATTTCTTCCTCGAAGGTAAACAATATGACGTCACCGGCAAACTCAAACACGTTTTTGTCCTCCAAATGCTGACCGAAGAAACATTTAAAATTTTCAGAAGAAAATAAGAATAACAAATAAACAAGTAAAAAAAAAAAAATTGTGAATTTTCATGAATTTCACTTTATAATGAGGGATAGGATTAGTTACAACGCTATCATCGACTGAAGTTTACCAGCGCTTCTATCCCACGACAACGACATCCAGAAATGGTTGGTGCAAGTGACGCGCGCAGCGTCCGGGGTACGGGGGGCTACTTAGTCTAAGACATGTAATTCCTTCATGGCGGTGACGCAAGGCTCTTCAGGCATTTTATTACACTGAGAATCCCGACTTAAGAATAAAAGAGGTCTTCCAGGTTGGTCAAATATATTTCTTTGTCGGGGCTCTTGCCGCTTAAATTTTTTTTATCGGCTTAAGAAACCTGCACAGTGAAGCAGCTATAGCGATAATCCCATACCACACTCCTGGTCATATGGCCACTTCCCGAAGGGTGAGTGTGGTTTGGATATTTCCGCAAGAATCATCAGAAATTCAAAATTCCCGGCTCTGTGCAGGCATGCGCATTGACGACCCCACCTCCCCCTCCCTACCCCTCACTTCTTGGTATGCCAGCTACCCGTACGTACGCTCACTTCAATGAGAAATGAAGGCTTCGCCTGTGGGAGGAGGGAGGGACCCCAAATCTGTGCAGGTTTCTTAAGCCAATAGAAACAATTTAAGCGGGAAGAGCCGCGACAAAGAAATATTATCGGCTGAAAGAAACCTGCACAGTGAAGCTATGCATGAGACGAGGACAGGTGGGAGGAGAGGTGAAGCCTGATTTTAGTAGAGGACCAGGACTCAAGCCGTTATTACGTGTGTCTCTCCCATGGGAGACTTATCCATTTTATCACTCAGTAGAGGGGAGAAAAGAAACGTCAAGTATTTATCCCGAAGAATGTGATATGTACACTATTGTACTGTTTACATAATGCGTAAATTATCAGAAATTTGTATCCTATTCAGCGGTTCCTGGGCCTTTCCCCACTCCTCGGTCGCCCTTTGTCCCTCTCCCCACCCCCCATTTTTGAGAGAGAGAGGGGTGGAGCCGTTCCCATGGCGACACATGGGACAGGGGTGACCGAATGGTAGAGATACCGTGTCCTTAAGGAAGTCGTCGATGTCCAGCCCCTTAGGTCCTGCACCCGCTCCACAGAGTGGGTGCGGAGAAACGATAGCGATGCCGCGAAGCCCCTGATGTTGTGGGTGTGTGGGGCATGGCCCGGGTCGGTTTTCTCTATAATGCGGCAAAGCAGGTGCGCCCGGGACCTCGGGGTTAGGGGGTTCCTAGATTTCGAGTTGTAGGAGAGATGATCCTCAGAAATCTCTTCCGTGCGTTCCACGTAGTCTTTGAACGCACGGATTGCGCAAAGCGGATGTGGGTGTCCTCCCTCCAGGAAGGATTGTATTCTGAGAGGGCCAATCATGTCGTCCGCCTGCTTATTCTTGGCTAGGAATGTTGGTGATGGAGAGAGGGTTAGGGCCGAGCAGTCCTCCTCCAGTTTGGAGAAGGACGGGTGGCGGGTGATTGCCGCCAGCTGTGAAGCCCTGTAGTCCATAGCCAAGGCGAGCAGAAAGACGGCACGTTGAAGGAAGTGTTCCTCCTCCATAATGGCCCTTTCGAACGCCAGGTACTGCATAACATAATGCAAGGACCAGGCCAGGACCGGCTGACGTCTCGGCTCTCTCGAGGTGTTGATCCCCTTCATTAGGAGGGTTCGCGCCCTCTGTTGCACTCGAATGTTCATGCCAAAGCGGAGCGGATCAGTGAGGGCTGTATAGTGAGCCGAGATCGTCGCCGGTGTCCTGTTGGTGGAGTCAGCTAGCCAAGTCAGGAAGTCCAGAACCGTGCTGACGGAGATCGTCACTATCGCGTGTCTCCGAAGGTAGTTCTGGAATCTCCGCCAACAGGATTCATATTGTCGCACTGAGGATGGAGGGTGATCTCTGAGCATCTTGTCTGCTGTCTCTGTAGAGAAGAGTTGGCTGAAAGCTCCCCGTAGAAACTCCAAGTGTGAAGTTGAAGTGACGCTTGGAGAAGTGCGGTAAGGCTGCTGGCTAGGTGGGCGGACCCCAGTAGAAGGGGAGAAGGGCACCATCTCATTGGCTCCCCGAACCACGGCTGGGTTGGCCAGTAGGGAGCTATCACGAAGACCCGACCCTTGAAGGACCCGAGGGTCTGCCTCACCTTCAGGAGGACCGGCGTCGCTGGAGGAGGAAAATGTACGCGCACCTCCAGCGGTCCCGGTCCTCCGTGAAGGCGTTCGGGCCTCCCGCGCGCGTCCCCTGGTTGTAGGTAAGGTAGAGGGGGAGCCGTGTCGCGTTCGGGGAGGCAAACAGGTCCACCTCCGGGGCGCCGTAGCGGAGGGAGAGCGACTCGAACACCTGTGGGCGCAGTTGCCACTCCACGGAGGTCTCCCAAAACCTGGATAGAGCGTCCGCCCAGTCGTTCTCCCGGCCCGGAACACACCTCGCCGAGAGTGATATGGCCCTGCGTGACGCCTCGGCGAAGATGTCTTCCGACAGAGCCAGGAGTGGACCCGATCGGGCCGCACCTCGTCTCTGCACGCACTACACTGCCGTTACATTGTCTATGTCGAAGCGGACGCTCATGCAGGAGATTTCGGGGTGCCGCTCGAGTCATTCTTTCATCAATATCAGCTCCCGAAGGTTGATGTGTAGTGACCTTCTATCTTCCGACCATCCCCCGTAAGCTTGATGTCTCCAGCTCTACTGGAAGCCCCACCCCATGTCCGAGGACCGCCGCCCCTGCCAATTGAGGTGGGGGCGGGGACTATGGGACCGACCGGCGCAGGGCCCCCGACCGAGGCCAGGGACGTAACAAGCTGTGGAGTGCTGAGGGTATCGGCCCGGGTAGGTCGCGTGGGGGGAGCGGTATGCTTCTGTCGACCTCCCGTGCCAGCCGTCGGCGCCCCAAGCGGCCCAGTGGAAGGGGCCGGGGCCGCGAAGTTGAGGCAACCCAACAGCCCCCCCCCCCACCGACGGCGGGAGAACGTGTGAGAGAAGCACGCCCTCTTGACGTAGTGAAGCGCCCGAAGAGCGCTGACTGTGTCCCACTCAATCCCGAGCCAACAAAGTCTGCGTGGGAGCGAGGGCAGAAACGTCCCAGTCCACCCCGAACTCCACGTCCCGCCAACACTCTCAGAGCCACTGAGATGTCGGCCGATGCACCCTTCCCGGTGGGCGAATTTATCAACCAGCCGTCTAGGTACATGAGTGTGGAAACGCTAGCTTCCGCCCAGCGTGCGCCTACCACTCTCACTAGTTTCGTGAAGATCCTAGGGGTAAGCGAGAGTCAGAGAGGGAGTCTGGTAAAATTATGTCTCCCTCCCTACTTGGAAAATCAGGAAACGGCGATATCGGGGGTGGATGGGGACATGCCAATCTGTGTCCTGAAGGTCCAGGGACGCTAACCCAACTCCCTCGCGGAGTACTGACCGGACCTGAGCCACCGACACCATCTTGAATCGCAGGGTTTTCAAGAATTTGTTTAGTGCGTTCAGGTTCATAAGCAATCTCGTTTTTCTTGGGCCTTTCTTTGGTATGGTAAAGAGAATCAAATTAGTAGGGCAAGGTGGATTCCGATCCCCGGAGGGTGTAGTGAAGTCACAAAATTCAATTGTAGAACGTATAACAACATACATGTGAGAAAGAGGTCGTTTTCGACCTCGTCCGTGGGCGCTAGTCAAGAGGCTTCCTCCTGGGTGAAGACGTTCATCACGACGTCACAGGATCACATTGTGATGTCACGGAATCACGTGACGTCAAAGGATCATATCACGACGTCACAGGATCACATCGTGACGTCAAAGGATCATATCGTGACTTCAAAGGATCACTGTCGCCACAGGATCACATTGTGACGTTAAAGGATTACATTGTAATATACCAAGGTGCCATTTCCTGGGTGCCTGGGCAGCCTAGTAGGGCGGAGTCCAGGTCGCGACGTCAAATGATGTCATTCAGGTGATGAGAGGACCCCGTACTGAAGAGCGTTCCCACCAGGTGAGATCACATCTTTGCTGATTAAAATCCCTCGCTGCTACACAAGGGGGATGCAAGTAAGGTCATACCATGAGAAGGGGCGGAACTCGTAAGAGTCCGTCGTGGTAGTAAGATAAGGTAAAGAAGAACGGAGGTGGTCCTCCAACCCGTCCCCCAACCCGACGGACGTCAGATTGGGGGAGTTCCTCATGAGAGGGGCCTTCCAGTCCTATACCCGTCGCCGGTGCGGAGGGAAGGAGGGAAGGACCAGGAGGGAGTGTGGGAGAGGAGGCCAGAGCCGGAGGCTCACCAGAAGGCCGCTCTGGAGGGGGGGACGCTCCGGTCCGCGCGGCCCGAAAGGCCGGACAGCGCGACAGGGCAGAGTCGAGGACGGGGCCTATCAGGGACGGAAGGAGGGCGGTGCCGCGACCGGGATGCGGAGGGCGCGGACGAGCCGAGCGTCCCAGGCCTCTTGGGCGAGAAAGACCTCCCTCTCGAGCAGGACCCCCTGCCGGGTTCACGCGAGCGGCCCCGGGAGGAAGACGAGTCCACGGACCTGCCTGAAAAGGCAAGCCGCAAGGTGTTAGAGGACCACTGATGGTTAGAGGCACTGGGCTGCCGAGGGGCCCGCTGACCCCAGGGCCGCCCTCCTCCGCACCACCAGACTCGTCTCCCCGTCCTCCAGGAGGCCCGGGCTGCTCACCCACGGACGTTTCGGGGACGCAGGAGGACGGATTGCGAGAGCGGAGGAGGTCCAACTCCACGCCCAGGGCCCGACCAAGCAAGCCGCGAGGTGTTTGAGGACCACCGATGGTCGGAGGCATGGGGCCGCCGAGAGGCCAACCGACCCCCAGGGGCGCCACCCCCCGCACCACCAGACCCGTTCCCCGTATCCGAGAGGTCCGGGCCGTTCACCCATGGAGGGGTCGGAGACGCAGGAGGACGGATTACTAGAGCGGATGAGGTTCAACTTCACGCCTAGGGCCTGACGAAGCAAGCCGTGAGGTGTTAGAGGACCATTGATGGTCGGAGGTATGGGGCTGCCGAGAGGCCTGTTGACACTCAGGGGCCCCACCCTCCGTACCATCAGACACGTCTCCCTGTCCTCCGAGAGGCCCGGGTTGTACCTACGGACGGCTCGGAGACGCAGGGGAGGACGGATTGCGAGCGGATGAGGTCAAATTGTACGCCTAGGGCCTGACGAAGCAAGCCGTGAGGTGTTAGAGGACCATTGATGGTCGGAGGTATGGGGCTGCCGAGAGGCCTGTTGACACTCAGTGGCCCCACCCTCCGTACCATCAGACACGTCTCCCTGTCCTCCGAGAGGCCCGGGTTGTTCCCTACGGACGGCTCTGAGAAGCAGAAGGACGGATTGCGAGCGGATGAGGTCCAAGTCTATGCCTAGGGCCTGACGAAGCAAGCCGTGAGGCATTAGAGGACCATTGATGGTCGGAGGTATGGGGCTGCCGAGGGGCCTGTTGACCCTCAGGGGCGCCATCCTCCGCATCATCAGACTCGTCCCCCTGTCCTCCGAGAAGGCCCGGGTTGTTCACCTGCGGACGGTTCGGAGACGCAGGAAGACGGTTTCAATTTCCGAACCCTCTGCCATGCCCCCTGAAGAAGTTCAAGGGCAGCGAGCTTACAAACAAGGTCATCATAATAATACAACTGGGCAGGACTCGTGGCAATGGGTATAATCTGGCTAAATTTAGATTTAAGAAGGAAATAGGCAAGAATTGGTTTACTAATAGGGTGGTTGATGAAAGGAATAAACTTAGTAACCGTGTAGAAAGCGCTGAAACTATTAGTTGTTTTAAAAAACGATTAGACAACTTTATGGAAGGGGATGATAGGCGGTGATGGATACTGAGCCGCCCAGTGTAGGCCCCATGGTCCCCCGCAGTCTCCTTCATTCTTATGTTCTGTACTTCACAGACAGAGCAGGCTAGAGGGTTAAAACTAGCTTGCGTTTAGTCTGAAAAGGGGGTGTCCTAAAGGTGCCTGGGCACAACACCTAAGGGAAATAATTTCAGGAGAACAGGGAGGGCTTCCTACGGGAACACAAGCAGGAAACAGACTCACCGGCATGAACAAGGCGGGCAGTGGGGTGACCGGTCATTCTGTTTCCGCGAAAGAAGTGAGCATACGTACGGGTAGCTGGCCTACCAAGAAGTGAGGGGTAGGGAAAAGGAGGTGAGGTCGTCAATGGGCTAGCCTGCACATGGCCGGGAAGTTTTAAATTTCTGATGATTCTTGCGGAAATATCCAAACCACATTCACCCTTCGGGAAGTGGCCATATGACCAGGAGTGTGGTATGGGATTATCGCTATAGCTTCACTGTGCAGGTTTCTTTCAGCCGATAATGATATGTTGTTGATGTTGTTGTTGTTATTGTTGTTGTTGTTGTTGTTGTTG
>NC_134777.1:72105303-72120303 GCF_046742065.1 Oratosquilla oratoria
ACGTCATCAAGTCGAATTGGAAGGATGCCACAGACTGGAAGAACATCACAAAGGAGCGAATTCTTCGAATGTGATCGTGTAAAGAAGCTCAGGATGAGATATGAACGTTTACACACACACACACACACACACACACACACACACACACACACACACACACACACACACACACACACACATACATACTGAAAGATACAAAGACGGGTCACTACGAGCACAGCTCCCTTCCCGTGTGATACAACTATAACTGGGTAAATACACACACATACACACACACACACACTGACACACACATACATACACACGAATGATTGTATACAATAACTTATACATGTAAATATGACCATATACACAGACATTCACACACAAAATCCATTCAGTCCTACACCAATACATACTATACACACACACACACACACACACACACACACACACACACACACACACACACACACACACACACACACACACACACAACAATAACATACACATGTAAGCATGACTATATACACATTCACACACACCATCCATACAGTCCTACACCTATTGATACTAGAGTACACACACACACACACACACACACACACACACACACACACACACACACACACACACACACACACACACACACGACTCGATGGCGCAGTGATAGCGATCGCGGCCGCCACTACGGTGGTCCGGGTTCTAATCCTGCCCAGGGCTGAAACAATTTCAGTATCGCTGCGCTGCGAGTCGTTACTCCAACTCTCGTGGGCAGGTAGTTGGGGGGTTGTGCGTGTAAGGTCACAGCATTCCCCACAGATCGGTCACATATGAGCTCTGAGCTCTCTTTCGCGAGGGAAATAGCTGTCGATCACGATTCCAAAGCGTGATTCAAGACCATGGTGAATCACACGCACACACACACACGAATGAATGTATAAAATAATATACACATAACCATAACCATGTACACATACATTCCCACACATCATCCACACAGTCCTACACCTATACATACTAGAAAGCGCGCGCACACACACACATACGCACACGTACACACACACATATGAATGAGCGTATACAATAACATATACAAATAAACACAACCACGTACACAGGCATTGACACACACTATCCATACAGTCCTATACCTATACATACGATTACACACACACACACAAACACACACGCACACATACGAGCACACACACGAACGGTATACAATAACATGTACATGGAAACATAGCCATATATACAGACATGCACCATTTATATAACCTTATCAACAAGTGGAAATTAGTTTCCAGTCATAAAACAAGGATGAGTGACTCTGACCTTAGAGGAATCCCTAAAATATTCAATCCTCCTTGGCTCTAGTCTGTAGGATAACACATAAGTCCCTAACATATCTCATTCTTCGTGCGTACGATGTCACGATGTCACTAAAATCACTAAAATATTTAATGCTGCGTGGCTCTGGTCCACAAAGATGTCACTTGAACCCCTAAAATATCGATTGCATAAAGCATGAAGTCGTACCCCATATGGAAAATGTAAAGCTCAGGATTGAACGTTGAATAGCTGGCAACCACCTCAAAACTGATATTTTGAACAGTCTTTACAAGATCAATAACAGTACTGAATGGAGTATGTGCTTCAGCATAGGATACTAGCATAGGGCAGGTTACCCTAGTGTCGTGGGGTGCCCTGACCAGCACTGACGTTCCCATACAAAGGCCCTTTCATACGGCCGACAAGGCTCCTTTTCATACTTGTACTAGGCGTGGCAACGTCTTCGCCCTGTGTATCGAAAGACGGCTGCCCCCACGCCAGTCGATACCCATCTGTTTTCCCGTACGCATATTGCGCCCCCATGTACGCATAACTCACTGATACGCGTAAATCGCCCCCCCCACGTTTCACTGTTGCTTTCTCTTGCATGATTGCATGCAAACATGGCGCAGTGTGTAGGATTGTTTGCAATTGCTTGCAACGTGCAACAGTGAAACATGGGACGGGACGCGAATCGGTGGCGCGTACGTGGACGAAGCACTGACGGAACTAGACGAATGGGCGATAGTATACATGCTGGACCATGAGTACAGTGCCGTGCAACAGTGTGCATGCTGGACCGTGAAATGCTGTGCGACAGAGTGACGCGTTTTCGTGGACACATAGTGGTGCGAACAAAGGGGTCTTTCATCCCACTCCCCTGGATAATGAGCCTCCTGCGACCGCAACCCGTGCACGGAGCCAAGCCGAGGAACTTGTACCACGCCTCAGCTCTCTCGCTGCCATACGTCACTGCCGGAGTTAGTGACCAACTGCCGCTCACACGAAGCACTGAGGGTGACAGTCTCGGATATCAAGGTTGACTCACACATATGTGCCGTGTCGACATGCCAAAGGGCTCCACGTCAGGCGCATGCATCCCCGCCTCAACGACCCCCGGATCCCACACCTTCCCCCGGGAAGGCTGGCATCTGCCGCCCTGTGTCCGACGGCTCCAATCACCCTCCGCTATCTGTCAGTATCCGCATCCGCTTCGGAAAGGTGTCCTCGAGCTTGCTTATGCTGTCTGGCATAGGTGCGGACATCACGGGGATAGGCACTCAGCAACTATGCATGTTGGGGATATCCAGAGCCAGCTTACAGCCGCCGCTCTTGGTACCGACGAACGTAGCCGATATATCTTACATGACCCCTGCAACGGGACGCTTTCGGGTTACCTTAGCGCTCGGAGACAGGGACTGCCCGACATACGGGTTCAAGAGGGGGTCCAAACACCCCTCCTCTCTCTTCGGCCACTGTCGGGAGCTGGGCAATGTCCCGCCCGACTTCCTATCCTGGCGGTGACATACGTGAACAGGTGCGCCGAGCTGACGCTACCCGTTGACAGCTCACCAGCCGCCGCTCGCGACTACTTCCTCTGCGTGCTGGTCTCCAAGAATGATCCCCGCACCACCCCCTAGGATAGATGGTGGGTTCCCCCATGAGAATCCACCTGAAAGCCGACGCGGTGTCCCTCGCCGCCCACATTGCCCGGGCCGATACCGTTCCCATTTCAGGGTCAAGTGAAGGAAGAACCTGACTCAATGGTGCAGCAAGGTATCATCACGCCTGTCAGTGTGGCGAGCTATGTCGTCGCCGCCCGCACGGGCGCCCTTCAACCCCGCCCCGCCAGTGGTCCTGCAGACGGATACGTCGCACCTCTACGGCATCGGGTACACCCTCCTCCAAGACCACGGTCAGGGGCACTTACGTCTCGTCAAGTGTGGCTTACGGTTCCTGACGGACGCCGAAACCCAATAGGCCACTATCACTGGAGATGCTTGCTGTCACCTGGGCCGCGTCCAAATACAGACCAAATCCTGGTTGAATAGCTGGCAACACCTCAAAACTGATATTTTGAAGTCTTTACAAGATCAATAACAGTACTGAATGTGGTATGTGCTTCAGCATAGGGTACTAGCATAGGGCAGGTTACCATAGTGCCGTGGCGTGTCCCAACCAGCTGTGAAGCTTTCCATACGAGGGCCCTTTCATACGGCCGACAAGGCCCCTTTTCATACTTGTACTAGGCGTGACAAGGTCTTCGTCCTGTGTAGCGAAAGACGGCTGCCCCTACGCCAGCCGATACCCGTCTGTTATCCTGTGCGCACTTCGCGCCCCCATGTACGCATAACCCACTGATTAATAATTGTGTAAATCGCCCCCTGCCGCGTTTCACCGTTGCCTTCCCTTCAATGATTGCATACAAACACTGAACAGCAATCCCTATTACACAATACTTGTTAGAAAATAGAATAGTACTGAGTACTTGGGACACAAATATTGAGTTAATAATAATTTTCAAGTACGGGCTGGTTTATTTCAAAAGGAAGAATAATGGTACAGTTACGAGAAAAAGTCTTGACCCCCACTACAGGTCTCACAACGTCAATATATATACATATATATATATATATATATATATATATATATATATATATATATATATATATATATTATATATATATATATAATTTTTTTCGGGTAAGTGATATATTTTCCTCTGTAGTATGTAGCTTGCAGTTAGGTAATCTTCTTGAATAAACAAGACTTTTTTTTGTCGGGTACGTGATATATTTTCCTTTGTAGTATGTAGCTTGCAGTTAGGCAATTTTCTTGAATAAACAAGACAAAAAACTGTCAAAGAATATGAATTTTGAATCATGAAAAACTCTGGGTGGGTCAAATTTTTTGCTCGTGACTGTACAAGAGCTCTGGGCATCAAACCGCCAATTGTCGCCCAATTGACGTCACATCCGAATGTGCGACGTCATCGTTAACAACAGCGTATTGGTCATGACATTAATCATCTCAAATGCGTAAGTGCTGATAATGAAAAAGGTGTTCCTAGTAACTACTATTATTACTACTACTTGTGATACGTGTGACCTACATCTTTAAGTATCTCTGCTATGAAAACAGGCAACATCTGTCTTCCACAAACGCATTTCATTGGCCCCACACCCCCGCAATGACAGTGGTCGTCAACTACTACGATTACTACTATAGGTAAAAGTAATAATGATTGTAGTGTGATAGTCGTAATAGTATTAGAGGGTAGATGAGAAGGCCATCATACTGAATATTTCCGCTAAAACTGATCAACCAAAATTAAGAACACGGGTCTGATTTGGATAACCTGTCTGATACAAGAAGTGAGACGAACCACCCTTTCTTCAATTTCGAGTTGGAACTCATACTCAAAAATACAGTTTTACTCAGAACTTGAGGTCGCGCAGAACTCAAAATGGGACAAGAACCAAGCACCTCTCTAAAGGGGTTGTCACACTGGAGGCTTCCATGGGCTTCACTAGCGCCGACAATTGAGTTCGTTTGAGTAAAAATGACTTCGGTTACAACATTTTATTTTTCAAATCTCCAAATATAAAATTATCTTCCCGTCACGTACAACAAAACTGAAAGATGAACTAAGAGATTGTAAACCCATTCAAATGTTAGACATACTGATGAAATCGTTCATAGACAAGTCTAGATTTCTGTAAGCGAAGTCATATTCTAGTTATCTAAATGGAGGTAGGATGTGAGAGCAAAAATAGCCCAGTGTGATAGCCCTTAAGTGTACCACATAGCTTTGTCTCTACCACCTTCACCAATTTCCAAAATCTAAATTTGTAGATCGATTCCAGGGTTATAGTCTTCATCGCCTTCATCAATTTTCAAATTTCAAATCCGTAGATAGTAGCAACGGTCACACCCTGATATCAGTTCTACTTAACCACGCCATATACTTTGATGAAACAAATATTTTGTAAATAATTGAATTCTAGTTGCATGACTATGTACTATGTTATCTTTTGGTGTAATAAATTGATTAAACAATAACACAGTATATGGTAACTAGGCCTTTGTAAGAATACTAAGGTTTGTTTCCGAAAGTTCCACCACGTGTCCTTCACCAAGTCCTTTGTTCCGTCAGCCGCCCTTCTCCTCAGGACAAGTCGAGTAAGAATCACCTCCTTTGTCAACGTTCCCACGACGCCCTCTCATTCTTATGCAATCGGACTAAAATTCCTCTTTGTAACGTAGACCATTAGCCTTTGTTACAAACCTTTCTCTCTTTGTATTAAAGACCTTTCCTTTTTTTTTAGCAAAAATTCCCTGCTTATAACAAAGGTTTCCCCACCCCCTTTGTAGCCAAAACTTCTTAAAGAAAAGCACTTTCCTCTTCGTAACAAATCTCCGCCTCTGAGTAAACAAACCCCAAAACTCAAAATCACTCTTTGTCACCTCTCGCCCGCCCCCTTCCAGCTACACACACCTCAGCCTTCAACCTCTTCCTTGACCAAGACTTTTCTTTTGTTTCCTTTCATTTTGCAATTGCCCTCACGCTCCACACCTCAAGTGCCACTCGACCGCCACAGACGAGTTTGTCTCATCTTATGCCGCCTCGAAATCAGGCCCCTCATACTCCCAAGGTCCTTCTCCAGGTCCTCCTCCAACTTCTCCTTGTGTCGACCCGTGTGTTGTCTATTTTCCCCCTCCTCCTTTACGCCACCACCAAGCCTCATGTCCTCCTTGACTATGGCTGAGTGTTGCCTAGTCCCACTCCAACCTTCCTATTGCCTCAGGTCATCCTTGTACCCGACTGTGATCCCCGTCCAACCATCACGTACTCCTCCAATGCCGTCAAGGCTGAGTTTTATTTTCTAAGTCTTACTCAACCCATTTTCAATTAGTACCACTTTCCTTCCCCCTCATTGTGCCTACAGCCACATTTTCAATTTAATCGGACAATGAGAGAGAGAGAGAGAGAGAGAGAGAGAGAGAGAGAGAGAGAGAGAGAGAGAGAGAGAGAGAGAGAGAGAGAGAGAGAGAGAGAGAGAGAGTATAGCGTCTCCTCTTACCTTTCGGAGTCCAGGAACATCACCGATCGCAGAGCCGTCATCAGCGCGAACCCAGACGATGCTTGGGTCAGGTCGTCCGCGAACAGCGCAGTGGAGGGTGGCACCAGTGGAGTTGGAGAAGTCGACACGGTTGCTGGGTTCTTCGGTGAAGACAGGGCCGCTTTCGTTGCACAGAACTGTGAAAAAAGTAAAAACAAACAAGATTAGGATACATGTAAATGCATGTCTTGGTACATAATAGATGATTAAACTAAAATCAATCTAGTAACAGAGATGTGAAGAAAGAAAAAAAAAAGATTAGGATAGATAATCAATAATTAAATTAGTATCGACCTTAGATCAAGATATACTCGTATGTAACAGGCTTGTATAGAAAGGTGTAACCAAATTATGGTTGTGCGCGCGTATGTGCGTGTGCGTATTTACTAACTGTATTTACCAAATTGTAGTATACAAGAAAGAAGTAACGCTCGAAGGGTCCTTTATATATATATACATATACATATATATACATATATATATACATATATATATATATATATATATATATGGATGATGGAGAACATAAACACAGGGGAAGGCTCGGAACCCTAAACACTCTAACGTTTCGTTCGCGTAGAACTTCTTCAGAGAGTGTATGTAGAACTGCAGTTGAAGTTTATGTACTAAATCTAATTATCTTTTCGGACACTTGGGAAAGGTCGTTTTTCTGGCGTGTTTTAGAATTAAAATACTAGTTTCTTTAGCTAAATTGATAAACCCTCCTCGATGATTCGATGAATTATTAGTTGAAATATATGCTGATTCAACAATTCTTCTAGTGAATTTATCAAAACCTTTATGTAGCACTTCAGCTTCTCTCCAGTTTGGTAAATGATCGAATTTTTCCGCATGAACTACTAAAGAATTAGATGTCCTATGTGCTTTTATGTCATTTTTATGTTCATAAATTCTTTTTTCTAATCCTCTTGACGATTCGCCAAAATAAGCCATTGAGCAACTATTGCACGGGATTTTGTATACGACGCTGTTTTCGGAATTGGTTCTCTTTTCAGAAAACCAATTCCGAAAACAGCTTTTCATCTTCTTAAATCCTTTCAGCACTACATTGTCTGCAAATATAAATGAAAAAAAAGCTACCCTCACATGTTCGATGGCCTACCAGACCTGTCTGATCCTGTAGCCGTCAGTCTATTTCATTCAGCCGGGAAGCGGCCTTCGTGGTGGAACGACCCGTGAGATCAGCCTCAACGACTTGGGCAGCTGTTCTCCGGCTCACACCGCCACCCCTCTCCCTCTTTCTCTCGCGTCTTTGCTCAGGCCAACCAACCCTGCCCCTCCCCCTTCATGCCCTTGAGGTCAATCTCAGGATGTGTAAACTTCTAATGATATCAATAACCACAACTTCCCTTCCAAGGTCGTCCTTGTGAGTATCAACATCACTAATAACAGCAATATCAATATATCCTGTTTACCCTGAGATCGACTTCGTCAACAACAACAACAACAACCTCCTCTACTGTGCCTTTGCCTGGAAACCGACACAGTGGGGACATCGCCATCAATAAAATATCAATAATAACGACAATCAATATAATGATAACAATGCCAATAACTACAATAAATAGATATATGGATAAATCAACAAAATGAAATAATAAACAAGAAAAATAACGAGTAATTGTCAAGGCCCCGCCCCGCCTCCCCGTGGACACAATGGCCGCCACTCCAAGACGCCAAAAAACCCAAGAATCACTCTCAATCCTCCTCCTCCTCTTCATCATCATCATCATCACTCCAACCTCCCCTCAATCACAAAAGAAGTACGACGGGAAAGTAGACGAAAAGGTGACCTTCGAGTCCACGAGCGGACAGAAAATTAAATAATTTAAGTAAATTGGCAAAAAGAGAGAGATAAAGAGAGAGAAGGACTTCATCCATAAAAAAGAGGAGGAGGAGAAAAAGGAAGACGATGGGGAAGGCAAGAATGATAAAGATGACGAGGGTGATAAATAGGAGGTGAAGGAGAGAGGTGAGGAAGAAAAAGGAGAGTAGAAGGAGATGGAGGAGAAAGAAAAGGAATAGGAGAAGAAAGAAGAGAATGGCGCGGATAGAAGGGGAGAAGGAGAGGGAAGAGGAGAAGGACGAGGGTGAGGAAGAGGAGAAGAAAGAAGAGAATGGTGATTATAACGAGGAAGAGAGGGAGGAAGGAAGAGAAGTAGGAGGCGAAGGAAGAAGCAAAGGCGGAGGAAAAGGAAGAGGAAGAGGAAGAATAAAGGACAGAGAGCCTTGTTCAACGACGGGACACGGCAGAAGATACTGTATCCAACCGCATCTGGCTCAAAATGGTCTAAGGCATTCCTCCCACTAACAGGAAATGAATAAAACATTCAATTTACCTCTTCTTCTTCTTCCCTCTCCATAAGCCCCATATATCTCCCACTCCACCTACTCCTCCTCCTTCTTCTTTTCAAACTTCCTTTTTACCCTCCACCACCAATGAAACACAACCACTCCACAAAAAGCCCTCCACATGGCAAGTGTCGTTACTCATGCCTATAGATGCAAAAAAAAAAAAAAAATCTTTAATCGCGTTTTTTTTTATAAAAAAAAACTTGCTTTTTATGATTTTTTTTAATCTCGTCCAATTTTGTTCAGATATTAAATATTTAGTATATAAAAACAGGTGCAAGTATGTTATTCATCCCTCCACATATGTGCATCTATCTTATTCAAAGAGGCATTACACAGAGTATAAAAATAAACAAGTAATTGACCATTTTAGTCACAGTCAGATGCTGCAAGCCTGCAACAAGTGTAGATACTGTATATGGGCCAGTATGGCTATGGGTTGGCTACCTTACAAAATTTACCTTTTATCTTAGCATACTCCTCAAAGACTAAACACTCCAATTTCCTATAGTGACCCTGGACGTTGCCTAAACACAGATCCGCCACTTGGACAGTGGAAAAGGGGTTAACATAGTAATGGGGGGAAACTGCTGTACTCCCCGACACCCATCAAGGCTCAGAGCTTACTTTCTACCTGACCTTTTGCTCGCTAATTTTAACCTACTGTACAATCATACATAACACAATTGGATCACAAGCCCTCTGCTGAATAAATAAATGAAATTAATTGATTTAATAATAGGGTTATAACATAACTTATAAGTACAGTAGAAGCCCGATTTAACGAACTAATTCAGCCAAGGTCCAGTCCGCTAAATTGAGTTTTCCGTTAAATTGAGCGAGTGAGTGTTGATGTAACAGTGTTGCCAGAGCGGATTATAAAAATGATACGTACCTAAAAATTCCCTAGTATAAACACACACACACACATACAGTATATATATTATTGTAAGTGAATTATAGGCAGCACAATCGTGAATTGCAAACGAACAGCAACGTGCAGTAATTTGTTGCAACACGTGTGTGTGTGTGTGTGTGTGTGTGTGTGTGTGTGTGTGTGTGTGTGTGTGTATTTACCTAGTTGTACCTAGTTGTATTTACCTAGTTGTATTTTACGGGAAGGGGAGCTATGTCGTGTAACAATGATATGAGCTGTCTGTGAATTTCGCGGAATATTAGTCATACCTTCGTGTTTGGTTCGATGTACATAATTCTAGCGATTAATAGGACTGGGCAGTTGGTTTTTGGATAGTGAGCGTTTGTTGTGTTGTTGCAGAAAACGTAGTTCATTGTTATAGAAGTGTTTTTCGTGGTGATTACTCTCGCGTACTGATTTTGAATTTTCCCATCAACTTACTGTTTCATTATTCTGTTTTCCTATTATACCGTCTACTTCTACTTGAATATATTTCTGCTACAATTATACTTTATACATATACTGAATTATATATTATTGTATGTATATATATATGTATACATATATATATATATATATATATATATATATATATTTATATACCTCTAAAGTACTAAATTATAAATTTTTCCTTGACTTCACCACAATCTGGTAACATCTGGTAACATTGGACTCTGAGACACGCATGTGGCCAGTTGACGGAAAATGCTCAACTTAGCTTACCGTTCCCGCTAAATTGAGCTATTTCCGTAGACGCGCGTCTGGCCAGCTAGCGGAAAATGGTCAACTTAGCGGACCATTTCCGCTAAGTTGAGCATTTTCGTTATTGCTATTTGCAGTTCGCTAATTTGAGCTTCCGCTAAATTGAGATTCGTTAAATCGGGCTTCTACTGTATATGAGTTAGTTTTGGTTAGTTTGTCACTGCACTCAACATCACTCACAGCTTGAAGCTGGTTGTTAGTCTACCATCGACCACTACGTGAACAGATTCCTACGTTCTCTCTCTCTCCTCTGCAGCGTATATTAATCGTATTACTTGTCAAATAAGAGTGATAGATGTCACTAGTTAGTCAAGAAAAATGTGTCGTCTGCTACACCATTTGAGTATTTCGCTGTTTATCACATTTTTTAAGGTAGTTACTATTTAGCAAAGAAAAAAGAAAAGAAAAACCAAAGCATGCAAATGAACAGACACGAAAATGTAATAAAAAATAATACTGGGCGAGTTGCTATTTTTGTCCGAATTATTTTTAAAAATGTGCCAAAACTAAGTGGGGCAACTGTACATTGTAAAATAAAACACATCAAAACATGAAACCACAGAAAATGGAAGTGCCCTAACACCATAGAAAACCTTAAGTGAGGGGTATACTGATTTATTTGATATTCTAACATAGAAAAAATATTGTAATATGGTTCTTTTCCTTATGTATATGTATATATATATATGAACAACACTGAATGGGTCCCAGTGAACAGATATACATTTTTATCAACCACAACATACCTTCACTCCAAGCCACCAACTTCAGGAGACCCGCGGAGGCCAACACGCAGAAATTGAAACGGGGTACGGCCTTGTTTGAGTCCTTGGCCGTCCCACGTTTCAACCTCTGCATGACGGCCCCCGCGGGTCTCCCGATGCTGATGGCCCAGAACTAAAAAAAGTGTGTTGTGGTTGATTATATATATATATATATATATATATATATATATATATATATACACACACACACACACACACACACACACACACACACACACATATATATATATATATATATATATATATACGAATGATAAAACCTGAATAAATCTACGGTGAATTCTTTCCCTGTCTTGTCTCTCTTTTCTACCTATTTCTCCGGCCCTCTCTCTTCTCTTGAAAACTTCTTTCTCCTGTACCCACAGTATCATATTCCACTTTTCATCTTTACCATCCACTTCCCTTCACCCTGTCTTCCACCCTTCCATTTTCTTTTGGCCTTTTCATTTCTCCGGTCTTCTTCATTTTTATCTTTTATTTGGAGAACCTTACGGAGTCATCTCTCACGTATTTTCAAAGGATTACAAAGGATTACAAAGGCAGAGCATGCCGACAGGAGACCTTTTGATCCATATCTAGGTCGGATGCGAAAAAAAATCATATTAACAATAAAATAATAAACAAAAACCATAATAATGTAAATAACAAACAATATACACAAATAAATGCATAGGTATAGTTAAATAATAAACAAACAGGTAAATAGTAAACAATAATAAATTGACATATACTGTATATATACATACATATACACACATATATACATATATATATACATATATATATATATATATATACACATACATACATACATACATATATATACATGTGTGTGTGTGTGTGTGTGTGTGTGTGTGTGTGTGTGTGTGTGTGTGTGTGTGTGTGTGTGTGTGTCTGTGTGTTTGTGTGTGTGTGTGTGCGTGCGTGCGCGTGTGTGCGTGTGTGTTTTCATCTCCCCTTGCGACTAATTTCTCCGGCCCTCTCCATCCTCCGGAAAATCTCTTTCTCCTGTTCACAGAATCTCATATTCCACTTTTCATCTTTTCTATCCACTACCCTTCACTCGCCTTCCACCTTCTTTTGGTCCTTCCACTTATCCGGAAATGTCTCTTCCTCCTGTTTATAGAGTCTCATAATTCCACTTTTTATTTTTTCCATCCACCACCCTTCACCCTGTATTCCACCTTCTTCCTCTTCTTCCACCTTCTCTCGGCCCTTACATTTCTCAGGTGCTCTCATTTTTTCGGAAAACTCTGATTTCCTCCTGTTCCCATAATATCAAATTCCACTTTTCACCTTTTCCATCCACTACCCTTCATACGCCTTCCACCTCCTCCCTCTTCCACTTTCTTCCAGGCCTCCTATTTCTCCGGCCCTCTCCTTTCTCCGGACGATTCCTTGACCTCCCGTTTCCAAACTCATATTCCACTTTTCACCTTTTCCATCCACCACCCTTCACCTGTCTTCCACCTCCTCCATTTCCTTCCACCCTCTATCCTGTCTTCCACCTTCTCCCACTTCTTCCACCCTCTTTCCTGTCTTCCACCTTCTCCCTTTCCTTCCACCCTCTATCCTGTCTTCCATCTTCTCCCACTTCTTCCACCCTCTATCCTGTCTTCTACCTTCTCCCACTTCCACCCTTTATCCTCTCTTCCACCTTCTCCCACTTCTTCCACCCTCTCTCCTGTTTTCCACCTTCTCCCACTTCTTCCACCCTTTATCCCCTCTTCCACCCTCTACCCTCTCTTCCACTTTCCACTTCTTCCACCCTTTATCCTGCCTTCCACCTTCTCCCACTTCTTCTACCTCCCCTCCCATTCTCTCCCACCACCATCAGAACGAACCCCTCCGTCTCTGCTCACCTTCCCACCAGCTGTTGTTAGGTTATGAAGCGGGAAAGTCTTGTAGGAGCGCACTGTCAGCTTCCTCAGGCAGATCCAGGAAACCTAATTAAGTAGTACAGCGCCCAGCTATATGCTTACATTATCCACAGATATCTTCATTGTATATCTTAACTATATCCACATTATAAAAGCCTTTGTGACTGTTGATAAGAGGGTAAATTTGGCGAAACATAAAAGAAATGTTAGGGTATTTCTTGGATAGAAAAGGTATATATATATATATATATTTATATATATATATAGATACATATATATATATAGAGAGAGAGAGAGAGAGAGAGAGAGAGAGAGAGAGAGAGAGAGAGAAAGAGAGAGAGAGAGAGATGAAGCAAATGAACTCATAAGGACCTAAAAATATCTTTGGGGGACACACAAGAAGAATCTAAATATTAAGAGTTTATTTTCACAGAATACAAAAAAACAAATGCACATCAAGTCGATGGAGATCAACGTAGAGAATAAAATAGTGAGGGGGGGCGAAACATGCTAGCTTATGAAATTGGAAATGGGATGAATAATGAGGGATGAGAGGTTGAGGGAGAGAGGAAGGAGGGTGGGGGATGGGGAAGGGAGGATGGAGAGGATGGTTAAGGGGGGAAAGGAGGCGGGGGTGGGGGAAGGAGAGGAATGGTGGATGAGAGAGAAGGAAGGGTGGCTGAGGGGAAGTGAGAGTGGGTGAGGGGCAAGGGAATGTGGGTGAGGGGAAGCGAGGGTGAGGGTGAAGAAGGGGAGGATGGGGAAGGGAAAAGGAGGGTGAGGAAGGTGGGGAAGGGCAAAGAGAGGGTGGCGAGGGGAAACGGAGGATGGGTGAGGGGGAAGGGAGGATGGGTGAGGGGGAAGGGAGGATGGGTGAGGGGGAAGGGAGGATGGGTGAGGGGAAAGGGAGGGTGGGGAAGGGAGGAGGAGGGTGGGGAGTTGGAAAGGCTGGTGGGGGAGGGGGAAGGGGGAGGATGGGGGAAGGGAGGATGTTAGAAGGCAAAGAGAGGGTGGGAAGGGGGAAGGGAGGGTGGGGAAGAAGGGATAGGAGGCTGGGGTAGGGGAAGGGAGGGTGAGAAAGAGGGTAAGGGAGTGTGAGAGGGGAAGAGAGAATGAGGGGAGGGGAAGGGAGGGGAGGGGGGAAGGGAGAAAGGAGGGGAAGGGAGTGTGAGGGGGGAATGGAGGGGGGAGGAGGGTAAGCGAGTGTGCCGAGGGCATCTGAGGAATCCTCGAAATTGAAAAGGCATTCTGACCACCATTGTGTCTACAGTCAGAGAACGCAGTGGTTATGTCCAATGAGGTGAAATTGTTCGACTGAACGCCATCCCGTTGCGTTCAGACGCACTTTGCTGCGTCGTGACAGCTGCTGCAGACAAGTTCCAGGTAAAAGCGGAAGAGGAAACCAAGAGAGAGAGAGAACACAGACATCGGTTTTGTCCGAGTCTCTCTAGTGGGCAGAAACCAATACACAGAAACCACAAATATACATCGTCAAGGGCCACGTAAGCATTTGATGTACAAGGATGACTAACAAATTCAGCTAAAAGAGCTAAAAGAGCTGAAGAGGTAAAAGAGGAAAAGGAAGAATTTACTGCTATAAAGGGAAGAGAAACAAAAGGGACTAACAAATTCAGCTAAAGAGCTTAAGGGCTAAAAGAGGAAGAGAAAGAGCTAGAAGTTACTGCTACAAGAAGAAGAGGAACACGAGAGAGAGAGAGAGAGTGAACACAGAAATCGTTTCTGTCTATAGGGGAGGAACCAGAAAACGGAAACATACTTTGTCAAAGGCCAAGTCAGCAAAACATGTACAAGAGTGACTAACAAATTCAATAAGAAATAATAATACA
>NC_134777.1:72130303-72362803 GCF_046742065.1 Oratosquilla oratoria
TGTCTGTTGAGGAAGGACGGGAGAGGACAGAAGACAGGGGTGAATGGAGAATGGTTGTATATGGATGATGTTGTGATGCATGAGGTGGAATGGACGGGGGGATGGGGGGTGAGGTAGTGTGTGTGAGCAAAATTTTGACGCAGCCCGAAGGGATTTCTCCCCGTCCTCTCCTTTATATGGGGGGACGGAGAGGGGGGGTCGCCGATTTAATGAAGCGGCCTTGCTGTGGATGTGCTGTGTCTTGCGACACTGCTTCTGACCCAGGGCAGTGGACAGGGTGCAGGGATGACCCGTCATCTAGGTGGTGCTAAGATGGGAGGGAGGGTGGAGGGGTGTGGAGTGTTTTCGGGGATGGAATGGGTGGGAATGATTTTATGCCTTTTCCTTTTTGGCTACCTCCCTAGTAAGGGGGAAAAAGCCTTGGTATATGTATGTATGTATGTATATAAGCCCTTGTGTAGGTTGGTATTTTGATCACTGGTGGTATGAATCAAACTACACTCCATTAAGTTTCTTGCTATTATGTTGTTGGTATAATAGATTGCCTGGGCATTACCCCAATCAACTGGATGATTATTTAATTCAATATGCTTGAATATTCCACTAGAATTATTGCCATCCCTAACTTTTTTTTTTTTTCAATTCTAATGTTTAAGGGTTTGGCAGTTTGACCTATGTAAAATTGATTACACATTTTGCAAGGAATTTTATAAATGCATCCTTTTTTAATTTCAATACTATTGTTGATGAGTTTATGTTTTACTGTACTATCATTTTTAAAAACTACCTTTACGTTAAATCTTTTTAATAATTCTGTGATACTTAAACAATTTTCTTGAAATGGTAAAATTAATACATTATGATAATTTAAAGGTGATTTAGGCTGAGGAGTTAAAAATCATTTCCTTGCAAAATTGTAAGCAATATTAAGGAATTGCTTAGGGTATTTTAATTCTAGCCCAATGTTAAAAACATTTCTGATTTCGTCATCAATAAATTCAGGACTACAAATACAAAAAGCTCTTAGAAACATTGAAGAAAAAACTGTACGTTTAATATTATTTGGATGAGAATAATAATAATGGATATATGAACTTACATTGGTTGGTTTACGATATACTTTAAATTTAAGGCTATTGTCATGACGTAGGATAGTGCAATCTACGAAAGGTAAGGTACAATTTTTCTCAATTTCTAAAGTAAATTTAATAGAATCAACAAGTGTATTTAATCTAGTTAAAAAGCATGGACATTTCTATCTTCTGGCCAAAGACATAAAATGTCATCAATATACCTAAGCCAATATACCAAAATCTTCCCCCCTAACATCCCTTGGCTTAGGAATATTGATGACATTTTATGTCTTTGGCCAGAAGATAGAAATGTCCATGCTTTTTTAACTAAATTAAATACACTTGTTGATTCTATTAAATTTACTTTAGAAATTGAAAAAAAAATTGTACCTTACCTTTCGTAGATTGCACTATCCTACGTCATGACAATAGCCTTAAATTTAAAGTATATCGTAAACCAACCAATGTAAGTTCATATATCCATTATTATTATTCTCATCCAAATAATATTAAACGTACAGTTTTTTCTTCAATGTTTCTAAGAGCTTTTCGTATTTGTAGTCCTGAATTTATTGATGACGAAATCAGAAATGTTTTTAACATTGGGCTAGAATTAAAATACCCTAAGCAATTCCTTAATATTGCTTACAATTTTGCAAGGAAATAATTTTTAACTCCTCAGCCTAAATCACCTTTTAATTATCATAATGTATTAATTTTACCATTTCAAGAAAATTGTTTAAGTATCACAGAATTATTAAAAAGATTTAACGTAAAGGTAGTTTTTAAAAATGATAGTACTGTACAGTAAAACATAAACTCATCAACAATAGTATTGAAATTAAAAAAGGATGCATTTATAAAATTCCTTGCAAAATGTGTAATCAATTTTACATAGGTCAAACTGCCAAACCCTTAAACATTAGAATTGAACAACACAAGAATAATGTTAGGGATGGCAATAATTCTAGTGGAATATTCAAGCATATTGAATTAAATAATCATCCAGTTGATTGGGGTAATGCCCAGGCAATCTATTATACCAACAACATAATAGCAAGAAACTTAATAGAGTGTAGTTTGATTCATACCACCAGTGATCAAAATACCAACCTACACAAGGGCTTATATAAACTTGATCATTTCATCTGTCAAGAAATAAGTAAAATAATATCAGGTAAAATGTAACCCAGTGACTATGACCTAATGTCGCCCTACCATCATTAACGGACGCATTAACCCTGGCGACTGTGACCTGATGTCGCCCCACCATCATTAGTGTATTGACATTGACCTTCCGCCCTCCAGGGGGTAATTGTCCACTACCCTTATTTAAACTGTCCTTGTTCCTTTTGTTATGTATATATTATCTATGCATTTCTATTACTATGTACTTGTTGCACTGAAGATGTAATATACGAAAGCGCTCTGCTTCGTTAGTTTCTTTTTTCCAAGTGGTCTACTTTGCATATATATATATATATATATATATATATATATATATATATATATATATAATATATATGTGTGTGTGTGTGTGTGTGTGTGTGTGTGTGTGTGTGTGTGTGTGTGTGTGTTTGTATATATATATATCAAATAAACCACAGACGAGGCTCTCCCACGGCTCCTTCAGAAGGCTGTGGGAGAGACCGCTGGGCAAAGAAGCTTTTGAAGTGGATGTGAGCCACTCCAAAGCGGCGCAAATATGGTGTTTATTTACTTCGAGCAGAAGCGTGTTTACAGCTCTGCGGCCTCTGCAGCTCGTCTTATATGCCGAGCGAACAACCCGTCGTATAAGACGCAGGATCCACCTGACCCGTATCGTGTGGATTCAAGAATCTGTATTCCTAGTTGAGTGAAGGTTCAGAATAGTTTTCCTAGTAGCAACTGAGTGTTAATTTTCTATCTATTAATTTACTGGTTGGTTTGTTTTAGTTTGCTATATTGTTGTTGGTCTCTCAGAATACTTTCATGATGTTGTTTACATGATAGACGACCATATTGTTCTTCGATCAGTTCCTAAACTAGTCCTAGAGATCCTACGAACTATATTCCTAATTACCTAGATTTCGAAGATACTTTTCCTAGTCGCTATCAACGCACTTACATGGTGGACTTTTACTTGACGCTTAACGGCACGGTAACATCTATACAATGCTCCACGACACAAGGTGTAATGAACTTGGATATTAAAATATAACCGACACTTACTGTCCTATAACCTAACACAGCACGGTCCCTTGAGGCTTCAATGCCCCCCCTCCCACTATCCCTTCCCTCTCCCCTTATCCCCCCTGTCTCTCTCTCACCCTACCCCCTCCCTCTCCCCCTACCCCTTTCTCCCCTCCTCTACCCCCTCTCTCCCTCTATCCATCCCCTCTCCCCTTACCTCCTTCCTCTCCTCCTACACCCTCCCTCTCCCCACTACCCCCTCCCTCTCCTCCCTACCCTTTCCCCCTCCCCCTCCCCCTTCCCTCCCTCTATCCACCCCCTCTCCCTTACCCCCCTTCCCTCCCCCTCCCACCTTCGCGCCATCTATGGGAGAGCCCCAGCATGGAAAGTGGTTGTTGATGCACCCGGACGCTGGGATAATGGCCTTTGGTTAACCTATTATCATTATCATCACCCTTATTAGTACTATCAATCTACCGCGTTTGGTGTTACCACATTTAAAAATAATCTTACTAAATCTACTAGTAATGTCAGCAATATTTGTTGTGGTAATGGTAGTGGTAGAAGTGTGAGGACCTGTGTAGCTGAATTAAGAATGAAGTCCTGGTTAAAAAAATATGATGATGAAAATGACGATGACGACGATGATGACAATGACGATGGTGCAAGAGCGAGTACACTAATGCCACTACAGGCGAACAATCGAGGTCACCTTAGGTCACAGACGAAGAGGAACATGGGCGGCCGAAGTATGACCCACTTCCCGGGGAAGAACTCTCCATTTTTTTTTTTTTTTTTTGGGGGGGAGGGCGTTTCTTCAGAAGATGCACAGCGCGGCGATCCAACTTAATGCCGGGAAATGGTAATGCACAGGCCAGGGCGGAGTCGAACCGATGGACTTTTGGATAAGAGCCGGTCCCCCAATCTACTGCACCACCGCTGCTCCCCATAAAGGATGGGGTTAATAGGAGGCGTCAGGGTGGCTGGCCGCAACCTCCTCCATCCCTCTGTCTTCTTCTTCCTCCTCCTCCCTGTCAACATCCTTTTCCTTCTTTTTCCCCATTTCCACCACCACCTCTTCCTCCTCCACAATTCAAAATTCCACCTCCTCTTCTTCCTCCTCCTCCCTGTCAACATCCTTTTCCTTCTTTTTCCCCATTTCCACCACCACCACCTCTTCCTCCTCCACAATTCAAATTTCCACCTCCTCTTCCTCCTCTTCTTCTTCCTCCTCCTCTTTCCCTTCCTCCGCCACCATTACATCTTTCTCCTCATTTTCTACTCCTTTGACCCACCGCCATTTCTCCTCCTTCTCCTCCTCCTCCTCCTCCTCTTTATTCTCCTCCTCCGCCCTCACCCGTTGAAAGGCTATAACCCTTCAAATGTTTCGCGGAGTATGTAGGCCAAAACCGCACAGTTGAAATTGATTGAGTGGATTTAAAATCAAATGAGGGTTGACCTGTGTTAAAAAAACGGCGGCTTCTTCATTTGCATACCGGTATTATCTATCAGCAAAATTATGAGTTGCACTGTCACCAACTCTCTCTCTCTCACCTCTAGTATAGGAAGCAAAGGGATAGATTTCGCCTTGATCTAGAAAATTGTCGAAATCTTGTTGCTAATAAAGCATGATAGACCAAGTAGTTGCCAATTTTTGTTTTTCATCATAATGATTGGTTGGTTGATTGAATGATTGATTAGTGGCCTTTCAAGATTACAGTTTGGGACATCTTTCATTACTTTAGAAAAAAAAAACAATCTTAATGTTGCTCTTGTCTTCCCCTCCATTCTCTCCTCCCCACCTCTCTCTCTCTCTCTCTCTCTCTCTCTCTCTCTCACACACACACACACACACACACACACACACACACACACACACACACACACACACACACACACACACACACACACACACACACACACACTTTTATCTAATTTTTCTTTTCAATATACATATTAGTCGCGACATTGTGACAAGTTGAAAAAGGTGGAAGAAGAAGAAGAAGAAGAAGCCACGGGGGGCCTAATCCCGAGTTTATTATTGCCTGGTTTCCCTCTAAGCTTCTTTCTCCCTTAGACCGAAACCGGTCAGGAATAAACTCGGAACTCGACCCATGTCTTCTTCTGTTTCCATCTTTTTCACACACACACACACACACACACACACACACACACACACACACACACACACACACACACACACACACACACACACACACACACACACACACACTTTCAACGAACGGACGGCTTGAAGAACGTTCTGAAGAAAAGTGCAGATTGTGGATCCCAACGCAAAGAGAAGTGCCTTTTTGTATTTACAGGGTGGGGGGAAATTGCTCGTGGGGTAGTGGGAAAGTAAGGAAAGAGGAGAGGGGGAGGGATTGCTGGGGAAATGGAAGGTAATGAGGAGGTGGAGGAATTGGCCCTAACGGGCCGCCGAAAGGTGGACAAGCGACCGCAAGACGAGCTGGAGGATGACGACATGTCTAATAGGAATGTGAAGATTAGAAGTATAGATAGGAGCAATACAGTAGAAAGTGATGAGAATATTTTCAAGGGATTTAAAGAGGGTGGGGGGGACACAACCCCCCCCCCCCCGACTGACAAGACTAGAAGAGAAGGTCGATAAGATGAACGAGGACTTGGAGCGTAGGTTCGGTAATGTTGACAGTATGATACGAAGAATTGAAAAATTGGAAGAACTAGAGAGGGCGAACAAAAACTTAACTAAGGAAATTGAAGAATTAAAACAACAGTTAAAAGAAGTAAAAGATGAGAATAAAGTCTTAAAGGAGAATAATATGGAGAACAAGGAGGGTTGGAAAAAAATTCATGAAAATAGCAAGGTTGCATTCACTGATATAATCAGACAGCAAATGAATGAACAAACTGAAAACTCAGTTATTAAAGTGATGAGACAGAAGGAGAATATAGTAAGAGACTTAGCAGACAAAAAGAAATGTATAATTATATTAGGAATGGAAGAGAAACATAACCCAGATAGAACCACAAGAATCAAAGAGGAAAATGAAAAAGTAAGAAATTTACTAGAATTAGTTCAGGAAGATGAACCAGAAATAATGAAACAAATCGAAGAGAAATTCAGGCTAGGGAAATATAGTACAGACAAGACCAGACCAATCAAGATTAAATTCAGGTCACAAACTACGGCTGAGAATATCTTATCCAAAACAGGGAAACTAACAACAAGTGAACAATATAAAAAGGTATGGATAAAAAGGGAAATGAATAAAGAGGAAAGAGAGGAAGAAAAACAGAAAAGACTTGAAGCAAAGGAAAAAAACGAGATAAGAACGGAGTCAGAAAAAGAGAGATTCTATTGGAGAGTAGTGAATATGAAACTGAAGAAAGTCGACATACAAGAGAAAAACAAAAGGGAAACAGAGAACACAATGGAAGTGGCAGAAAACTAAGAGTGTCTTACACAAATATAGATGGATTAATAACAGGATTGAATGAACTGAATGATTACTTGAAAGAAAAAGAACCAGACATAATGGGAATTGTAGAAACAAAATTAAAAGGTCCACTACCACCCAACAGTGTAGGACATGATGCATATAATTATTGGATTAGAAACAGAGAGAAAAAGGAAGGGGGTGGAGTTATGTTCCTAACTAAGAAGGATATAAACGTGAAGGGTGTCACATATGGAAAGAATACAGTAGAAATGATAATGATGGAAGTAGAAGACAGAGATAAGAAGAACAGAAAGTTTGTGATAAATTATGTGCCCCCAAAAACAACCTCATGGGAAGAGAGTGAACATAAAAGTATGCTAGAGGACACAAAGATAACATTAAACAAGATAATGGAAGAGGGAGGAAAAATAGTTATGATGGGCGACTTTAATTGCAAAGAAATCTGCTGGGAAGAAATGACAGTAAAGGGTGGAGACGGCTCATGGGGTAACGCTCTACTCGAGATGGTTACTGACCATACAATGACACAATGGATACAGGAGAACACTAGGTATAGAAATGAAGAAGAGCCATCGAAACTAGACCTAGTAATTACATCCGAACCTAGAATAGTGGACAAAATTGAATATAAAACACCAATAAGTAAAAGTGACCACATATTGATTGAACTGGAACTTAATGAAGAAAAATATATGAAAAGAAATGAACAATACAGAAAAGGAAGAATGATGTATGAAAAAACAAACTTTGTTAAAATAAGAGAATTCTTTCAAAAGGAAAACTGGGAAGAAATATACAAAGAAGAAACAACAGTAGAAGAGAAATGGAATATTTTGACAAAAATTTACAAAAAAGGAGTGGAAAAGTATGTCCCAAGACAAAAACAAGAAAAAGAATATGTAAAATGCTGGTACAACAAAAGTTGTAGGGAGTTAAAAGACAATAGAGACAAAGCCTGGACCAGATGGAAAAAAGACAGAAGACCTGAAAAATGGAAAATATATACCTGCTATAGAAATGAATATGTACAAATGTGCAGAGAAGAAAAGAGAAAATATGAAAAAGATATCATAGAAAAGTGTAAAGATCAACCGAAACTATTCTACAGATTTGTAAACAATAAACTGAAAAACAAACAAGACTTGGAGAAATTAAGACAGGAGGGAGTTGAATACACTGAGGAAATGGAAATGGTGGAAATTATGAACAAACATTTTAAATCAGTGTTTACAAGGGAGAACATACAACCTGAAGAGAACGAATGGAAAGAGAAAGTCCCCCCTATGGAAGAAATAAAAGTAACAAAGAATGAAATATTAACACACTTGAGTAATCTTGATGTCAGAAAATCGCATGGACCAGATGAAATAGCAAACTGGATACTAAAAGAATGCAGGAATGAACTGGCAGACAAAATACATAGCATACTAAATAGTTCCTTGAAAGAAGGAAAAGTTCCAGAAGATTGGAAAAAAGCAAACATAGTACCTATATACAAAGGAGGAAATAAAGAAGAACCTACCAACTATAGACCAGTCTCTCTAACAAGTACAATAGCAAAACTTTGTGAAAGAATTATCAAAAGTAGATGGGTAAAATATTTAGAAAAAAACAAAGTGTTAAATCCAAGGCAATTTGGATTCAGACAAGGACGATCATGCGTCACCAATTTAATATGTTTCTATTCAAGGCTAATAGATATAATACAGGAAAGAGATGGATGGGCAGACTGTGCATTTTTAGATCTAAAGAAAGCTTTTGACAAAGTACCACATAAGAAGTTGCTTAAGAAATTAGAAACTGAAGGAGGAATACAGGGCAAGCTACTAAATTGGATGGAGGACTTTTTGCAAGAAAGAAAAATGAGAGTAGTGATAAGAAACCAGCACTCAAAATGGGATGAAGTAATAAGCGGTGTTCCGCAGGGAACAGTTCTGGCCCCAATAATGTTTGCTATATATATTAATGATATGGATGAAGGAATAGAAAGCTATATGAGCTTCTTTGCAGATGATGCAAAACTACTGAAAAGAGTGAAAACTAAAGAGGATTGTGAATCACTACAGAGAGATCTAAATAAAGTACAAGAATGGAGTAGGAAATGGGAGATGGAGTTCAATACAAAAAAAGTGTAGTATAATGGAATTTGGAAAAAGCAAAAACAGAATAACAGGAGCATATAAATTGGGAGAAGAAGGAATAAAAAAAGTAGAAAATGAGAAGGACCTGGGAGTCATTGTTATGAATAATATGTCACCTGAGAAACATATAAATAAGATTTTCGGAGAGACTTATAATCTAATAAGAACGATCAAAGTTGCATTTACATACCTGGATGAAGAAATGGTGAAGAAAATCCTAATCACCCTGATAAGACCAAGATTGGAATATGCAGCAACGATATGGTCACCAATTACAAAAAAATGTATAAAAAAACTTGAAAGAATACAAAGAGCAATTACAAAACTGGCACCAACACTCTCAAAACTATCATATGAAGAGACTAGAAAAACTTGAACTACAGACACTAGAGCAAAGAAGAGAGAGAGGAGATTTGATAGCTATTTACAGAATCATGAAAGGCATAGAAATTACTGATAGAGAGAATCTGATAAAATGGGATGACAGAAATACAAGAGGACACGGAAAGAAAATAAAAAAAGACAGCTACAGAAGAGATTTGAAAAAGAACAGCTTTCCTCACAGAGTAATAGACAGTTGGAACAAGTTAGATGAGAAAGTGGTGTGTGCAAAAACAATACATGAATTTAAAAATAGTTTAGATAAAATGAGATATGAAGACGGGACCCCACGAGCATAGCTCCCCTTCCCGTAAAATACAACTAGGTAAATACAACTAGGTAAATACACACACACACACACACACACACACACACACACACACACACACACACACACACACACACACACACACACACACACACACACATATATATGTGTGTGTGTGTGTGTGTGTGTGTGTGTGTGTGTGTGTGTGTGTGTGTGTGTGTGTGTGTGTGTGTGTGTGTGTGCGCGTGTGTGTGTGTGTATGTGCGTGTATGTGTTTGTGTGTGTATGTGTATACACATGCACGTAAAAAGACGCCTCCATTTACTGACTTGGAAGTAATTTATCTCGCAAACGAATGCACGTTGGGTGAGCACAATGCCCCCGTTCGTTCTTTATTTCTTCTGTTCTTCATAGGATCAGAGAGCGTATTGTTTCGACCTGAACGCAGCTTGTAAGCATAAGAGCCAACCAACGCTTTGCTCTACAACAGCTTTTGTTGCGTCTTGACAGCATTAACACACTGGAAAAAAAGCTTACGCGCTTTTCTTGTTATCCTCGGCAATTGTAATTGTTATTTCGAACTTTGTGCTCTTTTCATTATCTGCATTCCATGTATGTGATTCATTGCCAAATGAAATTATTATTATTATTATTATTATTATTATTATTATTATTATTATTATTATTATTATTATTATTATTATTATTATTATTATTATTATTAGTATTATTCCATACCGCGGGAACGGAACGGATGTATCGAAATTAGGCTCTTGGCTATGGATGAGGCGCCACGGGAATGAATAAAATCGTCTGCCGCCAGCTAGAACAGAAGGAATAGTACCACCGGTACGGTAGGAGCTAATGCTACTATAGTGGTGGCAGTAGTTGTAGTAATACTAGTGATAGTACATGATGTAATAGTAATCGTGGAGAAGGAGGATGAAGAGGAATATGAGGAACAGGAGGAGGTGAACAAGGAAGAAGAGGAGGAGGATCCAGAGAGGAAGGAGAAGGGAGGGAAGAGGAGGAGGAGGAGGAGGAGGAGGAGGAGGAGGAGGTGGAGGAGGAGGAGGAGGGAGAGTCTGAAAAAGTGTAAACACAAGGACACCAATACCATCTCCACAACCTCCACCTAAGACAGTCATCTCTGCTACCCCTGGGAACGTTTACAGATGGTTTTAATCACACACACACACACACACACACACACACACACACACACACACACACCTATCACATGCATCCAAAAAACACACACATCCTTAGCATACGAGTACATCACACGCAGACACAGACACACACCTATTTCATACACCCAATAACTCATACCAATCCTTAACCCACATCGCACACACACATACACACATCTACCTCATGCACACACACACACACACGCGCGCGCGCGCGCGCATCTATTTCATGCACCATCCTCAACCAGTACGCCCACACCTAATACCCACACCACCTCACTCTCCTTACTAACACAAGCTTCAACCTCCAGCCTCTCCCCCTCCTCCTCCTCCGCCGGGTCATCTCAATAGCAGGGACCCGCATACCGCAGTCGCCGCCTCTTGCGTGAGAGGCCAACTTGAGGACAATACTGGCACAAGCAACCAACCCTCAACTTCATCTTTCTTCTCCCACTTCCCTTTCCCTCCATCTTTCTTCCTCCAATCTCCCTTTCCCTCCACTTTCCTTCCACTCCTCTGGATTGTCAATCTATTTTTTTAAGAATAATTGCGGTTCCTCACTGGGCACAAACGCATGCGCATGTGCAAACACGTGCGAGCGAAGTTGCATGCATACAGAATGCATGCATGCAAGTGTATATATATATATATATATATATATATATATATATATGCTTGTATGTTTTTATGTATAAGTATATACGTGTATGTAGGTATGTATACAAGAATACGTGTAGGAATACGGACGTACACTTATGTATATATGAAAGTGTGTATGTACTGTATGTATCTGCATATATACTGTACGTTTACATGTCTATACACATACACGTACTGTACATATATACGTATATATGTGTGTACATTATCAATGTACACATATGTACACACACACACACACACACACACACACACACACACACACACACACACACACACACACACACACACATCCGAAGCCCAGCCTATACAAGGGGTGGTTGTTTTCCCAGTGACCAACACCAACGCAACTGTAAGTCTTGGGAGGTCTCTCTCTCTCTCTCTCTCTCTCTCTCTCTCTCTCTCTCTCTCTCTCTCTCTCTCTCTCTCTCTCTCTCTCTCTCTCTCTCTCTCTACTTCACCCCGTCCCATCAACACCTGTCCTCTGTCCACCATCATCAACATTCCACCCAATCGTCAATCCTTCAAAGATAAATAACTAAGGGATCGATAAAGCGTTAGAGAAGATAAGACATAAGGCTAGAGAATGGTGTGTTCTTGTACAAAGTGTACGAGACCAAAACAGCCCTACTAAATCATCACAAAAAACTGAACGTTGTACATAAACACGCACATACAATGATAGAGAGAGAGAGAGAGAGAGAGAGAGAGAGAGAGAGAGAGAGAGAGAGAGAGAGAGAGAGAGAGAGAGAGAGAGAGAGAGAGAGAGAGAGAGAGAGAGAGCCTATCTGCACATGTACGCATACACCCACCCACATAAATACAGCTACATCTAAGCGCAAAACAAAAACACAGACACAAAAAAAAAAAATACTTTGCAAGAACAATGATGCCTTTCTTAATGTGGCCATTCTAGCTCCTATATTTATCTTCGAGAGATAGAGAGAGAGAGAGATTTTTTTTTCCTTTTTCTTCTTCATCGTCTTCATCCTCTCGTTTTTCTTCTTCCTCTTCAGAATTCGACGCCCGAAACCACACACCATAATAACAAACACCCTTATGCTCAGAACCAGCAAGGTCGATATTTGTTTTCGAATTATCTTACCCCAACTCTCGGCCTTAGAATACGACCGGAGATGCTAAAGGAGCCATGGAAGAACCCAGACGCGTAGTTGAGTCGAAGAAGAAGGAGGGGGAGGAGGAAAAGGAAGAGGAGGAGGAGGAGGAGGAGGTAGATCTTGGGTTGTTTACTTGACAAACACGAGCCGTCGTAGAAGATGGAATGGGTGAGTTCATGGCGGTTGTGCCCGCGGGAGACAAGTACTTGATTGCGTTTACAGAAACTGGAACAACACTGAAGGGTCTTTTGTTATTTTCCGTTGAAGGGTAAACGGGGTCAGTCAAGAAGTGGTGGCATTTGGGTCGGACAATATGTCAAGGTTAGTGGGAGAAGTTGCATAAAAATTAGATTAAAGTTGCTTATAACATTACATATGTTTTTACGTTGGAAGTGTTATGTGGCAACGATGATGTGAAATGTACCCAAGAACAGGCTAAATGCTTCTTCATATATACTGTATATTTATGTATGTATATATATGTATATATATATATATATATATATATATATATATATATATACAGTATATATATATATATATATATATATATATATATATATATATATATATATATATATATATGAATGTATCAGTTTATTAATGATGTTTATATAGATCTTACATCATGGCTATAATAACATGTGATAGCCAAAAAATTGTGAAATGTTGAATAAGTCAATACAATAGAATAAATAAATAAATAGACAAACAAATGAACTTTCGCATTGTCTTGCATTTTGTTCCTAGTCGACTTATGGTAAGAAGACATCCCTTGAGCCTCTGTAGAATAATCATCGTGCACACACGTTTATCTTTATCAGTTGAGCCATTTTAGCATCGGTATTATTCGTATAAACAACCAGATACCGAACACAAGCTAAGCCACTGTTATCAGTCTTAATTTGAAATAAAAATAACCATTGGTTACAGCGAGAGTCGTTTGGTCGACATACGTTGCCAGTGTACGATAATTATTTCATTGTTTGTGGGCGTGGCTTTCATGCCTCCTCCCATGCTTACTGCCGCTCTCATTTGTAAACGACTGAACTTCTATGGTGTATATACAAATGCTGTCACATACACAATTAGAAAGCACCCGTGAAATAATGACGTCTCGACATTTCTAGGAACACTCTCACCCATCCCCAGCATCCCTGGGGGAGTTCACCACTCCCCCCCAGTCACCCCTAGACCCGCCCCTGGGGGATGGGGATCTTACGAGATCTATTTCACAACTCGAAGTCTTCGACCAACATACCTTGACTAGTGAAGAAGACGACGACGATGGTGACGCTCAAGAGCGCCCCATGTCGCGGAATGGGCACCATGGTGTAAGTGGTGGTGGGCTTTAGCACACCATGCACCACTAAAACCAAGAAAAGGTGACGCTGGAAAGCGTGCACTAAGAGGTGACAGCGGTTCTGAGGTGGGTGATCTTCGGATCCACTAAATATTCACCACTTAATATTGACACTGAAAACCAATTTCACATTTACAGTTTCGACTTTTTTAATTTTTAATTTTATGGAGGGGGACTCAATTTTTCATTCTTCGCACATGGCGACCTCGCTAATCCCCCCTCCGTGGGGAGAAGCACCACACTTTTCATCCTCCCCTCCTAATCCCCCAATCGGAGCAGGACTACCACCACGTGTGAAGAACTATGTCCACAAAACTGGGGGGGGGGGAGGGAGGTGCTTCGCCAGCACTAACACGTGCACTAAACACAACAAACACTAACGATCTACAACGCTTTACACTGACACTTTACATCCATTACATGTTTCTACTCTTTCGGAAAAAAAATACACTGTACACATGCAAACCTCTCGCGCTTTCTATAGCTTTCAGAAATAGTCACTAACATTTCTCCTGCATGAGATACATGCATACGAGCGCTTGCCTAACCGAGGCGTCACAGTAGCTCAAGAATACGATTATTCAAATAACGTGAAAATTACAATGACACAATGCAAAAGCCTACATAGGTTTGATGCATCGGTTAGACTAGCGCGCTCTGCCTACGCTATCCTAGCAAAGATATAATCTACCCTTTCTTGGGCCTTGTAATTAATATATTTACTTTAAATGGATCAGCTATTAATACAGGATATTGCAATTCACACATCACACTATTCTTCAGACAAAGATGTGGCAAATAGTAGTGCAAACACTATAAAAGCACGGATTACACACGTAAACGATTGTGAACGACATCCCAACGTCGAACGTGCACTGGTCAAGGCCAGACTAATGAGCATCCACACGCCAGTGTTGCCGGCAGTTTGTCCTTAGCTCCAATTTCCGTCGTTTTCTCATCATTTAGTGAAAGAAAACGTAGTAGAGTCTAATTACAGGGGCGACTGCTGTATCTGAGAAAGCTGGCGATTTTCCCAGTGATATGATTGCAATGTAATGATGCGACATATGGACTTGTATCTGGCCAACCTAGGTTATATTACACTCTGGATAAGTGTAGGTGAGGGAGGATGGTAGTTTTTTGATATGTCACAGAGGTAAATGCAACAAGGAAGTCTAGCAATAAATACACTGAGCTGGCCATTTCCGTAGTCCAGTGCAGGTAATCACCTCATACCACAATTCATAATAATATTCGTACATGATTCAACCTATTTTAATTTAGGGAATACAATAACAAGACATATAGAATTGTAATGTTATTTTTTCTACCATAAACTTCTGAATTTAAGAAGAAAAAACACGCTGATGACGCAATGTCCGCTGGATGAAGTATCTATCCGTTCCGATGACGAGTTTCCGGAGAGCGGCAACACTGCCACACGCCCTGTCGTCTGCTCTCACAACATAGGCTCGTATACTAGCCGGGACGCTTAGTTAGTTAGTTTGTTAGGTTTATTCAACAAAATAAGATACAATTTATACATACATATATCTTTTTTTTTTACAAAATTACTTGCTGAAAAGAGAGAGCGTGAAGCAAAGCTTATGGGGAATTGCTCTCCCTTTAAGGAAAGAATGATTTTTATTTTATTTATTTTTGTTACATGTTAGTATGATACACATGCATATACACATATACACATACATACATATACATATATATACACATACATACACATACACACACACACCTCTCATGGCGCTGTGGTTAGAGCTCTGGCCTGCCACTACGGAGGTCCGGGTTCGACCCTCGCCCGGGGCTGAAATAATATCAGTATCGCAGCGCTGAGGGGTGTTACTCCAACTCTCGTGGGCGGGGAGTTGGGGGTGTGTGTGTGCAAGGTCATAGCATTACCCATAGATCGGACCTACGAGCTCTGAGCTCTCTTCCAGGAGGGAAATAGCTGTCGATCACGAGTCCAACACGTGATCCAAAGACCAAGTGAATACACACACACACACACACACATATATATATATATATATATATACATATATATATATATATATATATATATATATATATATACATATATATATATACATATATTGCAATAAGATGCGACACGACGCCCGCTAACTCCGACCTCACGTAGGAATCGGGGTCACGTGCGAGCATCGCATCTTGTGAGGGTCAGGTGAGAGGTTAGAGGTCAGGTCGATTGTTGACGGGACGATAATTGCTTACTGCATGGATCCGGGTCACCGTCACCTGCAGGAACAAGGAAAAAAAAAAGAGCGGCAGACTTGGGCGGTACATGACAGTTTCTCCATGAATACAATTATGAAATGGACCTGAAATGTTCAATATACTAATACTTATAGATTAATGACTTTTTTAAATATCGTTTGAATGTTGATAAACATTTTGTCTTAGGTAATTCCTTTTCAAGCTTATTCCATGTGGTAACACCTATAATAGATAAGCATTGGCCTTTTTTGGTTGTTCTGTATTGAGTTTTAAAGAAGTCGATTGTACGCCTAGTCGCATAGAGAGTTTCGTAAGTTGAGTAATATTTCAATGTTTTGATTCATTTGTTTATTGTAGATTTGATGCATAACAATGGCAGTTTTGTACTTTATTAAGTCCATGAATTTCAGTAGATTTAGTTTTTCAAACAAATTATTTGTATGTTCTAAACGACCTACATTGTAGATTATACTCAGTGCTTTTGTTGTGAGGTAATTATACGTTGAAGATTAGTTTGATAAGTAATACCCCAAATTTCTGAACAGTAGTTTAGGTATGGTAGTAGTAGACTACAGTAAATGGTACGTCGGGTATTTTCATTGAGGATATTTCTCATTTTATGCATTATTCCTAAAGTTTTGGACATCTTATTTATCACGTGATTTATATGATGTTTCCAATTAAGTTGATCATCTAAATACACGCCTAGGAATTTACTGACGGACGCTTTTTCAATAATTTCGTTGTTTATTTTGATCGGCTTAGTGCTTTCATTATTTTTGTAGAAAAGCAGGTAGTTAGTTTTTGATACATTTAAGGATAGTTTATTGGCTGAAAACCAGTTAGATAGCTGACATAATCCTTTGTGGTAAGTGCCAAATACGCAGTATCTTGGTAGGAGTTTATTGCGGAGGTCTACACACAAGTAATACAGGAAGTGATCTGTCACAAGCGAATGCTTGGGGGGCCTAGCTGGGCATTAAGACGCGCCCGTGGCCTACTTTCTGTTACATTGTTGCTAGGCGGGAAAAAGATTGGGCAAAACAATACATACTAACATATCTAGGTATATACATAGAAATATACAGCAACAAGAGAACAATTACATATAATGATGAATATGCATGCAAAATGGTTAAGGGTAACATATATTTAGTTCCTTAATTCTACGACGTGTACAATTGGCATAGACGCATACGCGTTTAGCGTACGCCTAATGACGTATATATATTCGGTTATATAATTATGTATAGGGCACTTATATAATGTAATGACTACATAGGCTTACTTATACAATACATTTACAATAGATATATGTTGATATTAAGTACTCATGTATAATAAAGAAGTGTGACATATACATTAAAGGAGATACATATACAATAAATATATACAATAATTAAGTAAGGAAGGGCTTGGCTACATTACTCCCCCCTTGAGAGAGTAGCGTCAGTGAAGAAAGTCTTTAGTAGTAGTAAAAATCAGATTTATTGTGAAATCTGACTTTTCTGCCCGCACGACTTGTGTATGGGAGAGCGGAAGTATGAGGGTGGGAGGGAGGGGAAGAGGTGATAAGGGTGGCCAAGGTCATTGGCATTTGTGGGTGGTATGGGATTCGGTGGGATGACAGTTGAAGTGTCAGAAGTGGACGAAGTAGGAACAGGAGGAGTGGAAGGTGTTGAGGGTATGTCTGGGGTTACATGGAGACGGGTCTTAGGGCGAGGAGAAACTGGGAGGAAAGCTGGTTTCAAACGATCAATGGAAACTGAGGTTTCGCCTTGAGGTAGGTTAAGGATGAAGTACTTAGGTTCACGTCGAATGACGTCATATGGACCAGAGTACGGAGCCTCCAAACTCTTACGAATTCTGTCGACTCGTAACCAAACTTTAGAGCAAGAGTGAAGGTCGTGAGGGAGATAGGGTGGAGGTGGTGTATGGCAGTCACCGGATGCGAGATCTTGGAAATTGACAGACTGCATTTCCTTGATGAGACGGAGGATGGTTGTGTCATCCGAGGAGTGGGTGTGTTCCTGAGTAATGGCGACAGAAGGGCATAACATATGAGCGCCAGTAACGGCGGTAAATGGGGAAAATTTGGTGACGTGAGGTGTCATGCGATAGCCAAGAAGGACGATAGGTAAGGAGTAAAACCAGTTATCTTGCCTAGCGCGAAGAGCTGATTTCAGAGAACGGTGGAAACGTTCAATCATGCCGTTAGCTTGGGGGTGATAACTAGTAGTACGCATATGGTGGAAACCAATGATAGATGAAAGCTTAGAGAAAAGTTCACTCTCGAATTGGGAACCTCTATCCGTGATGACATGAAGTGGAACACCGAAACGGCATATCCAGCCATTCACAAAAGAGATTGCTACAGAAGTGGCAGTAGTGTCGATGAGAGGAATTGCTTCAGTCCAACGGGTCGTTCGGTCGATGCATGTCAGCAAGTATTTGTAAGGGAGAGGGTAAGGATAGTTAGGAAGAGTAGCAGGGGGCAACGGTCCTACAATGTCGATGTGTACTGATTGGAAGCGGTCAGTAGGAGTAGATATAGGAGAAACAGGAGAGGAAGTGTGGCGGGTAGTCTTAGACTGTTGACACCTAAGGCATTGTCTTACAAATGTCTTTACATCTCTGTCAATGTGTGGCCAGAAGTAACGTTGTTTTACCAACTTAGAGGTGGACTGAACACCAGGATGAGAAAGGTTATGCAAAGAAGAGACTACGTCATTACGTAAGGGTAATGGAACAAAAGGTCGAGGAGTGTTAGTAGAGGTATCACACCAGAGTGTTAAATCAGAGGGTAAAGTGAATTTAGAGAGTCTAGGCTTGAAAGTTTCCAGTTCGTCATCTGTTGTCTGACTTTGAGCTATGCCACTTAAGTCAAAAGCGTCGAGTGTAACAGCGCATGACGTGCGAGATAAGCAATCAGCGACGACGTTGGTGTCGCCACGAATGTACTCGACTGAAGAAACGTATTCAGAAAGAACAGAGAGTTGTCGTTGTTGTCTGTCAGTTTTAGCAAGAGATTTAGAGTAAAAGGCAGCTACAAGGGGTTTGTGGTCAAGAAATAGGGTAACTGTATGTCCGTCAATGAGAGTCCTGAAATGCAAAACTGCGAGGTAAGCAGCTAATAACTCGCGGTCGTAGGTGGAATAGATGCGTTGTGCGTCAGAGAGTTTCTTCGAATAAAATCCTAGGGGCGTTGGCTCGCCGTCTATAACTTGATAGAGAGCGGCGCCAACGGCTAGGCTTGAACTGTCAGTCACGAGTTGGTAGTTTGTCGGTAATAGGGAAGGGTAAGCTAAGGTTGGACAGTCCAGTAAGGCTTGCTTCAAATTATTGAAGGAGTCCTTTGCTGCGTCAGTCCAAGTGAGACACTTTGAAGAAGGATATTGTTTAAGAAGCTCAGTAAGGGAATAGGCTACGGTTGCAAAATTAGTAATCATGGGCCGAAAAAAATTGATCATACCCATGAAACGGCGCAAAGCCTGTAAAGTCTGAGGCAAGATCTAAGAATATAAGGTCTAACCACTTCCGACCGAATTTCAAGGAAGTTGGCGCAGCGGGCCCCTGAACGTCACCTGGCTGTTCAAAGTGGGGTTGGCGGGTCCTATAGCTGTCAGTTGAAGCTGGTGCAGCGTATAGGAAAGACGTTGCCTTCGCTCGCACCGCTTCACGCAATTAGTTATATTCTGATAAATATTATATAAAATATATATATAAATATATATAGAATATTATAGTTCCTGTCTATATATATGAATATATAATATATATATATGAATATATATGATATATAATATATATAATATATAAAATATTATAGTTCCTGTCTTCCTTGGCGTTTCACAGTTTTCTTCAGTGTTTCACAAAGAGAAAATGGACTCAGCCAAATGACGTCAGAAGCTGCGCACAAGAATTCAAACGGTCTGACCTGTATATTTAGACCTTGGTCTGAGGCAAAGGGAAATCGGAAATGGCCGTAGTGCGGTCTTTAGGTGGCTTAGTCCCTTGTGAGCTAATCTCGTAACCGAGAAAGGTAAGGTTTGACTTGAAAAATTGACATTTGTCAAGAGAAAGTCGCATGTTATGCTGAGCCAAAATAAGAAAGAACAGTTTGAACATCTGAAATATGTTCTTCAAGGGTCTCACTAGCAATCAGAACATCATCAAGGTACGTAAACGTGTTGTTTACGTCAGCTAAGAGGGTATCTATAAAGCGCTGAAAAGTGGCTCCGGCATTTTTCAATCCAAAGGGCATGTTCAAAAATTCAAATAAACCAAATGGCGTGCATATCGCAGTCTTAGGAATATCATGTTCAGCTACAGGAATCTGCAGATATGCACATTGTAAGTCTTAGTAAATATAACCTTATTCTTAAGTGACATAGTGAGAGAGCGCAAGTGTGGTATGGGATATTTGTCATTTACAGTTACATTGTTGAGACCTCGGTAATCTCCGCAAGGTCTCCAGGAATGTGGTTCTTTCTTGGGAACCAAATGAAGTGGGGACGCCCAAGGTGAGTTGGAGCGTCGTATGATCCCTGCATTAAGCAAAAATTGAAAATCATTCTTAGCCGCTTTGAGCTTCTCACCTGTCAATGGCCTTAATTTACAGGATATAGGGGAAGAATCACCTGTATCAATATGATGATAGGTTGTAGTTTCTACTGGTGGAGGATCAGACAGTTGTCGGGGTGCGGTAAGTACGGGGAATTTTGAAAGAAGAGCAATGGCTCTTGAATCAATATCCCCATAATGTGAAGAGATAGGCATGTGAAGAGATAGGGAGAGGAGAAGCCTTAAGGGGAATGGTGCATGCAGTGGAAGGATCAGAGAGGAGGCGATTTCTACAATCAACTACTAGTGAGTTATGGGTTAAAAAATCGGTACCAAGAATTGGGCGGACAACATCAGCAACGACGAATGACCATGGGAGAGAACGTCTGATACGTCGAATCCCAAGTTCCACGTCGACTTCGCCGTACGTACGAATACGGGTACCGGAAGCAGTAGTAAGTTGTACTACCGTGGAACGGAGCAGTGGAGTTAAACTTGGGTCATAGGGAATGAGCGAGACTTGAGAACCGGTATCTATAAGGAATTCATAGTTCTTGCAACCTATAGTGGCACTAATGACGAGAGGCAGTCCTGCGGTTGCAAGGGATACTTCTACAGACTGCCCATCAAGTTTCCCGACGTGTTAAGCTGAGGTCCTGGGGATGAAGAACGTGAGTTAGGGCGTGAATTGGGGCGCGAGCTAGGTAACACGTTAGCACTAGTGTGGGATAGAATACACCATTGTTTACACGTTCTAGCACTGTTGCCGTAGAAGAGGTGGTAACGGCACACTCGTGGACTTTGACCGTCGTAGAAGGGAGTTAATCCGAGTGGAAAGGTAGTGGGTGTTGAAACACGTGTAGTGGGGTTACCACTACGAAACACTGGCACACTATCACTCTGTGGAGCCCTTGGCACAGGCTTGTTCACTGATGACGCACTTATCCCTTTGTTTCCGTGGCCATGGGCCATGAGAGTATCAGCAACACGGGCCAACTCATCAAGGGAACCTGCATGTGTAACAAGTAGTGGTCGTATGTCACTTGGCACTGCACGTAAAAACTTTAGGCGGATGAAGTCGTCGTCGACACCGAGTTGCTTACCTATGGTGCGAAGTTCTCGTAGGAAGGTCGTCGGCTTATCATACATTATATTGTTCTGGTGGACCAAGGCATCGAAGAGTTCCGGCGGAGACCTGGTAAGGACGTCGATTAGCGCCTTCTTCAAGCGGTCGTAGTCACCGGAAGTAACGACATCGTCGTCGAGCTGGTTGAGCACAGGGATGGTTAAGTTCGCAAGTGCATGGTTGAACTTAGTTTGGGGGACGGTTATGTTAGCTAGTGCAAATTGCGCCTCTAGCAACGAAAACCATCTTGCCGGCGATGCTTCGTCGAATGGTGGAGGTCGAACAGCGACGGCGGCGGAAGTCGTGGAATGCGTAGAGGAAGAAGTGCTTCCTGCTGCTGCTGTCGTCGTTGAAGTGGCTGCAGTGGTTGTAGGCGGAGTATTGGAATTCATGTTGTTGTTGTCGGATGTTTCCCAGTATACGTGTTGCGTATCGTATACGTGTTGCGTGTAGATCAGGACTGTTAACAATGCCGCACACTCCGATTATTTCTTGCGCACTTTGAAGTTCGTAAATGCGTAGTTCCATGCGCGTGACGAGTCACAGTTTATGAATACGCATAGGCACTTAACCACGTAATGTGTATGACCCTAAATCACTTAGGTATGGAGCACTGGGTATTAGGGTCACTTGGGCACTGTCACTCCAGGGTCACCACTGTGGTAAGTGCCAAACACGCAGTATCTTGGTAGGAGTTTATTGCGGAGGTCTACACACAAGTAATACAGGAAGTGATCTGTCACAAGCGAATGCTTGGGGGGCCTAGCTGGGCATTAAGACGCGCCCGTGGCCTACTTTCTGTTACATTGTTGCTAGGCGGGAAAAAGATTGGGCAAAACAATACATACTAACATATCTAGGTATATACATAGAAATATACAGCAACAAGAGAACAATTACATATAATGATGAATATGCATGCAAAATGGTTAAGGGTAACATATATTTAGTTCCTTAATTCTACGACGTGTACAATTGGCATAGACGCATACGCGTTTAGCGTACGCCTAATGACGTATATATATTCGGTTATATAATTATGTATAGGGCACTTATATAATGTAATGACTACATAGGCTTACTTATACAATACATTTACAATAGATACATGTTGATACCAAGCACTCATGTATAATAAAGATGTGTAACATATACATTAAAGGAGATACATATACAATAAATATATACAATAATTAAGTAAGGAAGGGCTTGGCTGCACCTTCATTAATTGTCTTGATCAGTTTGTCGGAATTTATATCGGAGCATAGAATGGTGGTATCGTCGGCGAACAGTATAAATTTCATGAGGTTGGATACATTTGTAATGTCATTAATGTGTAGTAAGAATAGTTTGGGCCCTAGAACTGAACCTTGAGGTACTCCGCATGTAACTGGTAGAATATGTGATCTTTCTTCCTCAATGGCTACATATTGTTTCCTGTTTTTTAGATAACTTTTTAACCAGTCATTAACCTTACCTCTTAGCCCATAGTAATCGGCCTTTCGAATTAGGAGTTCATGATTTACTGTGTCAAATGCCTTTTTTAGATCAATAGATATGCCGGCTGTCTTTTTCTTTTGTTCTATATTGTTAGTTATCTCTTCAACTAATTCCATTACTGCTGTTGACGTTGAAAGATTTCGTTGAAATCCATATTGACTATGGTAAATGTGATCTTTTTTTTTTTTTTAATTAGTCAAGCCGGATTGTGAATAACTTTTCAAGAATTTTGGAAAACTGTGGTAATAGTGAAATTGGTCTATAGTTATTATAACTTAATTTGTCGGCTGATTTGAATATCGGTATTACAGTACTTTTGCTATTTTCATTGCATCTGGAAATATTCCTTGTTCAAATTATTTATTGCATATTGTCAGAAAATGATTTTTTATGATAGGCATAATTTGTTTTACGAGGATCATATTGATTCCTGTGCAATTGAGTGATTTCTTGTTCTGTATTGATTTTACTGTGTTCATAAGTTCGTTTTCCGTGACGGGTTTTAAAAACAGTGTTATTTATTCGGTGTTTCAAAAAGGTCTCATAAGTTTGATGTGTTGTCTTTATTAGTTTAGCGAGGTTAGGTCCTACATGGGAGAAAAATTCATTAAATTCGTTTGCCACTGCTTTTTTAGTTTTTCCGTTTTCAATAATGTCTATGAATTCATCGGTGTTATTATTTTTGGGCCTAGTTAAGATGTTTATTACTTCCCATGTCTTTTTTATATTACCTTTATAATTTTCAAGCAGTGTGTCGTAGTATTTTTTTTTCGCAGTTGCGTAAAATCAAGGTCTAAATATACAGGTCAGACCGTTTGAATTATTGTGCGCAGCTTCTGACGTCATTAGGCTGGGTCCATTTTCTCTTTGTGAAACACTGAAGAAAACTGTGAAACGCCAAGGAAGACAGGAACTATGATATTTTATATATTATATATCATATATATTATATATTCATATATATATAGACAGGAACTATAATATTCTATATATATTTATATATATATTTTATATAATATTTGTCAGAATATAACTAATTGCGTGGAGCGGTGCGAGCGAAGGCAACGACATTCCCGAATGACGCACCAGCTTCAACTGACAGCTATAGGACCCGCCAACCCCACTTTGAACAGCCAGGTGACGTTCACGGGCCCGCTGCGCCAACTCCCTCGAAATTCGGTCGGAAGTGGTTAGACCTTATATCCTTAGATCTTGCGTAAAATTGTTGAAGTTTGTTTTTGTACGCTTTGTATTTGTTTTCGTCTGTCAAGGACTTACTTTTAATAGATTTCTTGTAAAGTTGGTTTTTCTTTCGACATGCGTTCTTAAGACCGTTCGTAAACCATGGTTTTGAGTGTACGTTATATGGTTTTATTTCTACTTCTCTCTCTGGGTAGCATTTGTTTACATTACTCATGATAATGCTTACAAATTCGTTATATGATAGATTGGCATTTTCTGACTCGTAAACCTGATCCCAATTTTCTTCTTTTAAGCATTGATTTAATTTTGCAATACTTTTTTCGTCTATTTTACGTTTTAGTGCAATTCTGGGTTTTGTTATGCAGTGCATTTCTTTTGGATTGATAGTGAATACCGGTAGATGGTCACTTATGTCACTTATTAATAATTAAGATACCACTATGAGTCTCGGAGTTTACAATATTGGTGAAAATGTTATCTATCATTGTTTCACTTGTATTTGTTATTCGGGTTGGTTTATTTATCAAAAGATATATACCTAGAGAGAAAATCATATCTGTAAAGTGTCTTGTTTGTTCGTGAGTCTCATACCTAAGTAAATCTTTGTTGAAGTCACCACAGAGATATAGGTTTTTATTTCTAAATGTTAACATTGAAATGTCTCAACTTCTCAATTAGTTTACCTAATTCACCATATTACAAATTTGCATCCTTGTACTTTGTGATTATGACTGATACATTTTACCTATGTATTACCACTTTGTTTTGTTTCTCATTTGTTTTCGTTGGAGGGTCCGCTACTTGCCACTTCTCGTCCAGGCTAGTTTTAATAAGGCTTGTTAGGATCATGTGTCCCTTTCCCGTAACCACCAGGCGCGGATATAAGGGGGGGGCCCAGGGGGCCCGGGCCCCCCCCTTTTGGCTTTGGCCCTTTGGCCCGATTTCATTTCAGTTCACTATTTCATTTTTATAATCCATGTTTAATCCATGTTATAATCCATTTTTATTATCATTGTATCATTTATGAAAGTTCTGGAAAGTTCTGGAAGGTTCGATAACATCTTGATTTCCGCTGACTGTTTTTCCGCTAATTTCCGCCTATATAAGTGACCGCTGCGTTCGACTCTCTCTTTCTGTTGGTATCTGCCGCATTGAATGGTTGTTTTGCTGTTTGGTTAAATATATGAAAGGTTTATCGCTGGAACTCACTACATTGGTGCCCCGTGTGAGGATTTTATTGTACGATAAACGGTAATGCTAATGCTCGTTAAACAACCGAAAATTCTGCCGTCGGGCCCCCCCCAAACTTTGTTCCTAGATCCGCGCCTGGTAACCACTAATTACCTCACAAAACTATCGGAATTGCCTCAACTACCCAGACGTTGCGTCGCATTCCTCTCGCAATTTAACGATTGGAAAAGTGCCCGCCCAAAAATAGCGTATCCTCATTCTTGATGCCGCTGATATAACGCAGTAGGCAGTAGGCTTGTCACACTCTCCAAGAGAACACGTCTGAGGACCTCGCTTCCTCGAAATTGAATAAATCAACATGAACATATTCTCATCGTTGGCCATCGCCAATCACGTTGCAGTGACTCGTGTTTAGTGTCCCGGAAAGTTACTGAAACAAGAAATGTGCTTCGTGACGTGCCCAGAAATGTGTTTCGTGACGTGCCCCGAACTGTGCTTCGTGACGTGCCCCGAAATCAGAATCTACAAGTTCAGTCGGGGTTCATTGCCAAACCCACTCCAGTGATTCAATACATGGAACTTACGTGTTCAGGAAAACAAACTTCTAGTGTATAAAGCGGAAAGATCGACGAAATCGGAAAAATGAAATCCTTGGGCTCAATTCCCCTCCCCACCACGTGTTCAGTGCTATCGACTAAGGACAGGCATGGTTCCCGCCGCCCCTATGCGACGCATGGATCCACGAATATCGACAGCATCCTGTTCAACTGAGGGCATCCACTCATTTGAAGACATCAGTACTAGTCAGTGCGCTATTACAGGAGAGAATAATAAGAGGTATTATCTTTATATTTAGCTAGGTCTTAGAGCGCGCAGGGCTAGCCAGGTAGGAAGTCTCCAACCAAACACTTATGTTGTATCTGAACCAGTTAGTTGATAAGTGATTCCCTGTGAAGTAATTTACGTTTTAAATATATGGATGATAAAACTTGATGAATAATTGCATGCCACTGATTAAGGAGATATTTTGAATCATAATAATATCAGTGTAGTACATACATATACCAAGGCTTTTTCCCCCTTACAAGGGAGGTAGCCAAAAAGGAAAAGGCATAAAATCATTCCCACCCATTCCATCCCTAAATACACTCCACACCCCTCCACCCTCCCTCTTCCCTCCTATCCTAGCACCTCCTGGATGACGGGTCATACCTGCACCTTGTCCACTGCCCTAGGTCAGAAACAGTGTCGCAAGACACAGCACATCCACAGCAAGGCCGCTTCATTAAATCGGCGACCCCCCCCCCCCCATCTCCGTCTCCCAATGCATAACAGAAGATGGGGAGAAATCTCTTCGGGCTGCGTCAAATTTTGCTCATACATACTACCTCACCCCCCATCCCCCCACCCATTCCACCTCATGCATCACAACATCTTCCATATACAACCATTCTCCATTCACCCCTATCCTCTGTCCTCTCCCGTCCTTCCTCAACAGACATTCCCCTCTTCCCCAAAGCCCCCATCACCCCATCCATCCACCTCATCCTAGGAAGTCCCCTCATGTTCACTCCCTCCACATCTGCCTTCCATACCTCTTTTACTAGTCTTTCTTCACTCATTCTTTCCATGTGTCCAAACCATCCTAATACTCTTTCATCAACCCTATCTCCCAACTCCCTTTCCACCCCTGTTCTCCTCACCTCATTTCTCACTCTATCTAGCCTAGTAACTCCCATCATACTTCTCAGACACCTCATCTCAAACACATTCAAACACCTTCTCTCTTCCTCTCTTATGTTCCATGTTTCTGCCCCATACAGTGCTGTTGGCACAATCACTCCTTCATATAGTCTCCTCTTAGCATCCATTCCCAAATGTCTCTTTCTCATTACACTTTTTAATCCACCAAGGCATTTACTCGCTTCTCTCAATCTACATTCTACCTCCACCTTCACTCCACCTTTTCCTGCCACATTTGCACCCAAGTATCTAAAACTATCCACTTCCTCCAGTCGCTCTCCCTTAATGCTCACTTCCAGTCTACTGCCACTTTCACCCCTTGTACATCTCATCACCTTACTTTTACCCACATTTATCTTCAGCTTTCTTCTATCACACACTCTCCCAAACTCTGTCACCAACTTCCTCAATCCCTCCGATCCTGCCACAAGCGCAGTGTCGTCCGCAAACAACAGCTGGCTCACCTCCCACTTTTCTCCATTTTCTTTAACCATCTCCAATCCCTGACCCACTACCCTTGCATTTACCTCTCGCACTACCCCATCCATGTATAAGTTGAACAGCCAGGGCGACATAACGCATCCTTGACGAAGTCTCACCTTTACCTCGAACCACTCACTCTCTTCGTTTCTAATCCTGACACAAGCTCTACTACTCTCATAAAAACTCTTGACAGCTCCTAGAAGCTTTCCTCGTATCCCGTATATCTGCATAACCTCCCACAGTGCCTTTCTGTCTACCCTATCGTAAGCCTTTTCCAGATCCATAAAAGCCAAAAAAACATCCTTCCCCTTTCCTATAGCTTTCTCACATATCTGTCTTACCACAAAAATCTGATCTACACAACCTCTACCCGTCCTAAATCCCCACTGTTCCACACCAATTACTCCCTCTGTCCTTCTCCTAATCCTCTCAATCAAGATCCTCCCATAAGCCTTCCCAACTACACTTAATAAGCTAATCCCTCTGAGACTACTACATTCACACTTGTCCCCCTTTCCCTTGTAAAGTGGAACTATACAAGCACTCCTCCAGTCCTCCGGCACTCTACCCTCTCTCCAGCAAACATTAAATAACCTCACCAGCCAGTCCACCATCACTGTACCTCCTTTTTTTTTTTTTTTTTTTTTTTTTTTTTTTAGACATTCTGCATGGCATCCATCCAGACCAAGTGCCTTACCTGCTTTCATCATCTTAACAACTGCCTTCACTTCATCCTTCCTTATTTCTCCTCCATTTTCCTCACTCATCACGGTCATTTTCTTAGCATTTCCCACTGCAGCTATCTTTCCCTCCCTATCCTCCTTCACATTTAGCAACTCCCTAAAATATTCTGCCCATCTTCCCCTTACTGCCTTCTCTTCCATTATCATCTCTCCATCTGTGTAGTAAGTTTTGTTTGATTAATCTAGGACTGTGATTTACAGGAGTTTGCTCCCCATTTATGAGAAACATTTCTCTGGTCCTTGGAAATCGAAATTACACGCTCTACTTGAAGGGAACGTGCGTGGTCCCGGCCGGCGTCCCAAATTTTCTGGACTTTGGCTCCCAACTGCAGCTATCCCCCCTCACCAATTTCCCAGTGTATGAGAATTCTCATGCCCCTCAACCACCCCCTCCTCCTTCCACTGTCCAGAGATTCGGGACACGGGCCGTAGGTGGTCCTTCGAACCGGATACTCTGTTCTATACCTATGTACAGATCTCTACAATCTGATTAATTTGTGTGACAAACTCACAGAAAGGTTTCCCTGCGCATAGACTAGGTATTTATTACAAATGTTCAGGAGTTCTTTAGCCACGCTCCCACTCCTCCCTACAGCCCGGCCTCAGCATACCCTCCTGCTGGTTATCAGCCGGCTCTAGGATGTTATCCATACTATTATCTTTTTTTCCAGCATTCTGGGGCCTACCCCACTCCGTACCAGGCCCCGTATTACCCCCAGTCACAACCAGCACCACCTGGCACCAAAGCAATACAAGCCAGTACCTCAACTTCTACTCCATCAACATCTTTCAATGTAGCCCAACCCCCAGGATCCACCAGCACCCCTTCTTCAATACACCTGACTCCCATCCTTCAAACTCCAGCCGTCTTGGAGCCCTTTCCAGCTCCCACAGATACAGTGCTAGAGCACACCCCAACTTCAGTCCTCATCACCACGCCAGCTCAAGCTTCCACTGCACCTGATACCACTCTATCCCAGGAACCAGTCATCGTCGAAACTACACAAATTGCCACTGACGCTCAAGGTTCCCAGATAGTACTACTTGAGCCTGGAACCACTGACTTGGTCCCTTTGGAAGACGAACCCCAACCTTCAACAATTATTGACAACACAACTATGATCGCCGACCCAGCCCTCGTCCAACGAGCAGTACAGAGCACTGTGGCTCTGCCCATCTTTACCGGCCGCCTCAGTAAAGGCAGCAAGAACTGTATCTCCCAAGTCTTCGTCGACTGTGGAGCTCAACGCACATTCGTTTACCCCTCCGTTGTAGACCAACTTGACCTCAAGCCAAAAGGAACCGTGCATTCCGCATCGATTCCTTTAACAAAACTGAACTACCTCAGGAATTCGACATCGTCGAATTCAACTTGCACTTGGGTGCTGAGAAACATCTCATCGAAGCGGTAGTGCACCCCTCAGTGGGTAAGGTCATCCACGGTTACCAACGTACAGTCCAGGTCCTCAAGTCCCAAGGTATCCCTGTCGCCAATGAAGCACCTTCAGACCAAGCTTCTGATATCAATATTATATTAGGCAGCGATCACCTGCCATTAGTCTTTAAACGCGTTATGCGCTTCCTGGGTGTCGAACTTTTTGTCACCCCGGCTGGTTCTGTAGTATGGGGTAAACTGCCTCCCTGTAGTCAAGACCCCACCCTCAACCCCCTATTGAAACCGTTGCACTTAACAAGTTGCACTCACGAAGTCCAACCTGAGAAAGGCTGTCTTCAAACATACACCTACTACGACGAGCTCAGAACTTTGTGCCAAGAAGTGGAATGCGTAGTGAACAACCACCCCGTCACCTATGTTATCACCGAAGACGACACCCCCCTTACTCCTAATCATCTCATGCACGGCCGCACTATTGCCCTTTCCCCACAGATACAACTCACTAATTTAGACGACCCTGACTACCTCGTTGCTATCACACTGAGGACAAAACCAGAAGAGAGCTCCACCTTCGCCTCAGTAAGCCTTATCAACGTGCCCCTCGATTCCTGGACTAACATACACTAAACGGTGCTCACATGCGTTACTTCATCATACGTTGACAATCTCATAGACTAGAAATGGGGTGAACTAAAATTTACAATAGATACGAAAATGCAACTTATCACCAGCATTTAACACTACACATCACTTGTCTATATAATCTCGCATAGGACGATTCACCCCACTGTTGAGGGATTTCATGTGACGGCAAAGGTCACGTGAGCACTGTGGCGTCGGCCACGTGTGGTGCAAATTACAAACACAAAAATATGTAGAGAGAGTTCGGTGTTTATCGGAAAAATGGGGATCTTCTGTGTAGTTGATGACTCCAATAACAGACAGAAGTGTTCACGCCCCTTATTTTATCGTTTCCCTGCCGAGACTGAGAGAAGGGGGAGATGGATTGCAGCTGTGATGAGCCAACTCAGTACTCCAGACTTTGCAGTGCCCATTTCATATCAGTTGGGTATTTTATTCCTAAGGTAACGTGGTTTATCAAAAATAAATATTATGTGACATTTACTTAAAATCATAAACCTCCGAAAGGGGACTTACAATTAAGTTATATATATATTAGAGGGTATCTTGTTTACACACCGTACAAGTACTGTATCATACTGTAACTATCATGGTAATTCTTAAAGGGTTGTTTGCAAAGTCATGAAATTTCGTGTAGTTTACTATTATCTTATGGGATATTTATCGATATTAGATTAACTGCTCAGCTGTGCTTGTGCCCAGAGATGGGTTGTATTAATACATTTATTTATAATGTCTAAACAATCCAAATTCTCACAACACTCAATTCACGGGGTTAGATTAGGTTACATTATCATACTACATTTGGCCTAGTTGCCTCAGATTGTGTTACTTTACGATATTCGTGTATGTTAGATTATTTATACTTGCTAATCTTTAAAATTTCATGCTTACAAAATTTACTATTTTCACCAGAATATAATAATACTCAGTTGCTTATACTATAATGGTTGGTGTGTGTGTGTTGGGGGGGGTCTGGAGACAGAGTTCCCAGGTAGGGGTCTTGGCAAGCTTGTGTAGTCCAGAAGTACATTACCCAGGGCCCTAGAGAAGTTGTGTACAAGGTTAGGTCAGGCTAGGATACATAATTTCCTGCGACGAACTATTTCACCTGTTTATACCTTCACTAATTATTCTGATTGTTGCCAGACTATCACTGTGGCATCCCTTTGGTAATGACAAGGTTAATGAAAGCATAACATGTTAACGTGTCCTACTTAATTTGTTGGTGAGAGTACTGCCATCTTGACAGTCCTCCCGATCCTATTTTTCTATAAATTGGTCAGTACTTCCTTATGCAGTACCCCTAAAGCTCCAGTTTCACACATATGTGCCTCTCGTTTTCTTATTTGTCTGAATTGAAGCCACTACTTCAGCAGGGATTATTTTATTTTATTCATATATTTTTTGGCTAGTGCCTGCTCTGACCTCGACATTACAGGTGGTCTGAAACAGTTCATCACATGCAGGGTCCGTTGTCCATCCACGCGATGGATGCCACTGTTATTAGCGGCAGCACCCTGATTTCAGGGGGAAAAGGGGGTTACCCCTCAGCCGCAAGCGGTGCCTGGACGGGGGAAGGGGGTATCCCTCAGCTGCAGGTAGTGCCAGGGGGGTGCCCCCCAAGAAGCTGAGGGTTGTCTCGGAAGGGGAGACGGGGAGGCGCTGCGCAACCTCTACCGCGGTGAGTGGCAGGCTGAACCCCAGGCGAAGGGCGCCTGTGGCTCTACACTCTAGCACAGTAGTTCCCAAACTTTTTCAGTTTGTTACCCAGTTTATCACGACACATTAAGTATGTTACCCCTTTCACAAAATGTCAACATTGATATATATGGCTAAATTAAAACACTAGAGGTATTTTCGTGTATTTGTTGTATTTGAACATTGTGCATCTCTAATGACTATTACCAAAGATGGAGTTGCATGCTTGAAGTTATTTGAGGAATTCTTGGCTTCTTGATTTTGTAACCGTTACTAACCATCACCAACCAAGCATGTGATCCCCACACATGCACCATGATACTCGCCTTTGGCATGACCTATAATCTTGCAGACTTCAGATTCCTCCCCTTGCAAAACACCTACGTAAGACAAACAACGATGCCCCCACAGTGTCACAACACTAGATGCCTATGTCACCAGACAGACCCATTGAACCCTTTATCATACCTACTCCAATATACATTACCATGACGTAACATATATACACCATATCTAACCACACCCACCAACCATACAACTAACCCCTATAGCAATACTTTTTTCAGTTTCTTTGTTGAGCCACTTTGGGCGAGCCTGATATGGGGGACATCTGTCCTTAAAAGGAATGTAAGTATGAATCATCTTAGTGAGCGTATTTTGAAATATTTCCCACATCTGATCTACAGGTCTTTTGATTAATTTTACCTCCCAATCTGTAAGCTGAAGCTCCTGACATAGTCTTATGAACTGAGCTTTACTGAAATCTGGTATCTTAGAAACACAAGTATCTATTCTAAAAAAAAATTTGAGTTTGAATCTAACTAAGTTGTGATCGCTATTTGCAACAGTTTCACCGACTTCTATATCAGTTACCATGCTTTCATGTCTAGTGATCAATAGATCGAGTAAGTTTCCATATCTTGTGGGCTCTTTTACATGCTGAACTAAGTAATTGTCACCAAGAAAATCAATCAAGCGACTACCTATATGGCCATGTTCAAGGGTCATTCAATCGATGTCATTAAAATTGAAATCACCCATTATTTATCAATAAATCCCGGTTGCGGAAACTAGACAGTTATTGAAATAACAGTTTGTTGTCTGCTAATGATAATGTCTTTGGCCTATATATCACCTACATTCATTTTTTGTCCATTTGTTTAGGTTAACTCTACCCACAAGTTGATATAAACACCCAACTATTATGCCCATCCCCACACCCCTCCCATGAATGATATGGTGAAACCAATGTCTTCAAATACTAGAGCATTTTATGGTGAGATTTTGTTGTCACATTGTAATTTATGCTGTCTGTGTCTTTAAGAGATTGTAAAAGGTTGAAAGATGACAAATGAAACACATTTGGAAGTGGAAATGATCTGCCTCATTGCATTACCCATGGTCCAAGCAATATTGGGGAAGGGTGCAAATGATCTTTCATCCATAAAATGTTGAGGTGGAAAAGGTGTTCAGTAAGTCAGTGAGTTTATCAGCCAATCATAGTCCATTAGGGTTTGAAGATGGGTTGTAGACAGACGACAGATATCCTCACAGGTCCACCTTGTGCAGGTATCTATCATTGATCCCATCTCTTCATTGACTCCCATATGATGTCATTAAGTAGCTGGTGCTAGTATGGAGGGGGGCTACCTTGTTTGTGATTGTTGACATAACCACAGTATTCCTTGCCTTTATCATGTCATTCACAAATACTCAGCAAATGATTTATCTTTTGGCATTTTTTTTATTACACCAAGAAGCTGGTACTCTGTCATGTGTTTAAATGATCAGTTCTCATAGGGTTTTCTAACTGTACTGCTGTTTCAACTTAAGATTTGACGACACTGATGAACCTGTTTTTGATCCTTAAGGAACATACATATACCAAAGGCTCTTTTCCCCCTTACAAGGAAGGTAGCCAAAAAACAAAGGCATAGAAACCACTCTCACCCATTCCATCCCTATCACACTCCCCCCCCCACCCCCACCCTCTTATCTTGGCACCTCCTGGGTGATGGGTCATCCCTGTATCTTCTCCACTGCCCTGGGTCAGAAGTAGTGTCGCAAGACACAGCACATCCACAGCAAGGCCACTTCATTAAATCATCGACCCCCTTCTCCATCCCCTCATGCAGAAAAGGAGAAGACAGGGAGAAATTCCTTCAGGCTGCGTCAAATTTTTCTCACACATACTCCCTCATCCCTCACCCATTCCACCTCATGCATCACAACTTCATCCATATACAACCATTCTCCATCCACCCCCGTCTTCTGTCCTCTCCTGTCATTCCTCAATAGACATTCAGACATTCCCCTCTTCCCCAAAACCCCTTTTACCCCATCCATCCATCTCATCCTAGGTCGACCCCTCATGTTCACTCCTTCCACATCTCTTTTACTAGTCTTTCTTCACTCATTTTTTCCATGTGTCCAAACCATCCCAATACTCTTTCATCCACCTTATCTCCCAACTCACTCCCTTTCCAACCCCATTCTCCTCCTCACCTCCTCATCTCTGACTCTATCCAGGCTAGTAACCCCTATCATACTTCTCAGACACCTCATCTCAAATACATTCAAACTCCTCTCTTATGTTCCATGTTTCTGCCCCAAACAATGCTGTTGGTACTATCACTCCTTCATCCATTCCCAAATGTCTATTTCTCATTACACTTTTTAATCCACCAAGGCATTTACTCGCTTCTCTCAATCCACATTCTCCATCCACTCCTCCCTTTCCTGCCTTATTTGCACCCAAGTATCTAAAACTATCCACTTCCTCCAGTCCCTCTCCCTTAATGCTCACTTCCAGTCTGCTGCCACTTTCACCCCTTGTACATCTCATCACCTTACTTTTACCCACATCTTTAATTTCCTTCTTTCACACACTCTCCCAAACTCTGTTACTAACTTCCTCAATCCCTCCTCTAATCCTGCTACAAGCGCAGTGTTGTCCGTAAACAACAGCTGGCTTACCTCCCACTTTTCTCCAATTTCTTTAACCATCTCCAATCCCTGATCCACCACCCTTGCATTTACCTCTCGCACCATCCATGTATAAATTGAACAGCCAATGTGACATAACACATCCCTGATGAAGTCCCACCTTTACCTCAAACCACTCACTCTCTCCATTTCTAATCCTGACACATGCTCTACTACTCTCGTAAAAACTCTTGACAGCTCCTAAAAGCTTTTCTCCTATCCCATATATCTGCAATACCTCCCACAGTGCCTTCCTGTCTACCCTGTCATAAGCCTTTTCCAGATCCATGAAAGCCCAAAATACATCCTTACCTTTTCCCATAGCTTTCTCACATATCTGTCTTACCACAAAAATCTGCTTTACAGAACCCCTACCTGTCCTAAACCCACACTGTTCTTCACCAATTACTCCCTCTTTCCCTCTCCAATTCCTTTCAATCAAGACCCTCCCATAAGCCTTCCCAACTACATTTAACAAGCTAATCCCTCTGAAACTACTACACTCAGACTTGTCCCCTTTTCCCTTGTAAAGTGGAACTATCCAGGAACTCCAGTCCTCCAGCACTCTACCCTCTCTGAAACAAACATTAAATAACCTCACCAGCCAGTCCACCATAACTGTACCTCTTTTTTCCAGACATTCTGCATGACATCCATCCAGACCAGGTGCCTTTCCTGCTCTCATCATCTTAACTGCCTTCACTTCATCTTTCCTTATTTCTCCTCCATTTTCCTTACTCTCAGTCATTTTCTTAGCACTTCTCACTGCAAATACTTTTCCCTCCCTATCCTCCTTCACATTTAGTAACTCCCTAAAATACTCTGCCCATCTTCCTCTTACTGCCTTCTCTTTCATCATCATCTCTCCATCTACACCTTTTACCTTTTCTTCTCTACTTGAGTTGCCTCCTCTTCCTCTCTTAATTTCTTTTCAAAACATCTTTATTACTTTCAGAATTTTCTGTCATACTCTTACACTATTTCACATCTGCTCTCCTCATTGCCTCTTTTATCTTATGCTTTACTTCTCTTTTCTTTGTACCTCTCATATGATTCCCTCGTCCTATTTTGTAACCAATCTATGAAAGCTCACTTCTTCTCTTCTACAACCTTCTTTGCTTCCTCATCCCACCACTCACTACCTTTCCTTCTATTTCCTCCCATCCTCCATGTTCCACGCACCATCTTTGCACACCATCCCCATTCCTCCTCCACTCCTAGTTCTTCTCTATCCTTCACTCCCTCCCACTCCTCTCTCAGCTTCTTGTACTCCTTTTCTTTCTCATTTAAGCAGTTCACTCTAAGCACCTCCCTACCTTTTGTCTTTTGCATCTTTCTCCATCTATCCTCCTTCCTCAACTTACCTTCCACCAAAAAATGATCTGATATTCCTCCACTCTCTCCCCTTAGAACATGTACATCCTTAACTCTTCCTATTATACTCCTATCTACCACTACATAGTCCATTAATGCTCTATCTACCACCCTACCATCCACCACCCTCTCCCATGTGTACTTATGCTTGACTTTCCTCCTAAACACTGTATTTGCTATCACCAGCTCTCTAGACACATCTCCACCATAAACTCTCCACTATGATTCTTTCCCGGAACTCCACATTTCCAAACCACTCCATCTATTGGTTCATTTCCTACCCTAGCATTATGGTCTCCCAAAACCACTACATTGACATTTCTCCCTAATCCCTCTATGAACTCATTTAAATCTATCCAAAAAGCCTCCATTTCCTCTACACTCTTCCCACTACCAGGTCCATATGCACTTACAAAAACCCACATCTCCTTTCCCAGTTTCTTCTTCATTCACACTATCCTTGAAGAAACCTCTTTCCACTCCACTACCTGTTTACCTATCTCTTCACTTACTAGTATAGCCATCCCTTCTCTCCCTCACCCTCTCTTCACTCCTGAGAACCTCCCTACTACACTTCCAAACTCACACTCACCCCTCCCTCTCAACTTAGTTTCACTCAAAGCCAACACATCCATCTTTCTTCTCACAAACATACTGCTTATCTCTTCCCTTTTACTCTCATCTGTACTATATCCATGCACATTAAAAGACCCAAACCTTAGGGTACTGGTTGCAAAACTCCTAGATCCTCTTGTGCCTTTACTTTTTTTAGGAATGTCCTGTGTGGGGCTACAGGGAGAAGGATGCCTAGTCCTAATCCCCATCCCATTTTTCTTGCCTCTTATGATTCAAGTGGGAATACTTGGTGGCAGTATTCTATCCCCCACCACAGGGTAGGCGAAAAAAGGAAATGAATATTCAGAGAAATGGTACAGGACAGCAACAAGGGGTTGGGGGACAGCATAACGGAGGGACAGTCGCTTGATATTGGTATTTTGGAAGAGAGGGTAGAGAAAATATATTAAAGAATTATGAACAAATTTTAATGGTCATCAAAATGTATAAATTCAAATAATACTTATGTATAACAGATAAATTTCAAAATTTGTATCATTACAAACATTCACATTTATATACATTTCAGTAATTCATAAAAAAATCATAATTGCCCATGTCTTACACAAAACTTTATCATTTATGACAATTTTTGTCGGATTGCAATCCATAAACTAATTTTGGATTTTGAAGGTGTAGGTATAAACTAAATAATTGAAAATATGAAATTTGATGTAAAAGAATACATTAAATCCCCTCACTGTTTACATGCATAACAAAAAATATTTACCATCTTCATGGTAATTGTCATTGTAAACCAAACCAAACAATATCAGAGTGTATATTAGTCATGAGGTTAGAAGTAGGCTTCTCTGTGATGTAGTTGACAGATGGAAAGTGAAGGTTATATATTTTCCTATTCCTTTCCTGAATTTGCTCTTTAAGCTCTTCAAGTTGGAGTATTTTCACCCATGTCTATGATCTGTAAGGAATGACAGTCAGAATGATAGCTTATCCAGGATACTTGGTATGAATAGTTGCCATTTTGAGCTTCACTAGCTGGAAAAACAAAATGTTATAGTGGTCAGAAGTTGTCAGACACTCCTGTACAATTCTCCTGAAAGAAACATTGGACTATTGTCTGTGTTGAATTTGTGCATACTTTGTTTCTAAGTCACTAGCAAGGAGGAAGAAATGGAGAGTACATGTCAGATGTCAGCTCTCTAAGCATCAGAAGTAGAGGAAAAATAGTTCAAGGTAATGGGGAGGTATCTTAGGCCAAATCCAGAGGTCAAGTGCCTTGCACCTATGGGAAAAGAAGGTATTGAGGGGATGGGATATGAAGACAAGTGGTGGGGAGATGATCTTGCATCCATTTTGCAGGTCTACCTCATGCTGGCTCCCATCATTGATGCAAGGCAACTATATTCTAAGCCTCCAGAGCTTTTCCATTGAGAAGGGTAGTTAATTGTCCTTGGAGACGGAAAGAAAGTCTTGGTGTCCATCTAGTATGGTAATTACGGTTTAATAATTCAAGATAAAGTCTGAGAACTTACTTGGTAGCGTTCTCAGACTAGTGGTCTGAAATAAGGTTGAACTTGAAGGCTTCTGATGTGAAGACGTAAAAAAGTCCCTTGCCGTTGATTTCAAGAGTGGTCTATCAGGAACCAGAGCTCTGGGTGATCTGTTCAGGCCTGACGATAGTGGCCGTATTCGGCAGGACTCTTACATGTTTGAAAAAAGCTCGAAGCCACGGGTTAACTTTTACTTTAAGTAATTTCTCAAAGTTTCCCAATTTACCAAACCAAAATTACTTCATAGATTTAATAAATAAAAGGGAGGGGAGTTTAATCGTATCTTATTTAAAGTTACGATAGGCGTGGTTCGAAGTTTCAGGGTAGGCTCCTGAATCGAAAGAAAATAACACCTCGAGGGAAAGTTCCCGAACCGAGGTAAGCACTAATATTCCCAATAATAATTACCACACCAGAGGTTGATCGGAGGTTCACCTCCAGGCCTGGCTTAACATGCTCATGTCTTGTTTGTTCCACCCAAGCCACCCAATTAAAGGATTTAATGGATTTACAGGAGCTGGTTGGAAGCCCACTTATGCCAATACCATGACTGGATGGTATCTACATGTGAAGATTTACTATCCCTTGCCCCCATCCACCACAGTACTTAGTGAGGAGAGACCAAGTCTTGAGTTCTAGTTCTAGAGATCATGGAAGAGTACATACAGACAGTGGCAATTCTAGGACTATGAAAGTGGGAGGGCCAGTTCAGGGCCAACATAGATGTGAGGGGGCATCGGAGGTTAGTTGCAAGCAAATTGAACCTTCACGGGTGGGGGAGTTTAGGAATATATACATATATGAATGGCTAAAGCCACGAATACTATTTTTTGAGAAAACAATTGAAAATCTACGGAATATCACTGCCAAAAACTCTCACTCTTGTGCTTCATTCTAGCCACACTTCTCTACTAACAGTTGAAACATGCTTTAAACGTCTTCCACTTATAATAAATTCACTTCTCATATATCAGTGGTTAACAAGTATAATTTAATAACACTTAATAAACTAAGAATAATATAATAGGGCCATTAACTCACCGACTTCATATCTCGTATTTCTTACCCTCCTTCTTCATTGGCCACGCCCACTGCGTTGACAAACTAGCACTCTGAGTGATACAATTGAACATACATACATACATACATATACCAAGGCTTTTTCCCCCTTACAAGGGCGGTAGCCAAAAAGGGAAAGGCATAAAATCATTTCCACCCATTCCATCCCTGAATACACTCCACACCCCTCCACCCTCCCTCTTATCTGAGCACCTCCTGGATGACGGGTCATCCCTGCACCTTATCCACTGCCCTGGGTCAGAAGCAGTGTCGCAAGACACAGCACATCCACAGCAAGGCCGCTTCATAAATTTGGTGACCCCCCCTCTCCGTCCCCTCATGCAGAAAAGGAGAAGACGGGGAGAAATCCCTTCGGGCTGCGTCAATTTTTTTTTTTTTTTTTTTTTTTTTTTCTTTTCTTTCTTTCTCCTCCATACATACTTCCTCACTCCCCATCCCCCACCCACTCCCCCTCATGCATCACAGCCTCATCTATACACAACCCTTCTCCATTCACCCCTATCTTCTGTCATCTCCCGTCCTTCCTCCACAGACATTCCTCTCTTTTGTAAAGCCCCTTTCACCCCATCCATCCATCTCATCCTAGGACGCCCCCACATATTCACTCCTTCCACTTCCGCCTTCTTTTACTTATCTTTCTTCACTCATTCTTTCCATGTGTCCAAACCATCCTAATACTCTTTCATCAACCCTATCTCCCCACACCATGTCCATCCCTGTTCTCCTCCTCATATCCTTGTTTCTCTATCTAGCCTAGTAACCCCCATCATACTTCTCAGGCATTTCATCTCAAACACATAAAAAAACTCTTCTCTCTTCCTCTCTCATGTTCCATGTTTCTGCCCCATACAGTGCTGTCGGCACAATCGCGCGACCAAGAAGGAGAGGATTTACAACGAAAAAGGAAAACCTGGTTTGTACTGTAGGGGTGGGGAGTGAACGTGAGTGCCCGAAATGGTATCTATGCAGTGCTAGTTAATTGTGTTAACTCGAAATTAGCAAAAATGAATGAAAACGGCTCGAAAGCCAGTTGCGAATCAGAGCCATCTGGAGGCAATCCACTGAACCGCGATGTAAACAATAAACAAAGCGCCACGTGTTACGACAATGATTTCTTAGGGTTTGGTAAGTACGAAAGAAAGAACTTAAGTAGATTATTAGAGATAGAGAGAGAGATGAGCAAAAATAGGACTCGGTGGGAAAATGAAATCATGGACTTAAGAAAAGAGGTCATTGGTTTAATTGATTGTTTATCTAAGACTAACCACGAAATTTCTGACCTGAAAAAAGCTAACTTGGATCTTACAAACGAAATTAAAGAAATGAAAAGAGACATAAATGAACTGAAGAATGAAAATGAAAAGAAGAAAACTAATGATAATAATAGCGAAAATCTAAAGCAAGAAGTGAACAACAAATTCCAAGAATTGACACAAAAGATCGAAGAAAACTTAGGTGGGGACAGTATCCAGGAAATTAAGAAGTGGAAAGAAAATATTGAAAATAAAGAAATTGCTTTCAAAGAAATAGTCAAGCAGCAAATGCAAGATAATGCAAAAGACACAATCATTCAAGTGATTAACGAAAAAGCAAACTGGGTCAGGGACACAGTAGATAGGAAGAAATGTATTGTGGTTTATGGGCTTAAAGAAAAACAAGGATTGGCGAGGTACATGAGAGAAAAAGAAGAAAAAGAGACAGCAGTAGAAATCCTTAATGAAATTCAGGGGGGAGATAGTGATTCAGGCACAGACTTAGAAGAGACTTACAGAATTGGTCGCTATACTAAGGATAGGAATCGACCTCTAAAGATAAAACTAAGGTCACAAGTGGTAGTAGAAGACATATTTGAAAAAGTAGGTAACTTGGCAAAGAGTGAAAAATACAATAAGATATGGATAAAAAGAGAAATGAGTACTGAGGAATTAGAAAAAGAAAGGGCGCTAAGAGAAGAAGCAAAGGAAAAAAAACTTGAAAAGATCGGAGACAGAATGCAAAGAATTCCAGTGGAGAGTAATAGACTTGAGATTAAGACAATGGCGCTTCAAAACGAACAAAACAAGGGAAGAAGAAACCAGGGAGAAGGAAGAAAATTAAAAGTGGCCTATACCAACATTGACGGACTAATTTCGGGACTGAACGAACTCAATGATTATCTGTTAGAAGCAAAACCAGACATAATGGGAATTGTAGAGACTAAACTAAGAGGTGAAATACCATCCACTGTTATCGGACAAGGTTTATACAACTACTGGATAAAAAACAGGGACAAGAAACAGGGAGGGGGAATCATGTTCTTGGCCAAGAAAGACCTAAAGGTGACAAAAATTGCAGAGGGCAAAGGTAATGCTGAATTGATCATGATAAAAGTCGAAGGCAAGAATATGAAGAGTAGAAAGTTTGTGGTGACTTATGTGCCTCCAAAAACAAGCGCTTGGAAAGAAATTGAACATAAAAAAATGCTAGATGACACAAGAAAATCACTCAATGAGATACTAATGGGTAAGGGTAATCTGGTAGTTATGGGGGACTTCAATTGCAAAGAAATTTGTTGGGACAGCATGACAGTGCAAGGAGGAGATGACTCGTGGGGCAATGTACTGCTAGATATGACCATGGAGTACACAATGACCCAATGGGTCCATGAAAACACAAGGTACAGAAATAATGAAGAGCCATCGAAACTAGATCTAATATTTACAACAGAGCCTGAAATAGTGCATAAAGTCCAGTATGAGACACCAATTGGAAAGAGTGACCATGTACTCATCGAAACTATACTAAAGGAAGAAATAGACATAGAGAGGAACGAAAAGCATAGGAAAGGAAGACTGAGGTACAACAAAACAGACTTTACAAAACTAAAGACATTCTTCCGGAATGCAAACTGGGAAATATTTTACAGGGAAGAAACAGCAGTGGAAGAGAAATGGAATATATTGATGGAAAACTACAATGAAGGGGTAAACAGGCATGTACCAAGACAAAAGCGAGAGAGAGAGTACATTAAATGTTGGTTCAACAAAAGATGCAGTGAGGCAAAAGACAGAAGGGACAAAGCTTGGAAAAAGTGGAGAAAAGACAAAAAACAAAGCAAATGGCAAATTTATGTTAACTATAGAAATGAGTATGTTAATGTGAGAAGAGAGGAGAAAAGGAACCATGAGAAGGATATTATAGACAAATGCAAAGAGCAACCCAAACTATTCTATCGGTATGTGAATGGTAAACTTAAAAACAAACAGGAATTGGTGAAACTATGCCAAGGAAACATAGAATACACAGAAGATTTAGAGATGGCCGAAGTCATGAACAATCACTTTAAATCTGTTTTCACCAGAGAGAAAATACCGAATTGTGACATAGACAAAAACAAGAAATCTCCCCTCATGAATGAGTTTACAGCATCACTAAAGGAAATATCAGAACATTTATCAAGGCTGGATGTCAGAAAATCACATGGCCCGGACGGTATTGCAAATTGGATTCTAAAGGAGTGCAAAGAAGAACTAACAGACAAAATACACATCTTAATAAACAGCTCACTCAAAGAAGGAAAGATACCCGAGGACTGGAAAAACGCTAACATTGTACCAATACACAAAGGAGGAAACAAAGAAGAACCCACCAACTATAGGCCAGTATCACTAACAAGCACCATTGCCAAAATTTGTGAGAAAATAATCAAGAATAGATGGGTAAAACATCTGGAAGACAATGACATATTAAACCCAAGACAATTCGGATTCAGACAAGGAAGATCATGCTCCACAAACTTAATATGCTTTTACTCAAGACTAATAGACATAGTGCAAGAAAGAAATGGATGGGCTGATTGTGCATTCCTAGACTTGCAAAAAGCCTTTGACAAAGTACCACACAGAAAACTACTAAAAAAACTGGAACACATAGGAGGAATACAGGGAAACCTACTAAAATGGATAGAGGACTTTCTGACTGGTAGAAAGATGAGAGTAGTGCTCAGAGAAAAATATTCAGACTGGAAAGAGGTGATCAGTGGAGTACCGCAAGGATCTGTGCTGGCACCAATAATGTTTGCTATCTATATGAATGACATGGATGAGGACGTGAACTGCTACATGAGCTTCTTTGCCGATGACGCCAAACTGCTAAGGAAAATAGAAACTGATGAGGACTGTGAAGCACTGCAAGAAGACCTAAATAGGGTATGGAACTGGAGTCAGAAATGGGAAGTGGACTTTAATACTAAGAAGTGTAGCATAATGGAGTTTGGAAAAAGCAAAAACAGAATATCAGGAAAATATACAATTGGAACCAAAGAAGTAAAGAAAGTAGGATCCGAAAAAGATTTGGGAGTAATTATCACGAACGACCTGTCCTATGATATACAGATTAACAAAATTGTCGGGGAGACTTACAATTTGCTAAGATCAATAAAAGTGGCGTTTACATACTTGGACGAAGACATGATGAAAAAAATATTGGTTACATTGATAAGGCCTAGATTAGAGTATGCAGCGACATTGTGGTCCCCCAGTACCAAAAAGAATATAAAGAAAATAGAAAGAATCCAAAGAGCAGCTACAAAAATGGCACCTGCACTTGCAAACCTATCATACGAAGAGAGATTGGCTAAACTGGAGTTACCGACACTGGAGCAAAGAAGAGAGAGAGGTGACCTATTGACCATCTACAGAATCATGAAAGGCACAGAGGTACTCGATAGTGAGAACTTACTTAACTGGGACAAAAGAAACACAAGAGGACATGGAAAGAAAATAAAAAAACATAGCTATAGAAGAGAACTGAAGAAAAACAGTTTTCCTCATAGAGTTTTGGACACTTGGAACAAACTGGACAATGAAATAGTATGCGCAAAAACCATTCATGAGTTTAAAAACAAACTAGACACTGCAAGATACAAAGGCGGGACAACACGAGCATAGCTCCCCTTCCCGCAAAATACAACTAGGTAAATACAACTAGGTAAAATATAACCTCCTCTTAGCATCCATTCCCAGATGTCTATTTCTCATTACACTTTTTAATCCACCAAGGCATTTACTCGCTTCTCTCAATCTACATTCTACAGCCACCTCCACTCCTCTCTTTTCCATCACATTTGCACCTAAGTATCTAAAACTATCCACTTCCTCCAGTCGCTCTCCCTTAATGCTCACTTCCAGCCTACTGTCACTCTCTCCCCTTGTACATCTCATCACCTTACTTTTGCCCACATTTATCTTCAGCTTCCTTCTTTCACACACCTTCTCAAACTCTGTTACTAACTTCCTCAATCCCTCCTCTGATCCTGCTACAAGCACAGTGTCGTCAGCAAACAACAGCTGGCTCACCTCACACTTTTCTCCATTTTCTTTAATCATCTCCAACCCCTGACCCACTACCCTTGCATTCACCTCTCGCACCACCCCGTCCATGTAAAGATTGAACAGCCAGGGCGACATAACACATCCCTGACGAAGTCCCACCTTTACCTCAAACCATTCACTCTCCATTTCTAATCCTAATGTAAGCTTTACTATTCTCATAAAAACTCTTGACTGCTCTTAACAGCTTTCCTCCTATCCCATATATCTGCAATACCTCCCACAGTGCCTTCCTGTCTACCTTGTCATAAGCCTTTTCCAGATCCATAAAAGCCCAAAACACATCCTTACCTTTTCCTATAGCTTTCTCACATATCTGTCTTACCACAAAAATCTGATCTACACATCCCCTACCTGTCCTAAACCCACACTGTTCCTCACCAATTACTCCCTCTGTTCCTCTCCTAATCCTCTCAATCAAGACCCTCCCATAAGCCTTCCCAACTACACTCAACAAGCTGATACACTCACACTTGCCCCCCTTTCCTTTGTAAAGCGGGACTATACAAGCACTCCTCCAGTCCTCCAGCACTCTACCCTCTCTCCAGCAAACATTAAATAACCTCACCAGCCAGTCCACCATAACTGTACCTCCTTTCTTCAGACATTCTGCATGGCATCCATCCAACCCAGGTGCCTTACCTGCTCTCATCATCTTAACAGCTGCTTTCACTTCATCCCTCCCTATTTCTCCTCCATTTTCCTCACTCATCACTCTCATTTTCTTAGCGCTTCCCACTGCAACTACCTTTCCCTCCCTATCCTCCTTCACATTTAACAACTCCCTAAAATACTCTGCCCACCTTCCTCTCACTGCCTTCTCTTCCATTATCATCTCTCCATCTGCACCTTTTACTTTTTCTTCTCTACTTGATTCGCCTCCTCTTCCTCTTTTAATTTCCTTCCAAAACATCTTTTTATTACTTTCAGAATTTTCTCTCTCACTCCCCATTTTACATCTGCTCTCCTCTTTGCTTCCTTTATCTTATGCTCAACTTCCTTTCTCTTTACTTTGTACCTCACATATGATTCCCTCATCCTAATTTGTAGCCAATCTATGAATACCTGCTTCTCTTCTACACCCTTCTTTGCTTCCTCATCCCACCACTCACTACCCTTCCTTCTATTTCCTCCCGCCCTCATTATTCCACACACCATCTTTGCACACCTTATGACTCCCTCCTTGAACCATCCACATTCCTCCTCCATTCCTAGTTCTGCTCTATCCTTTACTCTCTCACACTCCTCTCTCAACTTTTTCTTATACTCATTCTCCTTTTTTTCTCATTGAAGCAGTTCACTCTAAGTACCTCCCTACCTTCTACCCTTCCTCTTTCTCCACTCTCAATTTACCTTCCACCAGGAAATAATCTGATATTCCCCCATTCTCTCCCTTAGAACATGTACATGAATGAACAGCTATAAAAAAATAATTATTCTGCGATTATTCACCTTATAATTATTTACCTTGAAGAACACATGTGAACTGAGTGGCGGGTCATGCTGCCCACGTGGGATGCGGGCAGCATGGGCCACGGGATGCATTAGTGGCTTTCCAATGGGTAAAAATTTATTTTTTCTTTCATTTTTTTTTCCAATTGGAATCCGTGAATAGTCAAAACCGCAGATAAAAGACCTACGAATGAGGGATGACTGTATATACATACACACATAATATAGTCAGCTCCCTGTTAATGTGAGGAAGATGTGTTAATGGAAATAGTGTTAATGGAACATAATTTCTCCATAAGAAATAATGGTAATAGTGGGGGTTATGTTCCTGGACAACGGGAAAGTCCGTCTATTTTGGGATTTTATTACAAAAAATCCTAAACAAACACACTATTAATAAATTTGAAGATTACAGAAACAATAAAAACACACATTCTTACTATATTGGTATTTATTGTGTAGTAAAATAACATTTTTTATGCATGTAAACATTATGACGCATCACTACCATCACTGTCGCTTGCCGTGCTCCCGTCCCCAACCTCACTCCCCTCTCCTTCCTCGCCCTGCTCTCCCTCCTTGCCTCGCCCTGCCTCCTCACCTCCCTCTCCCTCCTCGCCTCGCCCTGCCTCCTCTTCCTTGACTGTCTTATTTTGAAAGAAATGGTGGAATTTTGTCTGTCTTCTTTTTCTTCTTTTGATCTAATATCACTTTGTAACAGTTCAGCTCTGACATAACTATTTTGGCCACTGTTGCACTTCTGTTAATATTCGGAGCTTTGGCTTCCAAGATAGCCAGTCCTTCTTGTATAAATGAGTGCTTTTTCGAGATCACTTTTGGTCAAAACTCTCTCAGGCTCCGGGGTTTCTGATATAGGCCGAGATGCAGCTGCCTCCAACTCTGCAGTCTGTATCATCTCCATCTCTAACAGTTCTTTGTTAGTCAGCTCCACTGTGTGCGATTCTAGCAGTTCATCAATGTCCTTCTGCTCAAGTTGGTCAAACCCAGCTTCCCTGGCTTTGTCAAGACTTTCCTTGTTAGCTTTAGAGACATTTTCTTGGATGTCAAAGCCGACGAAATTGTACACCAGCTAAGGACAGATGTTTCCAAACCCCGTTTAGGCATTTCCTTGGCACTTTCTCCCAAGATTCTTTATCCCTTTCAGCGTGATAATTCGAAAGTCGGTTCGCACCCCCCAGTGGTTTGCTGGTTTGATTTACCCGCGCTGCCAGATGTATGAGAATTTGTAAACGGTAACGCGGTGAATGTAGGCTGCCCTTCCTCTTTGGTAGAATGCCGTACAATTAACTCAATCAAATTGTGCGTTCTTTATCAGATAAAATAAATATCTGAGCATATACATAGATACTTTTACTTCGTCACCCTAATGAAAATATGTATAATCAGATTGTGCTTTATTACATATACACAGGTACATTTTACTTCGTCAGACTAATGGAAATACGCAGTCATGACTAACCATATGAAAAAATAGATGGTCATCTTTCTCTTGCCACAAGAAACAGAATCGTCAGTAGCATACAGTAACTCAAAACACTAGTGGCAATTCAGATGTGGTGTTACCCCATCAGATTCGTCAACTACAAGAAGTACACACTGTCATTAGTCATGTATGTATGGCTATATATATATATTATATATATATATTATATATATATATTATATATTATATATGTATATATATTATATATATATTATATATATATATATTATATATATCTACATATATATACATATATATTATATATATATCTTATATACATATATATATATATATATATATATATATCTATATATATTATATATATATATTATATATATATATATTATATATATATATATATAAAGAGGGAGCATGCACTCGTCTCGTATTTAGTTGAGAAAAAATGTAGGCGATTGTAAAGGCACGACTTATAGATAAGTTGGCTATCAAGCACAAGTAATGATGAGTGTACAGACGTATGCATGTAAGTGTATTTACTAAATGTATTTATTAGATGAGTTTTATGAGAAAGATTCGAACTTACCACGTGTAGTCTCTTTTTTTTTTAGTTCAAACGCAAACTGTAGTTTTTTTCTTTGAACTCTCTAAATTCTCAATGCATATCACCCTCTCAATTGCTATATGGTCAACCATCCTGGCGTAAACAGTATAAAGGATGTCACCTTACGGAAGGTTTTATTCCAATTCTAAGCATCGGCTCGCGCCAGCACACCCTAAAAATGCAGCAGATGTTCGATGACCCTCAACTACCATGTGTGTGTGGTTGTAAATTCCACTGAATATACAAATACAAAATATATCTGGATACATAACTCCTGTGTATCTTCTATAGATGATAAGGAAGTCAAGCAAATGTGAGGAAACAAAAATAAGGTAATGCAGTACTATGTGGAGGTATTATTTATAGATACAGAACATAAACTATATATCATATTACATGAAAAGGATGTCAGGCAAATGTGAGGATACAAAAATAAGGTAATGCAGTACTATGTGGATGTGTCATTTTTAGATACAGAACATAAACTATATATCACATTATATCACAGTTCCCCTACATAAGTCTTGCCTTTGTCACCATTTATTCTCTCCTCAAAAGTTGGCCAAAGTATGGTATTCTCGGAAACATTCTGGGAGACAAAGACCTACACCACACTCGCTACACATCCAGTGCGTAGTTTGGCGTTTTCTATTGCGTCTGACACTGTGTGCACATACATGGCAACGCCTCCGCGGCTTAGAGCTGCCATTTGAAGCAGGGACTTCCGAAGGGAAGTGCCGTGCCACTAGTCTTGTCGGATTTGAAAGAACATTTGGACTTCTGCCTGGTCTCCTGTTATATGTATGGTGACTGAATCTTACAATGATTTGCCTTATAATTGCTTTACTGAAATCTGCAAATGGTGGCTTATTTCCTGTTCTTACTAGAAACATATAATATGAATTTAGGACAGTCATGTCAAGAATATGAAAAAATAGTTTTTTGTACCACTTTTGAGACTTTCTCATGCAATCAACATTGCTGATCATCGTGTCAACCATATCAACGCTTCTGGCTTTATGTGTATATTCAACTACAGCAGCAGGTTTCTGGATTAGATCTCCAGTAGCATGATTTCGTTTACCTGTGTTTACCATTTCGTCTGCATGTATTGATGTTAGTATATGTACAACACGTTTGTCACGCCATTTTATACACATTACTCCGTTATTGTGAAGTGACATCATTTCACCACGCCTTACATTTGGAAACGTTGGCATTTTTTTCCTTCTGGCCTGCACCGTTCCACATGCACCAGTCTGGTGGCCATGAAGAAAATGAAACAATGTAGGACTAGCGTACCAACTATCCATATACAAATTGTGTCCCTTATCCAGATAAGGCATCATCATTGTTTTTACCACTGATCCCGAATAGCCTAGTTCACTGTCAAAATTCAGATCTGTGCCACCACCAGTGTACAGAATGAAATCCAAAATGTAGCCACTCTCTACATCACAGAGAGTGAAAAGTTTCATCCCAAACCTATGACGTTTTAGAGGCATGAACTGACGAAATGATAGTCTACCCCTCCACAGAACAAGACTTTCATCAATGCAAAGATCACGGAATGGTTTGAATTTGGAGGAAAATTTTTCTCTAATATCTTCTAATACAATTCTAATTTTTGCTAACTTGTCACCCTCCATTTGTGACCTGTTATCACAGAAATGTAAATGCTTCAGCATTAGTAAAAATCTGTCATAGGTCATAAATTGTGTGAATCCTGGAGTTGAAAACAGGGAATCTTTTGCCCAGTAATCTTTCATTCTGTTCTTCTTTACATGAGCCATAGCCATTACCATACCGAGAAAAACGTACATCTCATCTATGTTAGTAGGAACCCATTTGCGTATTCTACTATATAATGGAAATGTTTTAGTCTGCATTAGGAAATCATTGTAACTATTAGTTTCTTGTACAATTTTTTCCACAAGGTTGTTATAAAAAAATTCAAGGAAATACTCTAATTCTTCTGAGTCATCAGTAACAGTACACTCATCAGATATTCCTACATCCTCTGTGAAAGGAAATAAAGTTGGAGTGAATCTGCTGGAACTCCATCTTGGGGTCTCAAGCCTATCAATTGCCGAGTTCTCCCGCGGCTGTACGTGCTCCCAAACCAGGCAGCCTCTCGCTGTAGCTGCATCCTCTCCGCTTGTAGAAGCACCTACGGTTGCAGTGGACTCGACTACAAAAAAAGTTTAGACTAAATGTTACTTTTCTAGAACGTTGATAATAAATCAACAGTGGTATAAGCATTTGCAACAAAATCATAATAGATTAGGAGTTGCGGGACTGAAACCTATGATCAGGAAAAACCTTCATGATAGAAGCCAAAGTAACGTTGAAAGCCACGGCGAGCACTGTTACAGTGACAAGAATATCTTATTTGAAAATAAAAAAGTTTTCCCTACGAAGAAAATTAAAACGAAATGAGCAAAGGAAATTATTTAGCTTGATCAGAATAATGCCGTGGACCAGAACGTCAACCGTTACACTTTCTTACAGGCAAGACAGCAACGACGGTTAGCAGTGACGTAATGTCGCTTACCTTTTGCCTAAGCTGTTTTTCGTGGGTTCATGTTGACGGGTATATTGTATGTATATTGATACATGTCATCTATATGAATGAGTTAATACGGTGTTAGAAATAAATAATCTGGAATTTATAGACCTCTAATAAATAAAAATGTAAATCTCATCAAAATTCTTATATTTGTAAAGCGGAGTTCTCACCTCCCGTGTAAGTTTTTTGTATTCTATTACTGAAGCTAAATTTTCGAAATAATAAATTTCATATTCTGAACTCGTAATTCGATGCTTATGTCCTTTGCCCTATGCTGATAATCTAGACGTATAAAAGCTAGGTAACTATTCTATTTCTCAATGAATGAACAGTATTTCTGAATGAATAATCTAACTCCCGTTTACCTAAATTACTAAACTCACCTGATTCTTCGCTCCTAACTCTAACACGCTTTGACCCTGGTGTTATTATTGTGCCATTTATGGAATCCTCACTGGCAAGGTCTGGAAATGTGTATGATTCGGAAGTCGTACAGCATTGCACATAAAGTAATTTTATGGCTTATTAGACTATGATAAACGTCAACTGAAACAATTTTATTAACACATCAATTTATTAAAAAAAATAGGCGTTACTTACCGCTTTCATAAAGTAATTCTTCGTTTATATATAGACGATCGGACTGATGAGAGCCATCAGAACCATATAAGGAGTCATTGTCGCTTAGAAGCATAACATCGTCCTGCTCATCAAATTCGTAACAGTACCCCTTTGACATCTTGATTGCAACTAACGTGGTGGGCGTGGCCTCGACTCAGTGACAGGTAAGATGCCAGATACCGCCATACAGCCGCAGTTATATTTGCCTACACAAATTACTCCTTTTTACTAATTTCGTGATTGATTATGACTGGAACACTGTGTAAAAAATACTAGATAAAGTAGGTATGGATGGAAAATATGACTATCCCCTTAGAGACGTGATGGGAAGAATCAGTACTCAAAAAAAAAAAAAAAAAAAAAAAAAAAAATCTTTCTGGCACAGAACGTGTGCCATACCCACCAGAGATGGATTTAAGTACTGGCACAGATGCTGTGACGCAACCGCTGAAAGGGTTAATGAAGCGGAGAGCATCTTTGATGGTAAACTGCTTCCAATATTCCTTCATGGTCATCTTGTCTTTTTGTGTCCTCTCAACCATGTCAATCAGGGTGGAACGTAGATAATACGACTTGAAGGTTTTAATAATTCCTTGGTCACATGGCTGCAGCATGGAAGTGGTGTTTGACATAAAGAAAGCGAGCTGGATGTTGTTTGAGAGATTTTCTATTGACGGGGTATGGCTGGGAGCTTTATCCAAGAGAGGAGAATCTTGAAGGGAATCTCTTCCTCGCAATAAAGTTCTAACTCTTTCTCCAATTTCCCAAAGTAGTCCTTGAATATGCTCCCTGTCATCCATCCTTTTTTGTTGGGATACCAGTAGCAGGGTAGGAAGGTCTTGATGTAGCCCTGTGAAGACTCAAGAACAAACAAAATTAGTTTAGCGTGCCGTAAATTATGAGTTGGTGACACAATTTTCTTTTTTGTTTTGGTGCATGAAAAAAATGAGCATTTACAATATCTGTATAAAATTTCAAAGCTTTCATGACTAATAATCAACATCCATACATACACACCTTCAATGCTCGTGGATTTTCCGAGTGGTAGACAAGGGCAGGTTTCAGCTTGCAGTCTCCCTCTGCATTGGCACCGAACAAGAGCGTAAGACGATCCTTGGAGGCCTTAAATCCAGGTGCAGTCGTCTCAACTGAGATATAGGTCCACTTAGGCATTTTTTTTCCAATATAGACCTGTCTCATCTATATTAAAAATCTGCTTGGAAGTGTAGCCACCTTCCTTGATGATGGTCTTGGGGGTAGCTGGATACGTTTTGGCTGCTTTCACATCGGCAGATGCAGCTTCCTCAATCATCTTGAGATTGTGGAAGCCATATTGTTTCTTGAACCTGGAGGACCACCCAGAACTGGCATTGAAGGTCTTGGCTTTGTCTTTGTCTTCCTCATTCTTGTCTTGCACATCCTGGTAGAGACTTAGAGCTTTAGCTTGTATGATAGCCATGCTGATAGGGACATTATGCTTGTTTTGGTTTTGGATCCATTGTGCCAATAACTTCTCCATCCTCTCCATCTCCATGGATCTTGCTAGGGAACATTGTGAAGAGGAGGCTGATGTACCAGCTACAGAACAATATGAGAAGTTCTTTCACTCCAATCATAACAAACCAACACTTCTAACTTCTTTTCTATGGTCACAAGTTTTCTTGACCTCTTTGCTGCACTCTCCTTTAGGGTACCAGGATGCTTGGGTGCCATATTACATGAATTTATGTAACACAAAACTTTGATAAAATTGTTTATGAGTTCCACATGCTGTGAGGGCTGGCTTCTCACTGAGGACAAGAGGCAGAGAGTGGGAGCGCAGGAGTCAGAGCATCTCTCCCTTGCTCTGGCAGCGAGATATTCAACTACAGTAGGCGGGAAATTCAACTCTCATAACATTGAACATTTCGTGTTATCAGAATATATATCAATAAATTTTAAATTGTGTAAGATCGAAATTGTGTTAACAGAACTCGTGTTAACGGGGAGTTGACTATATACATATATATATATATATATATAATACATACATACATACAAAACTCATTACATATATAGAGATATGAAGGCAGGTTAAGAAGGTGCATAGTCAACTGACATTAATAAATTTAAGAAAGATATGGGTATAGGGAAGATTGTAAGACATATAGTGTGGATAAATTAATTAATGACGAAGTCACCTGGGTAAAGATGGAATGTGTGCAAGAAAAGAAAGTCACATCAAAAAGACTAAATAATCCTAGCTTCAAAATGGAACAGAACCAAACACGGATCCATAAGTGATTTCAATCTCATTTTTTTGCACAATCACTTTAAAGTTTTTGAACAAGATGAGGTGTAAGCATCTTGAAACAAATTCATGAATACAATTTTGTCTATAGCAACTTAAAAATGATATAATACCTATTCATTAAAAGGTTTGTTCCATGAAGAATTTAGACAAGTTACAGTCACGTTAGAAAGTCTCAAACAAGGAGCTTATCTAATCTTTCTTTCTCCTTCCCTACCCATGACAGGTGGAAGGACGGAGTTTATCCAAGAGTATACAGTTATCCATCCTCAAACTACCCCATCAACTACTTATCTACACATTTCTACCTTTCCATCTGTTCTGAGTAGAGAAGAGAAAGGAAGGGTTAGGTTACCCTTGGTTACCGTAAGACTTTTAACATGACTGTACCTATAATTGCATACCACTAATGTAAAGCATAAGTCCTCCACAAATTGTTATGCGTGGCTGCGCATTGCTATTAGCCTATGTGACTACATCAACAATAGTTTTAATCTCATGCGATTATCATAATGTATGCTGAACAAAAAGAAAGACTGATACATAAACATTCTTTGGGATTGACTTAATTTTCATACAGGTTAGTACTTAGTAGTAGTATATCTAGTGCAGCCTAATTCTTTGATTATCATGCCTACTGTCAAATTCGTCAACAAAACAGTCTAAATCAATACTCTCAGCTCGTGCACTTTCAATAGACAGTAGAGTAGTGCAATGTTACTCAATCTAGCACTGATCATTGAATTTCTAAGAAATGTTTTAACTAATTTCATTTTTGAAAAACTTCTCTCACAAGAAGCACTCGTAACCGGAAGAGTGATAGAAATCAATAATAATCTGTATAGACAGTCAAATGCAGCCTTATAGGGACTTAGAAATGACTGGAATTGTGTTATTGATATAGGCTGCATTGGCTCTTTCATGAGCAATTTCTTGACCAGAGGGATCTTGTGTTGTAGATTACTTTCGTTGACAGAATATGCCTTTGCATATGCCTTTAAAGCTTATTCAAGCAAGAATGCCTCCCCTCCAGGATACAGTGCTGAAATACCACAAAAAATTTCATTTGATTCTTTGGAGAAACGACTGTCTAATTCATGAATCAAACGGTCTAGAGTTTCATAGAAGATCCTGATGTGTTGCACATAACTTGGATCAGAAGGTCTTTGACCAGATGTTTCAAGCATAATAAATTCATCAAGCTTTCGAGGTGTCTTTATCCGTTTTCTTGTAGTTGTTGGTGCAATGCAGCATTTCCTGCAGAGTTCATTGGCCTTCTCAGAGTTATGGTCATTCAAGTCAGCATTACGTGCATCAACTAAATCTTTATGGAGAGATGATATTAGCTTTGTTGCTTTTCCCAAGTCTGTTAGTTTGTCCTGTAGCAATTTAGATACTTTGTTAATTTTTCCAAGAATATCTGAAAAGAAATGCAGTAAGTAAACAAACTTTGCATCAATCTGAGCAAGTAATCCGTGAGCGGATACAGCTCAAGCTCCAATGTCGTCCGCAGAAGTTTTCTTCAAAAGTTTCTTTATGCATTCCAGACGAAGTAGAGCATTTTCACATGATGTGGCCCGACACCACCATCTTGTATCACTGAGATGCTGCAGTTCTCTTACTTGTTCTTCAGGAAACATTTCAGGCTGTATCAAAAGGAATTTCTCATGAACTACAGAGTTCCTAGCAAAGATATAAAGTTCTTCAAGCAAACAAGAATTCAGCAGCTTGGGGCACATACTTTGCAAAATTTATCAACACTAAATTGGGCCTGTGTCCATGGCAGTGTATATAGTATGCAAAAGGAGCTTTATCACAAATTCATTTCTGAACACCACTGATCCCTCCACTTATCACTGATGATCCATCAAATCCTAAGCCTACAAGAGAAGATTTGTAATCTAACCCCAATTGGTCCAAACTTTTCAAGATTATATCTGTGATACACGCAGCATTCAACAAGTCCATCTGAGAGAAAGAAATGAAGCATTCCTGAATACAATTTGCTATTTCATCATAAAATCTAACAACTAATGCCAACTGTTCTGCCTTACTAACATCCTTGGCTTCATCAACTTGAACAGAAAAGTAATGACATGACCTAACTTTTTCTGCAATTTCGTCCCTCACCATATATGCAAGTGTGTCAATCATCTCATTTTATATTGCAGAACTAGTGTATTTTTCATTATTTGGACCATTTCTGACTCTATCAGCTATAATAGAATCATGTTTACCAGTGAACCTGAGGAACTTCCAAACATTTCCTGGATTCAGTTCATCATCACCTCTATGTCCTCTGGGAAATATCTTGTGTTACTGTCAACAGGATTATTTCACCTAATATCTTAATGTAATGACGATTTTTACGAACTTTCTTTTGGTATGCCTCACTTATACACTGAGCAACTGATGTTTTATCAGCTTTATTTCGTTGGTAGTCAGCCCGTGCAATACAAGAAGATTTGTGGCACTATGAGGAAATGTGCTTTTCAATAGCACCATCTTTTCCATGGGCTTTCTTCCATTGTCGGAAGCCATTCTTTATGAATGCTGCATCTGCATTGCCATAGGCTGGTGGTGCAAAGTGCCTGCATGCAAAACAAGACATTGCATCTCGTTCTTTAGAATATTCTGCCTATTCATATTTGTCGAACCAAGCACCCACAAAGGAACGACCATGAGACTTTCCTTCAGAATGTTTTGGATACTCTTTCAAGCATAGCTGGATAGGATTCTCAGAAGCAGATTGAGAAATGTCAGCAGGTGCAGCAGCAACCCTTTTTTTCCGTTCCTTTGTTGGATGATCATGTGATGAGCTTGATCTTGCAGAATAAGTAGTACTTTCACGATCAGTCTCCCTTTGACTTCTTAGCAGGTTTATCAGCTTTTCTCTAGTTTGATAAGATTTCTCTCGATTACATAAGGACATCCTGAAAAAAACAACATAAAAATATGATCTAATAATTTTCACGTGCACAGGAAAAGAAAATTCCTAAGCTCAATCGGCTTGCGTTTTTCTGCATGTGTCTCAGGTATTTTCACTTTTCAGAATATCCAGACACTGCAACACTATCTTAAAATGTTAAACACAATGATCTTTTTTTAACCAGAGACATTTTAGCCTACTATGAAAATGAGCATTTTACCTACATACTTTAACATAGTGATAATGCAACCTTTGTTCTTCATTACTGAGGAAAAAGTATTGTATGTACATACTTACAATCCATTTCCATGAAATGTTATCTAATACAATAATTATGTGGCTCCTAAAACGGATTCGTGGGAATAGAGAGAACACAAAAATATGTTAGAAGACACAAGTATAACACTAAATAAGATAGTGGAAGATGTAGGAAGAATAGTTATAATGGGTGACTTTTATTGTAAAGAAATCTGCTGGGAAGAGAGGACAGTGAAGGGTTGAGATGACCTATGGGGAAATGTACTACTTGATATGATTATAGAACATACAATGACGCAATGGATCCAAGAGAATACTAGGTATAGAAATGAGGAAGAACCATTGAGACTGGACCTAATAATCACATCAGAACCTGAAATAGTGGACAATATTGAATATAAGATGCCAATAAGTAAAAGTGACCATATATTGGTTGAACTGGAACTAAATGAAAACAAATACATGTAAAAAAACAAACAATATAGAAAGGGAAGATTGATGTATGGAAAAACAAATTTTGATGAAATAAGAGAATTCTTTCAAAAAGCAGACTGGGAAAGGATACACAAGGAGGAAACAACAGTAGAAGAGAAATGGAATATTTTGACAAAAATTTATAAAGGAGTGGAAAAGTATGTTCCCAGACAAAAACAAGAAAAAGGATATGTAAAGTGTTGGTACAACAAAAGATGTAGGGAGTTAAAAGACAAAAGGGATAAAGCTTGGATAAAATGGAAAAAAGACAAAAGACCTGAAAAATGGAAAATGTATACTATAGAAATCAATATATATAAGTGTGCAGAGAAGAAAGAGAAATTACAAAAAAGATGTCAGAAAAATGTAAAGATCAGCCAAACCTATTTTACAGATTTGTAAAGAAACTGAAAAACAAACAAGAATTAGAGAAACTACAACAAGGAGGAGTTGAATACACAGAGAAAATAGAAATGGCAGAAATTATGAACAAGCAATTTAAATCGGTGTTTACAAGGGAGAACATACAACTTAGAGATGTCAAGTGGGAGGAGAAAGTCCCCCCATGAAAGAGATAGAAGTAACAAGGCAAGAAATGATGAATCACTTGAGTAATCTCGATGTCAGAAAATTGCATGGTCCAGATGAAATGGCAAACTGGATTTTGAGAGAATGCAGGAATGAACTAACAGACAAAATACATAGTCTAATAAGCAGTTCATTGAAAGAAGGAAAAGTCCCAGAAGATTGGAAAAGAGCAAATATAATAACTCTAACTCGTCGTGACATATCCTCTTGGACTTCGGCAACCATGGAGCGCCACCGTTCACGGTCCCTAGTTACTTGTAACATCTGTGCTGGTTTGAGTTGTTTTCCCGTCGCCCTCATCAGCCCGTCCATATACTTCTCCCTCTGCTTTCCTCTTGCTCTCCTTCCCTCCACCATTCCCGTCATCACCACCTCTTCCAACCCTTCCCTCCTCATTATATGTCCTAAGAATCGCAACTGTCTTTTCCTTATTGTTGTCATCAATTCCCTATCTGTCTCCATTTCTCTCAATACTTCTTCATTTGTTTTCTTCGCTGTCCATGGTACTCTTAATACTCATCTCCATATCCACATTTCTGCTGCTTCTAAGTTTTCCTGCAATTTTTTGCTGATTGTCCACGCTTCTGAACCGTATAATAGTGTTGACCATATCAATGTTTTAACTGTTCTCCTTATATCTGTAGACATTTTCTTGTTTGTTAAAACCCCTTTCATTTTCTGAAACGTGCTTTTAGCTGTTGCTATCCTTGATTTTTATTTCTTTTTCACATCTACAATCTTCTGTCAATACGCTTCCCAGGTATGAAAATTTGGTTACTTGTTCTATTCTTCTCCCTGCTATTTGTACTTGCACTCTTGGTGGATCTGTTTTACTGGCCACTAGTATTTTAGTTTTCTCCATATTTACATTTAAACCTTTCTCCTCACTAGCTCTTACGGTTACATTCAATAGATGTTGCAGTTTTTCTTCTGAGTCAGCCACCAATACCATGTCATCAGCATATCTGATATGATTTATATTAAATCCTCCAATTTTAATCCCTTCCATTCCCTCTAATTCCTTAAGGATCATCTCCCCATATAAATTGAATAAATCTGGAGACATAACACAGCCTTGACACACTCCCCTCTTTATAGTTTGAAATTCTGTTCTTCCTCCCTGTACCCTCACTGCTGCTCTTTGTTTCCAATACAAATTTCTGATGATACTCATGTCTTTGCTATTTATATCCACTCTTTCCAAAATATTTATCAAATCCTCATGTCTTACCCTATCAAATGCCTTCTCTAAGTCAACAAAGCAAAGATATACATTTTGTTGTTTTTCTATCATCCTCTCCATAATCGTTCTTATTATAAAAATTGCATTTGCTGTTCCTTTCCCTTCTATGAAACCAAATTGCTCCCATGAAACTTGTTATCTCACTTTATTTCTTATTCTATTTAAAACTATCCTTAATATAATTTTGGTTATTTGACTCATGATACTGACTGTGCGATGTTTACTACATTCCATTGTTCTGTTTATCTTTGGTAGTAGTATAAAAATCGAGTTACACATATGTTCCGTTATTGTACCCTTTTCGTAAATTTGGTTTATTAGACTAGTGAGTTTTCTTATTGCAAAATCCCCTAATGCCTCTAACATTTCAATCATCACACCATCCTCACCCATGGCTTTCCCTTTTTTCATTTTCTTCATTGCAGATTTCACTTCCTCTTCCATTATTTCTTCCCCATTTAGATATCTATAATTTTCCTCTTCTCCTTCTTGTCTGTCGTCCTCAAATAGGTCTCTTACATACTCCTCCCATCTATGTTTAATATTTTCCTTGTCCATTAAAACCTTTCCTTCTCTATCTTTGATTGCCCCCCCATTACTCCCTTTCCTCTTGGTAATTTCTCTAATCTTATCATACATCATTTTTTAATCCCTTTTTTCAAGGTCCTCAATTTCCCTACATTGTTCATCAAGCCAACTCTCCTTGGCATCTATACACTTCTTTTTTATTTGTCTATTAAGTTCTCTATATTCATTTCTATCCCTATTTTTAGCTTCTCTTCTCTTATCCATTAGTTCGAATATTTCCTCTGTTATCCATTTGTTTTTCCTCCTTCTGTTTTCAGGAAGTACTTTTTTATTTCCCTCTTCTATTGCTTCACATAACCTTTGCCACTGAAACCCCGGATCATTTACATCCCCTTCTTCTCACAGCACTTTATATTTATTTTCTACTGTAACCAAATACCTCTGTTTCAAGTCTTCATCCATTTCTCAACACACTTACTTCTCTTCTCGGTTTCCCCATCTCCTTTCTTAATTTCTTCAATTTTATTCTAATATCTGCAACAACTGGCACATGATCACTATTACAATCTGCTCCTGGGTATGTTTTTACCTTTATCACTGCATTTCTAAATCTTCTGTTGATAGTAAAATAGTCTATTTGATTTCTTGCTGTATCTCCTGGTGCCTTCCATGTCCATAGCCTTCGCGGATGTTGCCTAAACCACGTATTCATTACTATTTGTTGATGTTCTATGCGCCAGCTTATCCATCTTTCTCCCCTGTCATTTCTCTCTCCTAACCCAAATGGCCCCACGACCTCTTCTTCTCCACCTGAACCCACTTTTGCATTTACATCACCCATAACTATCTTAACCTCTTGATTTCCACATTGTTTCATTGCTTGATCTAACTTATCATAGAAATCATCAACTATCCTTTCCTCTGCTTCTGCTGTGGGAGCATACACCTGTATTAAACATGTCAAAAGGTTTTCCCCTGAGTTTTACCAAGAGCACTCTGACACCGCCCAGAATCCCTTCATAGTACTAGCAACCTTTTTCTTCATCATTATTCCTACCCCTTTTTCAGCTCCTTCTCCTCCAGAATATACAAATACTCCATGCTCATTTTTCACCTCTCCCACTCTGGCCACCTAACCTCACTAAGCCCCATAACATCTATCTTCATTCTGTTCATTTCTCTCCATACCCCATAATATTTCCCTGCTTGGTGTAATGTTCGGACATTCCACGTAGCCATTCTCAACTTTTCTTTGGTTACAACAGTCGCCTGATAACGATCAGAAACCGCCTGCTGTACACTATGTTCCTGACCGAGCGAGGTAATCTCTCTCCTTTCTGGAAAAAGACTCCCATTCACGCTGTTCACTTCATTTACTCTTTGGTTTTGCTCCATAGTTAATCTTGGATAAATACGTAGTAAGGGCTCCAATCCTTTTCTACGGTGACTGGCCGATTGCCATTTACATGCCTGGTTCGCCCTAGATGTGCCGCCCTAGATGTGCCTTCCTGTATAATACAACTAGGTGCATACACCCACCACCTTGGTATTGCAGAGAGAGAATAGCTACTGCCTGGACTGTATCAGTGCAGGTTGTAGCCATTTGGATCAGAGCATCCTTGATTTAAGGTGTATAACAGGATTGATAGAAGCATTATGTAATGTGTTACAGATGTATGTGGTAGGATGAAATATGTTGAGGGCAGTCAAAAGTTTTTATGTAAGTAATAGAGCTTGTGTGAGTGTAGGGAATGGAGAGAGTGAATGGTTTGAGGTGAAGGTTGAGCTGCACCAGGGTTATATAATGTCACCATACTTGTTCAACATATATTTGGATGGTATGGTGAGAGAGGTAAACATAAGGGTGCTAGGGAGAGGTTTGTAGTTAGAGTGGAAGGAAGTGGGAGTTGATGCAGTTATTGTTTGCAGATGACACTGCTTATGGCTGAATAAGAGGGTAGACTAAAGCAGTTATTGGCAGAGTTTGGGAAGGTATTTGAAAGGAGAAAATTGAGAGTTAATGTGGGCAAAAGTAAGGTTATGAGATTTATGTACAAAGGGTGAGGATAGTTGTGGGTTAGAAGTGAGTTTAAAGGATGAGAGGCTGGAAGAATAGACAGCTTAAGTCTTTTGGGTCACACGTAGTAGGGAATGGGGATGGGGATGAATTACAGCATAAAGGAAGCAAGTAAATATAAGGATGGATTGAGTGTTATGAAAAGTAGGTATCTGCAGATGAATGCAGAGAGAAATCAATATAAAGAAATGATTGTACCCACAGCACTTGTGTGTAGCCTTCATGAGTGTCAAGATGGGAGGGACAGTGAATGGGTTTATGGATGGGTGTGGGATTTGATTTGACCATCCCTTATAAAGGGGGAAAGGGCCTCTTGGTATATGCATGAGTTATAATCATTGCTGTTATTTCATACTTTTCTTGGTACTTCTATGTGTGGGTGGGAGGGGCACAGATACATGCACCAAATACAGGCTTGGCAGGGACACTGGTTTAGTTGCCAACAACCTGACCATGTGGCCAGTAACACTGATCCACTTTGGGATGATAGAAATAGATTAAATCTATCAATCTGTTACCCCATTTTTCTCTTGCAGAAGACCTGTTGTTTCCATGAAACCAGTGTGGGGGTGACTATATATATATAATATATATACATATATATACATATATATATATATATATATACATATATATATATATATATTATATATTATATATACATACATATGTACATACATATACCAAGGCTTTTTCCCCCTTATAAGGGAGGTAGCCAAAAAGGAAAAGGCATTCAATCATTCCCACCCATTCCATCCCTGAATACACTCCACACCCCTCCACCCTCCCTCTCATCTTAGCACCTCCTGAATGACGGGTCATCCCTGCACCATGTCCACTGCCATGGGTCAGAAGCAGTGTCGCAAGACACAGCACATCCACAACAAGGGCGCTTCATTACATCGGCGACCCCCTTTCTCTGTCCCCCCATGCATAAAGGAGAAGACGGGGAGAAATCCCTTCGGGCTGCGTCAAAATTTGCTCACACATACTACCTCACCCCCCATTCCACCTCACCCCCATTCCACCTCATGCATCACAACATCATCCATATACAACCATTCTCCATTCACCCCTGTCTTCGTCTTCTGTCATTCCCCTCTTCCCCAAAGCCCCCTTCACCCCATCCATCCACCTCATCCTAGGACGTCCCTTCATGTTCATTCTCTCCACATCTGCCTTCCATACCTCTTTTACTAGTCTTTCTTCACTCATTCTTTCCATGTGTCCAAACCATCCCAATACTCTTTCATCAACCCTATCTCCCAACTCCCTTTCCACCCCTGTTCTCCTCCTCACCTCCTCATTTCTCACTCTATATGAAAATGCGCTCCCAAAATCTGTCCCGGATTTCTTAAGGTTCCAGATCTATGGTTGCCAGATTTTTTAATGTCAACCTGTACTGTATATATATATATATATATATATATGTATATATATATATATATATATATATATATATATATATATATATATATATATATATATAATATATATATACATATAGATATAGATATATATATATGTATATATATATATATACAGTACAGGTTGACATTCAAAAATCTGGCAACCATAAATCCAGAACCTTCAGAAATCCGGGACAGATTTCGGGAGCGCATTTTCATATTTCCCGCATTGGTGCGCCACTGTTTTCTGGAGCTGCCACTTATGCCAGAATCAGCTGTTGGTTCATGCTTCCAAGATGTAACTACCGTAATCCTGATGCCAAGGAGCTTTCATCAAGGTTAAATGAAGATGTTTTAACAGAATGGATGGATGTTGATGATAATGTGCCTACAGTTCATCATTACACTGATTCAGAAATTGTAGAGATGGTTAAAAATCTGGAGGGAAATGCCTGTACAGGTGGTGATAGAGATGAAAGCAGTGACGAAAATGAGGCAGATTTGAGGGAAAGAATCTCCATTGACAGGTTAATTGCGTTGACAACTGAACTGCTGGCTGGACTAGAGCAAAGAAGTTTTATAAGTGAACAAGAAATCATGAATGTTTACTTGCTCCAAGATAAACTTATTAAAGAAAGACCCAAGTTTATGAAGCAACGGACACTGCACGAGATATTCAAGAATATAGCTAGGAAGCAGGAAGCAGCAGCAGCAGCAGCTGTGTCCACTAGATAATCCACTCCCATCATCTTCAAGTCAACCAGATGTGCTGTCACCACAATCAACAGTTCCTCCATGAATTGAAGCTGTTCCTGTTGCCGATGATGTTGTCACTGTCAGTAATGATGATGATCCTGACAGCTCATCTGCTATTTAGCTTCTTTTCTCAAGAAGTACAGGGTACAGTACAGAATATTTTATTTAGTTTAATTAAGATTCTTAAGAGGATCAGTTTTATTTAGTTGAATTAAAATTATGTGTAAAATGCTCATCTGATATTTAGCTTCTTTCCAAAGAAGTACAGTACGGAGTATTTAATTTAGTTTAATTAAAATTCTTCGGAGGATCAGTTTTATATGTTTTATTAAAATTCTGTATAATTATCTTTACTGTATTTTTTTTAGTTCGTGAATAATAAAATTTCATTTGCTTTTCACTTAGTGTTTATTTTTTCCATAAAAGGACTGTACAGGTGGTAATTTTCTTTAAATATATACGGGGTACACCATACAAAATTATAAACTTCAAAAATCAGGCATTTTAAAAAATCCGGCAGTCCTCAGGTCCCGAGGTTGCCAGATTTTTGAATGTCAACCTGTATATATATATTTAGATAATGGTAATAATAATAATAAACATCTCAGTGGATAAATTTTCTCACTGAACTCCATGAAATAAGTAATCTGGAAATTCTTAGTACTAGAAACAATATTCTTCAGTCTTCTTGATGATGAAATACTAAGCTCAAATAATTTCCAAAAACCTAATATTGTATTGGTTACTAATGGGCAAATGAAAACAAGATTTTGACTACAAATGACTGAATTCCTTATTTGTAATATCCACCCTAAACAGGCTAAACTGCAAAAGGGCAAATCCATGAAAATTTAGGACTCTATAGTAACCATAAACTTACCACGTAAGAGCAAGAGTTTTTATTTTGTAAGTGGCTACTGTGGAGCCAACATTATTGTAGGCAGAGATGCGAAGTTGGTACTTGGTGTTAGGAGTCAAATTAAAGATCTTGTAGTAACCCGAGGGTCTCATCGGGCTACTTTCCATTGTCCAGTCTTTTTGATGCCTGCATCAAATAATACAATAAAAGATTTCATTGCAAAATATCCGGTTTCCTCAAATGACTTGATTAAGTTTAACCACAACTGATACAGGTTTATGATTGCCCCACCCAAGAAAGAATACCTTACCTTTTCTTTTGCTCAATAACAAAGTAGTTGATTGGGCAACCACCATCACCCCAAGCATTTAAATCCAGAATGATGAACTTTGTAGAAACTGCGATAAACTGATCCCACTCTGGAGCTTCTGATTTTATTCCCATGGTGCTGATGTTGGTAATGCGTGATGGTTCACCAGTTCCAATTCTGTGATTGATGAATAATAATAATAACTATTATTATCTTGCTTTCACTGATCAGAGACCCCCTGGCCCTACAGCAGCAGGCAACAGTCATCAAACACTCCCACAGATCTCTGGTAAGAAACTTTGGACTGTTGTCTGTAATATATTCGTGTGGGACTGTTTCTGTCACTGGCTGAAAGTAGTAGGAGGGGAACTGTCCTTGGCTGTCAGTTCTCTGTGTGTAAAAAATGTTCAAAAAACATAGTTAAAATTGATAGAGAATCCTGGTTCCAGTCCGGAGAATGAATGTCAGCCCATCAGTGCTGCACCTCTTGATGGAAATGAAAGGGTTGAAGAGTTTTGAAAAGTGGCAGCTCTGCTGCCCATCTTACAGGACCACCACAAGCAGGTACCCATCATTGCCACACTGAGGCATTGTAGCAAGACACAGTGCTTCCAGAACAAGGCCCAACAGCTGGAGAAGATTTATCTTTACACTGCTTCATTATCTGTTGAAAGGGAAAGATTTAAGGAGGGTACCAGAAAAGAGGGATAGTATAAGTTAAAAGTGATCAACATTTTTCTTTGAGTAGAGATTAGTCTTAAGTCATAAAAAAAGTTGTGTGACTCTTGTTCCATAGGGGTGTCATGTAAGTCCCTGAAGTATTTATTACATAAAGACTGTACAGTCAGTAATCTGTAAAGGGTCTTCAAAACCTATCAACACTTACCTCCATCTGGAGGTACAACCTTCAAGGAATGACACTCCCCTTTGATTTAGCTCAAGAGTTTTATCAGCTTTGACTAGTCTCCCTTTGCTTTTCATGTAAGGGGAGCTATAGTCACAGACTAGTCCCCTTCTCCTCCTTCTTCTAGTCAGTAATACAGAAATGGAAAGTGATCCAAACAATGACTTGGGCCACTGCGCACTGTATATAGAATTTTCAGTCCAAAAAATCTATCTGTATATTGAAAATGTATGCTTCAAGACATATACACACATGACAGTTCAAGGTTGCTTTTTGTACCATCTAACATAAAGTACATGGTGCAAGATCCAAGATTTGGCATTTGTCCGACTGTACAGATGGAAAAATGTTACAAGTGGAGTTCCTCAGGGTTCTGTTCTTGGACCACTTCTATTCATAGTATATATAAATGATATAGACCATGGACTAAAATCTACGGTTTCCAAATTTGCTGATAATACAAAACTGTGCGGAGTGGCAAATGATCACTCAAACCAATTAGATATTCAAGAAGATTTAGATAAATTACAGCAATGGTCTGAAAAGTGGCTAATGAAATTTAACACAAGTAAATGCAAGGTAATCCACATAGGAAAGAATAACAGCAAGTACGATTACAAGTTATTTGGAAATTCGTTAACAAAAGTGGATAGTGAAAAAGATCTCGGCGTAATTATCAGTAACGACCTCAAATCATCCAAGCAGTGTATTTCAGCCTCTGAGAAAGCAAATAAGATTCTAGGACTGATTGTGCGATCTTTTGATTTCAAAAGTCCATCACTCATTAACAAGCTATATAAATCGTTAGTTCGTCCGCATTTGGAATATGCTGTTTCCGTATGGTCACCGAATCTCATTAAAGACATTGACAGACTGGAAAAAGTACAACGGCGAGCCACAAAACTGATTCCAAATATAAAAAATAAATCATACAAAAATCGACTAAAACATATGAATCTGTTTTCCCTAAAAAAGCGTAGACTCAGAGATGACTTGATACAGGTCTTTAAGATTTTAAAGGGAATTGACAACATCAAAAGTGACAAAATTTTCACATTGAATGAGAATCAGACAAGAAACAATGGTCTCAAACTGTCCAGAAATAGATTCAATTTGGAAGTAGGTAGAAACAACTTTGCCAACCGTGTAGTTAATGAATGGAATAAACTTCCTGCACAGGTAGTGCAATGTAGTTCAGTTCAAAGCTTTAAGAATCATTTAGATAAACACCTAAGCAAGATGCTGTAATGATTATAATTTATTCTATATTATTTGCTTTTGTTTTGTTATCATTTGTCTGTCTGATTTTCATTTATTATTAGTTATATGTCAATTTATTATAATTTACTATTTACCTGTTTGTTTATTACTTAACTATACCTATGCATTTATTTATGTATTTTATTTGTTATTTACATTATTATAGTTTTTATTATTTTATTATGATTTTTTTTTGCATCCGACCTAGATATGGACCAAAAGGTCTCCTGTTGGCATGCTCCCCCTTTGTAATCCTTTGTAATCCTTTGCCGTTTATGTAGGTGACTTGAACATTGCTTCTAAATTACCTGCTGAAATTCAAGACATTAAGAAATGTTTGTCAAAACAATATAAAATGAAGGACTTAAATCAGTTGAAATACTTTCTCAGAATTAATATTGACAAATAGAAAGAGAAAGTGTTCATTTATCAGAGCTCTTACATAGAGACTGTTAAAGAACTTTGATTTCCATAACGCTAATCCTGTTAAAACGCCAGTACTCAAAACACTTCACCCCATACCATACAACACATGATGGAAGACTGCATTATACACAATCATGCACGCAAACAACACAACATACACTCTATAAAGGATTTGTGGGAAAACCCAGTTTCGGCTGTGGTTTTCCTTGGGGAGACGGGACTACTCGGACAGACAGTCTAGGGAACGACAACAACAACAACAACTACTCAAGGCAAATGATGACTGATCTGTGTGACATTAATTTGTATCAGTCTGCTGTTGATAGTTTGATGTATTTGTCAACAAAAACATGGCTGATATCAAAATTGCTGCAAGTAACATTGTTAGGTATTGCTCGGGACCCATTCAACACCAGTGGTATGCTGTTAAACCAATATTTAGATATCTTGAGAGGGACAGTTGATCTAGGATTACTGTATCTAAGCAAGATTCATTCGAGTGTACAGGCTTTTCCGATTCAGATTGGGTGGGTGATACCAACAACCACAAATCTACTAGCAGGTATTGTTTAAGTTCAGTGGATCTTTTGTTTCATGGAGGACTAGCAAACAGACATGTGTACCTTTGTCTATCACTGAAGCAGAGTACGTGGCACTCGCTGCTACTTCACAAGGAGCCGTTTGGCTCAGCAAAATCCTAAAGAGTTTTAAATTTAATGTAAAATTGCCAATGTTTATTTTTGAAGACAATCAGCTATGTATTGCTAGTAATCCTGTTGAGCATCTAAAAACCAAGCATGTTGACATTAGATTTCACAATGTTAAAGACTTTATTGGCAAGAAAATGTTAAACTTGAAATATTATCCATCTGACAGAATGATAACAGATATTTTCACAAAAGCTCTTAATCCTGATCACTTTTTAAAATTGAGAGCTATGCTTGGTATGATTTAACTTTTTGAATTATGCCATTATGAGGAGTGTTGAATAATATGATACATAAAAACGTAATTCCATTGATGTTCATTTTTTTAATATTGATTAATTAAATGTTTTATACCTACATATAACATGTTTATTTTTGTTAAAACTCCGTTAGGTATATAACATGAGGTGGTTGCCATGTACTAGCACCAGCGCTTTGCTTCTCAATCATGACTGAGCACTGACAGAGCGAAGGTTTTGTTTTCTTTTTCTCTGCTGTATTATTTTTTTTTAAAGGAGTGTCATGTACTGTACTTTTGTGTTCTATTAAAAGGATTAGCTATTGAGTGTCAAGTGTTGTTTGCACCCTGATACACAAATAGTTCCATAATTTCAACATAGATCTGGAAGGTCGTGTAAGTCAGAAATTTTAAGCTTTTATTCAAGAGTGAGCAGTGTGGTGCAAGAAAGGGAGGGTGGCATGGAATGGGTGTACCGTATTTTCCGGCGTATAGTGCGCGACTTTTTTCCGTTGGAAGGGCCTAAAAATGGGGAGTGCGCGTTATCCGGTGGTGCGCATTATCTATGGCCTACGATAAAAATTCTGCGGCTGTGTGTAATTGTTTTCACAACAACGTGACGATGTTGGCCGTCACAAAGTCGGGACGGCACACTTCTCCGTGATGTTCCGTGAGAACAAGAAGAACAGCCATGGTGACTTGAAAGAATACGCTAGCATGAGCTATATATATATTTGGTATAGGTAGGTATCTATCGAATCTTATTTTTCATGTTTAAATAGGCCTAAACACCATGAAACATGATCAATATTCATGATATTTGCCCATGTCCACAGCATCCTAGTTTGAATTTTTATGTTGGCTTTGTTGCTTCACTAGGTATGGTACAAATTCCGTTGCGACCGTTCATAAACTCGTGTCAAACACCTGACTACAACACCCTCTTTCGGAAGTTATATTAACTAAATGTCACCTCGATGAAAGACTGTCCTATTTCACCACTGTCATTGCAGGTTCAAAGCTAAAACGAAACAGTCTGTAGTTTGTTTCAGTATTAAATAAAAAGTGGTAAAGACGAATTATTTCCTCAAGATATAAAATGAACATTTTCTGTAAAAATCCTGAAATGTTTCTGTATATTTTACTTTCAATAAACTTTTTTTAGATCATATTTCCTACAAACTATTTAAGCTACAAAGTAATAAGGGACCAATGCACAACATGAGTCATATACCAGTACATGTAGTTCTGACTTTTTCTTAGTTGTGTCCTGATTGATGCCTAAACTGACACTTAATTTAGTGACAAAACAGATTTCCCAGCGGTGGCTCTAACCAATGAAAAATACTTCTCCATGTAACCTCGTTCACATGATACTAAGTAATTAATCGCCGTTATTTCATTGGTTTATTTTTACTAACATTAATTATCGTAGTCTATGCAAATATTTGGGATCCGTAAAACAGCACTGGTACCAACATCATGAACGTTGGCTGTTTTAGCTCACCCGGAATATGCTACATCAGGGCCGAGATTGACAGTTCTATTGCCAATCTAGCCTACACTAAACACCCTCTTGCAAGAGTTTGTTAAACTAAACGTCACTTCAGTAAAGACACTTATGAACCGAAACATAGTTTGTTGCTGCATGGCGATAAAAACTTGTACACGGTGATAAAAACTTGTAAGATGAATTATTCCCTGAGGATAGTAAATTAAAAAAAAAATTCTGTAAAAATCCGAAATTTTTCATGTACATTTTGTATTCAATAAACTTTTCATGGCTCAAATTTCCCACAAAACAATGGACCAATGCAAGCAGGAGTCGCATACATGCAGTTCACGAGCTTTAGCCACCAGTGACTTTTCCTGGCATGCGCGATATACGTCGGTGCGCACTATCTGTGTACTGAGATAACGAAGTGCATAGGTGCGCATTATAACCCGATGCGCATTTTAAGCAGGAAAATATGGTACCTTGACCTATAAAAGGCTTTTGATAAAGTACTTCACAATCAACTTGTGTGGAAATTGGTAGATTAAGAGGCTAACTACTTGCTTGGATGAAAGATTTTTTTTTTCTTTTTATTAGAAGATACATGAGAACAGAAGTAAAGGATAAAATGTTAGGATGAAGAGCAGTGACCAGTGGAGTTCCACAAGGTTCAGTGCTTGCACCAATAATGTTTATCTAAAAAAAAAAAAAAAAAACTAACTTGTTATAGGCTGTAGCATAAATCTTGTAATGAGAGCCACACTGCAGATCTGTAAGGCTGTACTTGGAAATGGAGGCTGAAAGTGTAACACTTTCCCAGTCGCTAAAATCAGGCTTGTAATACAGTGTGTACCCAAGGATAGCTGTAGTATCATCAGCTGTTGTGGGCTTCACTTGAACATCAATTTTGTTTGTGGCTGTAGATATAACTTCAATCTTGGGAGGTTGTGGTGCTGTTGATAGAAAATATTGAATGTTTATTAGAAGTGATTTTTAAAAATAATATAAGAAAACAAAGATCAAATACAATTGTAAATATGGTGATACATCTAAGTTATAATGTATGGATATATTTTGCAAGATAACCTAGACATTGAAATTGCAAAATTGAGACTTACCTATTACCCTATACTGGAATGCAGTCACTATCCAAGTTACAACGTACGCGAGTTACGACCACCCGTACTTACGACCATGTCTAGCAGGTGCCTATTGTGAGTTTACTGTATATGTCTGGCAGCACAGTATGTAAGATAGTTGTGGCAGCCCGGCATCACGTATGATAGTTATGGCATATATACATACATACATATACCAAGGCTTCTTCCCCCTTACAAGGGAGGTAGCCAAAAAGGAAAAGGCATAAAATCATTCCCACCCATTCCATCCCTGAATACACTCCACACCCCTCCACCCTCCCTCTCATCTTAGCACCTCCTGGATGATGGGTCATCCCTGCACCTTGTCCACTGCCCTGGGTCAGAAGCAGTGTCGCAAGACACAGCACATCCACAGCAAGGCCGCTGTACAGTTATGACAGAGATGAAAAAGTTGCTATACACGTGGTTGGAAGATAATAGGCAAAGAAATGTGAAAGTGATGTTGCAAGCAGTGCAAAGTAAGGCTACAAGTTAATTTCATATGTTGAAAGAATGTGCAGGTAAAGAATATGCTTCACATGAATTCATAGCGAGTGGTGGGTGGTTTCATCGCTTTCAAGAGCGTTACCAGGTTCACCACGTGTTGTCAAAAGGTGAGGCTGCTAGTAGTGATGCGCCTGCAGTTAAGACATTTGTGGAAGAGTTTGATAAATTAATTACAGATGAAGGATATTTATGTACTTACAACCACGTCTAGAAAATACCTATTATGAGTTTACTAATGAGCATACTCTATAATAAGTATTTTCTTTCTTTAACCTGCCATATCATATTAACAACCAAGCAACTGAAAACAGTGCTGTATACAACTGTAGGAGAGAAGCCAAATGCAGAGTATGGGATCCAATGTATTTAATGTTTCACACAGCAGGGCTTCTTCGGAAATAACATAGTTGCTACGGTGGTGAGAGCAAAACCTGCCCTTACGGGAGAGGTGAAATGCCTCCGCATTACACTAACATTACATAAATATAATATCATGGCACCACGGAGGGAGAGGGGGGAAAGGGGAAGAACAGATAGAAATAACAGAAGGAAGAGAGAGATAGATAGGCTGCCGGACTTCCGGCACGCAGGTATTTCCTACGTCGTCAAATACGGGGAGGGTAGAGCCCATGTCGCCCAGACGAAGGTGGGAAGGGGTGTATTTACCTAGTTGTATTTTACGGGAAGGGGAGCTATGCTCGTGGGGTCCCGTCTTCATATCTCATTTTATCTAAACTATTTTTAAATTCATGTATTGTTTTTGCACACACCACTTTCTCATCTAACTTGTTCCAACTGTTTATTGCTCTGTGAGGAAAGCTGTTCTTTTTCAAGTCTCTTCTATAGCTGTCTTTTTTTATTTTCTTTCCGTGTCCTCTTGTATTTCTGTCATCCCATTTTATCAGATTCTCTCTGTCAGTAATTTCTATGCCTTTCATGATTCTGTAAATAGCTATCAAATCTCCTCTCTCTCTTCTTTGCTCTAGTGTCTGTAGTTCAAGCTTTTCTAGTCTCTCTTCATATGATAGTTTTGAGAGTGTTGGTGCCAGTTTTGTAATTGCTCTTTGTATTTCAAGTTTTTTTATACATTTTTTTGTACTTGGTGACCATATCATTGCTGCATATTCCAATCTTGGTCTTATCAGGGTGATTAGGATTTTCTTCACCATTTCTTCATCCAGGTATGTAAATGCAACTTTGATTGTTCTTATTAAATTATAAGTTTCTCCAAAAATCTTATTTATATGTTTCTCAGGTGACATATTATTCATAACAATGACTCCCAGGTCCTTCTCATTTTCTACTTTTTTTATTCCTTCTTCTCCCAATTTATATGCTCCTGTTATTCTGTTTTTGCTTTTTCCAAATTCCATTATACTACACTTTTTTGTATTGAACTCCATCTCCCACTTCCTACTCCATTCCTGTACTTTATTTAGATCACTCTATAGTGATTCACAATCTTCTTCCGTGTTCACTCTTTTCAGTAGTTTTGCATCATCTGCAAAGAAGCTCATATAGCTTTCAATTCCTTTATCCATATCATTAACCACTTCAATACGGGACTTAAATCTCGCGGGCAGCAGCCAATGCCAGCCGTACGACGTAACGAAATAATATTCGCATCATAAAATATAGTCGCCGCTTATATCGATCATTCTCTCTTTCACCCGCGAATTTTGAAAACCACAGAGAATGGGATTCAGGGCGCATTTGGGAGAATGTAAAAACACAGGGGCGACTACAATAAATATAATCAAGACGCCGATATGGCAGCGTCGCGAATCCACTTGCTCCTCATGACGCCTACGTGTGCGGCACCGTATGGAAGGGGTTAATATATATAGCAAACATTATTGGGGCCAGAACTGTTCCTTGTGGAACACCGCTTATTACTTCATCCCATTTTGAGTGTTTGTCTCTTATCACTACTCTCATTTTTCTTTCTTGCAAAAAGTCTTCCATCCAATTTAGTAGTTTTCCCTGTATTCCTCCTTCAGTTTCTAATTTCTTAAGCAACTTCTTATGTGGTACTTTGTCAAAAGCTTTCTTTAGGTCTAGAAATGCACAGTCCACCCATCCATCTCTTTCTTGTATTATATCTATTAGCCTTGAATAGAAACATATTAAATTGGTGACGCATGATCGTCCTTGTCTGAATCCAAATTGCCTTGGGTTTAACACTTTGTTTTTTTCTAAATATTTTACCCATCTACTTTTGATAATTCTTTCACAAATTTTTGCTATTGTACTTGTTAGAGAGACTGGTCTATAGTTGGTAGGTTCTTTATTTCCTCCTTTATATATAGGTACTATATTTGCTTTTTTCCAATCTTCTGGAACTTTTCCTTCTTTCAAGGAACTGTTTAGTATGCTATGTATTTTGTCTGCCAGTTCATTCCTGCATTCTTTCAGAATCCAGTTTGCTATATCATCTGGTCCATGCGATTTTCTGACATCAAGATTACTCAAGTGTGTCAATATTTCATTCTTTGTTACTTCTATTTCTTCCATAGGGGGGACTTTCTCTTTCCATTCAATCTCTTCAGGTTGTATGTTCTCCCTTGTAAACACTGATTTAAAATGTTTGTTCATAATTTCCGCCATTTCCATTTCCTCAGTGTATTCAACTCCCTCTTGTCTTAATTTCTCCAAGTCTTGTTTGTTTTTCAGTTTATTGTTTACAAATCTGTAGAATAGTTTTGGTTGATCTTTACACTTTTCTATGACATCTTTTTCATATTTTCTCTTTTCCTCTCTGCACGTTTGTACATATTCATTTCTATAACCGGTATATATTTTCCATTTTTCAGGTCTGTCTTTTTTCCATCTGGTCCAGGCTTTGTCTCTTTTGTCTTTTAACTCCCTACAACTTTTGTTGTACCAGCATTTTACATATTCTTTTTCTTGTTTTTGTCTTGGGACATACTTTTCCACTCCTTTTTTGTAAATTTTTGTCAAAATATTCCATTTCTCTTCCACTGTTGTTTCTTCTTTGTATATTTCTTCCCAGTTTTCTTGTTGAAAGAATTCTCTTATTTTATCAAAGTTTGTTTTTTCATACATCATTCTTCCTTTTCTATATTGCTCATTTCTTTTCATATATTTTTCTTCATTAAGTTCCAGTTCAATCAATATGTGGTCACTTTTACTTATTGGTGTTTTATATTCAATCTTGTCCACTATTCTAGGTTCAGATGTAATTATTAAGTCTAGTCTTGATGGTTCTTCATTTCTATACCTGGTGTTCTCCTGTATCCATTGTGTCATTGTATGGTCAGTAATCATCTCAAGTAGAGTGTTTCCCCATGAGCCGTCTCCACCCTTTACTGTCATTTCTTCCCAGCAGATTTCTTTGCAATTAAAGTCGCCCATTATAACTATTCTTCCTCCATCTTCCATTATTTTATTTAATGTTATCTTTGTGTCCTCTAACATACTTTTATGTTCACTCTCCTCCCATGAGGCTGTTTTCGGAGGCACATAATTTATCACAAACTTTCTGCTCTTCTTATCTCTGTCTTCCACTTCTATCATAATCATCTCTACTGTATTCTTTCCATATATGACACCCTTCACGTTTATATCCTTCTTAGTCAGGAACATAACTCCACCCCCTTGTTTTTTCTCTCTGTTTTTAATCCAATAATTATATGCTTTATGTCCTATACTGTTGGGTGGTAGTGGGCCTTTTAATTTTGTTTCTACAATTCCCATTATGTCCGGTTCTTTTTCTTTCAAATAATCATTCAGCTCATTCAATCCTGTTATTAATCCATCTATATTTGTGTAAGACACTCTTAGTTTTCTGTCACTTCCATTGTGTTCTCTGTTTCCCTTTTGTTTTTCTCTTGTATGTCGAACTGCCTTAGTTTCATATTCACTACTCTCCAATAGAATCTCTCTTTCTCTGACTCCGTTCTGCTCTCGTTTTTTTTCTTAGCTTCAAGTCTTTTCTGCTTTTCTTCCTCTCTTTCCTCTTTATTCATTTCCCTTTTTATATTGTTCACTTGTTGCTAGTTTCCCTGTTTTGGATAAGATATTCTCTGCCGTCGTTTGTGACCTGAATTTAATCTTAATTGGTCTGGTCTTATCTGTACTATACTTTCCGAGCCTGAATTTTTCCTCAATTTCCTTCATAATTTCTGGTTCATCTTCCTGAACTAATTTTAGTAAACTGCTTACTTTTTCATTTTCCTCATTGGTTCTTGAGGTTCTATCTGGGTTATGTTTCTCTTCCATTCCTAATATAATTATACATTTCTTTTTGTCAGCTAAGTCTCTTACTATATTCTCCTTCTGTCTCATCACTTTAATAACTGAGTTTTCAGTTTGTTCTCTCATTTGCTGTTTAATTATATCAGTAAATGCAACTTTACTGTTTTCTTTTATCGACTTCCATCCCTCTCTGTTTTCTTTACTATTCCTCTTCAATTCCTCATTCTCCACCTTTACTTCTTTTAACTGTCTTTTCAGGTTTTCTATTTCATCAGTTAAGTTTTTGTTCGCCTTCTCTAGTTCTTCCAATTTTTCAACTCCTTGTAGAATGTTGTTAACATGACCGAACCTACGCTCCAAGTCCTCGATCATCTTATCGACCTTCTCTTCTAGTCTTGTCAGTCGGGGGGGGTTTGTGTCCCCCCTCCCTCTTTAAATCCCTGGAAAATATTCTCATCACTTTCTACTGTATTGCTTTTCTCTATACTTCTAATCTTTACATTTTTATTAGACATTTCATCGTCGTCGGGGGCCCGTTTGTTTACCTTTTGCCTGTCTGCCTGGGCCAAGTCTACTCCTTCCTCATTTCCTTCCATTTCCCTCAGTAATCCCTCCCCTTCTCCTCTTTCCCTACTTTCCTACTACCCCACGAGCAATTTCCCCCACCCTGTAAATACAATAGGCACTTCTCTTTGCGTTGGGATCCACAAAACTTCAATTTTCTTCAGAACGTCTTCTAAGCCGTCCGTTCGTTGAAGTGTGTATGTGTGTGTGTGTTGGTTAAGGCAAAAACTTAAACCTAGACTTAAATCTAATGATTTAAATCTACAAAACTTAAACCTATTTTTTTTTTTTTTTAATCATAACTCTAAGTTTTGTATATTGATGTATTGATGTGTTGATGTGTGCCATTGCTCGCTTTTAATTATTCATGAAAAACATGACAAACATTCTGACTCCTTATATAACCTGAGCTTGCGGAGAGAAATGAACATGAAACTGGTGTAAACACAATTTGTGTAAATTGCTTGTTACTTTGTTATTAAAATTGCTAAAGGTTTATCTATTGTAAAAAATCCATTGTTTTGATTTATATTATCAATGAGAGATATAAAAGCAGATTCAAAACATCTACGTTTCATAGTATGGTTTTCATATTTAATAATCTTAGAATTATTCCAGTCAGCATTGTGGCCTGTATTGTATTGTGGTTAGGTTCGGACACGCCAGGGGAATGAAACTCACAGTAACTCTATGTACTCGGCTTTACTTAACTCTAAACGCGTAAAGGGAGAACTTGACGTGTGGAGATGACTGTTGCTTGGAGACGACTGTTGCTTGGAGACGACTGTTGCTGTTGTTGTTGTCGTTCCCTAGACTGTCTGTCCGAGCAGTCCCGTCTCCCCAAGGAAGGCCACAGCCGAAACTGGGTTTTCCCACAAATCCTTTATAGAGTGTATGTTGTGTTGTTTGCGTGCATGATTGTGTATAATGCAGTCTTCCATTATGTGTTGTATGGTATGGGGTGAAGTGTTACATCCTGGGCAGCTGTTCACAACACGGTCGTCCAGCCTCTTCTGGTAGCTTAGAAGTGCTGGGTGGTGACCGCATCGCAGTCTGGCCAAGTGGACTCTGTCCTTACGTGGGAGAGAGGATTCAGAAGGGTGGATATCAGGGGGTCTGGCATGTAGCAGTGTGTTGTCTTTCAGTGTGTTAATGGAGCGGTGAGTGATATGATTATGAATATGTTTCCGGAGGCTGGTATTTGGTGGTTGTGGAGGAAGAGAAGAGAGTATCTGTGTGTAATAAAGGTCTATGGGTGTAGTTTTAATGTTTCTTGGTGTGTGTGGGTGTTCTGCTATGTAGTGTAGCGGGTGTGATGTGTTTGTGGTGGCTGCAGCAAGTGTTTGTGTGCCTCTCATGTCGAGGTGGTCCTTGACTTTGAGGACTTTTGTTTCATGGTGTAAATGGTCTGTAGGTGATGTATATGTGCAGCCTGTAATTGTTTTTAGGGCTTTGTTTTGTATGATTTGAAGGGTGTTGTGGTGTGTCTCACTGAGATTAGGAGCCCATGCAGGACTCGCATAATTCATCACTGAGCGTATGCATTGTTTGTATATTGTAATATTAGTTTCTTTGTTTTGTCCAAATGTTGTTCCAGTGATTGACTTAAGTGCGTTAAGTCTAGGTGTGCATTTGTTTTTTATGTTTGTGAGGTGTTGTTTGAAAGACATGGATGTATCGTATGTTACACCAAGAATTTTCGGTGTGTTTGTGTGTGGTATTAGAGTGTTGTTGATGTAGAGATGAGGTATGTATTTGTGTTCTTTTGTCCAGTTGGTGAGAAGTGTTGCTGTAGATTTGGTTGGAGCTATTTTGAGTCTGTTTGTGATGAACCATGTGTTGAGTGTGTCAAGGTAAGGCTGGATTATTTCTGCAGCTTTGTCTGTGTTACGATGTGTGCATGTGATTGTTATGTCGTCTGCGTAGGAAGAGATTTGTATTTCTGAGGTGTCTGGCGTGGGTAAGTCATGCATGTATAGATTAAATAATGTGGGGGATAGAACTGAGCCCTGTGGTACTCCGTTCTTAATGTTTCTGATGTGCGATGATTGGCCATTATATGACACATGAGCATTCCTGCCTGCCAGATAATTGGCCAGCCATCTTTTGGTGTTATTGTGCATGTCTGTGTTATATATTTTATTTGTTAGGTTGTGGCGGGGGATAGCATCAAAAGCTTTACTAATGTCCAATGTTATAAGAAGTGTTCTGTGGTGGGGCCTATCTGAATTGATGCCATCTAAAATTCTTTGTGTGAGGTTTGTCAGAAGAGTGTTTGTGGAGTGTAGTGGCCTAAAACCGTGTTGTGAGTCAGCAAGGGGAATATATGGTGTGACAAGTTTAAGTATTAGGCGTTCAATGACTTTAGAGGGGGTGCAGAGAAGTGTGATTGGGCGGTGCGATGTTGGGATTGTTGGGTCTTTGTTCGGTTTTGGAATGGTGATTATTTTACCATGCTTCCAGATGTCGGGTATAGTGTTGTGTGAATAGCTGTAGTTTGCAATGTTTGTGAGTGCGTGTATACCTTGTGGTCCAATGTGTTTTAGGTGGATGTTGCTTATGTTATCAGGGCCACAGGCAGATGAGTGCTTGAGACTATGCATTATGAGTTTTGTCTGACTGTCTATGAAGGGTGTATAGTCTGAGTCTGTGGGAAAGTCTTTCTTACGTCGCATGGTGCGTCGGTCGTCAGGGTGAGATGTAAGATGGCTCGTCTGTGCGAAATGACGTATGAGTGCGTTTGCTTGTTGTCTGTTTGAGGGTAGATTATCTGTTGTTGTGATTATTGCTGCGTGAGAGCGTGTAGTGTTAGTGTTGGATAGTGTGATGCTGTTGAGTGTTTTGTACAATTTGCTGGTGTTTGTTTTGTGATCAAGTGTATCGATAAAGTTTTGCCAATTTTGTGTTTTTTGTTCATGTATTTTATTGGCAATCACAGTGTTTAGTGTTTGTATTTGGTCTGCTATGTTTTGAGGGATAGGTGTGGGGGTATCGTGTTTAAGTGTGTCACATTGTCTGATGAGGCCTTGGATTTCTGGTGTGAAGTTGGGGTTGTGTGATTTTCTGTTGCCTCTAGGGATGTATCTCTTGTCTGCGTTTTGTATGATTGTATTAAAAGCGTGCACAGCATTGTTTATGTTTGTGATTGGTGTACTGTTAAGTGTTTCAAAATGTTGTTCTGTCTCTTCAGTAAAGGCTTCCCAGTTAGCTCTCTTGTAATTGGTGTAAGTGTGTCTGTGGCCAGCTGGGGTGCATCTTGTTTTGGTGGTGATGATGATTGGAAGGTGGTCAGAACCAAGGGCTCCGACCACTCTCCATGATGTTGTTGGGGTTAGGCAGGGGGAGCAAAAGGTGATATCAGGAGAGGGAGTGTAGAGGGCTTGGTATGGGATATGTGTATGATTATGCGTGTTGTTCATGATAGTCAATGAGTCGAATTGAGTCTGTATATCAAGCCCTCTGTCTGTGTCAGGGTTGTCGACAAACCAGGCAGACGACTTGGCGTTGAAGTCACCACCCATGATCAGGTTGGGGATTGAGGTTAGTTGGCTGAGTTGAGGTCTGAAGGTGTTTGGAACTGTGGGGGATGATTGGGGGGGAATGTACATGTTAACTATTGTTAGTGTTGAATTGTTGCCTGTGCGGATACGAATGGATTGGGTTTCAGTTGTGTTATCTGTGGTAGGGAGGAGAATTTTGGTTGTGGCACTTGTGTCCACAAAACAGATGGAATGGTGGATCAGGGTGATGAGTCCACCGCCATTGCCGTCAGTCCGGTCTTGTCTGATGGTGGTGTAATTATGAAATGATGGTGTTTTGTGTGAGTGTCTTAATTTTGTTTCTTGTAGAATTGCAATGTGTATGTTGTGTTGTTTAAGAAAGTGTTCAAGTTCATGTTTTTTAGTGTTAATTCCGTCAATGTTGTGTTGTAATATGTTGATGTTGTGTGTTTTGTATGTGTTGTATGTTGCCGTTTGGGGTTGAGGTTGGGGTGGTAGTGGGGAAGGTGTAGGATCTGGGTCAGAGGGGGGGAAAGGAGAGATCGGGGACAAAGGAAGGGGAGTACTAATCGGGGGTAAGGGCAAAGGGAAATTGGGAGTGGGTAAGGGTGTTGGCTGTGGTTGGGGAGGTGGGATTGGGGTTACTGGAGGGCAGGTAGAACATGTCCAAGTGTTTGTGTATTGGTTTGTGTCAGCAAGTGTTGTACAAGTGAGGTGGGCCCAGTTTTTGCACATATTGCACTGAACTGAGCCCTTTGTCTGTCTGCTCGAAGTAATGGGTTTAGAGCATGTTGGGCATGTGTATTTTGTGGTGGGCCCAGGATTGCTCTCTACATCTCCGGCTAAAAGTAGAAGAAGAGGGGTGATCGCCGGAAAATGACCCCTCAGTGCAGAAAAAACGTAACATTGTGTGTTGGAAAAAAAAGGATTGTGGTACTCCCCCAGGTAGGCGTAGCTCCTCCTTGGGGATCGGTGCCATCTGTGTAGAGCTGATGGCCAGGGGTAGTTGCTGCTGATTGGCCCCCAACTCTTGGGGTTGGGGGGTGGTCCCACGACGTAGACGTTGCAGCTCCAGGACCCGACTGTTGCTTGGAGACGACTGTTGCTTGGAGATGACTGTTGCTTGGAGCGGAGAGCTGCTTGAAGATGTCGTGTCCTGGAGTGAACTGATCTCTCGGCTTGGTCCCCCTCCTTATTAACCCCTTCCATACGGTGCCGCATACGTAGGCGGCATGAGGAGCAAGTGGATATGCTAGGCTGCCATATTGACGTCTTGATTATATTTATTGTAGTTGCCCCTGCGTAATGACATACTCTCTAAACTGTCTTCATCACATTTTCTATGGTTATCAAAATTCACGGGTGAAAGAGAGAACGATCGATATAAGCGGTGACTATATTTTATGATGCGAGTATTATTATGACATATCGTACGTCTGGCAGCTAATGCTGCCCGTGAGATTTTGGCCCGTACTGAAGAGGTTATGGAGGCTGGTGCGGACCCAGGCAACTTGTGCTGGCTCCTGATTGGCCCGTTTAATTTTGTTGTGGACGCTCTTGCTCACTACGCTTACCAACTATGACAAGCGGGGTACGGAGGCCTAAATCGAGTGTCTGCCGACCGGTCTCCGGCGAGTTTTCCGGGCTTCTGATTGGTCAGCTGCCTTGCGTTAGGATGTCCCTGCTGACTATGCTTGCCCGCTATAGGGCATATATAAGCTTGGGTCGGAATGCATCACGGCCAGTCTGGTTTAGACTGGTGGCGTGTCACCACAGTATCTATGTCTAACAATGGCATTATTCATATTGTAAGTTTTCATATCATATTTATGTTCCGATATTTTTTTATAAAAGAATAGAAGAATATCGGAACATAAATGATATCAAAACTTACAATATGAATAATGCCATTGTTAGATAGATACAGGCCACAATGTTGACTGGAATAATTCTAAGATTATTAAATATGAAAACCATACTATGAAATGTAGATGTCTTGAATCTGCTTTTATATCTCTCATTGATAATATAAATCAAAACAATGGATTTTTTACAATAAATAAACCTTTAGCAATTTTAATAACAAAGTAACAAGCAATTTACTCAAATTGTGTTTACACCAGTTTCATGTTCATTTCTCCCCGCAGGCTCGGGTTATATAAGGAGTTAGATGCTTGTCAGTTATAAATAAACCAAGCAAGTGGGTCTGCTCCACATCTGTCATAACTCTTACTTCCTTCCATTTCATTCTTTCCTTACTCTAACCCCCAAATCCCCCCTCTCCCCCTCTCCCCCATCTTACCTATCCTGCCCCGTACTACTACTACTACCAGCATGTTATTTCCGAAGAAGCCATGCTGGGCAAAACGTCAAGTACATTGGATCCCATACTCTGCGTTTGGCTTCTCTCCTACAGTGCTGTTGCAGTTGTTGCTGCTTTTACTCAATGCTGTATATAAAGATAAATGTACTGTAGCCTACCTATATCTCGCACTTAAAATGGATTAAAATTGATGAGAAAGATAAATCTTTAAAATATACATATATTTAGAGTGCATATAATAATTGAAGAATTAAGAAAAATTATTAAAAGGAAACTACAATTTAAAAACCTTAAAAATGGTAAGCAAGGTTATATTTAATATGTGTGTGTGTATGTGTATACAGGTATAGTGTATACATACAGTATAAAATTTATAAATAAAGAGTAAACAGCTTTTATATAATAATATTCAAAAGAAAAGGTCACTTAAAAACACAACAGATTGATATCATGTATCCAGTATAACCCTCGTGTCGGCCATTTTGAATGGGATCCGACTTATGACTGGTTGGTTGGAATAGGTTGTAACTCGGATAGTGACTGTATTGACTAATTGGTGATTTGCTGTCAATGCTCTATGGACTGTTCTTGGGGTATTGTTACAGACAAAAGTGAGATTGGAATGGGAGATGCGGGCATTTGTGAGCACATAAAGCCAAGATAGAAAATTTGGGGGAGGAGAGAGAAGCATTTTGGATTGATCAGTGTGGTTTTTGGAGAAAAGTGAATATTGTGGTGTTGAGGGATCTGAGTATTGTGGTGTTGAGGAATCTTAATGATAGAGTAGGTGATGAGGAGCTATAGAAAATCAAAAATACAGATATATGAAATGGATGAGAAGGAACAATAATGCAGAAATGATAATAGAGATGTGGATTGAATGGGTGATGATAGTGGACAAATATATGGGATGGATGAGAAGGAACAATAATGCAGAGATGATAATAGAGATGTGGATTGAATGGGTGATGATAGTGGATAGTATTTAAGAATAAAGGCAAGTATAACTATACTTGAGCCAGGGTGGACTATGTAGTGAAGCCCAAAAGATGGAATGAAAGAATTATGGACATCAATGTATTTAGGTGTGAATGTAGTAGATTGTGAGATAATGTTTTCATGGAAAGGAAAATGAGAGTGGAGGTTAAGTGGAGAAGGAAGAAAAATTAGGTAGAAGAGTGGTGAAGGTGAACAAATTGAATGAGGAAAAAGGAGGATATCTGGTGTAGTTGAGAGAGATATGGAATGTAGTGAAGGATAGAGGAGGAATTGATACATTTAAAGAATCAGTTGCTGAAGTGCACAAAGACAGTATGTGGGATGAAGAGGCTGGGAGGGAACATAAGAAGAGGCATTGAATGGTGGGATGAAGAGGTAAAAGCAGTAGTGGCTGAATAGAAATAAGCATTTCAAGAATGGCTGCATAGGAGCAATTGGGAATCATACAAGAGGTATGGAATAGAAATGGAAGTAAAATGCAAGGAGAGGAGCAAATGTAAAATGGGATAGATGTTTACCAGAGAATTTTTAAAATATTAAAAAGAAAGATATTGTTAAGAGCCATTTTGAGGAACATTAGGCTCTGGATTTATCATTGTTGATAATTTATTTTTTTGTTGTCCTGTAAACTTCTTTTATGTAGTACTCTGTTTCTCAGGGTTCAGCGAGCTTTTTTGTGAAAGGGTAAATTATGTAGTTTTGTTGATGCAAGTCTTTGAATACTGCATATCGTTTAATGAACATAGAGTGGGTGGGATGGTCACCAGGACTAACCATAAATTGTAGGGATAGAAGTGAAATTTGTTGAAAGTTTTATTCTCTAGACAATCCCATCATCCTTGAGGTGCTGATATTGGAGGAATGGTTGAATGGACCTTATATTGATGTGGGTATGTATTTTGATTAAGCCACCCCCTTTGTAAAATAGAAGTGGTCTTTAGAACTTACATATGTACACATACCAAAAGGCTCTTTCCCTCTTATAAAGGAGATGATCTTACATTCTAATAAATAAATTGAATAAGACTAGTGCTGCAAATGACTGAATTTCTTATTTAGTGTCCACTCTAAATAGTTCAATCTGTAAAAGTCATAAACATACCACCAGTGACGGCAAGAGTAGCAATTTCATACTCAGCTACTGAAGTGCCAGCATTGTTGTGGGCAGTAATACGACATTTGTACCAGGTGGTTGGGGTCAGCTCCAAGATCACATAATTACCTAAGGGTTTCACCTGGGTACTTGCCATAATCCAGTCTTCTTGATTTCTGCATCATACAATAATAATTATCAATGTAGCTTTATCATATAGCAGGTAGAATACATAATCGTCTAACTGATAGTCATGTGTATGAAACAGAGAAACTGCTAGGGAGCATTATTACATAACACTGATATCCACAAAGATAAATATAAACTTAAACAATACACAAATCTTATTAAAAGCTCAGGTCATTCACTTAATCTGTTATTTTTGCCTCTCCTATGGAAGATACACAGCTCACAGGTAACCAGCAAGTCATTTGATTGGCACACCTATCATTTATAGAAGAGATATTGTATTATTGTCAGGGCATCATTGTATGTGACAATGTTATGTAGAGCCTGCAAGTGGCAATGCCACAGAGGAAGGTAGGCATCCATGTCACTCAGAAACTTCAGATCCCTGTAAGCAGCACTTCCACCCAGAGGTGTGGTCCCAGGAGCCAGTATCTTGTCTTCAGAACAGGCCCAGGACCTCATTGAAAACTATAGTTGTCATCAATAGTAATGTAAATAATTGACAGAGCTGAACCATATCTGATACAGATGTTGAGGTTGTCTAACCTAGGGGAAAAAGAAAATGTGGAACCTTACCTCTCCCTATATTCAATAACAAAGTAGTGAATTGGGCATCCACCATCATCCCAAGCATTGAGGTGAAAAGTAATGGCCATAGAGGAAACTTCAATAAATTCCTCTATTTCAGGAATGATTGGTTCCATTCCCATGGTGCTGGTGTTGGTAATGTGTGATGGCTCACTAGTTCCAATCCTGTGGTTGATGAAGCTTCATATCAGTTTACAAAAGAATATTATAAAATTAAACCTAATAGCTGCAATATTATGAAGTGGTTAACCAAGGCAGTTTAACTTCCACAGTTATATATTCAATTTTGTTATACAAAATTCTATTTTCTCAGATAAATGATTACTTGAGAGTAAATATTTTGTGCTTCATAGACACCAAACTTTCCCAAAATTTTGATCTATAGATGTGGGAATAATAGATATACCTGATGTAGAAGAGACAGAGGAGATGAAATGGGCTGAGGGGTAATGGTTGTTAAATGACATAAAAGTGGAAGAAGCAATTGTGAGTAAAGGCAAGGCTGAAGCAGTCCACCTGAGAATTAGAACTAAAGGGCAGAATACAAGAGACTTCATGGTGGCATAGGCATTCCACTCCCCACACCCCAAAGACAAGAGTTTGGAATGAATCTCAATATCAAGAAATGTTGAGAATGTACACCAAGTTGGAACTGTGCATGAATTCAAGACTTGGTATGATAATTTGGAGAGCAAGAGATGGGAGTCCATGAGCATTGCTGCCTTCCTGTAAACTGCAATAAGGTAAATGATAGGAGGAATACAAGGTAAGCTACTGGAATGGATGAAAGATTTCTTAAGTGGGAGAAAAATGAGAGTGGTACTTAGAGACAAAAAATTGAACTGGGAAGATGTGATAAGTGGCATCCTGCAGGGCTCTGTATTGGCTCCTTTAATGTCTGCCATATATATAAATGATATGGATGAGGGAGTGAAATGTTACATGAACTTCTTTGCTGATGATGTCAAATTACTCAAGAGAGTAAGCACAGAAGAAGACTGCAGATCACTACAAGAAGACCTAGACAAAATATGGGAATAGAGTCAGAGGTGTGAAGTGAACCTTAACATTTAGAAATCCACTATAATGGAATATGGAAAAAGCAAAAATAGAATATCAGGTCAATATAAAATTGGTACCAAGGAAATAAAAAAAGTCGACTCTGAGAGAGGGATCTGGGAGTGATTATCTCAAGTGACTTGACACCTGATAAACATGTCAATAAACTAGTTGGAGAGACTTAACTTATTAAGATCAATGAAAGTGGCCTTTGACTACATAGATGAAGAAATGGTAAAGAAAATAGTGGTTGCACTGATAAGACCTTAACTGGAGTATGCTGTGACACTATGAGCACCTAGTACAAAAACATAAGAAAATTAGAAAGAATTCAAAGAGCAGCAACAAAGATGGTACCTACACTCTCAGATTTGACGTACAAACAAAGATTGGATAAATTACATCTATCAACGTTGGAACAGAGAAGAGAAAGAGGTGATTTGCTGACTATTTACAGAATTATGTAGGGGATGGAAGTCCTTGATAGAGACAACTTATTAAAATGGGATAGAAGAGAAACAAGAGGGCACGATAAGGAGCTAAAGAAGGACAGTTACAGAAGAGATTTGAAAAAGAATAGCTTCCCACGTAGAGTGATTGATGTCTGGAGCAATCTAAATGGGGAAACAGTGAGTGCCAAAACTATACAAGATTTTAAGAACAAACTGGATGTGGAGGGATACAAAAGCAGGTCACTACAAGCACAGCTCTCTTCCCGTAAAATACAACTAAGTAAATACAGTGAACTTATGTGGAAATTGGAGCACATTGGAGGACTAAGTGGCAAACTACTAGAACGGATGAAAGACTTTTTGAAAGTGGCAAACTACTAGAACAGATGAAAGACTTTTTGAAGGAAAGATACATGAGGATAAGATCTCAGGCTGGAGAGCAGTAAGAAAGAGTTCTACAAGGCTCAGTGCTTGCATCAATAATGTTTCTCATCTATGTCAGTGACATGATGGAAGGAACAACAAGCTATGGTCAACATGTTTGCAGATGATTCAAAAATCATAATAAGAGTGAAAAATGAGAAGGATAGTAGACTATTGGAAAAAGATCTAGATACTATTTTTACATGGAGTCAAGAATGGAAAATTAAGTCTAGTAAAAAAAAATGTAAAGTACTGGAAATGGGCAATAGTTGGAAAAGGTCATCCTTAAACTATTCCTTGGGAAGTGAATCCACTACAAAAACAAAAGAAGGGAAAGATGTTGCGAGATATGAGGAAAAACTAAAAGTACTAGGTCTGCCAACTTTGAAAGATTGAAGAGAAATAGGTGATATGATTACAGTATTCAAGTCACTAAAGAGGATAGATTGCATTGACACAAGAGATCTGATTAAAGATGGGAGGGCCTTAAGAAGTCATGGGAGCAAATTAAGAAAGACCACGGGTCTAAAGTATGTGAAGAAATACAGTTTTCCATATAGATGTATATGTGGAATACCTTAGGTACCCAAGCTCAAACAATATACAAGTTCAAATCTAAATATACATACATATACCAAATGCTTTTTCCCCCTTACATGGGAGGTAGGCAAAAAACAAAGGCATAACATCCACTCCCATCCATTCCATCCCCACACACTCCACTTCCATTCACCCCCTTCCCTCCCTCATATCTTGGCTCCTCCTGGATGACGAGTCATCCTGGATCTCACCCACTGCCCTCGGTCAGAAGCAGTGTTGCAAATCACAGCACATCTACAGCAGGGCCACTTCATTTAATCAGCAACCCCCTCCCCCTCTCCATCCCTTCATGCAGAAAAAGAGAAGATGGGGGAGAAATCCCTTCAGCCTGTATCAAATTATTTTTCACACATACTCCCTCACCCCCCATCCCCCACCCCCTCCTTTTCATGCATCACAGCATCATCCATACACAACCCTTCTCCATTCACCCCTATCTTCTGTCTTCTTCCATCCTTCCTCAACAGACATTTCCCTCTTTCCCAATGCCTCTTTTACCCCATTCATCCATCTCATCCTTGGTCACCCCCTCATGTTCACTCCTTCCACACCTCTTTTATTAATCATTCTTCACTCATTCTTTCCATGTGTCCAAACCATCCTAATACTCTCTCATCTCCCAACACCCTTTCCACCCCCATTCTCATCCTCACTTCCTCGTTTCACACTATCCAGCTTAGTAACCCCTATCATACTTCTAAGGCACCTCATCTCAAACACATTCAAACTCCTTACAAACACATCTCAAACACATTCAAACTCACTTCCTCATTTCACACTCTATCCAGCTTAGTAACCCCTGTCATACTTCTCAGGCACCTCATTTCAAACACATTTAAACTCCTCCTCTTTTCCTCTCTTATGTTCCATGTTTCTGTTCCATACAGTGCCATCAACACAATCACTCCTTCATACCATCTCCTCACAGCATTCACTCCCAAATGTCTATTTCTCATTACACTTTTTAATCCCCCAAGACCCAAGACATTTACTTCCTTCTCTCCATCTACATTCTACCTCCACTCCTCCATTTCCCGCCACATTCACACCCAAGTATCTAAAGCTATCCATTTCTCCAGTCTCTCTCCCTTAATACTCACTTCCAATGTGCTGCCACTTTCTTCCCTTATACATGTCATTACCTAACTTTTACCCACATTTATCTTCAACTTCCTTCTTTTACACACCTTCCCAAACTCTATCACTAACTTCCTCAATCCTTCCTCTGATCCTGCCACAAGCGCAGTGTTGTCAGCAAACAACAGCTAGCTTATCTCCCATTTTCTTTAAACATCTCTAACCCCTGACCCATTACCCTTGCATTTACCTCTCACACCACTCCATCCATGTATAAATTGAACAGTCAGGGCGACGAAATGCAACCCTGGAGAAGTCCCATTTTTACCTCAAACCACTCTCTATATTTCGAATTCTAACACAGGCTCTACTACTCTCGTAAAAACTCTTGACTGCTCTTAACTTTCCTCCTATCCCATATATCTGCAATACCTCCCACAGTGCCTTCCTGTCTACCCTGTCATAAGCCTTTTCCAAATCCATAAAAGACCCCAAAAAATCCTTATCTTTTCCTAAAATTTTCTCACATATCTGTCTTACCATAAAAATCTGATCCATGCAAAACCTCTACCTGTCCTAAACTCACACTGTTCCTCACCAATTACTCCCTCTGTTCCTTTCCTAATCCTCTCAATCAAGACCCTCCCATAAGCCTTCCCAACTACACTTAACAAACTAATCCCTCTGAAACTACTACACTCACACTTGTCCCCTTCTCCCTTGTAAAATGGAACCATATAGGCACTCCTCCAGGTCTCTAGCACTCTACCTTCTCTTAAACACACATTAAATAACCTTGCCAGTCAGTCCACCAACACTGAACCTTCCTTTTTTAGACATTCTACATGACACCCATCCAACCCAGGTACCTTACCTGCTCTCATCATCTTAACTACTGCCTTCACCTCATCTTTCCTTATTTCTCCTCCATTTTCCTCACTCATCATGGTCATTTTCTTAGTGCTTCCCACTGCAACTACCTTTCCCTCCCTATCCTCCTTCACATTTAGCAACTCCCTAAAATACTCTGCCTCTCTTCCTCTTACTGCTGTCTCTTCCATTATCATCTCTCCATCTGCACCTTTTACCTTTTCTTCTCTATTTCATTCGCCTCCTCTTCCTCTCTTAATTTCTTTCCAAAACATCTTTATTACTTTCAAAATTTTCTGTCATACTCGTACCCCATTTCACATCTGCTCTCCTCTTTGCCTCCTTTATCTTATGCTTTACTTCTCTTTTCTTTGTAACCTGTCATATGATTCTCTTGTCCTACTTCATAACCAATATGTGAATGCTTGCTTTTTCTTTTCTACAACCTTCTTTGGTTCGTCATCCCACCATTCACTACCCTTCTATTTCTTCCTGTCCTCCTTGTTCCACACACCATCTTTGCACACCTTGTGACTCCGTCCATGAACCATCTCCATTCCTCCTGCACTCCTAGTTCTAATCTATCCTCACTCCCACCTAATCCTCTCTCAGCTTCTTCTTATATTCCCTCTACTTTTCTCTCATTTAAGCAGTTTACTTTAAGCATCTACCTATCTTCTGTTGTTTTCCTCTTTCTCCATCTGTTCTCCACTCTCAACTTATCTTCCACCAAAAATGATCTGATATTCCCCCACTCTCTCCCCATAGAACATGTACATCCTTAACTCATCCTACTATTCTCCTGGTTACCACTATATAGTCCATTAATGCCCTATCTACCACCCTTCCATCCACCACCCTCTCCCATGTGTACTTATGCTTGACTTTTTTCCTAAACAATATATTTGCTATCACCAACTCTCTAGACACATTTCTACCATCAATTTTCCACTACAATTCTTTCCTGGAACTCCCAATTCCCAACCACTCCATCTATTGGTTCATTTCTTACCTTAGCATTAAGGTCTCCCAGTACCACTACATGACATTTATCCCTGAACCTTCTATGCACTCATTTAAATCTATCCAATAGGGTCCCTTTCCTCTACACTCTTATCACTACCAGATCCATATGCGCTTACAAAAAACACACATTTCCCTTCCAAATTTCACCTGGCAGTGAGAAGAGTGTAGAAGAAAGGGAGGCCTTTTGGACAGATTTAAATGAGTGCATAGAGGATTTAGGGAGAAATGTCAATGTAATAGTACTATTAGACCTTAATGCTAGGGTAGGAAATGGTCCAATTGATGGAGTGGTTGGGAAATGTGGAGTTCAAGGAAAGAATTGTAGTGGAGAGTTAATGGTGGAAATGTGTCTAGAAAGAGAGTTGATGATACCAAATACAGTGTTTTGGAAGAAAGTCAAGCTTAAGTACACATGGGAGAGGGTGGTGGAGGGAAGGGTGGTAGATAGAGCATTAATGGATTATGTAGTGGTAAATAGGATTATGATAGGAAGAGTTAAGGATGTACATGTGCTAAGGGGAGAGGGTGGGGGAATATCAGATTATTTTTTGGTGGAAGGTAAGTTGAGAGTGGAGGATAGATGGAGAAAGAGGAAAGGGACAAAAGGTAGGGAGGTGCTTAGAGTGAACTCTTTAAATGAAAAGGAAAAGGAGAAGGAGTACAAGAAGGAGGAGTGGGAGGGAGTGAAGGATAGAGTAGAGCTAGGTGTGGAGGAGGAATGGGGATGGCTCAAGGAGGGAGTCACAAAGTGTGCAAGGATTGTGTGTGGAACAAGAAGGACAGGGGGAAATAGAAGGAAGGGTAGTGAATGGTTGGATGAGGAAACAAAGAAGGTTGTAGAAGAGAAGAAGCGAGCTTTCACAGATTGGTTACAAAATAGGGCGAGGGAGTCATATGAGAGGTATAAAGAAAAGAAAAGAGAAGTAAAGCCAAAGGTAAAGGAGGCAAAGAGGAGAGCAGATGTGAAATGGGGTAAGAGTACGACAGAAAATTTTGAAAGTAATAAAAAGATGTTTTGGAAAGAAATTAAGAGAGGAAAAGGAGCCGAATCAAGTAGAGAAGAAAAGGTGAAAGGTACAGATGGAGAGATGATAATGGAAGAGAAGGCAGTAAGGGGATGATGGGCAGGATATTTTAGGGAGTTGCTAAATGTGTAGGAGGATAGGGAGGAAAAGATAGTTGCAGTGGGAAATGCTAAGAAAATGACCGTGATGAGTGAGGAAAATAGAGGAGAAATAAGGAAGGATGAAGTGAAGGCAGTTCTTAAGATGATGAAAGCATGGTAAGGCACCTGGTCTGGATGGATGCCATGCAGAATGTTTAAAAAAAGAAGGAGGTACAGTGATGGTGGACTGGCTAGTGAGGTTATTTAATGTTTGCTGGAGAGAGGGTAGAGTGCCGGAGGACAGGAGGAATGCCTGTATAGTTCCACTTTACAAGGGAAAAGGGGACAAGTGTGAATGTAGTAGTTTCAGAGGGATTAGCTTGTTAAGTGTAGTTGGGAAGGCTTATGGGAGGATCTTAATTGAGAGGATTAGGAGAGGAACAGAGGGAATAATTGTTGAGGAACAGTGTGGATTTAGGACGGGTAGAGGTTGTGTAGATCAGATTTACGGTATGTGGTAAGACATATGTGAGAAAGGTATAGGAAAGGGGAAGGATTTTTTTTGGCTTTTATGGATCTGGAAAAGGCTTATGATAGGGTAGACAGAAAGGCACTGTGGGAGGCTATGCAGATATACGGGATAGGAGGAAAGCTTCTAGGAGCTGTCAAGAGTTTTTATGAAAGTAGTAGAGCTTGTGTCAGGATTAGAAATGGAGAGAGTGAGTGGTTCAAGGTAAAGGTGGGACTTCATCAAGGATGCGTTATGTCGCCCTGGCTGTTGAACTTATACATGGATGGGGTAGTGCGAGAGGTAAATGTAAGGGTAGTGGGTCAGTGATTGGAGATGGTTAAAGAAAATGGAGAAAAGTGGGAGGTGAGCCAGCTGTTGTTTGCGGACTACACTGCGCTTGTGGCAGGATCGGAGGAGGGATTGAGGAAGTTGGTAACAGAGTTTGGGAGAGTGTGTGGTAGAAGAAAGCTGAAGATAAATGTGGGTAAAAGTAAGGTGATGAGATGTACAAGGGGTGAAAGTGGCAATAGACTGGAAGTGAGCATTAAGGGAGAGCGACTGGAGGAAATGGATAGTTTTAAATACTTGGGTGTAAATGTGGCAGGAAATGGTGGAATGAAGGTGGAGGTAGAATGTAGATTGAGAGAAGCGAGTAAATGCCTTGGTGGATTAAAGAGTGTAATGAGGAATAGACATTTGGGAATGGATGCTAAGAGGAGACTGTATGAAAGAGTGATTGTGCCAACAGCACTGTATGTGGCAGAAACATGGAACATAAGAGAGGAAGAGAGAAGGAGTTTGAATGTGTTTGAGATGAGGTGTCTGAGAAGTATGATGGGGGTTACTAGGCTAGAGTGAGAAATGAGGAGGTGAGGAGGAGAACAGGGGTGGAAAGGGAGTTGGGAGATAGGGTTGATGGTTTGGACACATGACACATGAAAAGAATTAGTGGAGAAAGACTTGTAAAAGAGGTATGGTAGGCAGATGTGGAGGGAGTGAACATGAGGGGATGTCCTAGGATGAGGTGGATGGATGGGGTAAAGGGAGCTTTGGGGAAGAGGGGAATGTCTGTTGAGGAAGGATGGGAGAGGACAGAAGATAGGGGTGAATGGAGAATGGTTGTACATGGATGATGTTGTGATGCATGAGGGGGAATGGGTGGGGGGTGAGGTAGTATGTGTGAGCATAATTTGACGCAGCCCGAAGGGATTTCTCCCCGTCTTCTCCTTATATGCATGGGGGGACGGAGAGTGGGGGGTCACCGATTTAATGAAGCGGCCTTGCTGTGGATGTGCTGTGTCTTGCGACACTGCTTCTGACCCAGGGCAGTGGACAAGGTGCAGGGATGACCCGTCATTCAGGAGGTGCTAAGATAAGAGGGAGGGTGGAGGGGTGTGGAGTGTATTCAGGGATGGAATGGGTGGAAATGATTATATGCCTTTTCCTTTTTGGCTACCTCTCTTGTAAGGGGGAAAAAGCCTTGGTATATGTATGTATGTATGTAACCTTGAAAAAACATCCTTCCACTCCATCACACGTTTACCTATTTCTTCATTTACTAGTATAGCCACCCCTTCTCTCCCTCATCCCCTCTTTACTCCCGAGACCCTCCCAACTATATATTTCCAAACTCAAACTCTCCCCTCCCTTTCAACCTAGTTTCACTCATTGACAGCACATCCATCTTCTCACAAACATATCGCCTATCTCTCCCCTTTTACTCACATCTGTACCACATCCACGCACATTAAAAGACCCAAACCTTAGGGTTCTGGTTGGAAAAGTCTTCCCAGACCCTCTTATGCCTTTACTTTTTCTAGGAATGTCCCCTGAGGGGCTACAGGAAGAAGGATGCCTAGTCCTATCCCCATCCCGTTTTTGTCGCCTTTTGTGACTCAAGTGGGAAGATTTGGAGGCATTATTCTTTTGTCCTCACCACAGGGTTCGGCAAAATAAGAAAATGAGTATTCATAGAAGTGGTATAGGACAGTAACAAGAGTGGGAGGACAGCAACGGAGGGACAGTCGCAGTATAATAAAGTATCATAATTTCTCTATGAATAGAGATTTCCCCTACCACAGACATTATGATAATTGGAAACTGAGGATATAGATTAAGTTGGAACTATACATGAATTTGATTCTAGGTATGTTAGAAAATTAGAAAATAGGAGACGGAACCCAGCAAGCATTGCTCCTTTCCTGCATACTACAATTATGTTAGTACACACACATATAAACACACGCAGCGACACTATGATCACTCAGTACTAAAAAGAATATAAGGAAGATTGAGAGAATCCAGAGAGCAACCATGAAGATGGCACCAACACTATCAAAACTGTCATATGAAGAAAGATCAAAACTAGAATTACCAACTCCTGAACAAAGAAGAGAAAGAGGTGACTTATTGACCATCTATATGATTATGAGAGATACAGAGGTCCTTGATAAAGAAGACTTACTAAATTGGAATAAGAGAAACACAAGAGGACATGGAAGGAAGCTCAAAAAGGACATTTGTAGAAGAGACATGAAAAAGAACAGCTTTCCACACAGAGTGGTGGATGCATGGCACATACTAGACGAAACAATAGTGTGTGCAAAAACATACAAGAATTTAAGAGCAAATTAGATATGACAAGATACAGAGACAGGACATCTCTTCCCCTCCTACAACTATCAATCCTGCGCAAGTGGGTGGTCTGTCCTAGCTAGTCCACTAGTTCTCTCCCGGGCACAAGTGCAAACAGCAGTTCTCTCCAATCAGCAAGCCGCCTCAGGACCAGTTCTCTCCAGCAAGCTGCCTTGGGACCAGTTTTCCCCAGCAAGACGCCTTGGGACCAGTTCTCATCAGCAAGTCGCCTCGTTCCCTCCTGTGGTCCTTGGCTCTCAGCCATGCTTGATGAGGCCCTCACTCTGGACCTTCCCTCTATGAGCCTTCGTCCGTGACCTCCGAGCGTAGTAACCATTAAATCTTAGTGTTAGTGTTATTGTAAGTCTCATTTCCCTGGCTTGTCTGAACTGAACCGAACCACAACACTCTTCTCCTGTATACTACAATTAGTAAATACAATTGTCCAGTTCAAATCCATTACTGCAAGTCCTGCCCTGTTGTCTTAATATGATGACATTGTTTGCATCACCTTTGCTAAAGCCTTTGATCCATTTAAACACCTCTATTGATCACCCCAGACTCTGCGACTTTCCAGAGAGTATAAGGTACCTAAGCCTTACCTCGTAAGGTAAATTTGTGAGCCCATGTATCATTTTGGTCATTCTCCTCTGTGTTGATTCTAGTGAATTGATGTCCATTCTATAAGACACAGAACAAAACTGTACTTCATAGTCAAGGATGGGTCCAACTATAATGCTAGAGTTTGAGAATTACCTCTGCACTTCTATTCATAACTGTCCTAGCAATAAAACCTAATACTCTGTTTCCTTTATTCTTGGCGCTAATGCACTGTTTCCTGGATTTAAGGTCAGGACTCACTAGAACTCCCTAGTCTCTCTTGTACTATGAAAACTATGGTTTTATAATTCAGTAGTTATATTTGAGAACTTACCTGTCACCTCTTCATCCTGAGCTCAGGGTAATCTGATGACTGTTCCGACGTTAGTGCCCGCAGTCTTCCAAGGTACTCAATCGAGTTCGAAAAGAGCTCAGAAGGCCACGGGTTAATATTTACTTTAAGTAATTTCTCAGAGTTAATTCCCAATTTATTAAACCAAAATAGTTACATGGATTTAATAAACAAAATAAAGAGGAGGGGAGTTTAATCATATCTTATTCAAAGTTATGATAGGTGTGGTTCAAAGTTTCAGGAAAGGCTCCTTAATTGAAGAAAATAACAGTTTGAGGGAAAGTTCCCCGAACTAAGGTAAACACTAAGATACCCAATAACAATTACCACAGTACTCAGTTTTCTCTAAAAATGTGTTATCTAAGCTATATCTATTTTCAAGGTTGTGTAGCCCAATGTTTGACATGCTACACTTTGAGATATTGAAGTTCATTTGCCATTTCACTGACCATGTAAACAATTTGTCAAGATCATCCTGCAGAATCTCGGCATCGTCTCCTGACCTAATTAGGCATCCTATTTTAGTGTCGTCCGCAAACTTACTAACATCACTATTAATCCCATTGTTCTAGTCGTTAGTGAACATAACAATAAGGGACCCAAAACCGAGCCCTGGGGGACCCCCACTAGAAACACTCCCCAACTGTTCTTTAATTCATTTATGATGACCCACTGTTTTCTGTCAATGATCCATGCTCTAATCCATTCTAATATTTTTGCTCCTATGCCATGGGATTTGATTTTGTTTAGTAGTCTCTGGTGGGGCACCTTGTCGAACACTTTGCTAAAGTCATGGTAAATAATATTGTAGCTATCATTGTTATCTGAGACCTTTAGTGTAAAAGGATAGAAGATTAGTCATACATAACTTACCCTTGGAGAAACCATGCTGTGTGTCACGAATCATGTCTCTTGGTGTGTTCTCCGAGTCTATTAACTATTATTGATTCAAGCATATCTATAACTGATGTTAAACTGATTGTCCTGCAGTTGCATATAGACGATTTATCTCCCTTCTTAAAAATAGGAACAACGTTTGCCTGCCCTCAAGTAATAGGCACAAAACCAGTGTTTACCAACTTATTACATATTTCTGTTAATTGGTCAGATTTCAAATTTATTCGTAAAGGATTCTCAATAAAAAAAAAATAAAAAAAATAAAAAAAAAACCTGTCTGGACCCGAGGATTTTGTAGCTTTTAAGTCTTTCAATCTGCTTGATTACTTGTACTTTACTAATGCTTGTATTAGATTGTCTACTTTCTTCATCCCTACTGAAAATGGGATCGCAGTCAGGTACCCAGGTACCTCATGTAACCTTTCCTTAGTAAACAGTAAGAGAAAATATTTGTTAAACGTCTCATTCATTTTTCCCTCCAATTCTATCATGACATTTTCCTCATTTTGAATTGGGCCTATCTTTTCCTTATTTTTTTGTTATGTGGAGATGAAAGAAGCCCTTTGGGTTGGATCTCGCTTGTCTGGCAACCTTAATTTCATAGTTACATTTCGCTGTGCGCATATTCTTTTTAACCAGTTTTGCCATACCATTATATTTGGATATAAGGTGTGTTCCCCATTTTTATTCTTACGTAAAGTCCTCTTTTTATTCCGATATTATGTTTCAGCCTGTCCGTCATCCATCTGGGAGTATTGCTATTCTTCCATATTTACTTGAGGGGGGGAAATGTATTTTGTGTATTTAGAATTAAATTTGTTAGGTTACTCTACATTCCATCCAAATCGCTGACCTGGCTTTTGACCCCACGCCAATGAATGACCTGACCCAAGGTACTCATACCCTCCGTGACCCAACTCCGACCAACTAATGACGTCCAGACTGACCATGTATCTGACCCCGTCACAGCCCCCTGTTTGAGACATTTCATTTGGGATATATAAAGCAGGGTTATGCTTGTCATGTCATAATTCACCATCAAGAGTAACAAGGGCAGCCTGAAACTGTGCCATGAAGAATATCTCTACACCAGAAAAATCAAGACCAAGAACACCATTTGCTGGTAGTGTCCCAACCGTGCTTAATTTTTCTGCAAAGGAGCAATGAGATCCAAGATTTGGGACTTGTCTGACTGTACAGATCTGATGAAGGCATCAAGTTCTGTGGTATGCTGGATGGACTTGCTCTACTGCCCCTGGATGATGATGCTGGTATGGATTACCTCAAGAAGAACATACCTGATGGACTAGAGGACCTTGTCACATACTTTGATTCAACCTACGTCTAAGGAACGTTCTGGCATGTTCAGCAACCATCTGCAAATCCAAAGCACCCATTATCACCTATCCGTTTATGTCGCTGTCCTCCCTATCTTCCCCCCACCAGTATGGAACGTCTTTGAGTCCACCATCCACCGAGATGACCGAACCAACAACATCTGTGAGGGATGGAATAACTCCTTCCATGCACTCATTGGTCATCAACACCCAAGTATTTGGACTATCATAGAAGTCTTCCAACAGGATGAAACACTTGCTGCTACTATAATAGTACAAGACCAAATTGGAGAACGACCTCGTAAGAGATTCCACCAAGCACAGAAGACCTTTGAAGAGTGCCTTGTTAATCTCTGCAGACCGTCAAGAATGTGGAGGAATTTCTGCAGTGTGTTGGCACTTGCATTAGAATAATAATAAAAAAAATGTGTACATGATGATGTTGAGATGCAACTAAAAAAAAAACATGCTGGTTTTTTAAACATATTTTTTTGCACAAAAAAACATGAATATTTTCATTTTTTATATTTGGTTTTAAAATAATTCAGCAAGGAAAAGAACCACATTACAATAATTTCTCTATGTTAGAATATCAAATAAATCAGTATACCCCTTAAGGTTTTCTATGGTGTTGGGGCACTTCCATTTTCTGTGGTTTCATGTTTTGATGTGTTTTATTTATTTTACAATGTACAGTTGCCCCACTTAGTTTTGCCACAGTTTTAAAAATGTTTCAGACAAGAATAGCAACTCGCCCAGTATTCTTTTTTATTACGTTTTTGTGTCTGTTCATTTACATGCTTTTTTTTTTCTTAGTAACTACCTTAAAAATGTGACAAACAGCGATATGCTCAAAATGGTGTAGCAGACGACATATTTTTCTTGACTAACTAATGACATCTATCACTCTTATTTGATAAGTAATACGATTAATATACGTTGCAGAGGAGAGAGACAGAGAGAACGCAGGAATCTGTTCACATAGTGGTCGATGGTAGACTAACAATCAGCTGCAAGCTGTGAGTGGTGTTGAGTGCAGTGACAAACTAACCAAAACTAACTTGTATACTTATAAGTTATGTTATAACCCTATTATTAAATCAATCATTTTCATTTATTTATTCAGTAGAGGGCTTGTGATCCAATTATATTATGTATGATTGTAGGTTAAAGTTAAGGGATAGCGAGCAAAAAGTCTGATAGAAAGTAAGCTCTGAGCCTTGATGGATGGCGGGGAGTACAACAGTTTCCCCCCATTACTATGTTAACTCCTTTTCCATTGTCCAAGTGGCGGATCTGTGTTTAGGCAACATCCAGGGTCACTATGGGGACCCATGATAGGTAAAGGAGGGGTGGGGAGTGTGTGGATGTTCATGTGAGACAATGGGAGTGGATGGTCAATTACAGTCGAACCTCAAAAGCCCGGACTAATTGGGGGGAAGGGTGGTCCGGTCATGCCAAGCGTCCGGTCATCGAAAATATCGCCCTAACACCCGTAGATTTTCATAGCGGTATACGTATAGGTAATGTATATGGCATAGAAACACATAAGAATAATACTCTAACACTGTAATAATAACAATACTGTAATAATAATGCTATAATACTAATAATTCTGTAATAACTGTAATACAGGCATGTAAATGTACTGTATATACAGTGTACTGTAGTGTATTTTTTATTACGTACACTGTAAATATCGAAACGTATGCACGCGGGACAGTGGTGGCGGCCAGGGTTGCCGCATTTTCTACACTGCCGTGTAGAATGGGAGTGTTGCCATACTGGGGCATACATTTTTCTTGGGCGTGTGCAAACTTTCATAGCAAGATATACTTGTCAAATGCCCTAAGATATTCAGTAAGATATAATTTTTTTTTTTTTATATATTATCGCTAAAAGAAAGCTGAAACTTTAGCGTAGAATTTTTTCTACACGGTAAAAACGTATCTTTTGGGGTATGATATTTTATAAGTAACACAATTACCAATAAAAATCATATTTTGATGTACCATTTATTATTTGATAAATAGTTCTATGATTTTTAAACAAAAGTTTGAGTTTTTGAATGTTTTTAACAGCCCGCTGATATGTAGAAAAAATTTCCTCATGTCCTTGTGCAGTTGCCACATGCCGCTATTTTACTACGTTTTGGTACAAAATTCTACAAAATGGCAGCCCTGGTGGCGGCTTGACTGGGCCGGGTTTGAGTACACATGTATGGCCGTCGCTGCCATCTACCGGACAAATAGGAAACTTTGCTTGAAAAGTCCGCCCTTTGTTCATTTCGACCAGTCATACGAGGGTCCAGGCATTTGGGGTCCGGGCTTTCGAGGTTTGACTGTACTTGTTTATTCTCATACTCTGTTTAATGCCTCTTTCCTTAAGATAGATGCACATATGTGGAGGGATGAATAACATACTTGCACCTGTTTTTATATACTAAATATTTAATATCTGAACAAATTTGGACGAGAAAAAAACCCTCGAAAAAACAATTTTTTTTTTTATATATATATAAAAAAAAAATTATCACAATGTTGATGCCATATGTCTGTGATAAAGTGTAACATGAAATAAAATGTAATCTTGTTTATTGCTTGTATATAATTGATTGCGAACAATATCTTTTATTATATATGAGACTGGGTTTTTGTCCACTTCTAAGATAAGGGGCTGGGATTTTGTCCACTGGGGTTCTGTCCACTAAGATTTTATCCATTGGGATTTTTTCCGTGCACTGGTTTGATTAGGTCACCCAGTGATTCTTGTACCTACATTCACATTACTGGTGGTTCTATTTGTGTTATTGCTGTTTATGTAGGTAATTTGAAGATTGCTTCTAAATCACCTGCTGAAATTCAAGACATTAAGAAATGTTTGTCAAAACAATACAAAATGAAGGACTTGAATCAGTTGAAATACTTTCTCAGAATTAATATCAAACTTTCTCAGAATTAATATCGATAAACAGAAAGAGAAAGTGTTCATTTATCAGAGCTCTTACAATGTTAAAGAAATTTGATTTCCATAATGCTAATCCTGTTAAAACGCCAGTGCTCAACTACTCGAGGCAAATGATGACTGAACTGTGACATTAATTTGTATCAGTCTGCTGTTCGTAGTTTGATGTATTTGTCAACAAAAACATGGCTGATACCAAAATTGCTGCAAATAACATTGTTAGGTACTGCTCGGGACCCATTCAACACCAGTGGTATGCTGTTAAACCAATATTTAGATATCTGAGAGGGACAGTTGATCTAGGATTATTGTATCTAAGGAAGATTCGTTCGAGTGTACAGGCTTTTCCAATTCAGATTGGGTGGGTGATATCAACAACCACAAATCTACTAGCGGGTGTTGCTTAAGTTCAGTGGATCTCGTTTCATGGAGGACTAGCAAACAGACATGTGTACCTTTGTCTATCACTGAAGCAGAGTATGTGGCACTCACTGCTACTTCACAAGAAGCTGTTTGGCTCAGGAAAATCCTAAAGAGTTTTAAATTTAATGTAAAATTGCCAATGTTTATTTTTGAAGACAATCAGCTATGTATTGCTAGTAATCCTGTTGAGCATCCAAAAACCAAGCACGATGACATTAGATTTCACAATGTTAACCCCTTCCATACGGTGCCGCACACGTAGGCGTCATGAGGAGCAAGTGGATTCGCGACGCTGCCATATCGGCGTCTTGATTATATTTATTGTAGTCGCCCCTGTGTTTTTACATTCTCCCAAATGCGCCCTTAATCCCGTTCTCTGTGGTTTTCAAAATTCGCGGGTGAAAGAGAGAACGATCGATATAAGCGGCAACTATATTTTATGATGCGAATATTATTTCGTTATGTCGTACGGCTGGCATTGGCTGCTGCCCGCGAGATTTAAGTCCCGTATTGAAGTGGTTAAGGACTTTATTGGCAAGAAAATGTTAAGCTTGAAATACTATCCATCTGACGGAATGATTACAGATATTTTCACAAAAGCTCTTAATCCTGATCAATTTTTAAAATTGAGTGCTATGCTTGGTATGATTTAACTTTTTAAATTACGCCATTATAAGGAGTGTTGAATAATATGATACATAAAAATGTAATTCCATTGATGTTCATTTTGATTAATTAAATGTTTTATACCTACATATATGTTTATTTTTGTTAAAACTCTGTTAGGTATATAACGTGAGGTGGTTGCCATATACTAGCACCAGTGCTTTGCTTCTCAATCATGACTGAGCACCGACTGAGTGAAGGTGTTGTTTTCTTTTTCTCTGCTGCATTATTTTTTTAAAGGAGTGTCGTGTACTGTACTTTTGTGTTCTATTAAAAGGATTAGTTATCGAGTGTCAGGTGTTGTTTGCACCCTGATACACAAATAGTTCCATAATTTCAACATAGATCTGGAAGGTCATGTAAGTCAGAAATTTTAAGCTTTTATTCAAAAGTGATCAATGTGGTGCAAGAAAGGGAGGGTGGCATGGAATATGTCTACCTTGACCTATAAAAGGCTTTTGATAAAGTACTTCACAATCAACTTGTGTGGAAATTGGTAGATTAAGAGGCTAACTACTTGCTTGGATGAAAGATTTTTTTCTTTTTATTAGAAGACACATGAGAACAGAAGTAAAGGATAAAATGTTAGGATGGAGAGCAGCGACCAGTGGAGTTCCACAAGGTTCAGTGCTTGCACCAATAATATTTATCTTAAAAAAAAAAAAAAACTAACTTGTTAAAGGCTGTAGCATAAATCTTGTAATGAGAGCCACACTGCAGATCTGTCAGGCTGCAGTTGGAAATGGAGGCTGAAAGTGTAACACTTTCCCAGTCGCTAAAATCAGGCTTGTAATGCAGTGTGTAGCCAAGGATAGGTGTAGTATTATCAGTTGTTGTGGGCTTCATTTGAACATCAATTTTGTTTGTGGCTGTAGATATAACTTCAATCTTGGGAGGCTGTGGTGCTGTTGATAGGGAATATTGAATGTTTATTAGAAGTGATTTTTAACAATAATATAAGAAAACAAAGATAAAATACAATTGTAAATATGGTGATACACCTAAGTTATGATGTAAGGATATATTTTGCAAATAACCTAGACATTAAAATTGCAAAATTGAGACTTACCTATTACCTTATATTGGGATACAGTCACTAACCGAGTTACAATGTATGCAAGTTACGACCAACCATATTTATGACCACGTCTAGCAGATGCCTATTGTGAGTTTACTGTATATGTCTGGCAGCACAGTATGTAAGATAGTTGTGGCAGCCCGGCATCGCATACGACAGTTATGGCAGAGATGAAAAAGTTGCTATACACATGGAAGATAATAGGCAAAGAAATGTGAAGGTGATGTTGCAAGCAGTGCAAAGTAAGGCTACAAGTTAATTTCACAGGTTGAAAGAACGTGCAGGTGAAGAATACGCTTCACATGAATTCATAGCGAGTGGTGGGTGGTTTCGTCGCTTTCGAGAGCGTTACCAGGTTCACCACGTGTTGTCGAAAGGCAAGGCTGCTAGCAGTGATGCGCCTGCAGTTAAGGCATTTGTGGAAGAGTTTGATAAATTAATTAAGGATGAAGGATATTTATGTACTTATGACCGTGTTTAGCAAATGCCTATTATGAGTTTACTAATAAGAATACTCTATAATAAATATTTTCTTTCTTTAACCTGCCATATAATATTAACAACTAAGCAACTGAAAACAGTGCTGTATACAACTGTAGGAGAGAAGCCAAATGCAGAGTATGGGATCCAATGTATTTAACGTTTCGCACAGCAGGGCTTCTTTAGAAATAACATAGTTGACAAACATCTGACTCCTTGTATAACCTGAGCTTGCGGGGATAAACGAACATGAAACTGGTGTATACACAATTTGCGTAAATTGCTTCTTACTTTGTTATTAAAATTGCTAAAGGTTTATTTATTGTAAAAAATCCAATGTTTTCATTTATAGTATCAATGAGAGATATGAAAGCAGATTCAAAACGTCTACATTTCATAGTATGGTTTTCATATTTAATAATCTTAGAATTATTCCAGTCAGCATTGTGGCCTGTATCGTATTGTTGTGGTTAGGTTCGGACACGCCAGGGGAATGAAACTCACAGTAACTCTATGTACTCGGCTTTACTTAACTCTAAACGCGTAAAGGGAGAACTTGATGTGTGGAGATGACTGTTGCTTGGAGACGACTATTGCTTGGAGACGACTGTTGCTTGGAGACGACTGTTGCTTGGAGAAGACTGTTGCTTGGAGACGACTGTTGCTTGGAGATGACTGTTGCTTGGAGACGACTGTTGCTTGGAGATGACTGTTGCTTGGAGAAGGGTACTGCTTGGAGCGGAGAGCTGCTTGAAGATGCCGTGTCCTGGAGTGAACTGATCTCTCAGCTTGGTCCCCCTCCTTATAAATGAGGCTGGTGTGGACCCAGGCAACTTGTGCTGACTCCTGATTGGCCCGTTTAATTTTGTTGTGGACGCTCTTGCTCACTATGCTTGCCAACTATGACAAGTGGGGTACGCAGGCCAAAGTTGACTGTCTGCCGTCCAGTCTCTGGCAAGTTTTCTGGGCTTATGATTGGTCAGCTGCCTTGCGTTTGGACGTCCTTGCTGACTATGCTTGCCCACTATGGGGCATATATAAGCTTGGGTCGGGATGCGTCACAGCCAGTCTGGTTTAGACTGGTGGTGCGTCGCCACAATATCTATGTCTAACAATGGCATTATTCATATTGTAAGTTTTCATATCATATTTATGTTCTGATATTCTTTTATAAAAGAATAGAAGAATATTGGAACATAAATGATATCAAAACATACAATATGAATAATGCCATTGTTAGATACAGGCCACAATGTTGACTGGAATAATTTTAAGATTATTAAATATGAAAACCATACTATGAAATGTAGATGTTTTGAATCTGCTTTTATATCTCTCATTGATAATATAAATCGAAACAATGGATTTTTTACAATAAATAAACCTTTAGCAATTTTAATAACAAAGTAAGAAGCAATTTACGCAAATTGTGTTTACACCAGTTTCATGTTTGTTTTTCCCCGCAAGCTTGGGTTATATAAGGAGTCAGATGTTTGTCAATTATACATAAACTGAGCAAGTGGGTCTGCCCCACACCTATCATAACTCTAACTTCCTTCCATTTCATTCTTTCCTCACACTAACCCCCAAATCCCCCCTCCCCCCCTCTCCCCCATCTTACCTATCCTGCCCTGTACTACTACTACCACCACCACCATGTTATTTCCGAAGAAGCCCTTCTGGCTGAAATGTCAAATACATTGGATCCCATACTCTGCATTTGGCTTCTCTCCTACAGTGCTGTTGCAGTTGTTGCTGCTTTTACTCAACGCTGTATATAAAGATAAATGTACTGTAGCCTACCTATATCTCACACTTAAAATGGATTAAAATGGATGAGAAAGATAGATCTTTAAAATATACATATATTTAGAGTGCATATAACAATTGAAGAGTTAAGAAAAAATTATTAAAAGGAAACTACAATTTAAAAACCTTAAAAGGGGTAAGTAAGGTTATATATGATACGTGTGTGTGTATACAGGTATAGTGTATACATACAGTACCTGTATACGTATATATACTGAAATACAGTACAGTATTAAAACATTAAAAACAAAACAAAATGATAAAAATTAAACTAAAAGGCATAAGATTGGTAGATAAACAGTAAACAGCTTGTATATAAGAGTTAAGAAAAAATTATTAAAAGGAAACTACAATTTAAAAACCTTAAAAGTGGTAAGGTTATATATAATACGTGTGTGTCTGTATACAGGTATAGTGTATACATACAGTACCTGTATACATATATATACTGAAATACAGTACAGTATTAAAACATTAAAAACAAAACAAAATGATAAAAATTAAACTAAAATGCATAAGATTGGTAGATAAACAGTAAACAGCTTGTATATAATAGTATTCAATAGAAAAGGTTACTTAAAAATGCAACAGATTGATATCATGTATCCTAGAGTATAACCCTCATATCGGCCATTTTGAATGGGATCCAACTTACAACCAATCCGACTTATGACTGGTTGGTTGGAACCGATCTAGATCGTAACTCGGATAGTGACTGTATTGACTAATTGGTGATTTCCTGTCAATACTCTATGGACTGTTCTGAGGGTATTGTTACAGACAAAAGTGAGATTGGAATGGGAGATGTGGGCATTTGTGAGTGAATATATCCAAGATAGAAAATTTGGGGAGGAGAGAGAAGCATTTTGGATTGATCAGTGTGGTTTTTGGAGAAAAGTGAATATTGTGTTGAGGGATCTGAATATTGTGGTGTTGAGGAATCTTAATGAGAGAGTAGGTGATGAGGAGCTATAGAAAATCATCGGTACAGATACATGGAATGGATGAGAAGGAACAATAATGCAGAAATGATAATAGAGATGTGGATTGAATGGGTGATGATAGTGGACAGATATATGGGATGGATGAGAAGGAACAATAACGCAGAGATGATAATAGAGATGTGGATTGAATGGGTGATAATAGTGGACAGTATTTAAGAATAAAGGCAAGTATAACTATACTTGAGCCAGGGTGGTTGTTGGAGTTAGTGAAGAGGGCACTGATGGACTATGTAGTGAAGCCCAAAAGATGGAATGAAAGAATTATGGACATCAATGTATTTAGGTGGGAGGGAGTAGAATGTGAGATAATGTTTTCATGGAAAGGAAAATGAGAGTGGAGGTTAAGTGGAGAAGGAAGAAAAATTAGGTTGAAGGGTAGTGAAGGTGAACAGATTGAATGAGGAAAAAGGAGGATATCTGGTGTAGTTGAGAGAGGTATGGAATGTAGTGAAGGATAGAGAAGGAATGGATACATTTTAAGAATCAGTTGCTGAAGTGCACAAAGACAGTATGTGGGATGAATAGGCTGGGAGGGAACATAAGGGGAGGCACTGAATGGTGGGATGAAGAGGTAAAAGCAGTGGTGGCTGAATAGAAATAAGCATTTAAAGGATGGCTGCATAGGAGCAATTGGGAATCATACAAGAGGTACAGAATAAAAATGGAAGTAAAATGCAAGGAGAGGAGTAAATGTAAAATGGGATAGATGTTTGCCAAAGAAATTTTATTAAAAAGAAAGATATTGTTAAGAGCCATTTTGAGGGACATTAGGCTGTGGATTTATCATTGTTGATAATTTATTTTTATGCTGTCCTGTAAACTTCTTCATCTTGAGTGCTATCTTTGACATATTTCTCATTGTACCTCAACATACCCACCTTTTTCTCCATAATATTCACACATTTCAACCCACAAATGTACAGATTTTCAGTCAGAAGCTAAACTAGATAGAGAATAACACTAAGTGGCTTAAAGGCCAAAGTAGGTCATGTTTATATGTTTACAAATATAGGTCAAATATATGAAACAATTACACATAATGTGAGATTATAAGTGGTGCATTTTGTTTTATGTAATACTCTGTTTCTCAGGGTTCAGGGAGCTCTTTTGTGAAAGGGTAAATTATGTAGTTTTGTTGATGTAAGTCTTTGAATACTGCATAGGATTTAATGAACATAGAGTGGGTGGGATGGTCACCAGGACTAAGCATAAATTGTAGGGATAGAAGTGAAATGTGTTGAAAGTATTATTCTCTAGACAATCCCATCATCCTTGAGGTGCTGATATTGGAGGAATGGTTGAATGGACTTTATTTGTGATGTGGGTATGTATTTTGATTAAGCCGCCCCTCTTATAAAGAAGATGATCTTACATTCTAATAAATAAATTGAATAAGACTAGTGCTGCAAATGACAATTTCTTATTTAGTGTCCACTCTAAATAGTTCAATCTGTAAAAGTCATAAACATACCGCCAGTGAGGGCAAGAGTAGCAATTTCATACTCAGCTACTGAAGTGCCAGCATTGTTGTGGGCAGTAATACGACATTTGTACCAGGTGGCTGGGGTCAGCTCCAAGATCACATAATTACCTGAGGGTTTCACCTGGTTACTTGCTATAATCCAGTCTTCTTGATTTCTGCATCATACAATAATAATGATCAATGAAGCTTTATCATATAGCAGGTAGAATACATAATTGTCTAACTGATAGTCATGTGTTTGAAACACAAACTGCTAGGGAGCATTATTACATAACACTGATATCACATAATCTGTTATTTTTGCCTCTCCTACGGAAGATACACAGCTCACAGGTAACCAGCAACAGTCACCTGATTGGCACACCTATCATTATAGAAGAGATATGCATCATTGTATGTGACAATGTTATGTAGAGCCTGCAAGTGACAATGCCAAAGAGGAAGGTGGGCATCCATGTCACTCAGAAACTTCAGATCCCTCTAAGCAGCACTTCCACCCAGAGGTGTGGTCTCAGGAGCCAGTATTTTGTCTTCAGAATAGGCCCAGGAACTCGTTAAAAACTATAGTTATCATTAATAGTAATGTAAATAATTGAGAGCTTAACCATATCTGATACAGATGTTGAGGGTGTCTAACCTAGGGGAAAAAGAAAATGTGGAACCTTACCTCTCCCTATATTCAATAACAAAGTAGTGAATTGGGCATCCACCATCATCCCAAGCATTAAGGTGAAAAGTAATGGCCATGGTGGAAACTTCAATAAATTCCTCTATTTCAGGAATGATTGGTTCCATTCCCATGGTGCTGGTGTTGGTAATGTGTGATGGCTCACTAGTTCCAATCCTGTGGATGATGAAGCTTCATATTAGTTTACAAAAGAATATTGTAAAATTAAACCTAATAGCTCCAGTATTATGAAGTGGTTAACCAAGGCAGTTTAACTCCTGCAGTTATATATTCAATTTTGTTATACAAAATTTTATTTTCTCAGATAAATGATTACTTGAGAGTAAATACTTTGTGCTTAATAGAGACCAAACTTCCCCAAAATTTTGATCTATAGATGTGGGAATAATATATATACCTGATGTAGAAGAGACAGAGGAGATCAAATGGGCTGAGGGGTAATGGTTGTTCAATGACATAAAAGTGGAAGAAGCAATTGTGAGTAAAGGCAAGGCTGAAGCAGTCCACCTGAGAATTAGAACTAAAGGGCAGAATACAAGAGACTTCATGGTGGCATAGGCTTCCACTCCTTACACCCCAAAGACAAGAGTTTGGAATGAATCTCAATATCAAGAAATGTTGAGAATGTACACCAAGTTGGAACTGTGCATGAATTCAAGACTTGGTATGATAAATTGGAGAGCAAGAGATGGGAGTCCGTGAGCATTGCTGCCTTCCTGTAAACTACAATAAAGTAAATAATAGGAGGAATACAAGGTAAGCTACTGGAATGGATGAAAGATTTCTTAATTGGGAGAAAAATGAGAGTGGTACTTAGAGACAAAAAATTGAACTGGGAAGATGTGATAAGTGGCATCCAGCAGGGCTCTGTATTGGCTCCTTTAATGTCTGCCATATATATAAATGATATGGATGAGGGAGTGAAGTGTTACATGAACTTCTTTGCTGATGATGTCAAATTACTCAAGAAAGTAAGCACAGAAGAAGACTGCAGATCACTACAAGAAGACCTAGACAAAATACGGGAATGAAGTTGGGGGTGTGAAGTGAACCTTAACATATAGAAATGCACTATAATGGAATATGGAAAAAGCAAAAATAGAATATCAGATCAATATAAAATTGGTACCAAGGAAGTAAAAAAGTTGACTCTGAGAGGGATCTGGGAGTGATTATCTCAAGTGACTTGACACCTGATAAACATGTCAATAAACTAGTTGGAGAGACTTAACTTATTAAGATCAATGAAAGTGGCCTTTGACTACATAGATGAAGAAATGGTAAAGAAAATAGTGGTTGCACTGATAAGACCTAAACTGGAGTATGCTGTGACACTATGGGCACCTAGTACACAAAAAAAAAAAACATAAGGACATTAAAAAGAATTCAAAGAGCAGCAACAAAGATGTCACCTATACTCTCAAATTTGACATGCGAACAAAGATTGGATAAATTACATCTATCAACATTGGAACGTAGAAGAGAAAGAGGTGATTTGCTGACTATTTACAGAATTATGAAGGGGATGGAAGTCCTTGATAGAGACAACTTATTAAAATGGGATAGAAGAGAAACAAGAGGACACAAGGAGCTAAAGAAGGACAGTTGCAGAAGAGATTTGAAAAAGAATGGCTTCCCACATAGAGTGATTGATGTCTGGAACAAACTAAATGGGGAAACAGTGGGTGCCAAAACTATAGAAGATTTTAAGAACAAACTGGATGTGGAGAGATACAAAAGCAGGTCACTTCAAGCATAGCTCTCTTCCCATAAAATACAACTAGGTAAATACAGTGAACTTATGTGGAAATTGGAGCACATTGGAGGACTAAGTAGCAAACTACTAGAATGGATGAAAGACTTTTTGAAGGAAAGATCCATGAGGATAAGATCTCAAGCTGGAGAGCAGTAAGAAAGAGTTCCACAAGGCTCAGTGCTTGCATCAATAATGTTTCTCATCTATGTCAGTGACATGATGGAAGGAACAACAAGCTATGGTCAACATGTTTGCAGATGATGCAAAAATCATGATAAGAGTGAAAAATGAGAAGGATAGTAGACTATTGGAAAAAGATCTAGATACTATTTTTACATGGAGTCAAGAATGGAAAATTAAGTCTAGTAAAAAAAATGTAAAGTACTGGAAATGGGCAGTAGTTGGAAAAAGTCATCCTTAAACTATTCCTTGGGAAGTGAATCCATTACAAAAACAAAAGAAGGGAAAAATGTTGCTAGATATGAGGAAAAACTAAAAGTACTAGGTCTGCCAACTTTGAAAGATTGAAGAGAAATAGGTGATATGATTACAGTATTCAAGTCACTAAAGAGGATAGATTGCATTGACACAAGAGATCTGATTAAAGATGGGAGGGCCTTAAGAAGTCATGGGAGCAAATTAAGAAAGACCACGGGTCTAAAGTATGTGAAGAAATACAATATTCCTTATAGGTGTGACAAGATACAGAGATGGGACACCACAAACATAGCTACCCTTCCCATAAGATACAATTAAGTAGGTAAATGCACATCCATATAGATGCATAAATATATGGAATAACTTAGGTGATATAACCCAAGCTCAAACAATACACGAGTTCAAATCTAAATATGATAATTGGAAATAAAGTATATTAAGTTGGAACTGTATATAAATTTGAGTTTAGGTATGTTAGAAAATTAGAGAAAAGGAGACAGGACCCAATGAGCATTACTCTTGTGGTGTCGCGCCGCTGGTCAAAACCAGACCGGCCATCACACAACTTGAGCTAGGCCTTTATACCCGCTGTAGTTGGCAAGCATAGTTCGCAAAGACGTCCAGGCCAACCAGCTGGCAGCCAATCAGAAACTTGGGAAAATTACCCGGGTTTCCACCAGACTGTATTAAAAGGACGGCGCCTAGCAGATACGACGAGTTCTCTCTCATACAGACATTTCTTCCCCTCCTATATCTATTGATCCTGCGCAAGCGGGTGGTCTGTCCCAGCTAGTCCACTAATTCTCTCCCGGGCACAACTCCAAGCAGCAAGCCGCCTTGGGACCAGTTCTCTCCAGCAAGCTGCCTCGGGACCAGTTCTCTCCAGCAAGCTGCCTCAGGACTAGTTCTCCCCAGCAAGACACCTCGGGACCAGTTCTCACCAGCAAGTTGTCTCGTTCCCTCCTGTGGCCCTTGGCTCTCAGCCACAACGCTTGATGAGGCCCTCACTCTGGACCTTCCCTCTTCGAGCCCTCGTCCGTGACCTCCGAGTATAGTAACCATTAAATCTTAGACTTAGTGTTATTGTGAGTCTCATTTCCCTGGCTTGTCTGAACCGAACCAAACCACAACACTCTTCTCCTGTATACTATAATTAGTAAATACAATTGTCCATTCAAATCCATTACTGCGATTCCTGCCCTGTTGTCTTAATATGATGACATTGTTTGCATCACCTTTGCTAAAGCCTTTGATCCACTTAAACACCTCTATTGATCACCTTGCACTCTGCGTCTTTCCAGAGAGTGTAAGGTACCAAAACCTTACCTCATAAGGTAAATTTGTGAGCCCATGTATCATTTTGGTCATTCTCCTTTGTATTGATTCTAGTGAATTGATGTCCATTCTATAAGACACAAAACAAAACTGTACCTCATAGTTAAAGATGGGTCTAACTATAATGCTAGAGTTTGAGAATTACCTCTGCACTTCTATTCATAGCTGTCCTAGCAATGAAACTTAATGCTCTGTTTCCTTTATTCTTGGCACTAATACACTGTTTCCTGGATTTAAGATCAGGACTCGCTAGAACTCCCTAGTCTCTCTTGTACTATGAAAACTATGGTTTAATAATTCAGTAGTTATATTTGAGAACTTACCAGTCACCTTTGTTTTAACCTGCGTGGATTCTCTAAAAGTACAGTCAAACCTCGGTTTTCGAACATAATCCGTTCGAGAAGGCTGTTCGAAAAGCGATTTGTTCGAAAACCGAAACAATTTTTCCCATTATAATCAATGTAAATAATTTTAATCCGTTCCAAGTCTAAAAAACAACTTTTTCAATTTTTTTTTTTTACTATTTTACACCATAAACTGCACTGTATACTGTTTACCATAAATAAGTGTATCCCACTTCTTTTCTTAAACTTTTCTAACCACCCTCTGCTTGCTTTAAAATCAAACCCTTCTGGAATAATGCTAGGATCTTTTTTTATCAAATCTTCATACAATTGTCTTGCTTTGGCACAAATTGCATCTTCACTAAGAGTATCACCTGCTAACTGTTTCTCATTTACGAAAATCAGCAAATGTTTCTCCACTTCCTCCAATACCTGTGGCCTTTGTTTGCTAAAAACACTTGATCCTTTAGCCACATCACTTGCTTTAACCTGGTCTTTATTTTTTAGGATGGTGCTTATCGTCGATTTCGCCATCCCAAACTCCTTAGCCAACGCACACACACGAATGCCAGATTCATATTTCGCTATTAATTCTTTTTTAAATTCAATAGTTTTGCGCACTACTTTCCTCTTTTCTTCACCACTTGAACTTGCTTTCTTTGGACCCATGATTAGGGGCTAATACACGATGCAAAGATGAAAAAAAGTCAGATTTACGTAAATAAGAACGAACACGTCTGCTCGGAATGAACTTTGATCGCAAATGCGCTACGGAGGAAGCGTCCTTGGCGTTCGAGTTCTCTCGGCTCGCGAGTGAGCCGCGTTCGGGTACGCTCGGCTTCTTTCGGTTTGTTCGAGAGCCGAAATTTGGTCGAGTTCTGAGATGTAAAATTCTCGAACTTTTTGGTCGAAAACCGATTTGGTCGAGAACAGAAGCGTTCGATAACCGAGGTTTGACTGTAGTTGGTTCAGAAATTTTAAAGTTCTTGAAGGCCTTCTGAACTGAAGACATGATCCCTAGGTTAGAGGTTTCCAAAAAAGAGGTCCTTCTTCGTCCTGAGCTCAGGGTAATCTGATGACTGTTCCAACGTTAGTGCACACAGTTTTCGAAGGTCACGGGTTAATATTTACTTTAAGTAATTTCTCAAAGTTAATTCCCAATTTATTAAACCAAAATAGTTACATGGATTTAATAAACAAAATAAAGAGGAGGGGAGTTTAATTATATCTTATTCAAAGTTACAATAGGTGTGGTTTGAAGTTTCAGGAAAGGCTCCTTAATTGAAGAAAATAACAGTTTGGGGGAAAGTTTCCCGAACTAAGGTAAACACTAAGATTCCCAATAACAATTACCACAGTACTCAGTTTTCTAAAAAAAATGTGTTATCTAAGCTATATCTATTTTCAAGGTTGTGTAGCCCAACGTTTAACACGCTGCACTTTGAGATATTGAAGTTCATTTGCTATTTCACTGACCATGTGAACAATTTGTTAAGCTCTTCCTGCAGAATCTCGGCATCGTCTCCTGACCTAATTAGGCAACCTATTTTAGTGTCATCCGCAAACTTACTAACATCATTATTAATCCCATTGTTCAAGTCGTTAATGTACATAATGAACAATAAGTGACCCAAAACCGAGCCCTGGGGGACCCCACTAGACACACTCCCCAACTGTTCTTTAATTCATTTATGATGACCCTCTGTTTTCTGTCAATGATCCATTCTCTAATCTATTCTAATATTTTTCCTCCTATGCCATGGGATTTGATTTTGTTTAGTAGTCTCTGGTGGGGCACCTTGTCAAACACTTTGCTAAAGTCATGGTAAATAACATCATAGCTATCATTGTTATCTGACACCTTTAGTGTAAAAGGATAGAAGATTAGTCATACATAACTTACCCTTGGAGAAACCATGCTGTGTGTCACGAATCATGTCTCATGGTGCGTTCTGATTCTATTAACTATTATTGATTCAAGCATACCTATAACTGATGTCAAACTGATTGTCCTGCAGTTGCATATAGACGATTTATCTCCCTTCTTAAAAATAGGAACAACGTTTGCCTGCCCTCAAGTAATAGGCACAAAACCAGTGTCTACCAACTTATTAGATATTTCTGTTAACTGGTCAGATTTCAGATTTAGTCTTAAAGGATTCTCAAAAAAAAGAAAGAAAAAAAAACTGTCTGGACCCGAGGATTTTGTAGCTTTAAGTCTTTCAATCTGCTTGATTACCTGTACTTTACTACTGCAGGTATTAAATTGTCTACTTTCTTCGTCCCAGCTGAAAATTGGATCGCAGTCAGTTACCCAGGTACCTCGTGTAACCTCTCCTTAGTAAACAGTAAGAAAAAATAGTTGTTAAACGCCTCACTTGTTTTTCCCTTTGATTCTATCATGACATTTTCTTAATTTTGAATTGGGCCTATCTTTTCCTTATTTTTTGTTATGTAGAGATGAAAGAAGCCCTTTGGGTTGGATCTCGCTTGTCTGGCAACCTTAAATTCATAGTTATGTTTTGTTGTGCACGTATTCTTTTTAACCAGTTTTGCCATATTTTTATATTTGGATATAGGGTGTATTCCCAGTTTTTATTCTTACGTAAAGTCCTCTTTTTATTCCGATATCATGTTTCAGCCTATCCGTCATCCATCTGGGAGTATTGCTATTCTTCCATATTGACTTGAGGGGGGAAATGTATTTTGTGCATTTAGAATTAAATTTGTTAGGTTACTATACATTCCATCTAAATTGCTGACCTGGCTGTTGACCCTGCGCCCACAAGTGACCTGACCCAAGGTACGCATACCCTCCGTGACCTGACCCCTGACCTACTAATGACGTCCGGACTGACCATGTATCTGATCCCGTCACATCCCCCTGTTTGAGACATTTCAATTGGGATATATAAGGCAGGGTTATGCTTGTCATGTCATAATACACCATGGAAGTCATCAAGAGTAACAAGGGCAGCCTGAAACTGTGCCATGAAGAATATCTCTACACCAGAAAAATAAAAACCAAGAACTCCATCTGCTGGTAGTGTCCCAACCGTGCTTCATTTTTCTGCAAAGGAGCAATGAGTACAGACCATGACATAAGTGTCACTGAGTTCCAGAGAGCACAACCATGATTAAGACCAAGTACACGTTGCAGTAGCCAAACTACATAACCAAATTAAAGATTCTAAAAAGAAAGGAAAAAAAATATATATCCTTGCAGACGCCAGGATGAAAGCCACTGACAAACTGGAAAGCCCGAAACCATCCGCTGTGGTGTCAGATGAATGAAGCAAGATATTCGGCCCAAAGACCCAGAGTCACTTGCAGCTCTCTTGATTGATGGAGAGTGGGCTACTACAGATGGTGACGATCCGAAACAGTTTCTGATTCATGACAGTGGCAGCAACAGTGGTAACAACTGGATCATCATTTTCGGCTCTGAAGCAGGACTTTGTTTTGTTTTAGGAAGCAGCCAGTGCCACATGGGTGGTAACTTTACCATGGCACCAAACGTCTTTAGACAAGTTTATGCCATTCAGGTCCAACTCGGAAATTCCGCAGTATCCTGTGTATATGCACTCCTTCCAGGGAAAACCGAGCCCATCTATGAAGAGATGCTTCAATCTGTAATCATTCAATGTGAACATCTTGGCTACTATATAGATCCAACCACCATCATCACAGACTTTGAACAAGCAACAATCAAGGCTGTAACCAATGTATTTGGGGAATACATGACAGTTCAATGTTGCTTCTACCATCTAACATAAAGTACATGGTGCAAGATCCAAGATTTGGGATTAGTCCGACTATACAGATCTGATGAAAGCATCAAGTTCTGTGGTATGCTGGATGGACTTGCTTTACTGCTCCTGAATGATGATGCTGGTATGGATTACCTCAAGAACAATACACCTGATGGACTGGAGGACCTTGTCACATACTTTGATTCAACCTATGTCTCATGAACATTCCGGCGTGTTCAGCAACCCTCTGCAAATCCAAAGGACCCATTGTCACCTATCCATTTATGTCGCCGTCCCCCCATCTTCCCACCATCAATATGAACGTCTTTGAGTCCACCATCAACCGAGATGACCGAACCAACAACATCTGTGAGGGATGGAATAACTCCTTCCATGCACTCATTGGTCATCAACACCCAAGTATTTGGACTATCATTGAAGCCTTCCAACAGGATGAAACACTTGCTGCTACTACAATGGTACAAGACCAGATTGGAGAGTGACCTCATAAGAGATTCCGCCGAGCACAGAAAAAATTGGAAGTGCCTTGTTAATCTCTGCAGACCGTCAAGAGTGTGGAGGAATTTCTGCAGTGTGTTGGCGCTTGCATTACAATAATAATAAAAAAAATGTGTACATGTTGATGCCATATATCTGTGATAAGGTGTAACATAAAATAAAATGTAATAATCTTGTATATTGCTTGTATATAATTGATTGTGAACAATATCTTTTATTATATATGAGACTGGGTTTTTGTCCACTTCTAAGATAAGGGGCTGGGATTTTGTCTACCGGGGTTCTGTCCACTAAGATTTTATCCATTGGGATTTTGTTCGTGCACCGGTTTCATTAGGTCACCCAGTGATTCTTGTACCTACATTCGCACTACTGGTGGTTCTATTTACATTATTGCTGTCTATGTAGGTGACTTGAACATTGCTTCTAAATCACCTGCTGAAATTCAAGACGTTAAGAAATGTTTGTCAAAACAATACAAAATGAAGGACTTGAATCAGTTGAAATACTTTCTCAGAATTAATATCGATAAACAGAAAGAGAAAATGTTCATTTATCAGAGCTTCTACATTGAGACTGTGTCAAAGAAATTTTACTTCCATAATGCTAATCCTGTTAAAACGCCAGTATTCAACTACTCAAGGCAAATGATGACTGATCTATGTGACATTAATTTGTATCAGTCTGCTGTTGGTAGTTTGATGTATTTGTCAGCAAAAACATGGCTGATATCACAATTGGACTCAGAAATTTGCCTTACAAAGAGAGCCTTAGGCACCTAAACTTACACTCTCTGGAAAGACGCAGAGTGCGGGGTGATCTAATAGAATTGTTCAAGTAGATCAAAGGTAACTAAAAAGGGTAATGCAAACAAGGTCATCATAATAAAACAACAGGGCAGGACTCGCAGTATGGGTATAAACTGGACAAATTTAGATTTAAGAAGGATATAGGCAAGAATTGGTTTACTAATAGGGTGGTTGATGAATGGAATAAAATTAGTAACCATGTAGTAAGCGCTGAAACTATCAGTTGTTTTAGAAAAGGATTAGACAACTTTATGGATGGGGATGACAGGTGGTGATGGATACGGAGCTGCCTAGTGTAGGCCTTATGGTCTCTTGCAGTCTCCTTTATTCTTGTGTTCTTGTGTAATTGCTGTAACATTGTTAGGTATTGCTTGAGACCCATTCAACACCAGTGGTATGCTGTTAAACCAATATTTAGATATCTGAGAGGGACAGTTGATCTAGGATTACTGTATCTAAGCAAGATTCGTTCGAGTGTACGGGCTTTTCTGATTCAGATTGGATGGGTGATACCAACAACCACAAATCTACTAGCGGGTATTGCTTAAGTTCAGTGGATCTCTTGTTTCATGGAGGACTAGCAAACAGACATGTGTACCTTTGTCTATCACTGAAGCAGAGTACGTGGCACTCGCTGCTACTTCACAAGAAGCCGTTTGGCTCAGCAAAATCCTAAAGAGTTTTAAATTTAACGTAAAATTGCCAATGTTTATTTTTGAAGACAATCAGCTATGTATTGCTAGTAATCCTGTTGAGCATCTAAAAACCAAGCATGTTGACATTAATTTCACAATATTAAGGACTTTATGAGCAAGAAAATGCTAAGCTTTACATATTATCCATCTGACGAAATGATTACAGATATTTTCACAAAAGCTCTTAATCCTTAACAATTTTTAAAATTGAGAGCTATGCTTGGTATGCTTTATCTTTTTGAATTATGCCATTATGAGCAGGAGTGTTGAATAATATCATACATAAAAACGTAATTCCATTGATGTTCATTTTTTTTGTGTTCTATTAAAAGGATTAGTTATCGAGTGTCAAGTGTTGTTTGCACCCTGATACACAAATAGTTCCATAATTTCAACATAGATCTGGAAGGTCATATAAGTCAGAAATTTTAAGCTTTTATTCAAGAGTGATCAATGTGGTGCAAGAAAGGGAGGGTGGCATGGAATGTGTGTACCTTGACCTATAAAAGGCTTTTGATAAAGTACTTCACAATCAACTTGTGTGGAGATTGGTAGATTAAGAGGCTAACTACTTGCTTGGATGAAAGATTTTTTCTTTTTATTAGGAGAAGATACATGAGGACAAATAAAGGATAAAATGCTAGGATGGAGAGCAGTGACCAGTGGAGTTTCACAAGGTTCAGTGCTTGCACCAATAATGTTTATCTTGAAAAGAAAAGAAAAAAAACTAACTTGTTAAAGGCTGTAGCATAAATCTTGTAATTAGAGCCACATCGCAGATCTGTAAGTCTGTACTTGGAAATGGAGGCTGATAGTGTAACACTTTTCCAGTTGCTAAAATCAGGCTTGTAATACAGTGTGTAGCCAAGGATAGGTGTAGTATCATCAGCTGTTGTGGGCTTCACTTGAACATCAATTTTGTTTGTGGCTGTAGATATAACTTCAATCTTGGGAGGTTGTGGTACTGTTGATAGGGAATATTGAATGTTTATTAGAAGTGATTTTTAAAAATAATATAAGAAAACAAAGATCAAATACAATTGTAAATATGGTGATACACCTAAGTTATAATGTATGGATATATTTTGCAAGATAAGCTAGACATTAGAATTGCAAATTGAGACTTACCTATTAACCTATACTGGAATACCTGTATTGACTAATTGGTGATTTGCTGTCAGTGCTCTATGGACTGTTTTTGTGGTATTGTTACAGACAAAAGTGAGATTGGAATGGAAGATGCGGGCATTTGTGAGCGCATATAGCCAAGATAGAAAATTTGGAGGAGGAGAGAGAAGCATTTTGGATTGATCAGTGTGGTTTTAGGAGAAAAGTGAATATTGTGGTGTTGAGGAATCTTAATGACAGAGTAGGTGATGAGGAGCTATAGAAAATCATCTGTACAGATACATGGAATGGATGAGAAGGAACAATAATGCAGAAATGATAATAGAGATGTGGATTGAATGGGTGATGATAGTGGACAAATATATGGGATGGATGAGAAGGAACAATAATGCAGAGATGATAATAGAGATGTGGATTGAATGGGTGATGATAGTGGATAGTATTTAAGAATAAAGGCAAGTATAACTATACTTGAGCCAGGGTGGTTGTTGGAGTTGGTGAAGGGGGCACTGATGGACTATGTAGTGAAGCCCAAAAGATGGAATGAAAGAATTATGGACATCAATGTATTTAGGTGTGAATGCAGTAGATTGTGAGATAATGTTTTCATGGAAAGGAAAATGAGAGTGGAGGTTAAGTGGAGAAGGAAGAAAAATTAGGTTGAAGGGTAGTGAAGGTGAACAGATTGAATGAGGAAAAAGGAGGATATCTGGTGTAGTTGAGAGAGGTATGGAATGTAGTGAAGGATAGAGAAGGAATGGATACATTTCAAGAATCAGTTGCTGAAGTGCACAAAGACAGTATGTGGGATGAAGAGGCTAGGAGGGAACATAAGGGGAGGCACTGAATGGTGGGATGAAGAGGTAAAAGCAGTGGTGGCTGAATAGAAATAAGCATTTCAAGAATGGCTGCATAGGAGCAATTGGGAATCATACAAGAGGTATGGAATAAAAATGGAAGTAAAATGCAAGGAGAGGAGTAAATGTAAAATGGGATAGATGTTTGCCAAAGAAATTTTATTAAAAAGAAAGATATTGTTAAGAGCCATTTTGAGGGACATTAGGCTGTGGATTTATCATTGTTGATAATTTATTTTTATGCTGTCCTGTAAACTTCTTCATCTTGAGTGCTATCTTTGACATATTTCTCATTGTACCTCAACATACCCACCTTTTTCTCCATAATATTCACACATTTCAACCCACAAATGTACAGATTTTCAGTCAGAAGCTAAACTAGATAGAGAATAACACTAAGTGGCTTAAAGGCCAAAGTAGGTCATGTTTATATGTTTACAAATATAGGTCAAATATATGAAACAATTACACATAATGTGAGATTATAAGTGGTGCATTTTGTTTTATGTAATACTCTGTTTCTCAGGGTTCAGGGAGCTCTTTTGTGAAAGGGTAAATTATGTAGTTTTGTTGATGTAAGTCTTTGAATACTGCATAGGATTTAATGAACATAGAGTGGGTGGGATGGTCACCAGGACTAAGCATAAATTGTAGGGATAGAAGTGAAATGTGTTGAAAGTATTATTCTCTAGACAATCCCATCATCCTTGAGGTGCTGATATTGGAGGAATGGTTGAATGGACTTTATTTGTGATGTGGGTATGTATTTTGATTAAGGCCGCCCCTCTTATAAAGAAGATGATCTTACATTCTAATAAATAAATTGAATAAGACTAGTGCTGCAAATGACAATTTCTTATTTAGTGTCCACTCTAAATAGTTCAATCTGTAAAAGTCATAAACATACCGCCAGTGAGGGCAAGAGTAGCAATTTCATACTCAGCTACTGAAGTGCCAGCATTGTTGTGGGCAGTAATACGACATTTGTACCAGGTGGCTGGGGTCAGCTCCAAGATCACATAATTACCTGAGGGTTTCACCTGGTTACTTGCTATAATCCAGTCTTCTTGATTTCTGCATCATACAATAATAATGATCAATGAAGCTTTATCATATAGCAGGTAGAATACATAATTGTCTAACTGATAGTCATGTGTTTGAAACACAAACTGCTAGGGAGCATTATTACATAACACTGATATCACATAATCTGTTATTTTTGCCTCTCCTACAGAAGATACACAGCTCACAGGTAACCAGCAACAGTCACCTGATTGGCACACCTATCATTTATAGAAGAGATATGCATCATTGTATGTGACAGTGTTATGTAGAGCCTGCAAGTGACAATGCCAAAGAGGAAGGTGGGCATCCATGTCACTCGGAAGCTTCAGATTGCTGTAAGCAGCACTTCCACCCAGAGGTGTGGTCTCAGGAGCCAGTATTTTGTCTTCAGAATAGGCCCAGGAACTCGTTATAAACTATAGTTATCATTAATAGTAATGTAAATAATTGAGAGCTTAACCATATCTGATACAGATGTTGAGGGTGTCTAACCTAGGGGAAAAAGAAAATGTGGAACCTTACCTCTCCCTATATTCAATAACAAAATAGTGAATTGGGCATCCACCATCACCCCAAGCATTGAGGTGAAAAGTAATGGCCATGGTGGAAACTTCAATAAATTCCTCTGTTTCAGGAATGATTGGTTCCATTCCCATGGTGCTGGTGTTGGTAATGTGTGATGGCTCACTAGTTCCAATCCTGTGGATGATGAAGCTTCATATTAGTTTACAAAAGAATATTGTAAAATTAAACCTAATAGCTCCAGTATTATGAAGTGGTTAACCAAGGCAGTTTAACTCCTGCAGTTATATATTCAATTTTGTTATAGAAAATTTTATTTTCTCAGATAAATGATTACTTGAGAGTAAATACTTTGTGCTTAATAGAGACCAAACTTCCCCAAAATTTTGATCTATAGATGTGGAAATAATATGTATACCTGATGTAGAAGAGACAGAGGAGATCAAATGGGCTGAGGGGTAATGGTTGTTAAATGACATAAAAGTGGAAGAAGCAATTGTGAGTAAAGGCAAGGCTGAAGCAGTCCACCTGAGAATTAGAACTAAAGGACAGAATACAAGAGACTTCATGGTGGCATAGGCTTCCACTCCTTACACCCCAAAGACAAGAGTTTGGAATGAATCTCAATATCAAGAAATGTTGAGAAAGTACACCAAGTTGGAACTGTACATGAATTCAAGACTTGGTATGATAAATTGGAGAGCAAGAGATGGGAGTCTGTGAGCATTGCTGCCTTCCTGTAAACTACAATAAAGTAAATAATAGGAGGAATACAAGGTAAGCTACTGGAATGGATGAAAGATTTCTTAATTGGGAGAAAAATGAGAGTGGTACTTAGAGACAAAAAATTGAACTGGGAAGATGTGATAAGTGGCATCCAGCAGGGCTCTGTATTGGCTCCTTTAATGTCTCCCATATATATAAATGATATGGATGAGGGAGTGAAGTGTTACATGAACTTCTTTGCTGATGTCAAATTACTCAAGAAAGTAAGCACAGAAGAACACTGCAGATCGCTACAAGAAGACCTAGACAAAATACGGGAATGGAGTTGGGGGTGTGAAGTGAACCTTAACATTTAGAAATGCACTATAATGGAATTTGGAAAAAGCAAAAATAGAATATCAGATCAATATAAAATTGGTACCAAGGAAGTAAAAAAAGTTGACTCTGAGAGGGATCTGGGAGTGATTATCTCAAGTGACTTGACACCTGATAAACATGTCAATAAACTAGTTGGAGAGACTTAACTCATTAAGATCAATGAAAGTGGCCTTTGACTACATAGATGAAGAAATGGTAAAGAAAATAGTGGTTGCACTGATAAGACCTAAACTGGAGTATGCTGTGACACTATGGGCACCTAGTACACAAAAAAACACACACAAGGACATTAAAAAGAATTCAAAGAGCAGCAACAAAGATGGCACCTATACTCTCAAATTGGACATGCGAACAAAGATTGGATAAATTACATCTATCAACATTGGAACATCTATCAACATTGGAACGGAGAAGAGAAAGAGGTGATTTGCTGACTATTTACAGAATTATGAAGGGGATGGAAGTCCTTGATAGAGACAACTTATTAAAATGGGATAGAAGAGAAACAAGAGGACACAAGAAGGAGCTAAAGAAAGACAGTTGCAGAAGAGATTTGAAAAAGAATGGCTTCCCACATAGAGTGATTGATGTCAGGAACAAACTAAATGGGGAAACAGTGGGTGCCAAAACTATACAAGATTTTAAGAACAAACTGGATGTGGAGAGATACAAAAGCAGGTCACTACAAGCATAGCTCTCTTCCCATAAAATACAACTAGGTAAAATACAGTGAACTTATGTGGAAATTGGAGCACATTGGAGGACTAAGTGGCAAACTACTAGAATGGATGAAAGACTTTTTGAAGGAAAGATCCATGAGGATAAGATCTCAAGCTGGAGAGCAGTAAGAAAGAGTTCCACAAGGCTCAGTGCTTGCATCAATAATGTTTCTCATCTATGTCAGTGACATGATGGTAGGAACAACAAGCTATGGTCAACATGTTTGCAGATGATGCAAAAATCATGATAAGAGTGAAAAATGAGAAGGATAGTAGACTATTGGAAAAAGATCTAGATTCTATTTTTACATGGAGTCAAGAATGGAAAATTAAGTCTAGTAAAAAAATGTAAATTACTGGAAATGGGCAGTAGTTGGAAAAGGTCATCCTTAAACTATTCCTTGGGAAGTGAATCCATTACAAAAACAAAAGAAGGGAAAGATGTTGCTAGATATGAGGAAAAACTAAAAGTACTAGGTCTGCTAACTTTGAAAGATTGAAGAGAAATAGGTGATATGATTACAGTATTCAAGTCACTAAAGAGGATAGATTGCATTGACACAAGAGATCTGATTAAAGATGGGACGGCCTTAAGAAGTCATGGGAGCAAATTAAGAAAGACCACGGGTCTAAAGTATGTGAAGAAATACAATTTTCTTTATAGGTGTGACAAGATACAGAGATGGGACACCGCGAACATAGCTACCCTTCCCATAAGATACAATTAAGTAGGTAAATGCACATCCATATAGATGCATAAATATATGGAATAACTTAGGTGATATAACCCAAGCTCAAACAATACACGAGTTCAAATCTAAATATGATAATTGGAAATAAAGTATATTAAGTTGGAACTGTATATAAATTTGAGTTTAGGTATGTTAGAAAATTAGAGAAAAGGAGACAGGACCCAATGAGCATTACTCTTGTGGTGTCGCGCCGCTGGTCAAAACCAGACCGGCCATCACACTACTTGAGCTAGGCCTTTATACCCGCTGTAGTTGGCAAGCATAGTTCGCAAAGACGTCCAGGCCAACCAGCTGGCAGCCAATCAGAAACTTGGGAAAATTACCCGGGTTCCCACCAGACTCTAGTAAAAGGACGGCGCCTAGCAGAGACAACGAGTTCTCTCTCATGCAGACATTTCTTCCCCTCCTATATCTATCGATCCCACGCAAGCGGGTGGTCTGTCCCAGCTAGTCCACTAATTCTCTCCCGGGCACAACTCCAAGCAGCAAGCCGCCTCGGGACCAGTTCTCTCCAGCAAGCCGCCTCGGGACCAGTTCTCTCCAGCAAGCTGCCTCAGGACCAGTTCTCCCCAGCAAGACACCTCGGGACCAGTTCTCACCAGCAAGTTGTCTTGTTCCCTCCTGTGGCCCTTGGCTCTCAGCCACAACGCTTGATGAGGCCCCCACTCTGGACCTTCCCTCTTCGAGCCCTTGTCCGTGACCTCCGAGTATAGTAACCATTAAATCTTAGACTTAGTGTTATTGCGAGTCATTTCCCTGGCTTGTCTGAACCAAACCAAACCACAACACTCTTCTCCTGTATACTATAATTAGTAAATACAATTGTCCAGTTCAAATCCATTACTGCGATTCCTGCCCTGTTGTCTTAATATGATGACATTGTTTGCATCACCTTTGCTAAAGCCTTTGATCCACTTAAACACCTCTATTGATCACCCTGCACTCTGCGTCTTTCCAGAGAGTGTAAGGTACCTAAGCCTTACCTCATAAGGTAGATTTGTGAGCCCATGTATCATTTTGGTCATTCTCCTCTGTATTGATTCTAGTGAATTGATGTCCATTCTATAAGACACAAAACAAAACTGTACCTCATAGTCAAGGATGGGTCTAACTATAATGCTAGAGTTTGAGAATTACCTCTTCACTTCTATTCATAGCTGTCCTAGCAATGAAACCTAATGCTCTGTTTGCTTTATTCTTCGCACTAATACACTGTTTCCTGGATTTAAGATCAGGACTCGTTAGAACTCCCTAGTCTCTCTTGTACTATGAAAACTACGGTTTAATAATTCAGTAGTTATATTTGAGAACTTACCAGTCACCTTTGTTTTAACCTGCGTGGATTCTCTAAAAGTACAGTCAAACCTCGGTTTTCGAACATAATCCGTTCGAGAAGGCTGTTCGAAAAGCGATTTGTTCGAAAACCGAAACAATTTTTCCCATTATAATCAATGTAAATAATTTTAATCCGTTCCAAGTCTAAAAAACAACTTTTTCAATTTTTTTTTTTTACTATTTTACACCATAAACTGCACTGTATACTGTTTACCATAAATAAGTGTATCCCACTTCTTTTCTTAAACTTTTCTAACCACCCTCTGCTTGCTTTAAAATCAAACCCTTCTGGAATAATGCTAGGATCTTTTTTTATCAAATCTTCATACAATTGTCTTGCTTTGGCACAAATTGCATCTTCACTAAGAGTATCACCTGCTAACTGTTTCTCATTTACGAAAATCAGCAAATGTTTCTCCACTTCCTCCAATACCTGTGGCCTTTGTTTGCTAAAAACACTTGATCCTTTAGCCACATCACTTGCTTTAACCTGGTCTTTATTTTTTAGGATGGTGCTTATCGTCGATTTTGCCATCCCAAACTCCTTAGCCAACGCAGACACACGAACGCCAGATTCATATTTCGCTATTAATTCTTTTTTAAATTCAATAGTTTTGCGCACTACTTTCCTCTTTTCTTCACCACTTGAACTTGCTTTCTTTGGACCCATGATTAGGGGCTAATACACGATGCAAAGATGAAAAAAAGTCAGATTTACGTAAATAAGAACGAACACGTCTGCTCGGAATGAACTTTGATCGCAAATGCGCTACGGAGGAAGCGTCCTTGGCGTTCGAGTTCTCTCGGCTCGCGAGTGAGCCGCGTTCGGGTACGCTCGGCTTCTTTCGGTTTGTTCGAGAGCCGAAATTTGGTCGAGTTCTGAGATGTAAAATTCTCGAACTTTTTGGTCGAAAACCGATTTGGTCGAGAACAGAAGCGTTCGATAACCGAGGTTTGACTGTAGTTGGTTCAGAAATTTTAAAGTTCTTGAAGGCCTTCTGAACTGAAGACATGATCCCTAGGTTAGAGGTTTCCAAAAAAGAGGTCCTTCTTCGTCCTGAGCTCAGGGTAATCTGATGACTGTTCCAACGTTAGTGCACACAGTTTTCGAAGGTCACGGGTTAATATTTACTTTAAGTAATTTCTCAAAGTTAATTCCCAATTTATTAAACCAAAATAGTTACATGGATTTAATAAACAAAATAAAGAGGAGGGGAGTTTAATTATATCTTATTCAAAGTTACAATAGGTGTGGTTTGAAGTTTCAGGAAAGGCTCCTTAATTGAAGAAAATAACAGTTTGGGGGAAAGTTTCCCGAACTAAGGTAAACACTAAGATTCCCAATAACAATTACCACAGTACTCAGTTTTCTAAAAAAAATGTGTTATCTAAGCTATATCTATTTTCAAGGTTGTGTAGCCCAACGTTTAACACGCTGCACTTTGAGATATTGAAGTTCATTTGCTATTTCACTGACCATGTGAACAATTTGTTAAGCTCATCCAGCAGAATCTCGGCATCGTCTCCTGACCTAATTAGGCAACCTATTTTAGTGTCGTCCGCAAACTTACTAACATCATTATTAATCCCATTGTTCAAGTCGTTAGTGTACATAATGAACAATAAGTGACCCAAAACTGAGCCCTGGGGGACCCCACTAGAAACACTCCCCAACAGTTCTTTAATTCATTTATGATGACCCTCTGTTTTCTGTCAATGATCCATTCTCTAATCTATTCTAATATTTTTCCTCCTATGCCATGGGATTTGATTTTGTTTAGTAGTCTTTGGTGGGGCACCTTGTCGAACACTTTGCTAAAGTCATGGTAAATAACATCATAGCTATCTTTGTTATCTGACACCTTTAGTGTAAAAGGATAGAAGATTAGTCATACATAACTTACCCTTGGAGAAACCATGCTGTGTGTCACGAATCATGTCTTATGGTGGGTTCTGATTCTATTAACTATTATTGATTCAAGCATACCTATAACTGATGTCAAACTGATTGTCCTGCAGTTGCATATAGATGATTTATCTCCCTTCTTAAAAACAGGAACAATGTTTGCCTGCCCTCAAGTAATAGGCACAAAACCAGTGTCTACCAACTTATTAGATATTTCTGTTAACTGGTCAGATTTCAAATTTAGTCTTAAAGGATTCTCGAAAAAAAAAAAAAACTGTCTGGACCTGAGGATTTTGTAGCTTTAAGTCTTTCAATCTGCTTGATTACTTGTACTTTACTAATGCAGGTATTAGATTGTCTACTTTCTTTGTCCCCACTAAAAATTGGATCGCAGTCAGTTACACAGGTACCTCGTGTAACCTCTCCTTAGTAAACAGTAAGAAAAAATAGTTGTTAAACGCCTCACTTGTTTTTCCCTTTGATTCTATCATGACATTTTCTTAATTTTGAATTGGGCCTATCTTTTCCTTATTTTTTGTTATGTAGAGATGAAAGAAGCCCTTTGGGTTGGATCTCGCATGTCTGGCAACCTTAATTCCATAGTTACGTTTTGCTGGGCATGTATTCTTTTTAACCAGTTTTGCCATATCGTTATATTTGGATATAAGGTGTATTCCCCGTTTTCATTCTTACGTAAAGTCCTCTTTTTATTCAGATATCATGTTTCAGCCTGTCCGTCATCCATCTGGGAGTATTGCTATTCTTCCATATTGACTTGAGGGGGGAAATGTATTTTGTGCATTTAGAATTAAATTTGTTAGGTTACTATACATTCCATCTAAATTGCTGACCTGGCTGTTGACCCTGCGCCCACAAGTGACCTGACCCAAGGTACGCATACCCTCCGTGACCTGACCCCTGACCTACTAATGACGTCCGGACTGACCATGTATCTGATCCCGTCACATCCCCCTGTTTGAGACATTTCAATTGGGATATATAAGGCAGGGTTATGCTTGTCATGTCATAATACACCATGGAAGTCATCAAGAGTAACAAGGGCAGCCTGAAACTGTGCCATGAAGAATATCTCTACACCAGAAAAATCAAAACCAAGAACTCCATCTGCTGGTAATGTCCCAACCATGCTTCATTTTTCTGCAAAGGAGCAATGAGTACAGACCATGACATAAGTGTCACAGAGTTCCAAAAAGCACAACCATGATTAAGACCAAGTACACGTTGCAGTAGCCAAACTACATAACCAAATTAAAGATTCTAAAAAGAAAGGAAAAAAAATATATATCCTTGCAGACGCCATGATGAAAGCCACTGACAAACTGGAAAGCCCGAAACCATCCGCTGTGGCGTCAGACGAATGAAGCAAGATATTCGGCCCAAAGACCCAGAGTCACTTGCAGCTCTATTGATTGATGGAGAGTGGGCTACTACAGGTGGTGACAATCCGAAACAGTTTCTGATTCATGACAGTGGTAGCAACAGTGGTAACAACTGGATCATCATTTTTGCCTCTGAAGCAGGACTTTGTTTTGTTTCAGGAAGCAGCCAGTGCCACATGGGTGGTAACGTTACCATGGCACCAAACATCTTTAGACAAGTTTATGCCATTCAGGTCCAACTTGGAAATTCCACAGTATCCTGTGTATATGCACTCCTTCCAGGGAAAACCGAGCCCATCTAGGAAGAGATGCTTCAATCTGTAATCATTCAATGTGAACATCTTGGCTACTATATAGATCCAACCACCATCATCACAGACTTTGAACAAGCAACAATCAAGGCTGTAACCAATGTATTTGGGGAATACATGACAGTTCAATGTTGCTTCTACCATCTAACATAAAGTACATGGTGCAAGATCCAAGATTTGGGATTTGTCCGACTATACAGATCTGATGAAAGCATCAAGTTCTGTGGTATGCTGGATGGACTTGCTTTACTGCTCCTGAATGATGATGCTGGTATGGATTACCTCAAGAACAATACACCTGATGGACTGGAGGACCTTGTCACATACTTTGATTCAACCTATGTCTCATGAACATTCCGGCGTGTTCAGCAACCCTCTGCAAATCCAAAGGACCCATTGTCACCTATCCATTTATGTCGCCGTCCCCCCATCTTCCCACCATCAATATGAACGTCTTTGAGTCCACCATCAACCGAGAAGACTGAACCAATAATGTCTGTGAGGGATGGAATAACTCCTTCCATGCACTCGTTGGTCATAAACACCCAAGTATTTGGACTATCATTGAAGCCTTCCGACAGGATGAAACACTTGCTGCTACTACAATGGTGTAAGACCAGATTGGAGAACGACCTCGTAAAAGATTCCGCTGAGCACAGAAGAACTTTGAAGAGCGCCTTGTTAATCTCTGCAGACCGTCAAGAGTGTGTAGGAATTTCTGCATTGTGTTGGCACTTGCATTAGAATAATAATAATAATAAAAATGTGAACATGTTGATGCCATATGTCTGTGATAAAGTGTAACATAAAATAAAATGTAATATCTTGTATATTGCTTGTATATAACTGATTGTGAACAATATCTTTTATTATATATGAGACTGGGTTTTTGTCCATTTCTAAGATAAGGGCCTGGGATTTTGTCCACTGGGATTCTGTCCACTGAGATTTTATCCATTGGGATTTTGTCCGTGCAACGGTTTCATTAGGTCACCCAGTGATTCTTGTACCTACATTCGCATTACTGGTGGTTCTATTTGTGTTATTGCTGTTTATGTAGGTGATTTGAAGATTGCTTCTAAATCACCTGCTGAAATTCAAGACATTAAGAAATGTTTGTCAAAACAATACAAAATGAAGGACTTGAATCAGTTGAAATACTTTCTCAGAATTAATATCGATAAACAGAAAGAGAAAGTGTTCATTTATCAGAGCTCTTACATTGAGACTGTGTTAAAGAAATTTGATTTCCATAATGCTAATCCTGTTAAAACGCAAGTACTCAACTACTCAAGGCAAATGATGACTGATCTGTGTGACATTAATTTGTATCAGTCTGCTGTTGGTAGTTTGATGTATTTGTCAACAAAAACACGGCTGATATCACAATTGGACTCAGAAATTTGCCTTACAAGGAGAGCCTTAGGCACCTAAACTTACACTCTCTGGAAAGACGCAGAGTGCGGGGTGATCTAATAGAATTGTTCAAGTGGATCAAAGGTAACTAAAAAGGGTAATGCAAACAAGGTCATCATAATAAAACAACAGGGCAGGACTCGCAGTATGGGTATAAACTGGACATATTTAGATTTAAGAAGGAAATAGGCAAGAATTGGTTTACTAATAGGGTGGTTGATGAATGGAATAAACTTAGTAACCATGTAGTAAGTGCTGAAACTATCAGTTGTTTTAAAAAATTATTAGACAACTTTATGGATGGGGATGACAGGTGGTGATGGATACGGAGCTGCCTAGTGTAGGCCTTATGGTCTCTTGCAGTCTCCTTTATTCTTGTGTTCTTATGTAATTGCTGTAACATTGTTAGGTATTGCTTGAGACCCATTCAACACCAGTGGTATGCTGTTAAACCAATATTTAGATATCTGAGAGGGACAGTTGATCTAGGATTACTGTATCTAAGCAAGATTCGTTCGAGTGTACGGGCTTTTCCAATTCAGATTGGATGGGTGATACCAACAACCACAAATCTACTAGCGGGTATTGCTTAAGTTCAGTGGATCTCTTGTTTCATGGAGGACTAGCAAACAGACATGTGTACCTTTGTCTATCACTGAAGCGGAGTATGTGGCACTCGCTGCTACTTCACAAGAAGCCGTTTGGCTCAGCAAAATCCTAAAGAGTTTTAAATTTAACGTAAAATTGCCAATGTTTATTTTTGAAGACAATCAGCTATGTATTGCTAGTAATCCTGTTAAGCATCCAAAAACCAAGCACGTTGACATTAACTTCACAATATTAAGGACTTTATGAGCAAGAAAATGCTAAGCTTTACATATTATCCATCTGACAAAATGATTACAGATATTTTCACAAAAGCTCTTAATCCTTAACAATTTTTAAAATTGAGAGCTATGCTTGGTATGCTTTATCTTTTTGAATTATGCCATTATGAGCAGGAGTGTTGAATAATATCATACATAAAAACGTAATTCCATTGATGTTCATTTTTTTTGTGTTCTATTAAAAGGATTAGTTATCGAGTGTCAAGTGTTGTTTGCACCCTGATACACAAATAGTTCCATAATTTCAACATAGATCTGGAAGGTCATATAAGTCAGAAATTTTAAGCTTTTATTCAAGAGTGATCAATGTGGTGCAAGAAAGGGAGGGTGGCATGGAATGTGTGTACCTTGACCTATAAAAGGCTTTTGATAAAGTACTTCACAATCAACTTGTGTGGAGATTGGTAGATTAAGAGGCTAACTACTTGCTTGGATGAAAGATTTTTTCTTTTTATTAGGAGAAGATACATGAGGACAAATAAAGGATAAAATGCTAGGATGGAGAGCAGTGACCAGTGGAGTTTCACAAGGTTCAGTGCTTGCACCAATAATGTTTATCTTGAAAAGAAAAGAAAAAAAACTAACTTGTTAAAGGCTGTAGCATAAATCTTGTAATTAGAGCCACATTGCAGATCTGTAAGTCTGTACTTGGAAATGGAGGCTGATAGTGTAACACTTTTCCAGTCGCTAAAATCAGGCTTGTAATACAGTGTGTAGCCAAGGATAGGTGTAGTATCATCAGCTGTTGTGGGCTTCACTTGAACATCAATTTTGTTTGTGGCTGTAGATATGACTTCAATCTTGGGAGGTTGTGGTACTGTTGATAGGGAATATTGAATGTTTACTAGAAGTGATTTTTAAAAATAATATAAGAAAACAAAGATCAAATACAATTGTAAATATGGTGATACACCTAAGTTATAATGTATGGATATATTTTGCAAGATAAGCTAGACATTAGAATTGCAAATTGAGACTTACCTATTAACCTATACTGGAATACCTGTATTGACTAATTGGTGATTTGCTGTCAGTGCTCTATGGACTGTTTTTGTGGTATTGTTACAGACAAAAGTGAGATTGGAATGGAAGATGCGGGCATTTGTGAGCGCATATAGCCAAGATAGAAAATTTGGAGGAGGAGAGAGAAGCATTTTGGATTGATCAGTGTGGTTTTAGGAGAAAAGTGAATATTGTGGTGTTGAGGAATCTTAATGACAGAGTAGGTGATGAGGAGCTATAGAAAATCATCTGTACAGATACATGGAATGGATGAGAAGGAACAATAATGCAGAAATGATAATAGAGATGTGGATTGAATGGGTGATGATAGTGGACAGATATATGGGATGGATGAGAAGGAACAGTAACGCAGAGATGATAATAGAGATGTGGATTGAATGGGTGATGATAGTGGACAGTATTTAAGAATAAAGGCAAGTATAACTATACTTGAGCCAGGGTGGTTGTTGGGGTTGGTGAAGAGGGCACTGATGGACTATGTAGTGAAGCCCAAAAGATGGAATGAAAGAATTATGGACATCAATGTATTTAGGTGGGAGGGCAGTAGAATGTGAGATAATGTTTTCATGGAAAGGAAAATGAGAGTGGAGGTTAAGTGGAGAAGGAAGAAAAATTAGGTAGAAGGGTGGTGAAGGTGAACAAATTAAATGAGGAAAACGGAGGATATCTGGTGTAGTTGAGAGGGGTATGGAATGTAGTGAAGGAAAGAGGAGGAATGGATACATTTCAAGAATCAGTTGCTGAAGTGCACAAAGACAGTATGTGGGATGAAGAGGCTGGGAGGGAACATAAGAAGAGGCACTGAATGGTGGGATGAAGAGGTAAAAGCAGTGGTGGCTGAATAGAGATAAGCATTTCAAGAATGGCTGCATAGGAGCAATTGGGAATCATACAAGAGGTACGGAATAAAAATGGAAGTAAAATGCAAGAAGAGGAGCAAATGTAAAATGGGATAGATATTTGCCAGAGAATTTTTTAAATATTAAAAAGAAAGACATTGTTAAGAGCCATCTTGCGGGACATTAGGCTGTGGATTTATCATTGTTGATAATTTACTTTTTTGTTGTCCTGTAAACTTCTTCATCTTGAGTGTTATTTCTGACATATTCCTCATTGTACCTCAACATGCCCACCTTTTTCTCCATAATATGCACACACTTCAACCCACAAATGTACAGATTTTCAGTCAGAAGCTAAACTAGATAGAGAATAACACCAAGTGGCTTAAAGGCCAAAGTAGGTCATGTTTATATGTTTACAAATATAGGTCAAATATATGAAACAATTACAAATAAAGTGAGATTAGAAGTGATGCATTTTGTTTTATGTAGTACTCTGTTTCTAAGGGTTCAGCGAGCTTTTTTGTGAAAGGGTAAATTATGTAGTTTTGTTGATGCAAGTCTTTGAATACTGCATATCGTTTAGTGAACATAGAGTGGGTGGGATGGTCACCAGAACTAAGCATAAATTGTAGGGATAGAAGTGAAATGTGTTGAAAGTATTATTCTCTAGACAATCCCATCATCCTTGAGGTGCTGATATTGGAGGAATGGTTGAATGGACTTTATTTGTGATGTGGGTATGTATTTTGATTAAGCCACCCCCTTTGTGGTCTTTAGAACTTAGAACTTACATATGTACACATACCAAAAGGCTCTTTCCCTCTTATAAAGGAGATGATCTTACATTCGAATAAATAAGTTGAATAAGACTAGTGCTGTAAATGACTGAATTTCTTATTTAGTTTTCACTGTAAATAGTTCAATCTGTAAAAGTCATAAACATACCGCCAGTGAGGGCAAGAGTAGCAATTTCATACTCAGCTACTGAAGAGCCAGCATTGTTGTGGGCAGTAATACGACATTTGTACCAGGTGGCTGGGGTCAGCTCCAAGATCACATAATTACCTGAGGGTTTCACCTGGGTACTTGCCATAATCCAGTCTTCTTGATTTCTGCATCATACAATAATAATTATCAATGTAGCTTTATCATATAGCAGGTAGAATACATAATCGTCTAACTGATAGTCATGTGTATGAAACAGAGAAACTGCTAGGGACCATTATTACATAACACTGATATCCACAAAGATAAATATAAACTTAAACAATACACAAATCTTATTAAAAACTCAGGTCATTCACTTAATCTGTTGTTTTTGCCTCTCCTACGGAAGATACATAGCTGATAGGTAACCAACAAGAGCCATTTGATTGGAACACCTATCATTTATAGAAGAGATATTGTATTATTGTCAGGGCATCATTTTATGTGACAATGTTATGTAGAGCCTGCAAGTGGCAACGCCACAGAGGAAGGTGGGCATCCATGTCACTCAGAAGCCTCAGATCCCTGTAAGCAGCATTTCCACCCAGAGGTGTGGTCCCAGGAACTCATTGAAAACTGTAATTGTCATTAATAGTAATGTAAATAATTGACAGAGCTGAACCATATCTGATACAGATGTTGAGGGTGTCTAACCTAGGGGAAAAAGAAAATGTGGAACCTTACCTCTCCCTATATTCAATAACAAAGTAGTGAATTGGGCATCCACCATCACCCCAAGCATTAAGGTGAAAAGTAATGGCCATGGTGGAAACTTCAATAAATTCATCTATTTCAGGGATGATTGGTTCCATTCCCATGGTGCTGGTGTTGGTAATGTGTGATGGCTCACTAGTTCCAATCCTGTGGTTGATGAAGCTTCATATCAGTTTACAAAAGAATATTATAAAATTAAACCTAATAGCTCCAATATTATGAAGTGGTTAACCAAGGAAGTTTAACTTCTGCAGTTATATATTCAATTTTGTTATACAAAATTTTATTTTCTCAGATAAATGATTACTTGAGAGTAAATACTTTGTGCTTAATAGAGACCAAACTTCCCCAAAATTTTGATCTATAGATGTAGGAATAATAGATATACCTAATGTAGAAGAGACAGAGGAGATGAAATGGGCTGAGGGGTAATGGTTGTTACATACATACATACATACATATACCAAAGGCTTTTTCCCCCTACATGGGCGGTAGCCAAAAAGAAAAAGGCATAGAAACCACTCCTACCCATTCCATTTCCTATATATTCCACTCCCCTCCATCCTCCTCCCTCCCTCTTATCTTGGCACCTCCTGGATGGTTGTTAAATGACATAAAAGTGGAAGAAGCAATTGTGAGTAAAGGCAAGGCTGAAGCAGTCCACCTGAGAATTAGAACTAAAGGGCAGAATAGAAGAGACTTCATGGTGGCATAGGCTTCCACACACCTCTAAGAAAAGAGTTTGGAATGAATATCTGGTCAATATAAAATTGGTAGCAAGGAAGTAAAAAAGTAGACTCAGAAAGGGATCTGGGAGTGATTATCTCAAGTGATTTGACACCTGATAAACATGTCAATAAACTAGTTGGAGAGACTTAACTTATTAAGATCAATGAAAGTGGCCTTTTACTACATAGATGAAGAAATGGTAAAGAAAATAGTGGTTGCACTGATAAGACCTAAACTGGAGTTTGCTGTGACACTATGGGCACCTAGTACAAAAAAACAACAACATAATATTAGAAAGAATTCAAAGAGCAGCGACAAAGATGGCGCCTACACTCTTAAATTTGACATACGAACAGAGATTGGATAAATTACATCTATCAACATTGGAACAGAAGAGAAAGAGGTGATTTGCTGACTATTTACAGAATTATGTAGGGGATGGAAATCCTTGATAGAGACAACTTATTAAAATGGGATAGAAGAGAAACAAGAGGACACAAGAAGGAGCCAAAGAAAGACAGTTACAGAAGAGACTTGAAAGAAAAAAAATGGCTTCCCACAGAGTGATTGATGTCTGGAACAAACTAAATGGGGAAACAGTGAGTGCCAAAACTATACAAGATTTTAAGAACAAACTGGATGCGGGGAGATACAAAAGCAGGTCACTACAAGCATAGCTCTCTTCCCCTAAAATACAACTAGGTAAATACAGTCAACTTAAGTGGAAATTGGAGCACATTGGAGGACTAAGTGGCAAACTACTAGAATGGATAAAAGACTTTTTGAAGGAAAGATACATAAGGATAAGATCTCAAGCTGGAGAGCAGTAAGAAACAGAGTTCCACAAGGCTCAGTGCTTGCATCAATAATGTTTCTCATCTATGTCAGTGACATGATGGTAGGAACAACAAACTATGCCAACATGTTTGCAGATGATGCAAAAATCATGGTGAGAGTGAAAAATGAGGAGGATAGTAGACTATTGCAAAAAGATCTAGATACTATTTATACATGGAGCCAAGAATGGAAAATTAAGTCCAGAACCAAAAAATGCAAAGTACTGGAAATGGGCAGTAGTTGGAAAAGGTCATCCCTAAACTATTCCTTGGGAAGTGAATCCACTACAAAAACAAAAGAAGGGAAAGATGTTGCGAGATATGAGGAAAAACTAAAAGTACTAGGTCTGCCAACTTTGAAAGATTGAAGAGGAATAGGTGATATGATTACAGTATTCAAGTCACCAAAGAGGATAGATTGCATTGACACAATAGATCTGATTAAAGATGGGAGGGCCTTAAGAAGTCATGGGAGCAAATTAAGAAAGACCACAGGTCAAAAGTATGTGAAAAAATACAGTTTTCCATATAAATGTATATGTGGAATACCTTAGGTGATATAACCCAAGCTCAAACAATATACAAGTTCAAATCTAAATATACATACATATACCAAATGCTTTTTCCCCCTTACATGGGAGGTAGGCAAAAAACAAAGGCATAAAATCCATTCCCATCCATTCCATCCCCACACACTCCACTTCCATACACCCCATTCCCTCCCTCATACCTTGGCTCCTCCTGGATGACGAGTCATCCTGCCCTGGGTCAGAAGCAGTGTTGCAAGACACAGCACATCTACAGCAGGGCCACTTCATTCAATCAGCAACCCCCTCCCCCTCTCCATCCCTTCATGCAAAAAAAGAGAAGATGGGGAGAAAGCCCTTCATGCTGTGTCAAATTATTTTTCACACATACTCCCTCACCCCCATCCCCCACCCCCTCCTTTCATGCATCACAGCATCATCCATACACAACCCTTCTCCATTCACCCCTATCTTCTGTCTTCTTCAATCCTTCCTCAACAGATGCTCCCCTCTTTCCCAGTGCCTCTTTTACCCCATTCATCCATCTCATCCTTGGTCACCCCCTCATGTTCACTCCTTCCATCTCTGCCTTCCACACCTCTTTTATTGATCTTTCTTCACTCATTCTTTCCATGTGTCCAAACCATCCTAATACTATCTCATCTCCCAACACCCTTTCCACCCCTGTTCTCATCCTCACATCCTCATTTCACATTATCCAGCTTAGTAACCCCTATCATACTTCTAAGGCACCTCATCTCAAACACATTCAAACTCCTCTCAAACACATTCAAACTCCTACTCTTTTCCTCTCTTATGTTTCATGTTTCTGTCCCATACAGTGCCATCAACACAATCACTCCTTCATACCATCTCCTCACAGTATTCACTCTCAAATGCCTATTTCTCATTACACTTTTTAATCCCCCCAAGGTATTTACTTCCTTCTCTCCATCTACATTCTACCTCCACTCCTCCATTTCCCGCCACATTCACACCCAAGTATCTAAAGCTATCCATTTCCTTCAGTCTCTCTCAATACTCACTTCCAATTTGCTGCCATCTTCTGCCCTTTTAAATCTCATCACCTTTTACCCACATTTATCTTCAACTTCCTTCTTTTGCACACCTTCCCAAACTCTGTCTCTAGCTTCCTTAATCCTTCCTCTGATCCTGCCACAAGCGCAGTGTTGTCAGCAAACAACAACTGGCTTATCTCCCATTTTCTCCATTTTCTTTAACCATCTCCAATCCCTAACCCATTACCCTTGCATTTACCTCTCACACCACTCCATCCATGTATAAATTGAACAGCCAGGGCAACGCAACACAACCCTGGAGAAGTCCCATCTTTACCTCAAACCACTCTCTATATTTCAAATTCTAACACAGGCTCTACTACTCTCTTAAAAACACTTGACTGCTTTTACCAACTTTCCTCCTATCCCATATATCTGCAATACCTCCCACAGTGCCTTCCTGTCTACCCTGTCATAAGCCTTTTCCAAGTCCATAAAAGACCCCAAAAATCCTTATCTTTACCTAAAATTTTCTCACGTATCTGTCTTACCATAAAAATCCGATCCACGCAATCTCTACCTGTCCTAAATTCATACTTTTCCTAACCAATTACTCCCTCTGTTCCTTTTCTAATCCTTTCAATCAAGACCCTCCCAATAGCCTTCCCAACTACACTTAACAAACTAATCCCTCAGAAACTACTACACTCACACTTGTCCCCTTTTCCCTTGTAAAGTGGAACCATATAGGCACTCCTCCAGGTCTCTAGCACTCTACCTTCTCTTAAACACACATTAAATAACCTTGCCAGTCAGTCCACCATCACTGAACCTCCCTTTTTTAGACATTCTACATGACACCCATCCAACCCAGGTACCTTACCTGCTCTCATCATCTTAACTACTGCCTTCACCTCATCTTTCCTTATTTCTCCTCCATTTTCCTCACACATCATTGTCATTTTCTTAGTGCTTCCCACTGCAACTACCTTTCCCTCCCTATCCTCCTTCATATTTAGCAACTCCCTAAAATACTCTGCTTATCTTCCTCTTAATGCTATCTCTTCCATTATCATCTCTCCACCTGCACCTTTTACCTTTTCTTTATTTCATTTGCCTCCTCTTCCTCTCAATTTCTTTCCAAAACATCTTTCTATTACTTTAAAAAAATCTGTCATACTCTTACCTCATTTCACATCTGCTCTCCTCGTTGCCTCCTTTATCTTATGTTTTACTTCTCTTTTCTTTGTACCTGTCATATGATTCTCTTGTCCTACTTTGTAACCAATCTGTGAATGCTTGCTTTTTCTTTTCTACAACCTTCTTTGGTTACTCATCCCACCTATCTTTACCGTTCTACTTCTTCCTGTCCTCTTTGTTCCACACACCATCTTTGCACACTTTGTGACTCCTTCCTTGAACCATCCCCATTCCTCCTGCACTCCTAGTTCTAATCTATCCTTCACTCCCACATAATCCTCTCTCAGCTTCTTCTTGGACTCCCTCTACTTTTCTTTCATTTAAGCAGTTTACTTTAAGCATCTACCTATCTTCTGTCCTTTTCCTCTTTCTCCATCTATTCTCCACTCTCAACTTATCTTCCACCAAAAATAATTTGATATTTCCCTACTCTCTCCCCTTAGAACATGTACATCCTTAACTCTTCCTACTATTCTCCTGGTTACCACTATATAGTCCATTAATGCCCTATCTACAACCCTCTCCCATGTGTACTTGCTTGACTTTCTTCCTAAACAACGTATTTGCTATCACCAACTCTCTTTCTAGACACATTTCTACCATCAATTTTCCACTACAGTTCTTTCCTGGAACTCCCAATTCCCAACCACTCCGTCTATTGGTTCATTTCTTACCCTAGCATTAAGGTTCTCCCAATACCACTACATTGATATTTCTCCCCAAACCTTGTATGCATTCATTTAAATCTATCCAAAAAGCCTCCCTTTCCTCTACACTCTTATCACTACCAGACCCATATGCGCTTACGAAAAACACACATCTCTCTTCCAAATTTCACCTTTATCCACATTAACCTTGAAAAAATATCCTTCCACTCGATCACCCTCCCAACTATATTTCCAAACTCAAACTACCCCCTCCTTTTCAACTTAGTTTCACTCATTGCCAACACATCCATCTTCTCAAAAACATACCACCTATCTCTTCCCTTTTACTCTCATCTGTGCCACATCCACACACATTAAAAGACCCAAACCTTAAGGTTCTGGTTGGAAAAGTCCTCCCAGACCCTCTTATGCTTTAACTTTTTCTAGGAATGTTCCCTGTGGGGCTACAGGGAGCAGGATGCCTAGACCTATCCCCATCCCATTTTTGTTGCCTTTTACGACTAAAGTGGGAAGATTTGCTGGCAGTATTCTTTTTCCTCACCACAGGGTTCGGCAAAATAAGAAAATGAGTATTCGGAGAAGTGGTACAGGACAGTAACAAGAGTGGGAGGACAGCAACAGAGGGACAGTCGCACTATAATAAAGTATCATAATTTCTTTATGAATAGAGATTTCCCCTACTACAGACAATATGATAATTGGAAACTGAGGATATAGATTAAGTTGGAACTATACATGAATTTGAGTCTAGGTATATTAGAAAATAGGAGACGGAACCCAGCAAGCATTGCTCCTTTCCTGCATACTACAATTATGTTAGTACAGTACACACACATATAAACACACGCAGCGACACTATGATCACCCAGTACTAAAAAGAATATAAGGAAGACTGAGAGAATCCAGAGAGCAACCATGAAGATGGCACCAACACTATCAAAACTGTCATATGAAGGAAGATCAAAACTAGAATTACTGACTCCGGAACAAAGAAGAGAAAGAGGTGACTTATTGACCATCTATATAATTATGAGAGATACAGAAGTCCTTGATAGAGAAGACTTACTAAATTGGGATAAGAGAAACACAAGAGGACATGGAAGGAAGCTCAAAAAGGACATTTGTAGAAGAGACGTGAAAAAGAACAGCTTTCCACACACAGTGGTGGATGCATGGAACATACTAGACGAAACAATAGTGTGTGCAAAAACATACAAGAATTTAAGAGCAAATTAGATATGACAAGATACAGAGACGGGACACCACGAACATAGCTCCCCTTCCCATAAGATACAATTAGGTAGGTAAATGCACATCCATATAGACATATAAATATATGGAATAGCTTAGGTGATATAGCCCAAGCTCAAACAATACATGAGTTCAAATCTAAATATGATAATTGGAAATAAAGTATATTAAGTTGGAACTGTATATAGGTTTGAGTTTAGTTATGTTAGAAAATTAGAGAAAAGGAGACGGGACCCAATGAGCATTACTCTTGTGATGTCGCGCCGGTGGTCAAAACCAGACTGGCCATCACACAATTCGAGCTAGGCCTTTATACCCGCTGTAGTTGGCAAGTGTAGTTCGCAAAGATGTCCCGGCCAGCCAATCAGAAACTCGGGAAAACTATCCGGTTTCCCACCAGACTTCATTAAAAGGACGTTGCCTAGCCGAGACAACGCGTTCTCTCTCATACAGACATCTCTTCCCCTCCTACAACTATCAATCCTGCGCAAGTGGGTGGTCTGTCCTAGCTAGTCCACTAGTTCTCTCCCGGGCACAACTCCACGCAGCAAGCCGCCTCAGGACCAGTTCTCTCCAGCAAGCTCCCTCGGGACCAGTTTTCCCCCAGCAAGACGCCTTGGGACCAGTTCTCATCAGCAAGTCGCCTCGTTCCCTCCTGTGGTCCTTGGCTCTCAGCCACAACGCTTGATGAGGCCCTCACTCCGGACCTTCCCTCTACGAGCCCTCGTCCGTGACCTCCGAGCATAGTAACCATTAAATCTTAGTCTTAGTGTTATTGTGAGTCTCATTTCCCTGGCTTGTCTGAACCGAACCAAACCAAACCACAACACTTCTCCTGTATACTACAATTAGTAAATACAATTGTCCAGTTCAAATCCATTACTGCGAGTCCTGCCCTGTTGTCTTAATATGATGACATTGTTTGCATCACCTTTGCTAAATCCTTTGATCCACTTAAACACCTCTATTGATCACTCCGGACTCTGCGACTTTCCAGAGAGCGTAAGGTACCTAAGCCTTACCTCGTAAGGTAAATTTGTGAGCCCATGTATCATTTTGGTCATTCTTCTCTGTATTGATTCTAGTGAATTGATGTCCATTCAATAAGACACAGAAGGATGGGTCTAACTATAATGCCAGAGTTTGAGAATTACCTCTGCACTTCTATTCATAACTGTCCTAGCAATGAAACCTAATGCTCTGTTTGCTTTATTCTTGGCACTAATGTGCTGTTTCCTGGATTTAAGGTCAGGACTCACTAGAACTCCCTAGTCTCTCTTGTACTACGGTTTGATGATTCAGTAGTTATATTTGAGAACTTACCTGTCACCTCTTCGTCCTGATGTAACGGGACGGGTGTAACGGTATTGTTACGTCGTTTCCATCCAACGTCACTTGTAGACACAAAATGTGACGGGTTCGTCACATCATCACAATTAGGGGTCCACTGCACAAACGCCTCTAAGTTTTTGTTTCTTTATTGTCGTATCCAGTATAAAGTTATTTGACACACTATTACACAGTCTTATCACTAAGGCACGTCACTAACAACCTCGCTCTCCGAGCCCGTGCATCTGGTTAAGAAGGCCGGAAGCTCCTTTGTGAGGTGCCACGCTCGTATAACTGAATTATTTATGTGAGCTGGATTTAGTTCGTCACATCTTATATTTTAATTTACATAATTAGTTTATAATTTAGTCTGACAGCCAGACTATAATATATATCCAGGGGAGGTTCGTCAGTATACGTAATAATGTGTTTATTACTGTGTGCTTATTTGTGTGATCGCGTGTGCATGGTGAGTGGTGGCGCGACAGGGAGTGCCTTGTCAGCGAAATGAACAGGATGTCTTAGGCACCTTATTGTCGGCCGGCTGAATGTGGTTGGGGTAGTTGAGATGGAGGAGTGTGTGGGTCATATGACTGACTGATACTTACAAGTGTATGGGCGTATACACTGAGCTCAGGTAATCTGATGACTGTTCTGACGTTAGTGCCCGCAGTCTTCCAAGGTACTCAATCAAGTTCGAAAAGAGCTCAGAAGGCACAAAACCAGTGTCTACCAACTTCTTAGATATTTCTGCTAATTGCTCAGATTTCAAATTTAGCCGTAAAGGAGTCTTAAAAAAAAAAAAAAAAAAAAAAAAAAACTGTCTGGACTCGAGGATTTTGTAGCTTTTAAGTCTTTCAATCTGCTTGATTAATTGTAGTTTACTAATGCTTGTATTAGATTGTCTACTTTCCTCATCGCTATTAGAGACATAACATCAATAAATGTGTTCAAAGATAGGTTGCGTAAATATTTTCTAGATAATCAAATGTAAGTCAGCAAACATTTGTTAGCGTATAATATGCACTAGTAACACAAGGTTTTTAAGCATATTCGATTTTGTAACATTGTGAATTTTGTTTTTTTACCTCCATGTTCTTGCGTTGATAAGCACTGCTAATACAAGTTTTTAAGCTTATATCATTTTGTACTATTATAAAGTCTTTAGTTTTTACCTTCATGTTTTTATGTGTACAAAAATATGTATCACTATGTAATGCTCTTGTGAATATTGTAAATAATGTAAAGAATACCCAATGAAAATTGGAATAAAGGAATTATTATTATTATTATTATTATTACTGAAAATCGGATCGCAGTCAGGTACCCAGGTACCTCATGTAACCTTTCCTTAGTAAACAGTAAGAGAAAATATTTGTTAAACGTCTCATTCATTTTTCCCTCCGATTCTATCAAGACATTTTCGTCAATTTGAATTGGGCCTAACTTTTCCTTGTTTTTTGTTATGTAGAGATGAAAGAAGCCCTTTGGGTTGGATCTCGCTTGTCTGGCAACTTTAATTTCATAGCTACGTTTCGCTGTGCTTGTATTCTTTCTAACCGTTTTTGCCATATTGTTATATTTGGATATAAGGTGTTTTTCCCATTTTTATTCATATGTAAAGTCCTCTTTTTATTCCGATATTATGTTTCAGCCTGTCTGTCATCCATCTGGGAGTATTGCTATTCTTCCATATTGACTTGAGGGGGGGGGGCATGTATTTTGTGTATTTAGAATTAAATTTGTTAGGTTACTATACATTCCATCTAAATCGCTGACCTGGCTTTTGACCCCACGTCCACAAGTGACCTGACCCAAGGTACGCATACCCTCTATAACCCGACCCCTGACCAACTAATGATGTCCAGACTGACCATATATCTGATCCCGTCACAGCCCCCTGTTTGAGACATTTCAACTGGGATATATAAGGCAGGGTTATGCTTGTCATGTCATAATACATCATGGAAGTCATCAAGAGTAACAAGGGCAGCCTGAAACTGTGCCATGAAGAATATCTCTACACCAGAAAAATCAAGACCAAGAACACCATCTGCTGGTAGTGTCCGAACTGTGCTTCATTTTTCTGCAAAGAAGCAATGAGTACAAACCATGACATAAGTGTCACTGAGTTTCAAAGAGCACAACCATGATCAAGACCAAGTACATGTTGCAGTAGCCAAACTACATAACCAGATTAAAGATTCTAAAATAAAAATAAATAAAAAAAAATCCTTGCAGACACCATGATGAAAGCCACTGACAAACTGGAAAGCCCGAAACCATCCGCTGTGGCGTCAGACGAATGAAGCAAGATATTCGGCCCAAAGACCCAGAGTCACTTGCAGCTCTCTTGATTGATGGAGAGTGGGCTACTACAGGTGGTGACGATCCGAAACAGTTTCTGATTCATGACAGTGGCAGCAACAGTGGTAACAACTGGATCATCATTTTCGCCTCTGAAGCAGGACTTTGTTGTGTTTCAGAAAGCAGCCAGTGCCACATGAGTGGTAACTTTACCATGGCACCAAACATCTTTAGACAAGTTTATGCCATTCAGGGCCAACTCGGAAACTCCGCAGTATCCTGTGTATATGCACTCCTTCCAGGGAAAACAGAGCCCATCTATGAAGAGATGCTTCAATCTGTAATCATTCAATGTGAACATCTTGGCTGCTACATAGATTCAACCACCATCATCACAGACTTTGAACAAGCAACGATCAAGGCTGTAACCAGTGTATTTGGGGAACACATGAGAGTTCAATGTTACTTCTACCATCTAACATAAAGTACATGGTGCAAGATCCAAGATTTGGGATTTGTCTGACTGTACAGATCTGATGAAAGCATCAAGTTCTGTGGTATGCTGTATGGACTTGCTTTACTGCCCCTGAATGATGATGCTGGTATGGATTACCTCAAGAACAACACACCTGATGGACTGGAGGACCTTGTCACATACTTTGATTCAACCTACGTCTCATGAACGTTCCAGTATGTTCAGCAACCCTCTGCAAATCCAAAGGATCCATTGTCACCAATCAGTTTATGTCGCCGTCCTCCCACCTTCCCTCCACCAGTGTGGAACGTCTTTGAGTCCATCATCAACCGAGAAGACTGAACCAACAATGTCTGTGAGGGATGGAATAACTCCTTCCATGCACTCGTTGGTCATAAACACCCAAGTATTTGGACTATCATTGAAGCCTTCCGACAGGATGAAACACTTGCTGCTACTACAATGGTATAAGACCAGATTGGAGAATGACCTCGTAAAAGATTCCGCTGAGCACAGAAGAACTTTGAAGAGTGCCTTGTTAATCTCTGCAGACCGTCAAGAGTGTGTAGGAATTTCTGCATTGTGTTGGCACTTGCATTAGAACAATAATAATAATAAAATGTGTACATGTTGATGCCATATGTCTGTGATAAAGTGTAACATAAAATACATACATACATATACCAAGGCTTTTTTCCTCTTTACCAGGGGGGTAGCCAAAAAGGACAAGGCACAAAAACACTCCCACCCATTCCACCCCTGAAAACACTCCACACCCCTCCACCCTCCCTCCCATCTTAGCACCTCCTAGATGACGGGTCATCCCTGCACCCTGTCCACTGCCCTGGGTCAGAAGCAGTGTCGCAGGACACAGCACATCCACAGCAAGGCTGCTTCATTAAATCGGCGACCCCCCCTCTCTGTCCCCCCATATAAAGGAGAGGACGGGGAGAATTCCCTTCGGGCTGCGTCAAAAATTTTTGCTCACACACACACACTACCTCACCCCCATTCCCCCGTCCAATCCACCTCATGCATCACAACATTTTCCATATACAACCATTCTCCATTCACCCCTGTCTTCTGTCCTCTCCCGTCCTTCTTCAACCGACATTCCCCTCTTCCCCAAAGCCCCCTTCACCCCATCCATCCATCTCATCCTAGGACGTCCCCTCATGTTCACTCCCTCCACATCTGCCTTCCATACCTCCTTTACTAGTCTTTCTTCACTCATTCTTTCCATGTGTCCAAACCATCCTAATACTCTTTCATCCACCCTATCTCCCAGCTCCCTTTCCACCCCTGTTCTCCTCCTCACTTCCTCATTTCTCACTCTAGCCTAGTAACCCCCATCATACTTCTCAGACACTTCATCTCAAACACATTCAAGTTCCTTCTCTCTTTCTCATGTTCCATGTTTCTGCTCCATACAGTGCTGTTGGCACAATCACTCCTTCATACAGTCTCCTCTTAGCATCCATTCCCAGATTCCTGTTCCTCATTACACTTTTTAAACCACCAAGGCATTTACTCGCTTTTCTCAATCTACATTCTACCTCCACCTTCACTCCACCCTTTCCTGCCACATTTGCACCCAAATATCTAAAACTATTCACTTCCTCCAGTTGCTCTCCCTTAATGCTCACTTCCAGATTACTGCCACTTTCACCCCTTGTACATCTCATCACCTTACTTTTACCCACATTTATCTTCAGCTTTCTTCTATCACACACTCTCCCAAACTCTGTCACCAGCTTCCTCAATCCCTCCTCCGATCTTGCCACAAGCACAGTGTCGTCCGCAAACAACAGCTGGCTCACCTCCCACTTTTCTCCATTTTCCTTAACCATCTCCAATCCCTGACCCACTACCCTTGCATTCACCTCTCGCACCACCCCATCCATGTTTAAGTTGAACAGCCAGGGTGACATAACGCATCCCTGACGAAGTCCCACCTTTACCTCAAACCACTCACTCTCTCCATTTCTAATCCTGACACAACCTCTACTACTCTCATAAAAACTCTTGACAGCTCCCAGAAGCTTTCCTCCTATCCCGTATATCCGCATAACCTCCCACAGTGCATTTCTGTCTACCCTGTCGTAAGCCTTTTCCAGATCCATAAAAGCCAAAAAAAACATCCTTCCCCTTACCTATAGCTTTCTCACATATCTTTCTTACCACAAAAATCTGATCTACACAACCTCTACCTGTCCTAAATCCACACTGTTCCTCACCAATTACTCCTTCTGTTCCTCTCCTAATCCTCTCAATCAAGATCCTCCCATAAGCCTTCCCAACTACACTTAACAAGCTAATCCCTCTGAAACTACTACATTCACACTTGTCCCCTTTTCCCTTGTAAAGTGGAACTATACACGCACTCCTCCAGTCCTCTGGCACTCTACCTTCTCTCCAGCAAACATTAAATAACCTCACCAACCAGTCCACCACCACTATACCTCCTTTTTTAAGACATTCTGCATGGCATCCATCCAGACCAGGTGCCTTACCTGCTTTCATCATCTTAACTGCTGCCTTCACTTCATCCTTCCTTATTTCTCCTCCATTTTCCTCACTCATCACTCTCATTTTCTTAGCATTTCCCACTGCAGCTATCTTTCCCTCCCTATCCTCCTTCACATTAAGCAACTCCCTAAAATATTCTGCCCATCTTCCCCTTACTGCCTTCTCCATTATCATCTCTCCATCTGCACCTTTTACCTTTTCTTCTCTGCTTGATTCGCCTCCTCTTCCTCTCTTAATTTCTTTCCAAAACATCTTTTTATTACTTTCAAAATTTTCTGTCCTGCTCTTACCCCATTTTACATCTGCTCTCCTCTTTGCCTCCTTTACCTTTTTCTTTACTTCTCTTTTCTTTTCCCTGTACGTCTCATATGACTCCCTCGTCCTACTTTGTAACCAATCTGTGAAAGCTCGCTTCTTCTCTTCTACAACCTTCTTCATTTCCTCATCCCACCATTCACTACCCTTCCTTCTATTTCCTCCTGACCTTCTTGTTCCACAGACCATCCTTGCACACTTTGTGACTCCCTCCTTGAACCATCCCCATTCCTCCTCCACACCTACCTCCACTCTATCCTTCACTCCTCCTCCAGTTTCCTCTTGTACTCCTTCTCCTTTTCCTCTTTGTTTAGAGAGTTCACTCTAAGTACCTCCCTACCTTTTGTCCCTTTCCTCTTCCTCCATCTGTCCTCCACTCTCAACTTACCTTCCACCAGAAAATGATCTAATATTCCCCCACCCTCTCCCCTTAGCACATGTACATCCCTAACTCTTCCTATTATAATCCTATTTACCACTACATAGTCCATTAAAGCTCTATCTACCACCTTTCCCTCCACCACCCTCTCCCATGTGTACTTATGCTTGACTTTCTTCCCAAACACTGTATTTGCTATCATCAACTCTCTTTCTAGACACATTTCCACCATCAACTCTCCACTATGATTCTTTCCTGGAACTCCACATTTCCCAACCACTCCATCAATTGGCTCCTTTCCTACCCTAGCATTAAGGTCTCCCAGTACTATTACATTTACACTTCTCCCTAAACCCTCTATGCACTCATTTAAATCTATCCAAAAGGCCTCCCTTTCTTCTACATTCTTCTCACTGCCAGGCCCATATGCACTTACAAAAACCCACATCTCCTTTCCCAGTTTCACCTTCATCCACATTATCCCTGAGGAAACCTCCTTCCACTCCACTACACGTTTACCTATCTCTTCACTTACTAGTATAGCCACCCCTTCCCTCCCTCGCCCTCTCTTCACTCCTGATAACCTCCCACTTACACTCCCAAACTTACAATCGCCCTTCCCTTTCAGCTTAGTTTCACTCAAATCCAACACATCCATCTTTCTTCTCACAAACATACTACCTATCTCTTCCCTTTTACTCTCATCTGTACCACATCCACGCACATTAAAAGACCCAAACCTTAGGGTGCTGGACCGAGGCCCTCCAGCCCCTCTTATGTCTCTGCCTTTTTTTCTAGGAATGTGCCCTGTAGGGCTACAAGGAGAGGGATGCCTAGTCCCAATCCCCGTCCCTGTCCCTTTTTTTTTTTTTTTTTTTTTCTCGCCTCTTACAATCCAAGTGGGAATACTTGGTGGCAGTATTCTTTTCCCCCACCACAGGGAATTCCCCCACCATAGAAAAAGAAAATACTCAGAGAAATGGTACAGTATAGCAACAAGGGTTGGGGGACAGCATAACGGAGGGACAGTCATAGTATAAAAGTGTCATCATTTTTCTATGAACAGAGTTTTCCTCTATCATAGACAAAATGATGTGTGGCTCTGGTCCATAGGGGCGCCCCATATAGACCCTAAAGTATCGACTGCATGCTACTTTGCCATAGTAACAAGCAGCCAATACCCCAGACGGGGTATATAATTGATTGTGAACAATATCTTTTATTATATATGAGACTGGGTTTTTGTCCATTTCTAAGATAAGGGGCTGGGATTTTGTCCACTGGGATTCTGTCTACTGAGATTTTATCCATTGGGATTTTGTCCGTGCAACGGTTTTATTAGGTCACCCAGTGATTCTTGTACCTACATTCGCTAATCCTGTTCAAGTTCCAGTACTCAATTACTCAAGGCAAATGATGACTGATCTGTGTGACATTAATTTGTATCAGTCTACTGTTGGTAGTTTGATGTATTTGTCAACAAAAACACGGCTGATATCACAATTGGACTCTGAAATTTGCCTTATGAAGAGAGGCTTAGGCACCTAAACTTACACTCTTTGGAAAGATGCAGAATGCGGGGTGATCTAATAGAAGTGTTTAAGTGGATCAAAGGTAACTAAAAAGGGTAATGCAAACAAGGTCATCATAATAAAACAACAGGGCAGGACTCGCAGTATGGGTATAAACTGGACAAATTTAGATTTAAGAAGGAAATAGGCAAGAATTGGTTTACTAATAGGATGGTCGATTAATGGACTAAACTTAGTAACCATGTAGTAAGTGCTGAAACTATCAGTTGTTTTAAAAAACGATTAGATAACTTTATGGATGGGGATGACAGGTGGTGATGGATACGGAGCTGCCTAGTGTAGGCCTTATGGTCTCTTGCAGTCTCCTTTATTCTTGTGTTCTTGTGTAATTGCTGTAACATTGTTAGGTATTGCTCGAGACCCATTCAACACCAGTGGTATGCTGTTAAACCAATATTTAGATATCTGAGAGGGACAGTTGATCTAGGATTACTGTATCTAAGCAAGATTCGTTCGAGTGTACGGGCTTTTCCGATTCAGATTGGATGGGTGATACCAACAACCACAAATCTACTAGCGGGTATTGCTTAAGTTCAGTGGATCTCTTGTTTCATGGAGGACTAGCAAACAGACATGTGTACCTTTGTCTATCACTGAAGTGGAGTACGTGGCACTCGTTGCTACTTCACAAGAAGCCATTTGGCTCAGCAAAATCCTAAAGAGTTTTAAATTTAACGTAAAATTGCCAATATTTATTTTTGAAGACAATCAGCTATGTATTGCTAGTAATCCTGTTGAGCATCCAAAAACCAAGCACGTTGACATTAATTTCACAATGTTAAGGACTTTATGAGCAAGAAAATGCTAAGCTTTACATATTATCCATCTGACGGAATGATTACAGATATTTTCACAAGCTCTTAATCCTTAACAATTTTTAAAATTGAGAGCTATGCTTGGTATGCTTTATCTTTTTGAATTACGCCATTATGAGCAGAAGTGTTGAATGATATCATACATAAAAATGTAATTCCATTGATGTTCATTTTTTTAATATTGATTAATTGTTTTATACCTACATATAGCATGTTTATTTTTGTTAAAACTCTGTTAGGTATATAATGTGAGGTGGTTGCCATACACTAGTACCAGTGCTTTGCTTCTCAATCATGACTGAGCATTGACAGAGTGAAGGTGTTGTTTTCTTCTTCTCTGCTGCATTATTTTTTTAAAGGAGTGTTGTGTACTGTACTTTTGTGTTCTATTAAAAGGATTAGTTATTGAGTGTCAAGTGTTGTTTGCACCCTGATGCACAAATAGTTCCATAATTTCAACATAGATCTGGAAGGTCTTGTAAGTCAGAAATTTTAAGCTTTTATTCAAGAGTGATCAATGTGGTGCAAGAAAGGGAGGGTGGCATGGAATGTGTGTACCTTGACCTATAAAAGGCTTTTGATAAAGTACTTCACAATCAACTTGCGTGGAGATTGGTAGATTAAGAGGCTAACTACTTGGTTGGATGAAAGATTTTTTCTTTTTATTAGACGATACATGAGGACAGAAATAAAAGATAAAATGCTAGGATGGAGAGCAGTGACCAGTGGAGTTTCACAAGGTTCAGTGCTTCCACCAATAATGTTTATCTTGAAAAGAAAAGAAAAAAACTAACTTGTTAAAGGCTGTGGCATAAATCTTGTAATTAGAGCCACATCGCAGATCTGTAAGTCTGTACTTGGAGATGGAGGCTGAAAGTGTAACACTTTTCCAGTCGCTAAAATCAGGCTTGTAATACAGTGTGTAGCCAAGGATAGGTGTAGTATCATCAGCTGTTGTGGGCTTCACTTGAACATCAATTTTGTTTGTGGCTGTAGATATAACTTCAATCTTGGGAGGTTGTGGTACTGTTGATAGGGAATATTGAATGTTTACTAGAAGTGATTTTTAAAAATAATATAAGAAAACAAAGATCAAACACAATTGTAAATATGGTGATACACCTAAGTTTTAATGTATGGATATATTTTGCAAGATAAGCTAGACATTAAAATTGCAAAATTGAGACTTACCTATTAACCTATACTGGAATACCTGTATTGACTAATTGGTGATTTGCTGTCAGTGCTCTATGGACTGCTTTTGTGGTATTGTTACAGACAAAAGTGAGATTGGAATGGAAGATGCAGGCATTTGTGAGTTGATATAGCCAAGATAGAAAATTTGGGGGAGGAGAGAGAAGTATTTTGGATTGATCAGTGTGGTTTTAGGAGAAAAGTGAATATTGTGGTGTTGAGGAATTTTAATGACAGAGTAGGTGATGAGGAGCTATAGAAAATCATCTGTACAGATAGATGGAATGGATGACAAGGAACAATAATCCAGAAATGATAATAGAGATGTGGATTGAATGGGTGATGATAGTGGACAGATATATGGGATGGATGAGAAGGAACAATAATGCAGAGATGATAATAGAGATGTGGATTGAATGGGTGATGATAGTGGACAGTATTTAAGAATAAAGGCAAGTATAACTATACTTGAACCAGGGTGGTTGTTGGGGTTGGTGAAGAGGGCACTGATGGACTATGTAGTGAAGCCCAAAAGACGGAATGAAAGAATTTTGTACATCAATGTATTTAGGTGGGAGGGAGTAGAATGTGAGATAATGTTTTCATGGAAAGGAAAATGAGAGTGGAGGTTAAGTGGAGAAGGAAGAAAAATTAGGTTGAAGGGTGGTGAAGGTGAACAGATTGAATGCGGAAAAAGGAGGATATCTGGTGTAGTTGAGAGGGGTATGGAATGTAGTGAAGGATGGAGAAGGAATGGATACATTTCAAGAATCAGTTGCTGAAGTGCACAAAGACAATATGTGGGATGAAGAGGCTGGGAGGGAACATAAGAGGAGGCACTGAATGGTGGGATGAAGAGGTAAAAGCAGTAGTGGCTGAATATAAATAAGCATTTAAAGAATGGCTGCATAGGAGAAATTGGGAATCGTACAAGAGGTACGGAATAAAAATGGAAGTAAAATGCAAGGAGAGGAGCAGATGTAAAATGGGATAGTTGTTTGCCAGAGAATTTTTAAAATATTAAAAAGAAAGATATTGTTAAGAGCCATTTTGAGGGACATTAGGCTGTGGATTTATCATTGTTGATAATTTACTTTTTGCTGTCCTGTAAACTTCTTCATTTTGAGTGCTATTTCTGACATATTTCTCATTGTACCTCTGCATGCCCACCTTTTTCTCCATAATATGCACACATTTCAACCCACAAATGTACAGATTTTCAGTCAGAAGCTAAACTAGATAGAGAATAACACTAAGTTGCTTAAAGGCCAAAGTAGGTCATGTTTATATGTTTACAAATATAGGTCAAATATATGAAACAATTACACATAAAGTGAAATTAGAAGTGATGCATTTTGTTTTATGTAGTACTCTGTTTCTAAGGGTTCAGCGAGCTCTTTTGTGAAAGGGTAAATTATGTAGTTTTGTTGATGCAAGTCTTTGAATACTGCATAGGATTTAATGAACATAGAGTGGGTGGGATGGTCACCAGGACTAAGCATAAATTATAAGGATAGAAGTGAAATTTGTTGAAAGTTTTATTCTCTAGACAATCCCATCATCCTTGAGGTGCTGATATTGGAGGAATGGTTGAATGGACTTTATTTGTGATGTGGGTATGTATTTTGATTAAGCCACCCCCTTTGTAAAAGAGAAGTGGTCTTTTAGAACTTACATATGTACACATACCAAAAGGCTCTTTTCCTCTTATAAAGGAGATGATCTTACATTCTAATAAATAAATTGAATAAGACTAGTGCTGCAAATGACTGAATTTCTTATTTAGTTTTCACTCTAAATAGTTCAATATGTAAAAGTCATAAACATACCGCCAGTGAGGGCAAGAGTAGCAATTTCATACTCAGCTACTGAAGAGCCAGCATTGTTGTGGGCAGTAATACGACATTTGTACCAGGTGGCTGGGGTCAGCTCAAAGATTACATAAGTACCTGAGGGTTTCACCTGGGTACTTGTCATAATCCAGTCTTCTTGATTTCTGCATCATACAATAATAATTATCAATGAAGCTTTATCATATAGCAGGTAGAATACATAATTGTCTAACTGATAGTCATGTGTTTGAAACACAAACTGCTAGGGAGCATTATTACATAACACTGATATCCACAAAGATAAATATAAACTTAGACAATACACAAATCTTATTAAAAGCTCAGGTCATTCACATAATCTGTTATTTTTGCCTCTCCTACAGAAGATACACAGCTCACAGGTAACCAGCAACAGTCACCTGATTGGCACACCTATCATTTATAGAAGAGATATTGTATTATTGTCAGGGAATCATTGTATGTGACAGTGTTATGTAGAGCCTGCAAGTGGCAATGCCACAGAGGAAGGTGGGCATCCATGTTACTTAGAAGCTTCAGATCCCTGTAAGCAGGACTTTCACCCAGAGGTGTGGTCCCAGGAGCCAGTATCTTGTCTTCAGAACAGGCCCAGGAACTCACTAAAAACTATAGTTGTCATCAATAGTAATGTAAATAATTGACAGAGCTGAACCATATCTGATACAGATGTTGAGGGTGTCTAACCTAGGGGAAAAAGAAAATGTGGAACCTTACCTCTCCCTATATTCAATAACAAAGTAGTGAATTGGGCATCCACCATCATCCCAAGCATTGAGGTGAAAAGTAATGGCCATGGTGGAAACTTCAATAAATTCATCTATTTCAGGGATGATTGGTTCCATTCCCATGGTGCTGGTGTTGGTAATGTGTGATGGCTCACTAGTTCCAATCCTGTGGTTGATGAAGCTTCATATTAGTTTACAAAAGAATATTATAAGATTAAACCTAATAGCTCCAGTATTATGATCTATAGATGTGGGAATAATAGATATACCTGATGTAGAAGAGACAGAGGAGATCAAATGGGCTGAGGGGTAATGGTTGTTAAATGACATAAAAGTGGAAGAAGCAATTGTGAGTAAAGGCAAGGCTGAAGCAGTCCACCTGAGAATTAGAACTAAAGGGCAGAATACAAGAGACTTCATGGTGGCATAGGCTTCCACTCCCCACACCCCAAAGACAAGAGTTTAGAATGAATCTCAATATCAAGAAAGGTTGAGAATGTACACCAAGTTGGAACTGTGCATGAATTCAAGACTTGGTATAATTAATTGGAGAGCAAGAGATGGGAGTCCATAAGCATTGCTGCCTTTCTGTAAACTACAATAAGGTAAATAATAGGAGGAATACAAGGTAAGCTACTGGAATGGATGAAAGATTTCTTAAGTGGGAGAAAAATGAGAGTGGTACTTAGAGACAAAAACTTAAACTGGGAAGATGTGATAAGTGGCATCCTGCAGCGCTCTGTATTGGCTCCTTTAATGTCTGTCATATATATGAATGATATGGATGAGGGAGTGAAGTGTTACATGAACTTCTTTGCTGATGATGTCAAATTACTCAAGAGAGTAAGCACAGAAGAAGACTGCAGATCACTACAAGAAGACCTAGACAAAATATGGGAATGGAGTCAGAGGTGTGAAGTGAACCTTAACATTTAGAAATGCACTATAATGGAATTTGGAAAAAAGCAAAAATAGAATATCAGGTCAATATAAAATTGGTAGCAAGGAAGTAAAAAAAGTCAACTCAGAAATGGATCTAGGAGTGATTATCTCACGTTATTTGACACCTGATAAACATGTCAATAAGCTAGTTAGAGAGACTGTACTTATTAAGACCAATGAAAGTGGCCTTTGACTACATAGATGAAGAAATGGTAAAGAAAATAGTGGTTGCACTGATAAGACCTAAACTGGAGTATGCTGTGACACTATGGGCACCTAGTACAAAAATGTAAGGAAATTAGAAAGAATTCAAAGAGGTGAAAACAAAGATGGCACCTACACTCTCAGATTTGACATACGAACACAGATTGGATAAATTACATCTATCAATGCTGGAAGAGAAAGAGGTGATTTGCTTGCTGACTATTTACAGAATTATGAAGGGGATGGAAGTCCTTGATAGAGACAACTTATTAAAATGGGATAGAAGAGAAACAAGAGGACACGAGAAGGAGCTAAAGAAGGACAGTTACAGAAGAGATTTGAAAAAGAATACCTTCCCACATAGAATGATTGATGTGTGGAACAAACTAAATGGGGAAACAGTGAGTGCCAAAACTATACAAGATTTTACGAACAAACTGGATGTGGAGAGATACAAAAGCAGGTCACTATAAGCATAGCTCTCTTCCCGTAAAATACAACTAGGTAAATACAGTCAACTTATGTGGAAATTGGAGCACATTGGAGGACTAAGTGGCAAACTACTAGAATGGATGAAAGACTTTTTGAAGGAAAGATACATGAGGATAAGATCTCAAGCTGGAGAGTTCCACAAGGCTCAGTGCTTGCATCAATAATGTTTCTCATCTATGTCAGTGACGTGATAGAAGGAACAACAAGCTATGGTAACATGTTTGCAGATGATGCAAAAATCATGATAAGAGTGAAAAATGAGGATAGTAGACTATTGCAAAAAGATCTAGATACTATTTTTACATGGAGCCAAGAATGGAAAATTAAGTCTAGTAAAAAAATGCAAAGTACTGGAAATGGGCAATAGTTGGAAAAGGTCATCCTTAAACTATTCCTTGGGAAGTGAATCCATTACAAAAACAAAAGAAGGGAAAGATGTTGCGAGATATGAGGAAAAACTAAAAGTACTAGGTCTGCTAACTATGAAAGATTGAAGAGAAATAGGTGATATGATTACAGTATTCAAGTCACTAAAGAGGATAGATTGCATTGACACAAGAGATCTGATTAAAGATGGGAGGGCCTTAAGAAGTCATAGGAGCAAATTAAGAAAGACCACGGGTCTAAAGTATGTGAAGAAATACAATTTTCCTTATAGGTGTGACAAGATACAGAGATGGGACACCACGAACATAGCTACCCTTCCCATAAGATACAATTAGGTAGGTAAATGCACATCCATATAGATGCATAACTATATGGAATACCTTAGGTGATATAACCCAAGCTCAAACAATACACAAGTTCAAATCTAAATATGATAATTGGAAATAAAGTATATTAAGTTGGAACTGTATATAAATTTGAGTTTGGGTATGTTAGAAAATTAGAGAAAAGGAGACAGGACCCAATGAGCATTACTCTTGTGGTGTCGCGCCGCTGGTCAAAACCAGACCGGCCATCACACAACTTGAGCTAGGCCTTTATACCCGGTGTAGTTGGCAAGCATAGTTTGCAAAGACGTCCAGGCCAACCAGCTGGCAGCCAATCAGAAACTTGGGAAAACTACCCGGGTTCCCACCAGACTCTATTAAAAGGACGGCACCTAGCAGAGACAACGAGTTCTCTCTCATACAGACATTTCTTCCCCTCCTATATCTATCGATCCCACGCGAGCGGGTGGTCTGTCCTAGCTAGTCCACTAATTCTCTCCCGGGCACAACTCCAAGCAGCAGTTCTCTCCAAGCAGCAAGCCGCCTCGGGACCAGTTCTCTCCAGCAAGCCGCCTCGGGACCAGTTCTCTCCAGCAAGCTGCCTCAGGACCAGTTCTCCCCAGCAAGACACCTTGGGACCAGTTCTCACCAGCAAGTTGTCTCGTTCCCTCCTGTGGCCCTTGGCTCTCAGCCACAACGCTTGATGAGGCCCTCACTCTGGACCTTCCCTCTTCGAGCCCTCGTCCGTGACCTCTGAGTATAGTAACCATTAAATCTTAGTGTTAGTGTTATTGTGAGTCTCATTCCCTTGGCTTGTCTGAACCAAACCAAACCACAACGCTCTTCTCCTGTATACTATAATTAGTATAATCATTTGTCCAGTTCAAATCCATTACTGCGATTCCTGCCCTATTGTCTTAATATGATGACATTGTTTGCATCACCTTTGCTAAAGCCTTTGATCCACTTGAACACCTCTATTGATCACCCTGCACTCTGCGTCTTTCCAGAGAGTGTAAGGTACCTAAGCCTTACCTCATAAGGTAAATTTGTGAGCCCATGTATCATTTTGGTCATTCTCCTCTGATGTCCATTCTATAAGACAAAACAAAACTGTACCTCATAGTCAAGGATGGGTCTAACTATAATGCTAGAGTTTGAGAATTACCTCTGCACTTCTATTCATAGCTGTCCTAGCAATGAAACCTAATGCTCTGTTTGCTTTATTCTTGGCACTAATACACTGTTTCCTGGATTTAAGATCAGGACTCGCTAGAACACCCTAGTCTCTCTTGTACTATGAAAATTACAGTTTAATAATTCAGTAGTTATATTTGAGAACTTACTGGTCACCTTTGTTTTAACCTGCGTGGATTCTCTAAAAGTAGTTGGCTTAGAAATTCTAAAGTTCTTGAAGGCCTTCTGAACTGAAGACATGATCCCTTGGTTAGAGGTTTCCAAAAAAGAGGTCCTTTGTCCTGAGCTCAGGGTAATCTGACGACTGTTCCGACGTTAGTGCCCACAGTTTTCGAAGGGACTCAAACGAGTTCGAAAAGAGCTCGGACGGCCATGGGTTAATATTTACTTAAGTAATTTCTCAAAATTAATTCCCGATTTATTAAACCAAAATAGTTACATAGATTTAATAAACAAAATAAAGAGGAGGGGTGTTTAATTGTATCTTATTCAAAGTTACGATAGGCATTGTTCGAAGTTTCACAAAAGGCTCCTGAATTGAAGAAAATAACAGTTTGAGGGAAAGTTTTCCGAACTAAGGTAAACACTAAGATTCCCAATGAGAATTACCACAACCTCCCCAACAACAAAAAGAAAGTGTTTAATGAATACAACACTTTTGAGGAAAATTTACAATAACCTTTTAAAAGCTAGAGACCTTACTTGGTCTCTAGAGGCTAGAGTAGTCTTACGAGAAGGTCTCAAAGAGGTAGGTTCTGGAGCGACACAGTAATTTTCCAAAGAAATGACCTCCTCCAAATTTGAGGCCTCTTCAAAGGGCTCCAACTTGCTAGCCTGCAAAATAGGATCCCCAGGGGATTCATCCTCATGGCAGGAATGTAACTCAGCATGGAGCTCTCGAGGGATTAAAAGTCTAATGTTGACTTTGATAGAGTTTCCATCGGGCTTAATGACAAAGACAGTCAGTACGTATCACATGGTCTTGGTCAGGAAAAGTTTCAACAACATGAACTAAGGGCCAGAAGGGTCTGGTCTTAAAAGGCAGTTTCAAAAAAGCAATGTCACCTTTTTCCCAGCTTCTAGAACTGTGGTATGCAGCTCTATCCCTTTCCCTTAAGCTGACCAAGTACTCTGTCAGCCATCGTTTCTTAAACTCTTCATAAAAATAATCCCTACAGTCCATGACTAAGTTAAGAAGAGAAGGATAGTCTTTTCCTGATTCCCATTCAAGGACTTCTTCCAAATCGCCAAACATCAAGGAAGGAATGGTCCTTCCTATAAGGAAATGATTAGGGGTAATAACATCTACCTCATTTTCACAGGAACAATAAGTAAGAGGTCTATTGTTCAAAAATTTTTGAACATCGGAGACATTGTTTCACCGTCTGAATTAACCTTTCCCAAGTGGCACCATACCATGTAGCATAAACAAGGATGGTTCTGTGCTGAACAGGGGAAGTTTTAAACTTCTGTTCAAATTCAGAAGATGATAGAAGTTGTCTAATAATACTTCCCGCTTGTACAAAGGATTTGGCATTATCAGAATAAACTACTGAAGGAATTCCATATGTGTTAGTAAATCTAACGAAAGCCAAAATGAACTCGGCAGTGGACACAGAATCCACAACTTCCAAATGGACAGCTCTAGTATTAAAACTAAGTAAATATCAAAATGTAAGCCTTGACCATATCTCCATTTCCGTCTAACCCATAAATGCCCCATGTAATCCACACCAGTATGGGTAAAAGGCACACTTAAATTTACTCTAAAGGCAGGTAAAGAGGAAGGAGAAGAATAGTTAACACCACGGGAATTATATTTCTTACAAACTATACAACCCTTCAAAATGTTTAAAACAGCTTGTCTGGCTTTAAAGATCCAGAATCCATGCATGCGAAGGAAATTAAGAGCAGCTTGCAGTCCCATGTGCATTACATTACTTGGCAATGAGCAAAGAATATCAAGAGTTTAGTCAAGTGATGAGATTTGGACAAAAAAAGAGGATTCACCTCATATTTGAGGTCAATGTTCTTGTCAATCCAGCCCTTGGACCTTATCAAACCATTCTTGTCCAAGAACAAGTTCATTTGACTTACTAAAGGAGGTATGTCATTGGTATTGGAGTTCTGTAAATAAGCCAATTCAGCAGGGAAGGAATCCCTTTGCATTATACCCATCAAATAATTAGAAGAGGCCTTAACTGGCTCAGCATTAGACTTCTTAAACAAAAAGACAGCCTTAAAAATCAAAGAAGTGTGATGTAAAAGCTTGCCATTAGAAGAAAACTTTAATGCCTCGTCCACACGGTCAAGCTGTGCCTGGCAGACTTTGCCCTTACCGGGCAAAGTCCGCAGACTCTGCCCGCGAAGGTGTCCACATGGCTGACAATGGTGGTTGGAGGTTAGTTGGCCGCAAGCAGAGGTTGGGAGTGAGTGGTTCAGTGCGGTACGATAACCATGGTTCCCGCCATACTTGGAAAGAAGGTAGCACTTTACAGCATTATAATTGCTGCCTGCATTAAAAAGAAAAACAAGAAATCACGGAGACATGTCTGGTGCCGGGAGTGGTTACAAAGACATGATTTAATGGGAAGCTCAGTGACAATCCTACGTGAATTGCAGGATGAAAATGAACAATTGTTTTGCAATTACATGAGAATGAACATAAACAGTTTTTCTGTCCTCCTTTCGAAAGTGGAGCCATATATGCAAAGGCATGAGACAAATATGAGGAAAAGCATAGCACCAATAGCACGTCTAGAGGCTAATTTCTTTTTCACATGACTCTCACTCCTGCATATTGTCTGTGCTATGTGCTTCAATGCTGCAGCACGTTTGTCTCTATTTTTATAATCAAAACACTTCACATTCCATAAACATTCCTGAACTCGGTATAAATCAGTGTTATGGTGTCTTGTCGAGACCAGTATACACTAGTACTAGGTGCGGACATGGTGGTAAGGTAACTTCGGTCTGTACTGAGCGGGTTTGCTAACTTTGCTTGCACCTCACCTCGTGCGTTTGGCAGCGATATCAGCCCTCCATCCACTGCCCGCAAATGGCGCCGGGAACGGACAGTTTGATGGTTTGCCCGCTGAAATTGCCCGTTGTCGAGCAAAGCCCTCGTGCCCGGCGGACAGTGCTCGACCGTGTGGACGTGGCATTAGACATCAATTAGAGGAGGAGTGTCAACTTGGACAACAGCCGCATTGACAATGTCTCCCTTGATGCTGGAGGGAATACATCCCAAATGACCCTTTGGCCATGTATGAGGTGGCAACATCAACCATTCTGGTCCATAAACCCACCAATTCAATTTTTTTCTTGAACACCTTAGCACTGCAAGGTTTGGTTATAAAATCAGCCATATTAAGTTCAGAAGGAACATAAGTAAAGGAGATAAGAGTATACAGGTAGTCGTCGACTTACGACCGAGTTCGGTTCCGACAGACAGGTCGTAAGCCGATCTGGACGCAAGTTGGACTTTATATATATACAGTATATATTACCCTTTGAATATTATTTTTGTTACTGTATATATATTGTATATTATATTAAACATACTGAAATAATCTTAGTATCTTTGAACTATGTTGTATAGTATTTTTTAACCTTTTTATAATTTTATCTGATTTTCTTTGGGAAACGTAGCCTAGGCCTAAGCATACTGAATAAAATCCTATCATCTTTGACCTATGATATTTAATACTGTATTTTTTAACCTTTTTATTATTTTACCATCAGACTTTCTTTAGCAAACGTATGCATACTGAATAAAATCTTATTATCTTTGAGCTACGTTTTTTAATATTCATTGGTTTTTTTTATAATTTTCGTTAGGAAACGTAGCCTAGGCCTACGCATACTGAATAAAGTCCTGTCATCTTTGACCTACAAATATTTTTATGTTGGTTTAATTAAAATCATTGCAAGACAAAAATAGGAATTTTTTTATTTCAAAACACATTCTTTTCGTTTACGTACTGTACCGAAAATATTGTTATCGACAACAGACTAAGCATAAGCAAAGTTTACTGTTACATTTTATTAACCACTTCCATGCGGTGACGCCTGCGTAGGCGTCATGAGGAGTAAGCGGGTACACGATGATGCCGACGTTGGCGTCTTGATTATATTTATTGTAGTTGTACCTGCGTGACCCTCATTCTCTCTAAACTGGCTTCATCATATTTTCTATGGTTATCAAAATTCACGGGTGAAAGAGAACGAGCAATTGAGCAGTGACTTTATTTTTTATAATGCAATTATTATGATGCAACATCGCATGCCTGGCAGCTAATGCTGCCAGACGTGCGATGTGCCCCTGAGTGAAGAGGTTAATCGCAAAACATAAAAATACAAAATGCTGTACTGAACATGTTATTGACAACAGACTAGGCATAAAAAACTAGTTACATTTTATTAATTGCAAAGCATATGAAAATACAAAATGCAAGGCAAAATTAGGATTTTTTTTATTTCAAAACATTCCTTTCGTTTACGTACTGTACCGTACATATTGTTATCGACAACAAAGTAGCCTAGGCATAAAAAAAAATTTAATGTTACATTTTATTGATTACAAAACATATAAAAATACAAAATGCAATCCAAAATTAGTTAACAGTTTACTTCAAACAAACAAAATGAAAAAATATTTAGCTGGCTGGGATGCTGACGCTGCCGGTAGCCTGCCAAAACTATCGTACTCGCGGCGTGCGGAGTAATTGTACTGTACTGGCAGGCATAACATTGCAATTCTATTACTTTATTAAATGTTAAATATTATTGCACTATCTCGTGGTCGTAAAGTCGATTAGTTGTAAGTCGACCACTACTTGTACTAGGCCTTGAAAATCTCCAAAACATTGGAAATTTCTTTCAATCTAATATACAAATATATATATATTCTTCTTAGGAGCTTTGTTAGTCAGGATCCAAGAAAGAGCAGCTCGACTATCAACAAGGAGTACCACAGAATCAACCAGTGGGGCTGACACCAGTCCTTCCTCAAAAATAGTTTTGAGGCATTTCAAAGATAGTAAAGCTGCCATAAGCTCCAAAGAAGGTAATATTCTTTGTTTAATAGAAGCCACCTTGACCTTGGCAAATAGAAGAGAGCCATTAGACTCCTTTAACTCTCTTCTTTCTTGCCCTACATAGATGGCACTTCCATAGGCTTCCTTAGAAGCATCAGCAAAAACAAATAACTTAAGGGGAAATTCAGAACAGAAAGTTTTCCTTTTAAAGGATAAGTCATTAACCTCCCTAAAGTTGTTGCATAACTTCTTCCATCTTGTAAGCAACTCACTATCCAATTTCCAATCCCAATCTACCATTTTTTGGCACATCTCTCTAATAAGAATTTTTCCTTGTAATAGCACAGGAGAAAAAAGACCTAATGGATCAAATATAGAAGCCAAAGAAGACAAAACTTGTCTTTTGGTTGAGGTATCTATGTTAAGGGAAACATCCTTGATTCCCAAGGTGTCATAATTCTTATTATAGATATATCCCAACACCTTTACCTCTTCCTTATTGCAAATGACTTCTTGTTCAAGAACAGAAGTCTGGTTGCATGTCCACTCCCTGAGAGGTAAACCTCCATTAAGCATGATCTCATTAATCCTCTTGACCATAGCAGGGAGGGAATGAAATTCATTGGTAGTGTAGACCAGATTGTCTACATAGAATTTATACATAATTAAGGAGGCAGTTAGTGTCAGGCTGCATGGAAAGATGATGTTGGATAATAAAGTTCAGATGAAACCAAAAATGATAGTATTATATCTTTAAGGAATATATTGGTTGTTAATCCTCCTAAAGAAACAGAACCTATTACGATCACCCTCTTCCTTCAAATGGATCTGCAAAAAGGCTTTCATAACATCTGCTAAAATGACAAAATTGTTGGTTTTGAAGTACAACAAGAGAGAGAGGAGGTTGTTCATCAAATCAACTCCCGGGAATGTAGCTTCATTTAAGGAAGGGGCTTTTCCTATTTTGAGAGAACAGTTGAAAACAGGTCTTATTTTAGAGGTGGCAAGATCATCATTCTTGAGCACATGTCTATGGGGTATAAAAATTTGGCCAGGGACTCTTTTAGTAACTGGTTCAATAATACCCAAGGCCTCTTGCTGGTCAAACACAGCTTCATACTCCTCCCTAAGGCCCCTTTGCTCAAGCTTGTCATAGACCCTTTGTGCCAGCTAAGGCAATCTTTAGATTTGAGGGAACAAGGTCCACCAAATCCTTTTTCCACGGGATCTTTACATAGTAGTGTCCATCATCGAAGGAAATGAACTGTTCAAGTTGATCAACTTCCATAGGAGGGCTTAAACAAGGTCCTACTCTGTCCTCCACCAATTCCTTGTTAATGATGGAAAACTGGGCTCCAGTGTCTAATAGGAAGAGACATTGGGCAGTTCTCTTGCCTCTGCTAACAGGAAGGGAAACCAAAGGAACAATTGAATCAGATAAACCATGGAAATTAAACATTTTCCCCTTCAGAAAGAGGTAACTTGTTAGCCATAGGACACATGGCTCCATGGTGCTCGGATTTGTTACACACAAAACATTCATAAGGCAGAGCAGCCTTTAACCTGGGGCATTCCAAAGAGCCATGTCCATGATTCAAACATCAGTTACACAGTCCTAATTGAGCTGCTCTAGCTTTTCTGTGTTCAAGGGAAATATAGGAAAAACACTTTGAACTTGCATGGTCAGAAGCGGGGCAAAATCTACATCTGAAGATACACTTCTGAACGGAATCTGGATTGACCTTAAAGGAGTGACTATCTCCCTTACTAGAATCAACAGGTTTTTTCAAGGAATTTTCCTTGTATGCAAGGGACCTGGTAGTATCACTTCGTCTGGGTTTGACGTTAAGGTCATCAGATCCTATTTTAAGTCTAACTAAAACAGATTGATAAACTTCTTTAAGTTGATTAAAATTGGGGTAATTTGAATTAATCACCCAAGACAATTCAATCAAGAAAAATTTGGGTAATTTATTTAAAATTAACTTGCTGATCAAAAGGAGGCCCTCGCTTCCAGCCTTAGTAAAGTCAACTCCAATCCCCTTCAGGTCTTGTAGTTTAGTATCTACAGACCTAATATAACTTTCTAGGTCCTTCAACCTTGTCTAAGATCTCTTCCTTATTAGAAAAAAAAATCATCAAGAAGAAGGAATGCAGTGTCATAATTAGAATCACCTACAGGTAAATTCTCCACTAAGTGAAAAGTCTCCCCTCTGAGATAACCTTTTAAATAAATTAATTTCTGACTATTAGTCAGATTGGGAATACCAGCAATAGCATTCTGAAAACCCTTTTTAAAATTGAAGTAAGCAAAGTGATTGTCAGAATTGCTCTCAAAGTGTTGAAGAACTATAGGAGGGAGGGGAAGTTTCACAGAATCAACTCCAGTGGATTTGCTAAAAATCACCATCTTTAGAACCTTGGACTCCCCTTAATTCTTGTCTCCGTTCCTTAAAAGGAGACAATTCTAGGAGGAAAGACAGGCGGTAAGCCCTGGGTTTTTCCATATCCTTGTCCCTTCTTTCTTCAGGGAGTAACAAGTACATATCTTCATCAAATTTTTGTATTTCCGAGAGGAAATCTTCAATCTGGGTTAACATGAAGTCAAGGACAGAGAGTGATAAAGTATCAAGTTGAGAATTCTTTAGAGTCTTTATGTCCTTTGTTATTAGACATTTTATAAGCTTGTTGTCTTCGGACTTTTTTTAAGTCCTCAGACTCAGAAAATTATTTTTTGTCGCTAGTAATTTTGAAACAACAACCCAAACAAACTTGTCCCCAAATTCACAAGTGTACGACTGTCGTACCGAAAACTCTTATAGACCAACGAATAAGACAGATCTTAGAGAAATTTCAAGATAAAAGACAACCGAAATTAAACTGAAAAGGACAGACCAAGCAAGGGAAACCATGATTAGAAACAATAGACACCACCAAGTTCAATAGAACAATTCGGTAAACATCGTAAAACAATATGGGAGTAAATTCTAAAGTTCTTAAAGACCATCTGAACCAAAGATGTGATCCCTTGGTTAGAGGTTTCTAAAAAAAGAGGTCCTTCTTCATCCTGAGCTCAGGGTAATCTGATGACTGTTCTGACGTTAGTGCCCGCAGTCTTCCAAGGTACTCAATCGAGTTTGAAAAGAGCTCGGAAGGCCATGGGTTAATATTTACTTTAAGTAGTTTCTCAAAGTTAATTCCCAATTTATTAAACCAAAATAATTAGATGGATTTAATAAACAAAATAAAGAGGAGGGGAGTTTAATTATATCTTATTCAAAGTTACGATAGGTGTGGTTTGAAGTTTCAGGAAAGGCTCCTGAATTGAAGAAAATAAAAGTTTGAGGGAAAGTTTCCCGAACTAAGGTAAACACTAAGATTCCCAATAACAATTACCACAGTACTCAGTTTTCTCTAAAAATGTGTTATCTAAGCTATATCTATTTTTGGGGTTGTGTAGCCCAACGTTTAACACGCTGCACTTCGAGATATTAAAGTTCATTTGCTATTTCATTGACCATGTGAACAATTTGTTAAGCTCATTCAGCAGAATCTCGGCATTGTCTCCTGACCTAATTAGGCATCCTATTTTAGTGTCATCAGCAAACTTACTAACATAATTTTTAATCCCATTGTTCAAGAAACACTCCCCAACTGTTCTTTAAACCATTTATGATGACCCACTGTTTTCTGTTAATGATCCATTCTCTAATCCATTCTAATATTTTTCCTCGTATGCCATGGGATTTGATTTTGTTTAGTAGTCTTTGGTGGGGCACCTTGTCGAACACTTTGCTAAAGTCATGGTAAATAACATCATAGCTATCATTGTTATCTGACACCTTTAGTGTAAAAGGATAGAAGATTAGTCATACATAACTTACCCTTGGGGAAACCATGCTGTGTGTCACGAATCATGTCTCATGGTGCGTTCTGATTCTGTTAACTATTACTGATTCAAGCATACCTATAACTGATGTCAAATGGTCCTGGAGCTGCAACGTCTACGTCGTGGGACCACCCCCCAACCCCAAGAGTTGGGGGCCAATCAGCAGCAACTACCCCTGGCCATCAGCTCTACGCAGATGGCACCGATCCCCAAGGAGGAGCTACGCCTACCTGGGGGAGTACCACAATCCTTTTTTTCCAACACACAATGTTACGTTTTTTCTGCACTAAGGGGTCATTTTCCGGCGATCACCCCTCTTCTTCTACTTTTAGCCGGAGATGTAGAGAGCAATCCTGGGCCCACCACAAAATACACATGCCCAACATGCTCTAAACCCATTACTTCGAGCAGACAGACAAAGGGCTCAGTTCAGTGCAATATGTGCAAAAACTGGGCCCACCTCACTTGTACAACACTTGCTGACACAAACCAATACACAAACACTTGGACATGTTCTACCTGCCCTCCAGTAACCCCAATCCCACCTCCCCAACCACAGCCAACACCCTTACCCACTCCCAATTTCCCTTTGCCCTTACCCCCGATTAGTACTCCCCTTCCTTTGTCCCCGATCTCTCCTTTCCCCCCCTCTGACCCAGATCCTACATCTTCCCCACTACCACCCCAACCTCAACCCCAAACGGCAACATACAACACATACAAAACACACAACATCAACATATTACAACACAACATTGACGGCATTAACACTAAAAAACATGAACTTGAACACTTTCTTAAACAACACAACATACACATTGCAATTCTACAAGAAACAAAATTAAGACACTCACACAAATCACCATCATTTCATAATTACACCACCATCAGGCAAGACCGGACTGACGGCAATGGCGGTGGACTCATCACCCTGATCCACCATTCCATCTGTTTTGTGGACACAAGTGCCACAACCAAAATTCTCCTCCCTACCACAGATAACACAACAGAAACCCAATCCATTCGTATCCGCACAGGTAACAATTCAACACTAACAATAGTTAACATGTACATTCCCCCCCAATCATCCCCCACAGTTCCAAACACCTTCAGACCTCAACTCAGCCAACTAACCTCAATCCCCAACCTGATCATGGGTGGTGACTTCAACGCCAAGTCGTCTGCCTGGTTTGTCGACAACCCTGACACAGACAGAGGGCTTGATATACAGACTCAATTCGACTCATTGACTATCATGAACAACACGCATAATCATACACATATCCCATACCAAGCCCTCTACACTCCCTCCTCTCCTGATATCACCTTTTGCTCCCCCTGCCTAACCCCAACAACATCATGGAGAGTGGTCGGAGCCCTTGGTTCTGACCACCTTCCAATCATCATCACCACCAAAACAAGATGCACCCCAGCTGGCCACAGACACACTTACACCAATTACAAGAGAGCTAACTGGGAAGCCTTTACTGAAGAGACAGAACAACATTTTGAAACACTTAACAGTACACCAATCACAAACATAAACAATGCTGTGCACGCTTTTAATACAATCATACAAAACGCAGACAAGAGATACATCCCTAGAGGCAACAGAAAATCACACAACCCCAACTTCACACCAGAAATCCAAGGCCTCATCAGACAACGTGACACACTTAAACACGATACCCCCACACCTATCACTCAAAACATAGCAGACCAAATACAAACACTAAACACTGTGATTGCCAATAAAATACATGAACAAAAAACACAGAATTGGCAAAACTTTATCAATACACTTGATCACAAAACAAACACCAGCAAATTGTACAAAACACTCAACAGCATCACACTATCCAACACTAACACTACACGCTCTCACGCAGCAATAATCACAACAACAGATAATCTACCCTCAAACAGACAACAAGCAAACGCACTCATACGTCATTTTGCACAGACGAGCCATCTTACATCTCACCCTGACGACCGACGCACCATTCGACGTAAGATAGACTTTCCCACAGACTCAGACTATACACCCTTCATAGACAGTCAGACAAAACTCATAATGCATAGTCTCAAGCACTCATCTGCCTGTGGCCCTGATAACATAAGCAACATCCACCTAAAACACATTGGACCACAAGGTATACACGCACTCACAAACATTGCAAACTACAGCTATTCACACAACACTATACCCGACATCTGGAAGCATGGTAAAATAATCACCATTCCAAAACCGAACAAAGACCCAACAATCCCAACATCGCACCGCCCAATCACACTTCTCTGCACCCCCTCTAAAGTCATTGAACGCCTAATACTTAAACTTGTCACACCATATATTCCCCTTGCTGACTCACAACACGGTTTTAGGCCACTACACTCCACAAACACTCTTCTGACAAACCTCACACAAAGAATTTTAGATGGCATCAATTCAGATAGGCCCCACCACAGAACACTTCTTATAACATTGGACATTAGTAAAGCTTTTGATGCTATCCCCCGCCACAACCTAACAAATAAAATATATAACACAGACATGCACAATAACACCAAAAGATGGCTGGCCAATTATCTGGCAGGCAGGAATGCTCATGTGTCATATAATGGCCAATCATCGCACATCAGAAACATTAAGAACGGAGTACCACAGGGCTCAGTTCTATCCCCCACATTATTTAATCTATACATGCATGACTTACCCACGCCAGACACCTCAGAAATACAAATCTCTTCCTACGCAGACGACATAACAATCACATGCACACATCGTAACACAGACAAAGCTGCAGAAATAATCCAGCCTTACCTTGACACACTCAACACATGGTTCATCACAAACAGACTCAAAATAGCTCCAACCAAATCTACAGCAACACTTCTCACCAACTGGACAAAAGAACACAAATACATACCTCATCTCTACATCAACAACACTCTAATACCACACACAAACACACCGAAAATTCTTGGTGTAACATACGATACATCCATGTCTTTCAAACAACACCTCACAAACATAAAAAACAAATGCACACCTAGACTTAACGCACTTAAGTCAATCACTGGAACAACATTTGGACAAAACAAAGAAACTAATATAACAATATACAAACAATGCATACGCTCAGTGATGAATTATGCGAGTCCTGCATGGGCTCCTAATCTCAGTGAGACACACCACAACACCCTTCAAATCATACAAAACAAAGCCCTAAAAACAATTACAGGCTGCACAAATACATCACCTACAGACCATTTACACCATGAAACAAAAGTCCTCAAAGTCAAGGACCACCTCGACATGAGAGGCACACAAACACTTGCTGCAGCCACCACAAACACATCACACCCGCTACACTACATAGCAGAACACCCACACACACCAAGAAACATTAAAACTACACCCAAAGACCTTTATTACACACAGATACTCTCTTCTCTTCCTCCACAACCATCAAATACCAGCCTCCGGAAACATATTCATAATCATATCACTCACCGCTCCATTAACACACTGAAAGACAACACACTGCTGCATGCCAGACCCCCTGATATCCACCCTTCTGAATCCTCTCTCCCACGTAAGGACAGAGTCCACTTGGCCAGACTGCGATGCGGTCACCACCCAGCACTTCTAAGCTACCAGAAGAGGCTGGACGACCGTGTTGTGAACAGCTGCCCAGGATGTAACACTTCACCCCATACCATACAACACATAATGGAAGACTGCATTATACACAATCATGCACGGAAACAACACAACATACACTCTATAAAGGATCTGTGGGAAAACCCAGTTTCGGCTGTGGCCTTCCTTGGGGAGACGGGACTGCTCGGACAGACAGTCTAGGGAACGACAACAACAACAACAACAACTGATGTCAAATTGATTGTCCTGCAGTTGTTCAAGAAACACTCCCCAACTGTTCTTTAAACCATTTATGATGACCCACTGTTTTCTGTTAATGATCCATTCTCTAATCCATTCTAATATTTTTCCTCGTATGCCATGGGATTTGATTTTGTCTTTGGTGGGGCACCTTGTCGATTTTGTAGCTTTAAGTCTTTCAATCTGCTTGATTACTTGTACTTTACTAATGCAGGTATTCCCCGTTTTTATTCTTATGTAAAGTCCTCTTTTTATTCCGCTATCATGTTTCAGCCTGTCCATTATCCATCTGGGAGTATTGCTATTCTTCCATATTGACTTGAGGGGGGAAATGTATTTTGTGCATTTAGAATTAAATTTGTTAGGTTACTATACATTCCATCTAAATTGCTGACATGGCTGTTGACCCTGTGCCCACAAGTGACCTGACCCTAGGTACGCATACCCTCCGTGACCTGACCCCTGACCTACTAATGACGTCCGGACTGACCATGTATCTGATCCTGTCGCATCCCCTTGTTTGAGACATTTCAATTGGGATATATAAGGCAGGGTTATGCTTGTCATGTCATAATACATCATGGAAGTCATCAAGAATAACAAGGGCAGCCTGAAACTGTGCCTTGAAGAATATCTTTACACCAGAAAAATCAAAACCAAGAACACCATCTGCTGGTAGTGTCCCAACCGTACTTCATTTTTCTGCAAAGGAGCAATGAGTACAGACCATGACATAAGTGTCACTGAGTTCCAAAAAGCACAACCATGATTAAGACCAAGTATACGTTGCAGTACCCAAACTACTTAACCAAATTAAAGATTCTAAAAAGAAAGAAAGAAAAAAAAAGAATCCTTGCAGACACCATTATGAAAGCCACTGACAAACTGGAAAGCCCGAAACCATCCGCTGTGGCGTCAGACGAATGAAGCAAGGTATTCAGCCCAAAGACCCAGAGTCACTTGCAGCTCTCTTGATTGATGGAGAGTGGGCTACTACAGGTGGTGACGATCCGAAACAGTTTCTGATTCATGACAGTGGCAGCAACAGTGGTAACAACTGGATCATCATTTTTGCCTCTGAAGCAGGACTTTGTTTTGTTTCAGAAAGCAGCCAGTGCCACATGGGTGGTAACTTTACCATGGCACCAAACATCTTTAGACAAGTTTATGCCATTCAGGTCCAACTCGGAAATTCCGCAGTATCCTGTGTATATGCACTCCTTCCAGGGCAAACCGAGCCCATCTATGAAGAGATACTTCAATCTGTAATCATTCAATGTGAACATCTTGGCTACTATATAGATCCAACCACCATCATCACAGACTTTGAACAAGCAACGATCAAGGCTGTAACCAATGTATTTGGGGAATACATGACAGTTCAATGTTGCTTCTACCATCTAACATAAAGTACATGGTGCAAGATCCAAGATTTGGGATTAGTCCGACTATACAGATCTGATGAAAGCATCAAGTTCTGTGGTATGCTGGATGGACTTGCTTTACTGCCCCTGAATGATGATGCTGGTATGGATTACCTCAAGAACAATACACCTGATGGACTGGAGGACCTTGTCACATACTTTGATTCAACCTACGTCTCATGAACATTCCGGCATGTTCAGCAACCCTCTGCAAATCCAAAGGACCCACTGTCACCTATCCGTTTATGTCGCCGTCCTCCCATCTTCCCCCCACCAGTATGGAACGTCTTTGAGTCACCATCAACCGAGAAGACTGAACCAACAACGTCTGTGAGGGATGGAATAACTCCTTCCATGCACTCGTTGGTCATAAACACCCAAGTATTTGGACTATCATTGAAGCCTTCCGACAGGATGAAACACTTGCTGCTACTACAATGGTATAAGACCAGATTGGAGAACAACCTCGTAAGAGATTCCGCTGAGCACAGAAGAACTTTGAAGAGCGCCTTGTTAATCTCTGCAGACCATCAAGAGTGTGGAGGAATTTCTGCAGTGTGTTGGCGCTTGCATTAGAATAATAATAATAATAAAAATGTGTACATGTTGATGCCATATGTCTGTGATAAAGTGTAACATAAAATAAAATGTAATAATTACAAAGGATTACAAAGGATTACAAAGGTGGAGCATGTATATAATTGATCGTGAACAATATCTTTTATTATATATGAGACAGAGGTGAGTGGAGAATGGTTGTATATGGATGATGTTGTGACTGCATGAGGAGGAATGGGCGGGGGGGGTGGGTGGGTGGGGTAGTATGTGTGAGTAAATTTTGACGCAGCCCGAAGGGATTTCTCCCCGTCCTCTCCTTATATGCAAAGGGGGACGGAGAGGGGGGGTCGCCGATTAAATGAAGCGGCCTTGCTGTGGATGTACTGTGTCTTGCGACACTGCTTCTGACCCAGGGCGGTGGGCAGGGTTCAGGGATGACCCGTCATCCAGGAGGTGCTCAGATGAGAGGAAGGGTGGGAGGGGTGTGGAGTGTATTTAGGGATGAAATGGGTGGGAGTGTTTTTATGCCTTTCCCTTTGTGGCTACCTCCCTTGGAAGGGGGAAAAAGCCTTGGTATATGTATGTATGTATGTATATATGAGACTGGGTTTTTGTCCATTTCTAAGATAAGGGCCTGGGATTTTGTCCACTGGGATTCTGTCCACTGGGATTCTGTCCACCGAGATTTTATCCATTGGGATTTTGTCTGTGCACCGGTTTGATTAGGTCACCCAGTGATTCTTGTACCTACATTCGCATTACTGGTGGTTCTATTTGTGTTATTGCTGTTTATGTAGGTGATTTGAACATTGCTTCTAAATCACCTGCTGAAATTCAAGACATCAAGAAATGTTTGTCAAAACAATACAAAATGAAGGACTTGAATCAGTTGAAATACTTTCTCAGAATTAATATCGATAAACAGAAAGAGAAAGTGTTCATTTATCAGAGCTCTTACATTGAGACTGTGTTAAAGAAATTTGATTTCCATAACGCTAATCCTGTTAAAACGCCAGTACTCAACTACTCAAGGCAAATGATGACTGATCTGTGTGACATTAATTTGTATCAGTCTGCTGTTGGTAGTTTGATGTATTTGTCAACAAAAACACTTAGGCACTTAAACTTACACTCTCTGGAAAGATGCAGAGTGCGGGGTGATCTAATAGAAGTGTTCAAGTGGATCAAAGGTAACTAAAAAGGGTAATGCAAACAAGGTCATCATAATAAAACAACAGGGCAGGACTCACAGTATGGGTATAAACTGGACAAATTTAGATTTAAGAAGGAAATAGGCAAGAATTGGTTTACTAATAGGGTGGTCGATGAATGGAATAAACTTGGTAACCATGTAGTAAGCGCTGAAACTATCAGTTGTTTTAAAAAACGATAAGACAACTTTATGGATGGGGATGACAGGTGGCCATAAGGCCTAGTGTAGGCCTTATGGCCTCTTGCAGTCTCCTTTATTCTTGTGTTCTTATGTAATTGCTGTAACATTGTTAGGTATTGCTCGAGACCCATTCAACACCAGTATGCTGTTAAACCAATATTTAGATATCTGAGAGGGACAGTTGATCTAGGATTACTGTATCTAAGCAAGATTTGTTCGAGTGTACGGGCTTTTCCGATTCAGATTGGGTGGGTGATACCAACAACCACAAATCTACTAGCAAGTATTGCTGAAGTTCAGTGGATATCTTGTTTCATGGAGGACTAGCAAATAGACATGTGTACCTTTGTCTATCACTGAAGTGGAGGATGTGATACTCGCTGCTACTTCACAAGAAGCCGTTTGGATCAGGAAAATCCTAAAGAGTTTTAAATTTAATGTTAAATTGCCAATGTTTATTTTTGAAGACAATCAGCTATGTATTCCTGTTGAGCATCCAAAAACCAAGCACGTTGACATTAATTTCACAATGTTAAGGACTTTATGAGCAAGAAAATGCTAAGCTTTACATATCATCCATCTGACGGAATGATTACAGATATTTTCACAAAAGCTCTTAATCCTTAACAATTTTTAAAATTGAGAGCTATGCTTGGTATGCTTTATCTTTTTGAATTATGCCATTATGAGCAGGAGTGTTGAATAATATCATACATAAAAATGTAATTCCATTGATGTTCATTTTTTTAATATTGATTAATTGTTTTATACCTACATATAGCATGTTTATTTTTGTTAAAACTCTGTTAGGTATATAATGTGAGGTGGTTGCCATATACTAGCACCAGTGCTTTGCTTCTCAATCATGACTGAGCATTGACAGAGTGAAGGTGTTATTTTCTTCTTCTCTTCTGCATTATTTTTTTTAAAGGAGTGTTGTGTACTGTACTTTTGTGTTCTATTAAAAGGATTAGTTATTGAGTGTCAAGTGTTGTTTGCACCCTGATACACAAATAGTTCCATAATTTCAACATAGATCTGGAAGGTCATGTAAGTCAGAAATTTTAAGCTTTTATTCAAGAGTGATCAATGTGGTGCAAGAAAGGGAGGGTGGCATGGAATGTGTGTACCTTGACCTATAAAAGGCTTTTGATAAAGTACTTCACAATCAACTTGTGTGGAGATTGGTAGATTAAGAGGCTAACTACTTGCTTGGATGAAAGATTTTTTCTTTTTATTAGGAGAAGATACATGAGGACAGAAATAAAGGATAAAATGCTAGGATGGAGAGCAGTGACCAGTGGAGTTTCACAAGGTTCAGTGCTTGCACCAATAATGTTTATCTTGAAAAGAAAAGAAAAAAACTAACTTGTTAAAGGCTGTAGCATAAATCTTGTAATTAGAGCCACATCGCAGATCTGTAAGTCTGTACTTGGAAATGGAGGCTGAAAGTGTAACACTTTTCCAGTTGCTAAAATCAGGCTTGTAATACAGTGTGTAGCCAAGGATAGGTGTAGTATCATCAGCTGTTGTGGGCTTCACTTGAACATCAATTTTGTTTGTGGCTGTAGATATAACTTCAATCTTGGGAGGTTGTGGTACTGTTGATAGGGAATATTGAATGTTTATTAGAAGTTATTTTTAAAAATAATACAGTATACGAAAACAAAGATCAAATACAATTGTAAATATGGTGATACACCTAAGTTATAACGTATGAATATATTTTGCAAGATAAGCTAGACATTAAAATTGCAAAATTGAGACTTACCTATTACCCTATACAGGAATACCTGTATTGACTAATTGGTGATTTGCTGTCAGTGCTCTATGGACTGTTTTTGTGGTATTGTTACAGACAAAAGTGAGATTGGAATGGAAGATGCGGGCATTTGTGAGCACATATAGCCAAGATAGAAAATTTGGGGGAGGAGAGAGAAGCATTTTGGATTGATCAGTGTGGTTTTAGGAGAAAAGTGAATATTGTGGTGTTGAGGGATCTGAACATTTTGGTGTTGAGGAATCTTAATGATAGAGTAGGTGATGAGGAACTGTAGAAAATCATCTGTACGGATATATGGAATGGATGAGAAGGAACAATAATCCAGAAATGATAATAGAGAGGTGGATTGAATGGGTAATTGTGGACAGATATATGGGATGGATGAGAAGGAACAATAACGCAGAGATGATAATAGAGGTGTGGATTGAATGGGTGATAATAGTGGACAGTATTTAAGAATAAAGGCAAGAATAACTACACTTGAGCCAGGGTGGTTGTTGGGGTTGGTGAAGAGGGCACTGATGGACTATGTAGTGAAGCCCAAAAGACGGAATGAAAGAATTTTGTACATCAGTGTATATAGGTGGGAGGGCAGTAGATTGTGAGATAATGTTTTCATGGAAAGGAAAATGAGAGTGGATGTTAAGTGGAGAAGGAAGAAAAATTAGGTAGAAGGGTGGTGAAGGTGAACAAATTGAATGAGGAAAAAGGAGGATATCTGGTGCAGTTGAGAGGGGTATGGAATGTAGTGAAGGATAGAGGAGGAATGGATACATTTCAAGAATCAGTTGCTGAAGTGCACAAAGACAGTATGTGGGATGAAGAGGCTGGGAGGGAACATAAGAAGAGGCAATGAATGGTGGGATGAAGAGATAAAAGCAGTGGTGTCTGAATAGAAATAAGCATTTAAAGAATGGCTGCATAGGAGCAACTGGGAATCATACTAGATGTACAGAATAAAAATGGAAGTTAAATGCAAGGAGAGGAGCAGATGTAAAATGGGATAGATGTTTGCCAGAGAATTTTTAAAATATTAAAAAGGAAGTTATTGTTAAGAACCATTTTCAGGGATATTAGCTGTGGAATTATCATTGTTGATAATTTGCTTTCTTGAACTTCATCTTGAGTGCTATTTCTGACATATTTCTCATTGTACCTCCACATGCCCACCTTTTTCTCCATAATATGTACACATTGCAACCCACAAATGTACAGATTTTCAGTCAGAAGCTAAACTAGATAGAGAATAACACTAAGTGGCTTAAAGGCCAAAGTAGGTCATCTTTATATGTTCACAAATTATAAGTCAAATATATGAAACAATTACACATAAAGTGAAATTAAAAGTAGTGCATTTTGTTTTATGTAGTAAGCTACTCTGTTTGTCAGGGTTCAGTGAGCTTCTTTGTGAAAGGGTAAATTATGTGGTTTTGTTGTTTCAAGTCCTTCAATATTGCAGAGCATTTAATGAACATAGAGTGGGAGGGATGGTCACCAGGACTATGCATAAATTGTAAGGAGATATAAGAAATTTGTTGAAAGTTTTATTCTCTAGACAATTCCATCATCCTTGAGGTGCTGATATTGGAGGAATGGTTGAATGAACTTCATCTGTGATGTGGGTTTGTATTTTGATTAAGCTATCCCCCTTGTAAAGGAGAAGTGGTCTTTGGAGCTTACATATGTACACATACTAAAAAGCTCTTTCCCTCTTATAAAGGAGATGACCTTACATTCTAATAAATAAATTGAAATTAGACTAGTGCTGCAAATGACTGAATTTCTTATTTAGTGTCCACTCTAAATAGTTTAATCTGCAAAGTCATATATATTGCCAGAATAAAACTGGAAGCTAGTTTGCAGTTTGGTGTAAAGTAATGGGTTTCGGGAATATTCTTTGCTGCAAATGTATGTCTTTACATTATCATCTTGCAACTTGGCTTCCACGTACTTGTACTGCATGACCCGTACATAATAATAGCCTGTGTCTGATGGTTCAGCAATGGTGTCACAACACTGTTGTGTTACTGCTTCCGTAAGTGCTATACAAGGTTAACTATTTTTATTGTGTTCAGCTCCCCTCCCCTAAATATGCAGGAAGCCCTCCCCAAGTCATAAGTTTTGGCTAATGGCCTGTATGGAAATATATATTTCTTCAGTCCTTTATATTTGTGAATGACAATCATAGATTATAATTAATCTTCCTTAGTTTGCTCTTATGAACTATTAAGCCCCCTCATCCCTTAGCATGAGCTCCCTTTTGTTAACAATGTGTGTGTGTTAAAAAGGAAGCCATCATGTAAACAGCAGTAGAATGAAGGAAAAAGATACTGAATTTATACTGATACCCTAGTGTCATGTACCACGAAGTGTTACGTGTAAGTGGCATGTACTCTCACTCCTCCCCTTTCAACTGCATCCAAGTGACCCTGCCAGAGTCAGAGCAGGTCAGGTCCTGTTAATTACCATTCCCCCTTTTGCCTTGGGCAAGACGGGCCGTAGCCGTCAGCATCGCGGCACTTATTGCCAAGTGGAATGCGTATATTTAGATTTCTTTCTTTGTAGCTTGTTTTTATCTGTGTACTGACCAGATGGCGTGCAACTGGTCCTTTGTATTTCTGTGTCCAGACGTGCGCTGCGCCGCACGATCCTGGACACCTTTAACATTGTAATTTTTACCATCGTATGGCAACACTCAATCGTCTGGCCGACTGGCTTGGTCAGATATGTCGATGAGTTGCCATACTAATGACTTACATGTATGTGCTTATTTTATTTTGTTAGTATTAAGATCTATATTATTGATATGTGTATTTGTATATGAGTTCTGTGTGGGTTCCCTTTGAGGCGTGTACATTGGATTAGATTTCTGTGCCGTGTTCACGTAGAATAGGGAAACTCTTCCTGTTCTTTCCTTTTTCGGCATTCTGACCCATCTTGGGTCACCACCTTTCCTATAAGACCCGGAACCCTCTTGCTTCGGCAGCTTCTTTCTATCTCCGAGTGCAGATCGGCGGGTCTCCGAGGGAGACAGTCTCCCTCCCCCCCTTTTTACCTAAGGATGTGAAAGGCAACCTAGGTAACCCACGTAAGTCTTTTTGGAAATTTTCCTTAGTTGGGTGCGAGGATTCCAAATTCCAGTGGAATAGTATTTTTCGGAGAGGAACGTGTCGATTAGACTTTTGTTCAATCTCTGTTTTATTCCTTCACCTTTTTTATCTTCTTACGTGATTTTATTTCGGGGTTTTTATTTTAGTTAGGTCACCTTTTTCTTGGGAGACTGAATTAGGAGTGTCATCAGGGACTTGTCCATCTTCTGGCCCTCGTTATCTGTTGTTTTTCTTATTTTTATCTATACGTGTTATTTTCATCTGTGTACCCGTGTTCGTAGGATTGTAATAGAAAAAAGAAAACGTCTCGTGAATTTTAAAAAATCTTTCTCATTTTATTTCAAAATTGGGATTAAATCTTGTTCATTAACTATTGTTCATTATAGTAAATTTTGTTTGTAAAGATTTTTTTTGTAATAAAACTTATAAAATTTGCCCCTCTTTTAAAGAACCTGGATACGACCGGGATAGGGGTTTGGGGATTACTAGAAAAACAATTTCATTAATTTTAAAGTATCTCTAAATATTCTCCTATCCCCTTTTGTCGTTTTATGACACTAGTAATATAAAAAGGTGTAGGATATGGGGACAAGATTAATGAAGTTAATGAAGTGAAAAGTGTTAAATTTGTGCTGAATATTGAAGAAGAAAGCGAAGTTGAAGATTCCTATTTTATCCGGTGACTGCAAATTTAGTTGATGAACAAGAGAAAAAAAAAAAAAAAATGCCGAACAATGACCCCCAAAACATGGTGGGCATTTCGCCGAGTAGATGCGGCGGCAGCATGATGACTAACTTGAAGGTCATATTCATTATGGCAATTTTCTTTTTCTTCCCCCCCACCCAAAAAAAAAAATGCCTTTAAAATTCCATTGTCAGAGAACTATTTGTTCGATTTTTTTTTTAACCGACCCTCCTTTTAATATATATCTAACGTATTTTGGATTTAGTTGACATTGTCCGAAGGCCGAACCGGACCTGTAAGTATTCATATGACAGCGTCATGGTGGTGTTGGAGCGCAATTGGCTTTCGTCGGTTTCAGTTAGAGTATCGTACGATGGCAATGAATGCTGATTGGCCGAAGTGATCTCGTACGATGCTGTAGCGCAACGCTGGGAAAGAGGGATGGAAAAACTTGAAGTGGCAGTTTTATTATTTGGCATACTTGTATTCTACTTTTCAGGAAGAGCCATGTATGTGCGAGTGTATAAAGTTTTTTGCCATTGCAATCTAATTTATTGATCATTTCCTCAATATACCTTTGCAAATAACTTCAAAATGCTTCTAAAATTGTTTGCATTTCAAATTCCCCAACTGATTCGGGTCGCTTCGCTCGCTTCCCACTCACTTATACATAGTTCAGCCCCCCCAAAAAAAAATCTGGATCCGCCACTGCATCTGACGACATAGTTACCTTAAACTACGAGGAAAAGAATATTGTAGATTTGATTTACCTGAATTTAGAAAATGGTTTTGACTATGTCCCGCAGTAGAAACTGTTAACTAACCTCGCTTTGAATGGGATGAGAGGTTACTTGATATGTTGCATTAGAAACTGGTTTAAAAATCGTGTGTGTGTGTGTATGTATATATATATATATATACCAAAAGATCTTTTCTTCCCTCATACAAAACGGGGGGGGGGGGCAAGCCAGCCATGGCATGCAGGCATGTACACACCCCTATCCATCCCACACCCATTTATTAAAAAAATAATAATAATAATTCTTTGTGGATGAAGGGCCATCCCTGCCTCCCGCCCACTTCCTGGGACATTGGCGATGGATAGAAATCTGCTACCTCCAAATTCGGAGCTGGTTGTAAGCTCCCGTGTAGGGTAGCGAGTGCATCTTTTGTGCATTTGATATTTTATGGACTTAAGAGTCCCTACGGACCCGAGACACGCAGCTTTTTTATGGCTGGAGGTCCCGTTCTCTCCTTTGCATGTGTGTCCGTGTACTTTGAGAGGCGTCGTGATAAAATCGAATAACGACAGCTTGAATAAATGTTACTGCAGTGGTAGTGAATATATTAATAGTAATATAAATAATCGTAATAAAATCGTTTAGCGGCAGGCAGAATGAGTTCTATAGACACCAATAGCAACCGATAATTTGAAACCTTGTATACATACCTGGACTGGCTAAAGCGACGACAACGACGATAACGGCAATAGCAAAGTGCAGTAGAGATCCGTACCATGGAGATGACATCATGGCTTGGGGGTGGGGGGGAGGAGCCAAGGCCACTGATTTCACAACACTAAAGGTAGACACTGAAAACCTTTGAGAATTCTCGATGGATTTATTATTATCATTGTTAATTTATTTTATATATTTTGTATTTATTTCGTTTTATTATCTTTTGTGGCAGGGTCAGAGGGGAGAATTAAGGGAGTTAGTGACGGAGTTTGAGAAGATAGGAGAAAGTTTATGGTAAATGTGGGTAAAAACAAGGTGATGAGATGTACAAGGGGAGGGGATTGCAGCGAGTTGGAGGTAATTTCTAAAGGAGAGAGGCTGGAGGAAGTGCATAGCTTTAGGTAGCTGGGGTCACATGTGGCATTAAAGGGAGGAGCGGAGATATGGGGAAATTGTAAATTGAGAGAAGCAAATAAATGCCTTGGGGGATTTAAAAAAAAAAGAGAAATAGGCATCTGGGAATGGATGCAAATAGGATATTACATGAAGGGGTGGTTGTGCCGACGGTTTTGTATGAAGCAGAGACTTGGAGTTTAAGAGAAGCAGAGAGGACATTTTTTTTTAATGCGTTTGAGATCAATTATGTGAGAAATGGTAGAGGTTGCCAAATTGGATAGAGTGAAAAACGAGGAGGAGAGCGAGAGTGGTAATGGAGATGACGAGGCTGATGAAAGAGTGTTGGAATAGTTTGGACACATGGAAAGAATGAGTGAAGAAAGATTGGTAAAAGAGGTGTGGAAGGTAGAAGGAGTGAATTTGAGGGACGACCGAGGATGAGATGGGTGGATGGGGTGAAGGGGGCGTTGAGCAGGAGGGGGATGTTTGTTGAGCAAGAGAGAAGGTAGGAGACGGATGAGTGGAGAGTGACTATGTATAGATGATAGTGTCATACAAGTGATGGGGGGGGGGGTAGGAGGTACTTATGTGTGAATGCTATTTCGACGCAGCTCGAAGGGATTTCTCCCCATCTTCTGTTTCTATATGAGGGAACGGAGAAGGGGGAGGGTCGCCGACTAAGTGAAGCGGGCTTGCTGTGGATGTACTGTGTCTTGCCTCTAACCCAAGGCAGTTGGCAGGATACAGGGATAACCTGTCTTCCACAAGGAGCTAAGATGAGAGGGAGGGAAGGGTGGTGGAAGGAATGGAATGTGTTATATTCGAACTATAATTTTGTTTATCAAATATCTTTTCTGTTCTTCCGTGTTTTAAGATCTTGTTAGTTAGATCTTCAAATAGAAATCAAGCAGTCATGTTTGGAGAATATTGTTGAACACAAGTGCGTTACGGACTGGAAAACAACATAACATCAGCATTATCTATCAACTGGATCAAAATACAATAATCTACAACGCCTAACGTTAGCACAATATATCATTTGGACGTATGTTTGGGAAGAAATCCATTCTAGGACAAACACGGCCTTTGTGGTGTATACTCTCTCGAAAACTTTCACAATTCTCCTTGGAGGGAGTGCATACCAAGGTCTATATACACCAGGTCTAACCGTTTGAGCCGTTCTGCGCAGCTTCTGACGTCATCTGGCTGCTTCCGTTTTCTCTTTGTGAAACACTGAAGAAAACTGTGAAACGCTAAGGAAGACTGGAACTATTATATTTTCCCCCTGTTATCTCTCTCTCTAGCTCATTCCTATTATCAGTGTGTGTGTGTGTATTTATATACTTGTATTTTACAGGAAGGGGACATATCGTCGTGTGTGCTTGGATTAGGCTACGGTTACTATGGATGCGAATTCTGACGAATATCTGTTCGGACGAGTTCGGACGAATTCGAAGAAAAACCAAACACCATCCATTCCAACGAAAGTGTTTACAGTAGCAGCAACGAACACGTCAGAACACGTACCAAGTCGTCAGAACCAATTGAGCGTTCAAACAAGTTTGATATTTTCATGCGACCTGCGTCTGTTTTTGGTATTTTTGTGCGTTGAATTTCGATTGATTTTATTATTCCACCATGGATAACGATAAATTGATCAGCCTTGTGTACGAGAACAGGTGTTTGTGGGATATGAGAGACAAAAATTCTTGAAATAACATTTGGAACTCTCCTTTGTCGTCTCTGTTAAAAAATAACTGGTTGACATGTTCATTTTTTCCACCATTTAACAACACTAACTTTATTAGCGGACTTTCAACAATAAAATATTGATCAAGTTCGTCCATCTTTGCTGGGCGGCAGAAAGTAAAACGTAATGACTATGATTATGTCACTATCAGAATATCAGAAAACGCGTACAGTGTAACCACCTTGTTCTGACGCATTCGTCAGAATTCGCATCCATAGTAACCGTAGCTTTATGAGGAAAATATAAACGAATTGGAGGTATGACTGACCTGCGCTGTCGTCTGCACGCTTTAGTATCCTTTCTCGGAATGAGTTATCAGTGGCCCGAGGGATGTTGTCGGCCCAAGCCTGTACGCACGGGCAAGTGCACACACTGCCCCTTCCGCCTCCCACCACATACGCATACAAGGACACCAGCTTACTGTGATACCGCGCTCAACTGCTAAGTCAGCTGTTGAGGGCTGAAAAGCATTACAACTCTGCAAGGATTTGATTGATTAATTTATTTATCTATTTATCATTATTTTGCAAGGTCACAAAATTACCCATAGATCGGTCCACATATGAGCTCCGAGTTCTCATCCGGTAGGTTAACAACTGTTGGTCTATATAAGCAGTGTTGGCGCTGTGATCTATGCCAGTTCCCACAAATGAGTGAATTTTTTCCCACAAAATTCCCACAAGGAAATCTAAATTCCCACATTTTTCCCACAAAAAAGAAGGAATTATTATAACACAAATAAGTTCATTGCAACACATATTTAATCAAATTCTACACAAAAATAATGGTAAGCAGTTTAAACATTATAGGTTGGAAGTTACAGTAACTAAAGTTTACTTTTGTATGAAAGATAAAATTCAGAATAAAAATAAAGTATTGTCTTTTACATTGAAATTAAGTTTTAATTATTTCTTCTAAAACTACATTGAAATTATAAAAAAAAAAAAAAATCAAAATACAATTTCATTCTATGTCTACTTCCAAATAAACAATGTCTTGATTTTCTCGTGTTTTTTCTTCAGCCTTAGCAAACAAGTTCTTTAATTAACATGTCTTCAGTGGGAATAAAGTCAACACAAGATGAACCCTGAAGAGACAAGCCATACCTAATTTTCAAAATAGCCTCAACAGATCGTAAACTAAATTTGTTCCTTACTTTTGAGTGCACGATGTTCATAACCGAAAATACCCTTTCTACATTTGCATTTGAGAAAGGCAAAGACAATAATGCCACGGCGAAGGCAGCAATATTAGGGAACTTCCGGTTACCTGCAGAATCTAGTTTTTCATATACCTCTGCCCAAAATGCAACACTGCTTTCCAAATATGATTTTGGCCATTGCTCAAGGCTAAGTACATCCCATTCATTTTCTAGTTCATCTATATATCTGACTAGATCTGAGCAATAGTTGCAATAGAACCCTTGATTTGAGAAGTGGCTATACGAGGATGCAATTTCTGTAAAAGAAGTAGGGTGTCAACATTATCTGGCAGGCGGAGCTGCACTTGATTAATCAATTCAAGTACAAACTCTTTACATTTCTCTTTGACGTTAATCAACTGCTTAATAATGGTTAAGGTACAAGAGTCTGCAAATGTGTTGAATTCATAACCAAACTTGATAGCATTCAAAGGCAAAATATAATTCTGAAATTTTAAAGAAGGGAGATCTTCTTTGGCACATTTTGATAAGTGACCTAATTCTACCACCATATGCATAATATTACGATACATATCGATCAGGTCTTCAGTAAGTTTAGCTACCCCAGCATTTTGCCCTTGGAAAAGTGTGTTGACTCTCACCACCTCATTAAATACTTTCCGAACATATAAAAGGTATAACTTATTATGAGGATCATTGTAAGCTTGGATAGGTTGTTTTGCTGTGTAGCAACGCTCACTCGTTTCGCACATTTCAAAATGCAGTTTTAGGGAGTCCCATTGACCAAGGATAACACTGATTGCCTCCAAACGGGACGACCAACGTGTGCTAGCTAACCCAGGCACTTTCTTGGTACACGATCCTCAAGAACTTTATACAACTCTGTCTATTTGTTGATCCTATTTGGACTATTAGAGAACCATGTGTGTGTCTCTCTAGACTGACTGTCCTGACAATTAATTGTTCCTGTCCACCTACTTTATGTAAACTGTATGTCGTCACTTAAGGCCTACGTTTGGTACGTCCGAGTCACTGCGCACTCTATTCAAATTTCGTAATTCGTTCTGTACGTGTACGTTGGTCGTACTCTCCACTGTCCGCTCTCACACGCTCTATGTGAAATCACGCTTGCGGTCCCGTGAGACGTGCAAAACGTTCTCCTTCTTTGCCTCTCTAGGTTCTGTACCAATACATACATCATATAAATAGACATTAAGCAATAAAGATTAAATATGATGTTTTTCGTATTAGGGTAGACTTAGCTAGAATATAATTGGTATTCGGTAGTCTTAATTTTTTCACCAGTGCCTATTTATCTACAAATTTAGGGCACTTGTCACATTTTTATCTTGGTTAATGAAAAACTACAAGATTTGTGGTTGAAAAAAAAACAACCACAAGACTCAAAGATAAAAAATATATATATACTAGATCTAGAAGGAAAATACAAGGAGTGGCAACACTGCTTACGAAATACGAATTTATGAGAACACCAATGCCACCCCAGCCCCCCACCGCCTGGCCCGGGACAGCTATAACCGTCTGTTGATACTTGGCTGATACATATTTGAAAATTAGCTGTGTATGTACTTTTGCACTATTATTATTACTATTATTTTAACATTTACTTGATATCCCATCAAAATTCCACAAAATCAAAATTCCCATGAGACCTCCAACAAAAATGGAAATTACATATATATATATATATATATATATATATATATATATATATATATATATATATATATATTGAGGTGTTAAATTCTTCCCACAAAACATCCCATGTGAGCAAATTTCTCCCACAAATTTGTGGGAAATTCCCACAAAATGGCATCCCTGTATAATATAAGTCCAGTGATCCAAGACCGCGGTGAATCTCACACACACGGACACACATTCACACACGACTCGGTGGCGCATTGGTAGAGTTGCCGGCCGCCACTACGGCGGCGGTCCGAGTTCGAATCCCACCCAGGGCTGAAATAATTTCAGTATCGTTGCGGGTCGTTACTCCAACTCGTGGACGGGGAGTTGTGTGTCACAGCATTACCCATAGATCGATCATATATGAGCTCTGAGCTCTCTTCCGGGAGGGAAATAGCTGTCGATCACGAGTCCAACAGGTGATCGAAGACCATGGTGAATCACACACACACGCATAAAGAGTGGCAGACGAAACAATCTTTTCTATATACAAAGAGGCTTCTTCCTCCTTATATAAGAGGTAGCCAGCCAAGGCACGCACCCACTCCCACCCATCCCCCACTCCCACCCGAGTCCTATTTGTTTCCCTTCTTCTATCTTAGCCCCTTGGAGATGAAGGGTCATCATTGTCCTCCGCCCAGTGCCTTGTGAGAAGCAACGCAGCAAGACACAGGAGCACATCCACAGCTGGGCCAGCCGCTTCATTTACACGGCGACCCTCCCCCCTCGTCCCCTCATGCGAAAATAGAGAAAACGAGGAGAAATCCCTTCGGGCCGCGCAGCTTATAGTCCTTTCACGTTGTACGTTAAAAACAATGTTCATGCTTGTGTTTTAGAGAAAGTGAAACAGGATGCATATGATAGTTTGTGGGTAGAGTTAACCCAAACAAATGGACAAAAAATGAATGTAGGTGTAATATATAGGCCAAAGACATCATCATTAGCAGACGACAAACTGTTATTTCAAGAACTGTCTAGTTTCTGCAACCGGGATTTATTGATAATGGGTGATTTCAATTTTACTGACATTGATTGGATGACCCCTGAACATGGCCATATAGGTAGTCACTTGATTGATTTTCTTGGTGACAATTACTTAGTTCAGCATGTAAAAGAGCCCACAAGATATGGAAACTTACTCGATCTATTGATCACTAGCCGCGAAAGCATGGTAACTGATGTAGAAGTCGGTGAAACTGTTGCAAATAGCGATCATAACTTAGATTCAAACTCCTATTTTTTTTTAGAATAGATACTTGTGTTTCTAAAATACCCGATTTCAGTAAAGCTCAGTTCATAGGACTACATCAGGAGCTTCAGGTTATAGATTGGGAGGCAAAATTAAACGAAAGACCTGTAGATCAGATGTTGGAAATATTTCAAAATACGCTCACTAAGATGATTCATATTTACGTTCCTTTTAAGGACAGACGTCCCCCAAATCAGGCCCGCCCAAAGTGGCTCGACAAAGAAACTGAAAAAAGTATTGCTAAAAAGAGACAGGCTTATAAAAATTCTTGAATTTTTAGTGACTTGGAAATAGTCGAATTAATGAATATCATTATTTTATGCAATTTTTTTTTTTTTTTTTTTTTTTCTTTTTTTTTTTTTTGATGAATAAATGTCCATATCTTCTTCTGGACCAGACGAGTTTCCATAGAGAATATGGCCGATGTAAGGCCTTCGTGACGAAGGTTTCTCACCAAAATATCGCGAAAGAAGAGCTTGACGAGCCGAAACTTGTCCGAAGATCATCTCTTCCACAAGTGCGACTCCTGAAGAGCTCACTCTGTTCTCGAGGCCTTGGAAGTCCTCGACGAGCTCTTGAGTCACGGTGTAAACGAAGACGACGCTGAGCTCGAGAAGGTCGTCTCTTTGGCTGTTGTCGACGACTTGATCTTCTCGAACTGCCATCCCGAAGTCGGTGATCTTGACGATGCCAGTCCTGCTGAAGAGGACGTTCCTGGCTGCCAAGTCACCGTGGACAAGTCCTGCCATGTGGATGTGGCGTAGGCCTCAAAGGCACTGAAGCCAGATCGATTTAATTTCATCCTCCCGGAAACGTAATCCATGGGAGGTCATTCTGTTCGTAGTCTCTTCGAGAGACAGATCCATAAGCTCGAGGATAAAATGAACCTGCTCGTTCTGCAGGTCTTCAATAACACCGTGCAGGCTGATGACATTGGGATGGTTTCTCAAAGTTCTAAGAGCATCAAGCTCTCTGTTGATCGCCTCCGAACAGAGCTCTTTGATCTGGGTCTTGATGGCCACTTTCTCTCCGGTCGATCTGGAGACCGCGCTGTGGACCCATCCGAAGGCGCCAGATCCCAAAAGAGCTTCGATCTCGAAGATCGCGCAAAGTTCGGAGGAGAAGGGTCCGATGACCCATTGGACTTCCATGGCCTCTTGTTCTTCTCCCACGACGATTCCTCCGAAGGTTTCGAACTCCATCGTGTCTTTGTCGCTCGAGTACTGAAGGTACGAAGGCCGAAGGGTTCCGGGAAAAAAAAGTCTTTAGAAATTTTGAGTTTCAGGGTCCAACTCGGAAAAGAGTACCGTATTTCATCCATCTTTAGGGAGAATAAAAAAAACAGTGTAGCTTTAAATTATGCACTAAATACTCTCTTGGATCACTCATTCTTCGTCACGTATGACTTCGTTCGGTTTGTGACTGCCGGCAGGTGATTTTATTCATCCAAGAGAATAGTATTTCATTGTTAAATAGTGTGTAAACGAACGAAGTATAGTATGGGTTGAATTTGTATTATTATTTTGATTGGTATTCTTTTATCTGATGATTTATTTGTTTGTCTTAAACGTTGACAGGGGCGATCAAAATACAAATTTGTGTGTGTATTATGCATGTATGAATTTATGGAAGTGTGTGTGTGTGTGTGTGTGTATTCACCTTGGTCTTTGGATCACGTGCTGGACTCGTGATCGACAGCTATTTCCCTCTCGGAAGAGAGCTCAGAGCTCGTATGACCGATCTATGGGTAATGCCATGACCTAACACGCACACACACACACACCAACTCCTCGCCCTTAGAGTTGGAGTAATGACTCGAAGCGCAGCGATGCTTAAATTATTTCAGCCTTGGGGATACGCACCGGGACCGCCGTAGTGACAGTCAGGGACTCTACCAACGACGCCACCGAGTGTGTGTGTGTGTGTGTGTGTGTGTGTGTGTGTGTGTATGTGTGCATGTGTGTGTGTATGTGTATGTGTGTGTGTGTATGTGTGTGTGTTTATGTGTGCGTGTATGGGTACGTGTGTGTATGTGTGTCTATGTGTGTGTGTGTTTGTGTACGTGTGTGCATGTGTGTGTGTATGTGTTTGCACACACTGTTTCCTTGTCTAATTCAAAGTATCCCCCATTCTGTCTGGGAAGCCATTATTTTTCAGATCTCTTCTATAATTATTCCTTTTGAGTTTCTTTTCATGTCCTCTTGTTTTTCCGTTGTCCCATTTTAATAAATCATCTCTAGTATTTCCATTCCTTTCATGATTCTTTAAATAGTCAGTAGATCTCCTCTTTCTCTTCTTTGTTCCTGAGTTGGTATTTCCAATTTGGACAATCTTTGTTCGTATGTTAATTTGGAGTGTTGGTGCCATCTCTGTCGTTGCTCTTTGTATTCGTTCTAATTTCTTTATATTGTTTTTAGTAGTGGATGTCCATAGTGTTGGAGCGTACTCCATACTCCAGTTTTGGTCTAATTGGTAGGTCTCTTTCCGAGTTCACTTTTTTGACTTGACCAATTTTGTAATTTCTCGATATTTTATTTTTACTTTTTGCAAACTCCATTATACTGTACTACACTTGTTGATATTAAAGTTCTTTTTCCACTTTTGACTCCATTTCCAGATTTTGTCTAGGTCTATCTGTAATGATTGACAATCTTCCTCTGTACTTGGAGGAGGAGCCTTACCCCTTCAGAGGTTTCGTCTTTGCTATCACACAGAGTCAAGTCAGTCTAAGTCTTAGTCTAAAAGTCTCAAATTTATCTAGATATTCTAAGTCGCGGGCAAGTCTCTGCCTATCAGAAGTCAGGACTGCGGCCCGGAGAACCGTACAGAAGGTTGGTATATGAAATAAAATATAAATCCAGCCCCCCACACCCCGTACACTCATATACTCAAATTAAACACAAATAAAAGTCATAGATACGAGAATTTAGTCTCATTCAACACCACCATTTTGAGGTATGATAATGAGAGATGCACATACACTTGTTCGTACTTCCCTGATCCAAGCATTTTGGCCAGCTACCACTTAACTTTATATACGTAAACAGGGGGGCACGAAATTGGTGGCACCACTGTTACGCTCCTCTGAAGAGTAGGGGCTATGACCCCCGGAGGGTGCGAACTTAGGTTTCGCTAGGGTAAGAGAACAAACCAGTGGTCCAAGTTTCTTTGTTTATTACGAGTGCTAGAGTGTGTGTATTGTGTATGGGAGTGGAAAATCAGACTACTTGCCTTTGACCCGATGCTCGGAGCAGCTGTCTAACGACTGCTCTCCTTCTGTCTCTAAACCTTAAGGATACCTCGGTAATGTTAGGCACCTCCCTCTAAGGCCGTACATTTCATCTTGGTGCTTCCATGATTGGCTAAGGATAGAACACTAACACAATTTTAACGAAAAGCTACAAACACTACACAACGTGGGCTGGCTTAGCCGAATACACCAGGTCTTTTCATTCATGTGATGTATTAGTTCTTTCCGATAAGGGCTGTCATGGGAGGCCCATACGCTTATTTTTCTGATAAAGGCTTTCAGGCAAGGTCGTGACGAGGTCAGGCAGGGTCATAACGAGGTCGTGAGAATCAGTATGTAACGATGTGGGTAGGGTGATATCAGAGAAACTTGTTCAGAATTACAAGGTCTTTCTTCAGGAGATGAAGGAGCGTGGGAGCCGTCACGCAGTCTGTGGGATCCTTCCGAGGATCTACGCTGGCACGTGTTGGAACAGTAGAGTCATAGGGATCAATGTGAGGATATCACGATTGTGCACGCAACTGGAATACCACTTTCTTGATCCTTGGTATCTCTTTTTCAGGCGTCATGACCTTTATGCTTCTGAAGGAATCCACCTTACTCGCAGAGGCAAAGATGTTCTTACAAACATCATTGTGGGAGTTTGTAATGAACTAGTTCCTTTTTTGGGATAGGAACTCAAAGGTAAGGGGAAATAGAGTGTCCTGGGGAAAACAGAGTAGGGTATAGTAATAATGTAGAGCAATATGTCAGTGTAGGAAAAAATATCATTTTAAGATATAATGTCGGTAGAGGACGAAATATTACACTAGGATGTAATGCCAAAGGACAAAATATCACTATGGGATATATTAATAGTGGAGGACAAAATATCACGATGGGATATAATGATAGGGGAGGAAAAAATATCACGATGGTATACAATGATAGTAGAGGACAAAATATCACGGTAGGATATAAAGTCAGTGGAGGACAGAATATCATTTTAGGAAGGGATGCCGGAGAGAATGTCAGCGAGCGACGGGTGGCCGGTGTGGAACGCGATGACGTAGTGGGGCAAATTGTACACAAGAGATCAAACGACCGAGAGGGACCAGAGGTCCGTGATGGGGCAAACGTCCATGAGGCATTGAATGTCAGTGAAGTACCAAATGTCATTATAGAACAATATGTCAACAAATAACAAAATTATATTGTAAGAAATAATCACGAGTTTCTTAATACCATGCACTTTAATGCTCGTAGTATTAGGAATAAATTTTAAGAAATACAGGCATATGTCAAAAGTGAAAATCTAGATATGATAGGAATAATCGAAACATGGTTAAATGGTAAAGAGTTTGAGGCTGAATTTAATATTGCGGGATTTAAACACTTTCATCAGGATAGAAACCACAAGAAAGGTGGGGGTGTTCTTTTATACGTTAAAAGCAATGTCCATGCCTGTATTTTACAGAAAGTAAAACAGGATGCATATGATAGTTTGTGGGTAGAATTAACCCAAACAAGTGAACAAAAAATTAACGTAGGTGTAATATACAGGCCAAAAACATTATAATTAGCAGACGACAAACTGTTGTTTCAAGAACTGTCTAGTTTCTGCAACCGGGACTTATTGATAATGGGTGATTTCAATTTTACTGACATTGATTGGATGACCCTTGAACATGACCATATAGGTAGTCGCTTGATAGATTTTCTCGGTGAAAATTACTTAGTTCAGCACAAGAAATGGAAACTTATTCGATCTATTGATCACTAGCTGTGAAAGCATGATAGCCGATGTGGAGGTTGTTGAAACTATTGCAAATAGCGACCACAACTTAGATTCAAACTGCTGAAAATTTTAGAATAGATACATGTGCATCTAAAATACCCGATTTTAGTAAAGCTCAGTCAGGAGCTTCAGCTTACAGATTGGGAGGCAATTTTAAGCGAAAGACCTGTAGATCAGATGTGGGAAATATTTCAGAATACGCTTGCTAAGATGATTCATACAGGCTCGCCCAAAATGGCTCGACAAAGAAACTGAAAAAAAAATATTGCTAAAAAGAGACAGGCTTATAAGAAATACAAAAGCTCGGGTGCACCTAACGACTATCAAAGTTATGTAATGATACAGAGAGATTAAAAAAAAATAATAATGAAATAAATAAATAAATAAAAAACGAAAACGACAATACGAAATGAACATCGCTGATAAATCCAAAGAGAATCCCAAAGAATTCTATAGTTACATTAGAGATACAAGGGTGATCAGGAATCACATTGGTCCACTATTATCTGCTGACGGTCAACTTGATTATTCAAACGAAGGAATGTGTAATACTTTAAACAACTATTTTAGCTCAGTATTCGTAAACGAAACACCTCAAAATGAACTCCAAACTGAAATCTGTGAAAAATCTAGGGTAAACTTACTACGGTAAATATAACAAAAGAAAAAAATTAAAAGGTGTATTGAGAAACTCAAAATTAATGAAACACCAGGTTGGCATACAAGAGTCTTAAAGGAAATGAAAAATGAGATTGTTGTTCCATTAGAAATTATTTTCAAGAAATCCATCATATCCGGAGATGTCCCAAGAGAATGGAAGCTAGCTAACGTCACTCCAATATTAAAAAAAAAGTGACAAAAAGAAACCAAGTAACTACAGGCCTATAAGCTTGACTTCAATCGTAGGAAAAATGATAGAAACTATCATCAGAGATGCTATCGAACATCATTTAGAAAGTAACTGTTTGATAAATGATAGCAAGCATGGATTCAGACGGAAATTTTCTTGCGTGACTAATTTACTCGAATTCTACAACACAGTCACCTCGAGTTATGGCAAAAGAAACAATATAGATTTAATATATTTGGACTTTGAAAAAGTTTTTGATACCGTCCCCCACGAAAGACTACATACTAAATTAGCTTCACACGGAGTAAGTGGCAGCCTATTAAGTTGGACTAGAAATTGGTTGAATGATCGAAAACAGAGTTGTTTTAAATGAAAAAACATCTAGATGGAAAAATGTTACGAGTGGAGTTGCTCAGGGTTCCGTTCTTGGGCCACTTCTATTCATAGTATATATATAAATGATATGGACTACGGACTAAAATCTATTGTCTCCAGATTTGCTGGTGATACAAAACTGTGCAGGATGGCAACTGATCACTTCAATCAATTAGATATTCAAGAATATTTAGATAAATTACAGCAGTGGTCTGAAAAGTGGATAATGGAATTTAATATAAGTAAATGCAAGGTTATGCACATAGGTAAAAATAACAGTAAGAACGATTAAATATCATTTGGAAATTCGTTAACAAAAGTGGATAGTAAGAAGGATCTCGTCGTAATTATCAGTAACGTTCTCAAATCATCTAAGCAGTGTATTTCAGCCTGATTTTCAGACTGATTGCGTGATGTTTTGACTTCAAAAGTCCATCTCTCATTAACAAGCTATATAAATCGTTAGTTCTTCCACATTTGGAATATGCTGTTTCCGTATGGTCACCGAATCTCATTTAAAACATTGACAGATTGGAAAAAGTACAACGGCGAGCCACAAAACTGATTCCAAATATAAGAAATAAATCATACGAAAATCGACTAAAACATATGAATCTATTTTCCCTAAAAAAGCGTAGACTCAGAGGTGACTTGATACAGGTCTTTAGGATTCTAAAGGGAATTGACATCAAAAGTGACTAAATTTTCACACTGAATGAGAATCCGACAAGAAATAATGGTCTCAAACTGTCAGGAAATGGATTTAATTTGGAAGTGGGTAGAAACAACTTCGCCAACCGTGTAGTTAATGAATGGAATAAACTTCCTGCAGAGGCAGTGCAATGTAGTTCAGCTCGAAGCTTTAAGATTCGTTTAGATAAACACCTAAGCAAGATGCTGTAATGACTGCCATTTATTTTATATTATTTATTTGTTTGTTATTATTTGTCTGTTTATTATTATTTGCTTGATTTTCATTTATTATTAGTTATCTGTCATTTTATTATTTACTATTTACCTGTTTGTTTATTATTTAACTATACCAATGCATTTATTGATTTTATTCATTATTTATATTATTATTGTTTTTTTTCTATTCGTATTATATTTTTTCCGCATCCAACCTAGTTATGGACCAAAAGGTCTCCTGTCGGCATGCTCCGCCTTTGTAATCCTTTGTAACCAGACAATTATATTCAGTTGAGGGAAAACTCCTTTCATGATTTCCTTGACTGAAAGGCGAATTCGATAGACTCGTCAAACCGAACATACACCTTTGAATTGGACAAATTTAGGTTTAAGAAGGAAATAGGCAAGATCTGGTTTACCCACAGAGTGGTCAATGAATAAAACCGACTTAGTGACACCGTAGAGGGCGCTGAAGCTATCGGCTGTTTCAAGAGAAGATTAGATAACTTTATGGATGATTGGTGGTCTTAAGAGACATGGTACTGCCTAGTGTAGGCCTTATGGTCTTTTGCAGTCTCCCCCATTTTCATGTTCCTCTGTTCCTTCTGGCATCTGCCAAGGAATAAAGAAAAAATCGTCTCATGACATCACTCGAGACGTCGTTTGACGATTTGATTATTCAGCCGAGGGAAACTCCAATTCTTTGTTGATTCGCAATGAATTTCCTGAAATAAATATTAATTTCTTTTTATTATGTAAAAATTTTTTTGTATATATATATATTTTTTGTGATTTAGACCTGTATTAAATAATGCTGGTCAATTTTTTCGAACTTGGCTTTGATAGAAATATTAATATATTTTGTTTTCAAATTTTTGACAAATAAGCGATTTTTCTTTCAGCTCCACATACCTGTCATCAGCCGCATTTACAGAATAGAATGTATCTTTTATTTATTTTCTATTATCATAATTATTTTTACTATTATTTTTTTTGCAAAATTCTTGAATTTTTTGAGACTTGGAAATAGTCGAATTAATGAATATCATTACTTAACGCAATTATTATCATTTTAATTTTTTTATATATATGTTTTTTGATCAATAGATGTCCATATCTTCCTCTGGACGAGACGAGTTTCCATAGAGAATGTGGCCGATGTAAGGCCTTCGTGGCGAAGGTTTCTCACCAAAATAAGGCGAAAGAAGAGCTTGACGAGCCGAAACCTCTCCGAAGAACATCTCTTCCACAAGTGCGACTCCTGCAGAGCTCACTCTTTTGTGGAGGCCTTGGAGGTCCTCGACGAGCTCTTGAGTGACGGTGTAAACAAAAACGACGTTGAGCTCGAGAAGGTCGTCTCTTTGGCTGTTGTCGACGACTTGATCTTCTCGAACTGCCATCCCGAAGTCGGTGATCTTGACGATGCCAGTCCTGCTGAAGAGGACGTTCCTGGCTGCCAAGTCACCGTGGACAAGTCCTGCCATATGGATGTGGCTTAGGCCTCTAAGGCACTGAAGCCAGATCGATTTAATTTCATCCTCCCGGAAACGTAATCCCAGGGAGGTCATTCTGTTCGTAGTCTCTTCGAGAGACAGATCCATAAGCTCGAGGATAAAATGAACCTGCTCGTTCTTCAGGTCTTCAATGACCCCGTACAGGCTGATGACATTCGGATGGCTTCTCAAAGTCCTAAGAGCATCAAGCTCTCTGTCGATCGCCTCCGAACAGAGCTCTTTGATCTGGGTCTTGATGGCCACTTTGTCTCCGGTCGATCTGGAGACCACGCTGTGGACCCATCCGAAGGCGGCAGATCCCAAAAGAGCTTCGATCTCGAAGATCGCGCAAAGTTCGGAGGAGAAAGGTCCGATGACCCATTGGACTTTCATGGCCTCTAGTTCTTCTCCCACGACGATTCCTCCGAAGGTTTGGAACTCCTCGATGTCATCTGGGAACTCCATCGTGTCTTTGTTGCTCGAGTACTGAAGGTACGAAGGCCGAAGGATTCAGGGGAAAAAAGTCTTTAGAAATTTTGAGTCTCAGGGTCCAACTCGGATAAGAGTACCGTTTTTCATCCATCTTCAGGGAGAATAAGAAAATTATCCACTAAATATTCTCTTGATCCACTCTTTCTTCGTCACTTATGACTTCTTTTGGCTTCTGGCTGCCGGCAGGTGATTTTATTCATGAAAGGGAATAGTATTTCATTATTAATTACTTTGTAAACCAACGAAGTGTAGTATGGGTTGAATCTTTATTATTTGACTCATATTCTTTTATTTGATGATTTACTTGTTTGTCTTAAACGTTCACAGGGGTGATCAAAATGCAAATATGTATATGTATGCGTATGTGTGTGTATTATGTATCAATGCATATATGGAAGTGTGTGTGTGTGTGTGTGTGTGTGTGTGCGCGCGCGCGTGTGTGTATGTGTGTGTGTATATGTGTGTGTGTGTGTGTGCGTGCGTGTGTGTATGTGTGTGCATGTGTGTGTGTATGTTGTGTGTATGTGTATGTGTGTTTGTGTGTATGCATGTGTATGTGTGTGTGTGTGTGTGCTTATGTGTGTGTGTACGTGTGTATGTGTGTGTATGTGTGAGTGTGTTTGTGTATGTGTGTGTGTATATGTGTTTAAGTGTATGTGTATATGTACTTGTATGTGTATGTATATATATGTGTGTATGTGTGTGTGTGTATGTATTTACCTAGTTGTATTTTACGGGAAGGGGAGCTATGCTCATGGTGACCGTTTTTTGTATCTCGCAAGATCAAGTTTGTTTTTAAATTCTTGTATTGTGTTTGCACACACTATTTTTTCGTCCAATTTGTCCCAATATCTATCACTCTGTGTGGGAAACTGTTCTTTTTCATGTCTCTTCTGTAGCTGTCCTCTCTGAGTTTCATTGAATGTCCTCTTGTTTTTCCTCTGTCCCACTTGAATAAGTCCTCTCTATCAAGGCGTTCTTTTCCTTTTATAATCCTGTAGATGGTCAGTAGGTCCCCTTGTTCTCTTCTTTGTTCCAGGACCGGCAATTCCTGTTCGGCCAGTCTTTGTTCATATGCCAAGTTTGAAAGTGTTGGGGCTTTCTTTGTCGTTGCTCTTTGTATTCTTTCTAATTTTCTTGTATTCTTTTTTGTACTGGGTGACCATATCAGCGCTGCATATTCCTGTTTTGGCCTTATTAGTGTTTGTATTTTTTTTATCATTTCCTTATCCAGGTATTTAAAAGCCACCTTTATTGATCTCAACAAATTGTATGTTTCTCCGACTATTTTTTTTATATGTTTATTTTGCGATATGTCTCTGGTGATGATTACTTCTAGGTCCCTTTCAGAATTTACTTTCTTTACTTCTTTTTCATTAATTTTATACTGTCCTTATATTCTATTCTTACTTTTTCCCAAATTCAATTATACTGCATTTCTTGATGTTGAATACTATTTCCCATCTCTTGCTGCACTGTGAGACTTTGTTCAGATCACTCTATAACGAATCAGTCTATTTCGGATCTTATTCTCTTTAACAACTTTGCGTCATCCGCAAAGAAGTTCATGTAACATTCACTACTTTCGTCCATGACATTCACATATATAGCAAACATTATTGGAGCTAGTACTGACCCCTGTGGGACGCCACTACTCATTTCTTCCCATTTTGAATATTTGTCTCTTAGCACTATTCTCATTTTTCTTCCATGTAGGAAATCCTCCACCCAATTCAATAGTTGTCCTTGTATTCCTACTATTGTTTCCAGTTTATATAGCATTTTTCTGTGTGGTACCTTATCAAATGTCTTTTGTAAGTCAAGGAATGCACAGTCTGCCCAGCCGTCCCTTTTTTGCAATATATCTATCAATCTTGAAAAGAAACAAATCAATTTTAGTGGTACATGATCTTCCTTGTCTGAATCCAAATTGCCTCGGGTTCACTATATTGTTCTCCTCTAGATAATTTGTCCATCTATCCTTGATGACTCTCTCACAAATCTTAACTATTATACTTGTTAGGGACACCGGTCTATAATTTGTTGGGTCTTCCTTATTTCCCCCTTTATATATTGGCACTATATTGGCATTTTTCCAGTCTCCTGGAAATTTTCCTTCCTTGAGTGAGCATTCAATTATCTTGTATATTTTTCCTGTTAGTTCAGCTATACCTTCCTTTAGTATCCAGTTTGCAACTCCGTCTGGGCCATGTGATATGTTAACGTCAAGTTTTAATATTTGATTCCTTATTTCATTCTGAGTAATATTTAATTCCTTCAATGGAGGAAATCTTTATTAATTTCTTTGATCATAGTTTCGTAGGGGTTTTTTTCTTTGGTGAATACAGATTTGAAATGTTTGTTCATAATATCTGCCATTTCTATATCCTGTGTGTATTTTCTATTACCTTGACGTAATTTAAGTATTTCCTTTTTGTTTTTTAGTTTGCTGTTTACATATCTATAAAATAATTTGGGTTGATCTTTACATTTGTCTATTATGTCCTTTTCATAATTTCTTTTTTCTTCCCTACGTATTTTTATATGTTCATTTCTTAGTTTGGTGTATTTTCCATTTCTCGGATTTTTTCCTTTTTTCCATTTTTTCCAGGCTTTATCTCTTCTGTCTTTTGCCTCACTGAACTTTTTATTGTACCAGGATTTTATGTATATTCTTTCCTGTTTTTGTCTAGGTACATACTTGTCCACTCCTTCATCATGTATTTCCTTCCAAATTGTCCATTTCTCTTCCACCTTTGTTTTCCCATTATTAATTTTTTCCCAGTTTGCTTCCTTCTTGAAAGAATGTTCCAAGTTTCCTAATATCTGTTTTGTTATACATTAGTCTTCCTTTTTTGGGTTTTTAAATTATTCTTCATATTTTTTTCTTTTAATTCTAGTCCTAGTAGTATATGATCACTCTTTCTAATTGGCGTCTTGTATTCGATTTTATCCACAATTTCGGGTTCTGATGTGAATATCAAGTCCAATCTTGACGGTTCATTGTTATTTCTATGTCTGGCCTTTTCCTTGATCCATTGCGTCAATGTGTAATCAATGGTCATTTCCAGTAATATGTTTCCCCAGTGATCTCCATCTTTCACAGTCATTTCTTCCCAACATATTTCTTTCGAGTTAAAATCACCCATAATTACCAGATTTCCTTCTTTAGTGTTTCACTTAGTGTTTGTCTTGTGTCTTCCAGTATTTTGGAGCGCTCACTTTCATTCCATGAATGAGTTTTCGGCGGGACATAAATTACTGCATGCATTCTATTTTTCATATCTCTATTCTCAACTCTTATCATAATCAACTCCACATTGTTCTTTCCTTCTGTGATTTTTGTCGCATTTAGGCCTTTCTTGGTTAGCAACATGATTCCTCCACCATGCTTTGTTTCTCTGTCTGATCCAACAATTATATAATCCTTGGCCTATACTATTTGGTGATAATGATCATTTCAATTTTGTCTCCGCAATCCCCATTATATCTGTGTGGTTTTTTTTTCCAGATAGTCATTCAATTCATCTATTCCTAATAACCCGTCTATGTTGGGATATGTTACCTTTATTTTTTTCTGACTTTTCTTCTTGCTCCTGCATTTCCTTTACCTTTATGTACCATTTCCTCAGTCTCAAGTCCATCACTCTCCAAAAAAAAAAAAAAGATCCTTTCGTTCTCCGTTCTTTTCCTTAGTTTCCTTTTTTAGTGTTTTTTCTTCCTCTTTTTCCTCATCACTAAGTTCCTTTTTTATCCATAAATTTTTGTAGTTTTTACTTTTTGCTAGTCTTCCTGCGTTAGTTAATATTTCTTCTACTATCCTGTGTGAATTTAGTTTTACTTTTAGAGGTCTATTGTTCTCTTCAGAATATTTCCCAAATCTGTATATTTCCTCCATTTCCTTTTCAAATCCTTGTCCCTCCTCCTGTATTTCTTTTAGTATTTCCCTCACTATATTTTCTCCTCTTTCTTCCTCTGGAATCTGATTAGTCCATGTTTTTCTTAAATACCATAGATTACAATACATTTTTTCTTGTCTATTGTGTCTCTTACCAGATCTCTTTTTTTTTCCTTTATTTCTTTCACAGTGTCCTTCGTACTTTCGTTCATTTGTTCTTTGACTATTTCTTTAAATAATATTTTTTTTTGTTTTCTTTGTCTTCTTTCATTTGGTTTTTACTTTCCATCATTTTTGTTCTTTATATTTTCACCAACTTTACCTGCCTCTTTTAGTAACTTCTCATTAACTTCCTTTAACAAAGTTTCATTTTGTCATAATTTTTCATCTTTTTATTACCACTTTTACTATAGCAAATTCCTTTTTCATTTCTTCCATTTCTCTAATTAGTAGTGCATTTTCCTTTCTCAATTCACCCACTTCTTTGTATAATTGGTTATGCTCCCTTTTCCATTCAACAGTTACCCTTTTCATTTCAAATATTTCTTGATTGATTTGTATATTTTTGAATTCCATACCTCTTTCTGTTCCGAATCCATTTGTGTGTGTGTGTGTGTGTGCGTGTTTATGTGTGTGTGTGTGTGTGTGTGTGTGTGTGTGTGTGTGTGTGTGTGTGTGTGCGTGCGGACATCCCGAGTAACTCATCAGACGCACTCCCCGACACTCCAGCTAAAGCCAGAAGACTTGATTCAGCTGAAAGGGGAAATAACTCCTTCTAGGGTTTTGCAGATAGACCCCCATAACCATATATATTCTGATACCCTATCACTCCAGGTACTTGGATAACTATATTTCATTTCAAGAAATATTTTGGTTAGGGTTAAGGGTTAAAGATAGGTGGGGTATGATTAGGTTAGGGATGATTCACGAACTCGCAGCAACGCGCGGGTAATTTGGCTAGTAGTATATATAAATGATATAGACCACGGACTAAAATCTATTGTCTCCAAGTTTGCTGATGATACAAAACTGTGCGGAATGGTAAATGGTCACTTAAATCAATTAGATATTCAAGAAAATTTAGATAGATTACAGCAATGGTCTGAAAAGTGGCTAATAAACTTGAACAAAAGTAAATGGAAGGTTATGCACATATATAAAAATAACAGTAAGTACAATTACAAATTATTTGGAAATTCGTTAACAAAATTGAATAGTGAAAGGGATTTCGGCGTAATTCTCAAATCATCTAAGCAGTGTATTTCAGCCTCTGAGAAAGCAAATAAGATTCTAGGACTGATTGCGCGATCTTTTAACTTCCAAAGTCCATTATTCACCGAATCTCATTAAAGACATTGACATATTTGAAAAAGTACAACGGCGAGCCACAAAACTGATTCTAAATATAAAAAATAAGTCATACGAAAATCGACTAAAACATATGAATCTGTTTTTCTTAAAAGAGCGTAGACTCAGAGGTGACTTGATACAGGTCTTCAAGATTCTAAAGGGAATTGACAACATGAAAAGTGACAAAATTCTCACACTGAATGAGAATCCGACAAGAAATAATGGTCTCAAACTATCAGGAATAAGATTTAATTTGGAAGTGGGTAGAAACAACTTCGCCAACCGTATAGTTAATGAATAAAATAAACTTCCTGCAGAGGTAGTACAATGTAGTTCAGTTTGAAGCTTTAAGATTCGTTTAGATAAACACCTGTAATGACTGCCATTTATTTTATATTATTTGTTTGTTTATTTGTTATTATTTGTCGGTTAATTATCATTGGCTTGATTTTCATTCCACACCCCTCCACCCTCCAAAGGGAGGGTGTAAGGGTGTGGAGTGTATTCAGAGATGGAATGGGTGGGAATGATTTTACGCCTTTTCCTTTTTGGCTACCTCCCTTGTAAGGGGGAAAAAGCTTTGGTATATGTATGTATAATTTTATTAGTTACTATTTACCTGTTTATTATTTAACTGTACCTATGCATTTATTGATTTTATTCATTATTTATAATATTTTTTTTCTTTTGTCTATTTATCATTATCATAATTTTTTCCGCATCCGACCTAGTTATGGACCAAAAGGTCTCCTGTCGGCATGCTCGCCTTTGTAATCCTTTGTAACCAGACAATTTGATTCAGCTGAGTGGAAACCCCTTTCCTGACTTCCTTGACTGAAAGGCGAATTCGATAGACCCGTCAAGCTGGACAACCTTTAAATTGGACAAATTTAGGTCTAAGAACGAAATAGGCAAGATCCAGGTTATCCAAAGAGTGGTCAACGAATAAAACCGACTTAGTGACACCGTAGAGGGCGCTGAAGCTATCGGCTGTTTCAAGAGAAGTTTTAGATAACTTTATGGATGATTGGTGGTCTTAAGAGACATGGTACTGCCTGGTGTAGGTTTTATGGTCTTTGGCAGTCTCCTCTATTTTTATGTTCCTCTGTTCCTTCTGGCATAAAACAAAAAATCGGGAATCGTCTCATGACATCACTAGCTGTCGTCTGACGATTTTATTCAGCTGAGGGGAACTCCAATTCTTTGTTGATTCGCAATGAATTTCCTGAAATATATATTAATTTCTTTTTGTAATGTAACTCATATTTGTATATATATATATATATATATATATATATATATATATATATATATATTTTTTTTTTTTTTAATACGAGTCACCGGCTTCGCCAGTCCCTGCTTTCGTGATTTAGATCAGTATTAAATAATGATGGTCAAGTTTTTTCGATTTTGGCTTTGATAGAAATAATATATTGTGTTTACCATTCTTTTTTCTTTTCTTTTTTCACAAATAAGCGATTTTCCTTTCAGCTCCACCGACCTGTCATCAGCCGCAATTACAGAAAATATTGTATCTTTTATTTATTTTTATAATTATAATTATTATTATTGTTATTATTATTATTATTATTTATTTATTTATTTTTTTTTTGCAAAATTCTTGAATTTTTAGTGACTTGGAAATAGTCGAATTAATGAATATCATTACTCTACGCAAGTTTTTTTTTTTTTTTATCAATAAATGTCCATATCTTCTTCTGGACCAGACGAGTTTCCATAGAGAATATGACCGATGTAAGGCCTTCGTGGCAAAGGTTTCTCACCAAAATAGCGCGAAAGAAGAGCTTGACGAGCCGAAACTTGTCCGAAGAACATCTCCTCCACAAGTGCGACTCCTGAAGAGCTCACTCTGTTGTGGAGGCCTTGGAGGTCCTCGACGAGCTCTTGAGTGACGGTGTAATCGAAGACGACGCTGAGATCGAGAAGGTCGTCTCTTTGGCTTCTGTCGACGACTTGATCTTCTCAAACTGCCATCCCGAAGTCGGTGATCTTGACGATGCCAGTCCTGCTGAAGAGGACGTTCCTGGCTGCCAAGTCACCGTGGACAAGTCCTGACATGTGGATGTGGCGTAGGCCTCAAAGGCACTGAAGCCAGATCGATTTAATTTCATCCTCCCGGAAACGGAATCCATGGGAGGTCATTGTGTTCGAAGTCTCTTCGAGAGACAGATCCATAAGCTCGAGGATAATATGAACCTGTGCGCTCTGCAGGTCTTCAATGACCCCTTTCAAGCTGATGATATTAGGATGGTTTCTCAAATTCCTAAGAGCCTCAAGCTCTCTGTCGATCGCTTCCGAACAGAGCTCTTTGATTTAGGTCTTGATGGCCACTTTCTCTCCGGTCAATCTGTAGACCGCGCTGTGGACCCATCCGAAGGCGCCAGATCCCAAAAGAGCTTCGATCTCGAAGATCGCGCAAAGTTCGGAGGAGAAGGGTCCGATGACCCATTTTATTTCCATGGCCTCTTGTTCTTCTCCCACGACGATTCCTCCGAAGGTTTGGAACTCCTCGATGTCCTCTGAGAACTCCATCGATTCTTTGTCTCTCGAGTACTGAAGGTATGAAGGCCGAAGTGTTACGAAGAAAAAAGTCTTTAGAAATCTCGAGTCTCAGGGTCCAGCTCGGATAAGTGTACCGTTTTTCATCCATCTTCAGGGAGAATAGAAAAAAAAACAATATAGCTTTAAATTATCCACTAAATACTCTTTTCAATCACTCATTCTTCGTCACTTATGAAATCGTTTGGTTTGTGACTGCCGGCAGGTGATTTTATTCATCCAAGGGAATCGTATTTCAATGTTAGATAGTTTGTAAACCAACGAAGTGTAGTATGGGTTGAATTTGTATTATTCTTTTGACTCGTATTCTTTTATCTGATGATTTACTTATTTGTCTTTAACGTTCACAGGGGCGATCAAAATGCAAATGTGTATATGTATATATGTGTGTGTATTATGTATGCATGCATTTATGGAAGTATGTGTGTGCGCGCGCGCGTGTGTGTGTGTGTGTATGCGTGCGTGTATGTTTGTGAGTATGTCTGTGTGTGTATATGTGATTCACCATGGTCTTTGGATCACGTGTTGGACTCGTGATCGACAGCTATTTCCCTCCCGGAAGAGAGCTCAGAGCTCGTATGACCAATGTATGTGAAATGCTGTGACCTTACACGCACACACACACACCCAACTCCCGGCCCACGAGAGTTAGAGTAACGACGTGAAGGACAGGGGTACTGAAATTATTTCATTCCTGGGCAGGATTCGAACCCGGACCGCCGTAATGACAGTCGGGGACTCTACCAACCGCGCCACCGAGTCGTGTGTGTGTATGTGTATGTGTGTGCGTGTGTGTGTGTGTGTGTGTGTATGTGTGTTTACGTGTGTGTATGTGTGTGTATGTGTGTGTGCTTGCGTGTATGTGTGTGTATGTGTATGTGTGTGTGTTTATGTGTGTGTGTATGTGCATGTGTATGTATGTGTGTGTGTGTATATGTGTGTATGTGTGTGTTTGTGTGTGTGTGTGTTTCTGTGTGTTTGTGTGTGTGTGTGTGTGTTTACCTAGTTGTATTAGACGGGAAGGGACCTATGCTCGTGGTGACCTGTCTTTGTATCTTTCAGTATCAATTTTTTTCTTAAAATCTTGAATAGTGTTTGCACACACTGCTTTCAAGTATCCACCACTCTGTCTGGGAAGCTATTATTTTTCAGATTTCTTCTATAATTATCCTGTTTGAGTTTCTTTTCATGTCCTCTTTTTTTCCGTTGTCCCATTTTGATAAATCATCTCTAGGATTTCCATTCCTTTCATGATCTCTTTCTCTTCTTTGTTCCAGAGTTGGTAGTTCCAATTTGGACAATCTTTGTTCGTATGTTAATTTGGAGAGTGTTGGTGCCATCTTTGTCGTTGCTCTTTGTATTCTTTCTAATTTCTTTATATTCTTTTTAGTACTGGGTGTCCATAGTGTTGCAGCGTACTCCAGTTTTGGTCTAATTACTGTAGGTAATATTTTTTTTTATAATTTCATCATCCAAATAATCAAATGACACTTTGATTGACCTAAACAGGTTGAATGTTTCTCTGACTATTTTATCGATATGTTTGTTCGGTGACATGTCTTTGCTGATTATTACTGAAAGGTCTCTTTCCGAGTTCACTTTTTTACTTCTTCACTAATTTTGTAATTTCTTGATATTCTATTTTTACTTTTTCCAAACTCCATTATACTACACTTCTTGATATTAAAGCTCACTTCTGACTTTTGAGTCCATTTCCAGATTTTGTCTAGGTCTAAATGTAATGATTTACAATCTTCCTCTGTACTTTCTTTAGTATTTTTGCGTCATCTGCAAAGAAGTTCATATAACGTTCCACTCCTTCGTCCATGTCTTTTATATATATGGCAAAGATGATTGGACCCAATACCAAACATTGCGGGACACCACTTATCATTTCTTTCCAGGTCGAGTATTTATCTGTAATTACTACCCTCATTTTACTCCCAGTCAAGAAATCTGTATGGTCACCGAATCTCATTAAAGACATTGACAGATTGGAAAGAGTACAAAAGGGAGCCACAAAACTGATTCCAAATATGAAAAATAAATCATACGAAAATCGATTAAAACATATGAATCTGTTTTCACTAAAAAAGTGTAGACTCAGAGGTGACTTGATACAGGTATTTAAGGTTCTAAAGGGGATTGATATCAAAAGTGACAAAATTCTTATACTGAATGAGAATCCAACAAGAAATAATGATCTCAAACTGTCAGGAAATAGATTTAATTAGGAAGTGGGTACAAACAACCTCGCCAACCGTGTAGTTAAAGAATGGAATAAACTTCTTGCAGAGGCAGTGCAATGTAGTTCAGTTCGAAGCTTTTAAGATTCGTTTAGTTCAGAGGTGGGAAACTTGCGGCCTTCCGGGCCATCAAGTGCGGCCTTCTGCGGCCTTTGATATACAGTACATATCTTTTTTTAAAAGGCTTTGAATATTTTTTAAGTCAGAAATCATTATACACCTGAAACTTATGATATAAACCACACACATAGACGAAAGATTTTGAATCTTCATTTCATAATTACATTTTATAAAAAAAAATTTTTTTAGTATTTTTTTGTCTTATTAAATATCTATAAGCATTTTTTGCATTTCTAAATTGCTTTGAATTTGAATTCATAAAATTTTTATAATAAAAAACAAATCAAAAAAGGTCAAGTGTAACTTTTGCATCCACTTCGAAATTAAAAAAATGGGTAAAAACAATTTAAAATTTTTGTACATATGTATATTCTTAAAATAGAAAAAATATTTTTAAACTGAATTTTCCGGGAGGGGGTGGAAAACTTACACCGTCCCCTAAAAAGGGATAAAAAAAAAAAAAAAAAATCAGTGCGGCCTCTATAGTATGTGGGACGATGAATTGTGAGGTGGCCTTCATGCACAAAAGGTTCCCCACCCCTGGCCTAATATATCACTGTTTGCCCAACTCCACACAATCTACTCCTTTATTTTTTTGTGAAGAAGGCTCACAATTTACCAGTCTCTAACACAAGAAGAAATACACTTAAAATTTTCCGAGGGCGCTACTTCAATTTATAACGATTTCTTACCCCAGAAGGCAGGAGGCTTCAGTTTTGTAGTCTTCCGCCGTCGGCTTGCAAATCTCCTGTAACTGGACAACCTGAATAAGTTACTTATGTTACAATCCTACATCTTACTAGCTACATTTGAGGTAATCCAACATTTCATTAATTCTACTTAGAAGGCGGGCATTGTGGCCCTAGTTAAGATGTGGCTTGGCGCCATACCCACGTCCTTTGTGTCAGTGACACGCCATGGAACATGACATATCCATTCCATTCTCGGTCTTCCCCTCAAATACACCTCCTCCACCTCTGCCTTCCACACTCTTTTTCCTATTTTCTTTATTAGCCTCTTCAATACAAGTCAAATTCTCGCGCGCAGCATCGGATGCTTAATGTACGATGTATCACACTACTTGCGTTATAAAATATGAGGTCACTGTTGTATTTCTCGTTCTCTTTCACTCTGAATAATAATAAACACAGAAAACGTGATCAAACCAGTTCACAAAATTCGGAGGTAACTCAGCTACAACTACAAAATAAATATAATCGAGTGTTGGTTTATCAACAATGGTAATGGAAAACACTTTAAGTTGGAGTCACAGTGTTTATTGCACAGAAATAGAATATCGAAACACCAATGTCTACTAGCACACACGCACCTCAGGTCTCGCGTCTGAATCCTTTCTGATGCGCGTGAAAACGCGTCACCCTTTCACTCATGGCTTGCCCGACAGTTTCTTTCACTCAGTTTATTTACAATTATTTCCTTGCACACAGAAAATATTATACATTCAAAATACAATACAAAAATTTAAATTTAATAGCATTAGTAATCTATTTCCCATTCATTCAACTTTTGCATTTACAAAAAATAGAAATGATAATTGATTATGTAAACAGAAATGGCAATTATGCTTTCTTCGAGAAACTTCCATACTTGGTACACGTACGCACATACACACACATACCATTACGCATCACTTTTATTTCCTACAATTATACACAATGTTAAAAGAATTTATAATGATTGATATATACTACACAAGACGCCGACGCCGATATCCTCGTGTACCCACTCGCGCCTCATGACGCCCACGTAGGAGTTATTGTATCGAAGAGGTTAATTCTTTCCACGTGCCCAAGCCATTCTAATATTCTTTTATAAGCCCTGTCTGCCAGCTACCTTCCCACCCCAGGTCTCCTCATCTCATTTTCACTACCCAACCTTGTAACACCCACTATACTTTTCAAACACACTTAAACCTCTTTTTTCTACATCTTAATATCCAAGTCTCCGCTCCATACAGCGCTGTAGGCACAATCACAGCTGCATAATTATAATTTTATCTTTGCCTCCATTCTTATATGCCTATTTCTCGTGACGCTTTTCATCCCCTAAGACATTTCCTTGCTTCTATTAATCTACAGTTTACCTCCACCCCTCCTCCATTTCCTGCTACAAGTGACTCTAGAAATTTAAAACTTACTTTCTCTAGCCTATCTTCTTCAAGACTTATCTCCAACTTACTGCTACCCTGACTCCTTAAGGGGTCACTCTAGGGTATTTTTCCTCCCACATTCTACCTCCAGCCTCCTTTTGAATAACTAGAATATGACTTCGCTTACAGAAATCTAGACCTCTTTATGAACATTTCGACAGTATGTCTAACATTGATATACGTTTACAATCTCGTAGTTCATCATTCAGCTTTGCTATATATGACGGAAAGATAAATTGATATTTGTAGATTTGAAAAATGAGGAATTGTAACCGAAGTCGCTTTTACTGAAATGAACTTTCAACTGTCGGCGCCAGTGAAGCCCATTGAAGCCAAATGTGATAACCGTTATACATACCTCTCATCACCTTGCTCTTAGCCACATTTACTTTCAACTTACTCCTTGCCACGCCCTAGCCTGATTATGAAAATTATATTGTAATCTTATGTGATATTGTAATCTTATGTATACATTGATGTTATTAATTAACATTAACTTTTATTACTGTGGTTAATGCATAATTGTAAGTAGTTGTATGTACAGGCGCACCGAACGTAGAAATATACGCTTTGCACGTCTCGCGGGAACGCGGGCGTGATTCACCTAGTTGAGGTGTGAGACCGGAAGAAATAGAAGTTACGTTCTCAACGAACCTTGATTTGAATGTTTGGAAAGGCCCGAATAACCCTAACGTATTCCTTAAGTGACGTCATAATTGAGAGAATATATAAACAACACCGAAGTGCGCACAAGAAAGTAGATAGTTCCTCGAGAGACTGACGTGTTCCTTTCTACAGTATATCGGCTCCTAAGCGATCGTGGTCGAATCTCCTTGCAAAATAGGTATCGTTGTTATATCTTTCATCGGCTCCTAGCCGATCGTGGTCGACTCCCCGGATTTGACGGATGTATCTGTCACCTTTCAAATATCTACACTCCTGGGAGATCGTTGACACCCCTCGTAGTGGACGGAAATCTTCGTCACTTGACAACAGTGGCGAGAAGCCTGCCTTGTGTACACCGGTATGTGGCCGAAAGCAGTAATAGATTGGTATACCCCCCCCCCAGCATTTAATAAAGCACTTCAGTGAGATTGGAAGGATATTCAACACATTAGTGAGGGTAAATCTTTAAAAATGCAATATAGAGTATGACTTCTGACCAATATTTTGAAAGAATCTAAAAAAGTGAGAACATGTAATTCAATTTATATTCAAAACCGTCGTAGTCGTGCTACAGAGTACATCGGTTTAAAAGCGTCATCTCTGTTTACAAAATTCAGGTTAGGCCCCACACACACACACATTTTGATCTTGGATCCGCCACTGCCTTTCGAATATTATCAACCCTCCTCGTCGATCTTTTACAACGCCCTGACAGGACCCTCAAAAAGTAATTGTTACCCACAATCACTATCGTAAGTAGGAAATCGTCCTACCTTCGCAGAAACTTAACTAAATACTTATCTAAAAGTGTATGTACCCAATGATTTTTTCGGTAATCAGTGTAATCAATTATTAACTGAAGTGTTCTCTGGTTCTTACTCTTCCTAGTTAATTGTGTATAATCAGGTTTATAAGATGCTGAATAGTGATAGAATTTTAATGCACGAATAAGATTTTTTAATCGAAATATACATTTCCTTGATTTTATTCCTCTCTCAGATTTTGATATAGAACCTTAGAAATTGTGTCACGTCATTCTAGTTAATTTAGGGAAACAATAAAGTAATTAAGTCCTAAGAGAGTGATGTGATATCTCTGTTATATATCTTCTTAATCTCCATCACCAACTGTCTCAGAGAAAACAATTATAGTATTTATTAGTATTCTACTTTCTATATTCATCGCAACTACGTTGGTTAACAGTAACAGAGTTACTGCAGTTTGAAAACCAGTGGCGTCATAATTCTGATATTTGGGGAGCAACAGAAAACGGGTAAAAAGGAACGAGGTTGTAATTTTTTTTTTTTAGAATAATTTGATACAAACGTTGGGGATTACAGGTAAGCAGTGATGGGGTAAACCCACCTCAATTTATTCCATCCTTTCAGAGTGGATCGTCATGTTCTGGCTGCCACCAGGCGGTTTTATTCAGCCACATGTGACCCTCTCGGCTTTCGGTGTAGACCTAATGTGGGCATTTTCCCGGTTCTTTTTACGTTCTTTCACCCGAAATATTTCTGGAATATGTGTCCAGTTCATGCAGGAAATAGCCCCCTCCACACACGCCAACCACTGGCATCCTCCCTAAACTTCCCCTTCGGTAGGCTGCAGGTGTTCCGTGTTTTTTTTTTTTTTCCGATTGAGAACAGCAGTGAAGGTGTCGCACGCGTGCGCGTCGATTTTCGCGCGGGCAAAGTGGGAGCAGCCGTGGCCGTGACATCAAGTTGGGATATCAGTTTGCATGTGTTCGTCGTACGGAGAAGGCGTACCGTGCGCGAATGTTCAGGACTTGACATGTGTTGTTCGTAGTATCCAAAGTGGAACAGTAATCAGTATATCAACGGTGTCTTTTTTAACTAGGTGTAAATACAACGTGTAAGGTTTCTAAGTTGTTTTGAATTCATTATATTCGTTGATGTATTTGTATGGGCTAGAAACATCACGGACTGCGCTCATGTCTCAATATACATGTTGACGGAAAATGGTTGCATTTATACCTAAAGTGTCTTTAAAATGTCGATGGCAATTCAGTTTCGACAGACTAGAACTTGCCATTGGAGGTGGGGTCGATTTGTCGTCAAGTGTAGGATTTCTCTTTGAAGAATTGCAGAAAACACATTTGGTTAACTAGATCTTTCTTACAGTGAGGTTTCATATACTACTCAGAGTAAAACTGTAACAGTACATAAGTAATTCACAGTTATGATATTTGAGTACAATCGTCTGACCGCAGCCAGAATATCACAATAGAAGGAATTTCATAGATCTGCAGTGAATGCGGTGGTCCAAGGGGTCGTGGTGGCCGTTACTTTCAAATTTTTGGTTAGCGACATTTGCTACTTGAACGAGTTTTTGCAGTAAATAATAAGCAGTACCATAATTATTTATGTTTAGGTTCCATGGGGGGGTGTGAAGAAAATTTTGTTGGGTTTGGTTGAAAATTTTCTACTAATAAAATGCGCTAACATGGCAAGCTACATTTTATAATATATGCAAGGCATATTTTGTGGATAACCTTGGTATGTATTATACCTATTTCGCTATTGTTTTTTATGTGAGTAATGGTAAAAATGCATCAAACCAAAGGGATTTAAGTATACTTGAACTTAATTATGAAAATTAGATTGAAATTACTGTTTTGGTAACGAGACTTTTAGGATACTACGAGTATTTATATTCTTAGGTTAGTTTATGTATCTTGTTTTTATATTATTATCGTTATTGTTATTTGTTAATATTCTTGTTTATTACTTCTTTATTATTGTCGTTGTACTGCAATGATTAATATGTTGTTGCTAGTATTATTGTTGTCATTACGATAGATGTATATATACAGTATACGTGTTATTATTGCTATCATAAGATTTAATGTTATTGTTGTCTTTTTAGTAATGATATTGGTATTACTAAGATATTTGAAAGAATGATCGTATTGCTGTTATTGATATTAACATCAATTCAGTGCCCTAAATTTATCCTTAAACCAGTTGGGTGCAAAAATAATCGATTGATATATGTGGATTTACATGAAAAAGTTAATGGTAGCTGATTTATATTTTCAAGATTTTTGGGTATTGACCCTGCGTGGCGGATATTTTGTTCTGTTAATAAAATCGTCAGACAACAGCTAGAATAAGTATTAATATTCGCGACAATTAATTATCAATATGGCCGGGACTAGTATGTGTGCTGTTTTTTTTTTTCTGTCGCCTGTGACACCTCGGCGTGGTAACATGTGGATAAGTGCTGTTGCCCTGTGTCATAGAATTTATTAAAATTGTTGTTATAACCCTAAAAACTGATATTCGTGATATATAGTTTCTTTTACTACATACAGAATAAAAAAAATCAAATGACACCTAGATGGGATATAAGAGAGAATGGAAATCATGACATATGCCACATCTTGAACCCTTAGAGCAGTGGTTCCCAACCCCAGGGTCGCGACCCAAACTAGGGTCGCGAGGGTGTTTTTGAGGGTCGCCAGAGGGTCTTTAAAAAAAAAATCATTCAAGTTTCAAATGTATTTAAATTTATTGTGCTAGTAAATATAAACTGAACTATAAAACGAAAGTTTATAAACATTATGCAAGCACGTAGAAATATAACATGAAATGGTTGAATTTATTATTACAATTAGGGTCGCGACTCCAGACTAAGAGTGGATTTAGGGTCGCAGCCAAAAAAGGTTGGGAAACACTGCCTTAGAGCGTACAGAATATAGGAGTAAGATTATATTAAAACCTTAAATATATTTTGACAGTGGTACAATGTTGTCCAGTAGAAGTGTTTTTGTTCTTTTTAAGCGAATGAAGACACCTTGGTTCTGTATTTCACTTAATGAATGAGAATTGGGTAGTTTTAAATTTGAATAGAAATTGTAGCGGGTCCGTTATAGACCAAGCCTGGCGTCAACCAGAAGGAAAGCAAGTGCCGTGTTTGACAAAATTCAAATATACTCAAATCAAGGCTATGAAGGTACTCCCCATTTTAGTCTCGAAAACCTTGTCTGCTTGTGCCAGGTAATATCTAAAAAAGGCGGGGAATACATTGACATCACAGCACTTCACAAACTATCTATGATATAAACACCAAAGTATGTGAACAGTATAGAAAATAAGGCTTGTAGAATTTGTTATATTTATGTGTAGAGTATATTGGCAATTATATACATATTGGCAAAATTCATTGACGAAAGTAAGAATACTGAAAATATGGAAAGTATTGACATGCATTTGGCAGCTCAGGACTAGTTTTGCCATTTCGTTTTCAAAGATTTATGACTGCGACATCGTAACTAACAATTAGAATCTGGACCGTGATATTTATACCCTGTGATGTAGAAACGCTAGTGAATTATCAACGACATTACAGTACACTATATGAAGGAGTATTTTACCTCGTTAGAGTAGAATCGTCCAACGTAATGATAATTGAATTAATGAGAGTGCAGGATGGGGGCATTCGGCCGTGTTGATTGAATTGACAGTTTGTGACCTTCAAGTTTAATGTTATTTGCATACTTAGTTTAGTTCTTACAAGCAATTACTACAAAGTGGTGAAATATTGGCGCGTACACATAGGCACGTACATGCATATACTCGTATACACCCGCACTGCATACATTATGTGGAAGGTATGCATTAATTTGTGTACTTAGTTTAGCGTGTTCATGTCGTTCATATTTAATAAAATAAAACGTCCGGTTGAATTCCAGGATGTCATAGGTAACGAGAACTGTGTGTGCTAACCGTTAAAGAGGCGGAGCCAAATAAGCAGAAAAGAGTGACGCGCCGGCAACAGCAACGTGACGTCATGTCGCCTCTGATGACTGACGCGTCGATGAAGCGCAAGCCAAGGTGAACATGGAGACACGACGACGCGGGAACTTGGCGAGGAAGATAGCGAAGGAGATGACAAGTTCGACCACAAAGGTGTTTCTTTATGTCGCCTCGCCCGTGTTCCTGTTCCTCCTGGGACCTCCTGCGGCTACTGCAGCAGGTAGGTTATGCGACACTCTTGTTGATTATCGTTATTTGAGCATTTTCACTTGTTTGTTATTTTTTTGTATATTCATTTGTTTATAAATTAATTTTCATAACTTTGTTATGTTGATTTATTTATTCTATTTATCTAAAATTGTTAATTTAGTAATTCATTATTTATTTGTATATTGTATTACACTGGTATGATTTGCCATATACTGTATATGAGGTATTGTCTTAGGAGAATATTAATTTGCAGGAGATTTTTAGCTACATAAAAGAAATAGATTATAGAGAACCAACGATGGGTACGTGGAAGTACTTACAAGACTCACGTCGGATAGAGTCAGCTCCCCAAAGTTGTCTTTATACCATGAACACTGTTACTTTTTTTTTATGACGACATATCACTCAGAATAGTATAGATTGGAACAAAATTGCCGTTTCCGATAACCAAAATGTGATAAATCATTGCACAGGTCTTTCTTTCGAAGAATTTATCACAAACCACATGATATAATGCGTCGTACCTGGAAAGCTGTGCTTGCGCCGTGCCAGGACTAAACCTTTTCTTTGCGGTTAGGTTAAAGTTCTTAACCGTGTTTGATTTGGTTAAGATGTTGGTAAAGATAATAATAATTGTTGCTTCGAATGCAATTGATTATTTTTTATTATTATTATTGTCTGAGGATAGAGTGTCAGCCACTAGGGGCTGCACCGCAAAGTGGTGATAAAATGGTCGATATGACCATGTTCACTTGAATCCCTTCATCATAATGGCGACTTCGTTTGTTAATTTTGTTCTGGCTTAGGGACCTGGCGATTCCCTCCTCTTCATTCTCGCCTTCTCCCCTTCACATCTTTATTTATTTTTCTTGACTTCCTTTTCCCCCCGTTACTTCCTTCCTTTTCTTTTATATATATATATATATATATATATATATATATATATATATATATATATATATATATATATATATATATATATATATATATATTTTTTTTCTAATCAATTCTTCCTCCTCTCCTTCCTTTTGTGTGGTGGTGTACTAGTATGAGTCCGCTGAAAAAAAGAAACACAAAAACACACACAAAGAACACGAAGTGCTGTTGATCACGTGACTGAGGAGACGGAAGCTAGCAACCCCACTCCCGGACAGGCATCTGCTTGCAACACATAGGAGATGAATAAATTTTGATTTAATGTTGTAGTTGTTGTTGCAAGGAGTGACATTTCTCGTCGTAGTGCAACAGGCCCCGCCCGGGGAATTGTCATTTAGTCGTCATCACATCTCTCCCTTGTCTTGTTTTGTCTTCCCTCCCTTGTTTTGTTGTGTCTTCCCTTGTCCTGTTTTGTCTTCCTTTCCTTTGCCTCTTCTTGTCTTGTTTTCGTTCATGTCTTGTTTTGTCTTCCCTTGTCTCGTTTTGTCTTACCTTGTCTTGTTTTGTCTTCCTTTGTCTTTATTTGTCTTCCTTTTCCTTGTCTTGTTTTGTCCTCCTCTCCCTTGTCTTGTTTTGTCTTACCTCCCTTGTCTCTTCCCTTGTCCTGTTTTGTCTTATTTTCCCTTGCCTCGCTTTGTCTTGTTTCCTTCCTATGTCTTGTTTTGTCTTCCCTTGTCTCGTTTTGTCTTCCTTTGTCTTGATTTGTCTTGTTTTGTCTTCCTCTCCCTTGTCTCGTCTTGGTTTGTCTTCCTCTCCCTTGTCTCGTCTTGGTTTGTCTTCTCTTCCCTCTTGTCTTGTTTTGTCTTCCTATATGTCTTGTCTTGTTTTGTCTTCCTATATGTCTTGTCTTGTCTTGTCTCCCTTGTTTCGTCTTGTTTTGTCTTCCCATCCCTCCCTTCTCTTGTCTTCCCTTTCCTTCCCTTCCCTCCCTTGTCATTCCTTCCCTCATTCGTCTTCACTTCCCTATCTCGTCTTCCTTCCCTCCCTCTCTTGTCTTCCCTTCCCTCACTTCTCATGTCTTCTCTTTCCTCCTTCGTATTCCATTCCCTCCTTTCTCTTCCCTTCCCTCCCTTGTCTTCCCACCCCTCCCTCGTCTTCCCTTGCCTCCCTTCTTGCATGGAGGGCAAGCAGACTGAGGTGTTCCCCTGAATTCCGCTCAGCCTCAACAGTGGTGATCCCGCACCCCATCTTCGTGCGTTTTCTTTGTCACTTCTGACTTCTACTTCTTCTTCTTCTTCTTCTTCTTCTTCTTCGTATGCTGTGCTAGTGCCCGCTCTGACCTCGACATTGCAAGTGGCCCGGAACAGTTCATCACATGTAGGATCCGTTGTCCATCCACGCGATGGATGCCACTGTTATTAGCGGCGGCACCCCGATTTCAGGGGGGAAGGGGGTTACCTCTCAGCCGCAGGCGGCACCAGGGGGAGGGTGTGCTCCCAAAAAGTTGAGCATTGCCTCGGAAGGGGAGACGGCGAGCGGCAGGCTGAGTTCTAGACGAAGGATGACCGTGTCTCTACATTCTAACTCGGAGATGTCAAACTCAGATCATTTCAAGGGCCAATTATGCACTTAGTCTCCAGGACCATAAAAGTTAAGAATAGATAAAAAAATTAACCGGATGGAAAATAAGTAGAAAGTACATTTTATTACGAGTATGTCTCGTCTCAACAGTTTAGTTACATTTTCCTCGGTTATAACAATTATAGGAACTCGAGTTGAAAAATCTCTTGTCACCTCGCGGGCCATGAATTTGACACAATTTAGCTTCAAGAATGTAGAGCTACGGTCATACTTGGCTAGAGTCTAGTGGTAGAGAGTCTGTTGCACCTCGGCTCCATAGAGTTTGCAGCGTTCGTGATTGTTTCTTCCCGCACGTAGCACTTACGTCCACAGCGATATCCTAGGCGGATCTTGTGGACGGTAGATTCCGCCCATCTACCAGAAGGCAGGTGGAGTGCCTCGTACCTAGTAAGGAGGTAGTACCACAGCGCTGATTCCGAAGTATGAAGTTTGCTGCTGTGGTTGGTCCTGGCCATCACTGTGGCCTTCTTGATGGTGACGCCCTTGATCTGTGTGATCGTGGGTGCCAGGGGCAGTGTGATTTTGCTGAACCTCGTCGCTGCCTTGGCAGCATCATCCGCAATAGTGTTCCCTGGAATCCCGATGTGACTGGGGATCCAGTGAAATGTTGCAGACCTTCCATGCTGGTCCAAAAGGTGCAGCGAGTGCTGGATTGATGTCGTTAAGTAGACGTCATCCGTTGTCTTTTTGGACCGAATGACGTCAATAGCATACCTTGAGTCTGTGTGGATCACGTCTGGCCCCTGCCCAGCAGAGAAAGCGTGGTCCAGGGTCTTGGAGATGGCAGCCAGTTCAGTCTGAAGGGTAGAACTTCGTCACTCATTCTCTATAGTTCGGTTGCCCACTCGGCGGTTGTAAAATCCGCGTCACACTCTCCCGTGAGGAGGTCCACAGAGCCGTCCGTGTGGTACGTCAAGCTGGTGGAGGTTGATGGACCTTATGGACTCGAGGACCATGGGCCTCAACCGTGCCGGGTCGTATTCAGCCTCCCTTCCTTTTAGGTGGAAAAGCTGAAAGCTGGCGCAGAGAGATCGCCACGGGGAAGGGCGGGGGAGCATAGTCCGGATGAGGGTCGTCTAGAGCACTGCCGAACCAATTCCCGGTTTTCAAAGTCGCGGATCGCATTGACCGCATGGACCTTCCAGGAATGACTAGTGGGGTCCCCCTCGGATTCTAGGGCACTCAGGAGGGAGATCTTCACTTCACTGTCCTTTAGGTAGGTCAAAAGTCGGACGAGAACACAGGAAGAAAGCCTCTCCGCCCGTAGGCGGAGAGAGGTGACTCCCACCTCCTGTTTACGATTCACCACACTGGCCCATGGAAGGGCCGCAGTGACAGTACGGAGAGCTTGGTTTTGGAGGACTTCAAGTTTGTCCCACGAACTGAGCCGGAGGGAGATGAGAGCCACCGCGGAATAGTCCACCACCGAACGTAACGCTTGAATGTAGTATATCCGGAGGACCTTGTGCCCGGCATCTAGCCGGGTCTTGTCATACTCGTAGCTCGGAGGAGATTTAATCTCTTCGTGGCCTCATGGAGGTACCTGACCTCCGGAGAGGAGAGCCTGGCATCGATCCAGATGCCCAAGTATTGACAGGTCACCCAGGAGAGGGTGTCGCCCTGAAGAGCAAGATGGAGGCGTTTCTTCCGCATCCTCAGACTCATTGGTCTGGTCTTGGGCATCGATATCTTTAATCCCAGTCTTCCACATTCCTGGGAGAGGCGATTAAGTGCCCTTTGAGCCCTGCGAAGGAGACAGCCGCCCCCACTGTACACTAAGGCGAGGTCGTCCGCATAACAGAGGAGTAGAGCATCCACCCCGAGATCAGGGAAAACCAAGTTCTCCAAGACCACGTTGAAGAGGGTGGGACTGAGAACGCCCCTCTGCGGGGTCCCATTTTCTATCCTGTGGTATAAGGATAGGTGTCCCTGGAAGAGCACTCTTGCTACTCTGTCTTTGAGGTAGTCTGCAACCCAGGTCAGGGGTCTGCCTTGGAGCCCCTTAGACAGGGATGCAAGAATAGCAGAAATCCTTGCTAGCTCGAATGCTTTTTCCAAATTCAGAAACGCCACAATCGCTGGCTAACTACCTACCAATCCAAGAAGGGTTGCCACAGTCAGTGGCTGACACTCCTTTTATAAAAACATATTGTGATGAATAGGTTCCCTTCACAACAGGAGGAGATTGAGAACCGACCGATCAACGGTTTTGCCAATGCAGGACATAAGGGATATGGGCCTGTGCTGTAGTTATGTGGGTCCCTGGATTAGCACGACAGCCTCCTTTTTCCTCTCCGCAGGAAGTTGTGCCGCCTTCCTTCCAAGAGGCACTGATGAGTGCCATTGCTGCCGTTTTCTTTTTCGACGTCAGCCAAAATGAAATAGGTAAAGTTGTTAGATATTCCGGCGTTAGCCAGAATAAGTTCTGTGGATGACGTCATCAACCAGGGTACAGTTGGCTACAATCGAGCGGGACAAAAGCAACCCATGCCCCCAAACTGTCGCTATTGTTATATATTTATTTGTTTATTCATTTTTGTTCCGAGGGTGGGTTTAAACGAGTCAATTTTGAGTGCTACGTCTGAGGGCGTAAGGGTGGGGTGCGACCTTGGGTCTGTGGCTGGACGTTTGTCACGCAATTGCCCCCTCCCCTCCCCCCTATTAAATATTCCTAAACTTTTGAAAGTTGATCTTTCAGGTTGATTTGTAAAGTTGTTGCGATCGATGCAGCGATATCGGGGGTAGAGGGGGCGGTAAGAAAATGGCAATTATCAATTCTCCGCAGAATATTTGAGTTGGTTTGCTCGTGCCGGTGAGGATAAAAATAATAATAAATAATAACAATTAGTGATATCAATAAATAATAGTAATTAGTAATAATAATATAATAATAATGACTATAATGATAGTAGTAATAACGATAATAATAAAAACAAGATTAAAGAAAGGGTATATAAGATGTTGTTCATATTCTTGATGGAGTGGCAGTGGGATCCCCCCGTGGAGTTTTAATTCTTCATGGGCAGCATAGAAGAAGTATTAAAAAGAAACAACAGAGAAACCAGACATTTACTGTCACTACATTGACGACATTTTCATAAAGACCAAAAACATTAATGAAGCTGATAAACTACAAGAGACCTCTGAACTCAACTTCACTATGGAAGATAGTGTTGACGGGACTTTGCCCTTCCTTGACATCCTAGTGAAACGAACTTAATATTCCTTTAACACAGAAGTGTACACTAAACCCACAAACCGTGGACACTGCCTTAATGGTTCTAGTGAGTGCCCTCAGAGATATAGTCGTAGGGACTCGACGATCGGTGCCTACATCCGAAGAGCACTCACCCACTGTAGCACATGGAAACAAGTACACAACGAAATCGAGCGCTCCACCCAAGTACTAATCAAAAATGGGTTCAGTGAAAAAGATATTAACCACCAGACCAAGAAAGTAATGGACGGCTGGTACAAAGATAATGAAAATAATCAAAATGTAGAAAAGTTTAACATCTATTATGAAACATGTTGTAAAAAGGAACATCAAACCAACTAACCCAGAGAAAATAATAAACTTGATCTATTATAAGACAAGGAAGACCACCCACTTCCTTCGTAAAAACAGCCCCCACCAAGAGAGAAAGGAACTTCAGAAATCACATGTCATCTATAGGTTTACTTGTGCACGAGGGAAATGTAAAGCCCTCCCCGCCACCTATATTGGCATGACGACAATGAGGTTATACCGTCACCTTTACAAAGGATTACAAAGGCGGAGCATGCCGACAGGGGACCCTTTGGTCCATATCTAGGTCGGATACGAAAAAAATAATGATAATAAATGAATAAAAAACTATAATAATGTCAACAATTAATAAAAAACATAAATACATGCATAGGCATTGATTGTAGGCAGGCAAGCGCGATTCGTGTAGTCTGGAGACTATTCGTCAGCGTCTGTCTGTCACCGGGCGGGCGCAGGGGAAATTGCTTCGAGTAACATTGGTTGGTGCGACATCAGGAGCACCTAAAAATCATTTAAGAGAAGTCCATGGCACAACATTAACAAGAAACATCCAGAAGAAAACTCCGAGATTCTGGAAATATGTGCAGATGACAGATGCCTCCCAATTTTAGTTGAGCCCAAATCTATACAAGCAGATGACCTTAGGGCCCTCCCAAGCATGAGACAAATCGGCACAAATCCAAGCATGAGACATAACCCCACAAATCCAAGCATGAGACATAACCCCACAAATCATGTCCGAGACAAAAACGCCACAATTCCAAGCACAGGACATTTTGTCACAACACGAAGTTGGAGACTTCCCCTAGCACGCGACATTTCACTACTGCCTGAGTTACCAGGTAACCTTTCCCAGGTGACCGGTGACCTCCCTCAATGAAAAACAAGTACAGAAATTTAAGCATATGACGTAGTATAATTAAATATAACACCGGAATAATTCTTATCTTGGCCAGATAGAATATTACTTAGAGCTACCTACAGTGAAGTCACAAACCTCCTTTCAAAGGAACGTAAGTCCATAGTAAGGCATATGGAAAATGCATTTAAGAAAATAATAAATGCACAGTTAGCCATCCCTTTCAATAAAGTACACACACACACACACACACACACACACACACACACACATATATATATATATATATATATATACATATATGCTAATAAGAACACGGGTACGTGTGTTCACTTATGCAAAGTAGACCACTTGGAAAAAGAAACTAACGAAGCAGAGCGCTTTCGTATATTACATCTTCAGTGCAACAAGTACTTGTTGCACTGAAGATGTAATATACGAAAGCGCTCTGCTTCGTTAGTTTCTTTTTCCAAGTGGTCTACTTTGCATATACATATATATATATATATATATATATATATATATATATATATACATATATATATATACGAGCAACGGGCTGCGCCTGACACCGCTACACGAGGGCTCGGCCTTTCGCAGCCAATTTGTTGTCTCAGTTGCCGTGACGTCATCACTCGGCCAATCAGTCATCTCCGTTGCTGTGACGTCACCTCTCAGCCAATAGGGGGCCGGAGGGGACGTGTCCCCATGAGGGATTTCTGGTGGAAATGAGCAGATGATTTTTTTTTATTTGGTAATAATAATATATATATATATATATATATATATATATATATATATATATATATATATATATATATATATATAATCATTCTAAAAAGAGGTTTATAAGAAATACAAGTGCTCAGATGCACCTAATGATGAAGTTATGTAATAATACAGAGAGATTTAAAAAGACAATAAAAAACGAAGATGACAATACGAAATTAATATCGCTGAAAAATGCGAAGATAATCCCATAGAATTGTATAGTTATATTAGAGATAAAAAGACCAACTTGAATATTTAAATCAAGGAATGTGTGATATTTTAAACAACTAATTTAGCTCAGTATTCGTAAACGAAACACGTAGACTCAGAGGTGACTTGATACAAGTCTTTAAGATTCTAAAGGGAATCGACATCAAAAGTGACAAAATTTTCACACCGAATGAGAATCCGACAAGAAGTAATGGCCTCAAACTGTCAGGAAATAGATTTAATTTGGAAGTGAATAGAAACAACTTCGCCAACAGTGTAGTTAATGAATGGAATAAGCTTCCTGCAGAGACAGTGCAATGTAGTTCAGTTCGAAGCTTTATATTCGTTTAGATAAAAACCTAAGGTGCTATAATACCTGCTTTTTTATTATTATTTGTCTGTTTATTATTATTTGCTTGATTTTCATTTATTATTAATCTGTCAGTTTATTAGTATTTACTACTTACATGTTTGTTTATCATTTAAATATACCTATGCATTTATTTATTTGATCTATTATTCTCTATATTGTTATCATTTTTATTTATTTGTTTATCATCATTATTATATTTTTTCGCATCCAACCTAGTTATGGACCAAAAGGTCACCTGTCGGCATGCTCCTTTGTAATCGTTTATATATATATATATATATATATATATATATATATATATATATATATATATATATATATGAGATTAATCTGATAATATTTATGGCAGTCGCATGTAGGATTCGAACCCACTGCTTCAGCTACCGTAAGATAGTCTTCACAACGCCTTAACCCTCTCTGTCACCGAGGCTACAAATATCTTGTAACCCGGAATCTATCTGATTCCCAAGGATAGGAAAGATTACTAATCTGCGACCCCAATTCCTCTTTTACACAAGACCCGGAGCGTGAAAGGGTTTTGTTCCGATCCTTAACCCCTCCCACGAGTGGGCTCGGGACTTGTGTAAAACAGGAATTGGGGTCGCAGATTAGTGATCTTTCCTATCCTCGGGAATCAGAAAGATTCCGGGTTACATGACTTGTATCCTCGGTGGCAGAGAGGGTTAAGGCGTTGTGAAGTTTATCTTACGGTGGCTAAAGCAGTGGGTTCGAATTCTACATGCGACAGTCATAGAAATTATCATATTACAAAGGATTACAAAGACGGAGCATGCCGACAGGAGACCTTTTGATCCATATCTAGGTCGGATGCGAAAAAAAAATCATATTAATAATAAATAAAAACTATAATAATGTAAATAACAAATAAAATACATAAATAAATGCATAGGTATAGTTAGATAATAAACAAACAAGTAAATAGTACATAATAATAAATTGACATATAACTAATAATAAATGAAAATCAGACAGACAAATGATAACAAAACAAAAACAAATAATATAAAATAAATTCTAATCATTACAGCATCTTACTTAGGTATTTATCTAAATGATTCTTAAAGCTTCGAACTGAACTACATTGCACTACCTGTGCAGGAAGTTTATTCCATTCATTAACTACACGGTTGGCAAAGTTGTTTCTACCTACTTCCAAATTGAATCTATTTCCGGACAGTTTGAGACCATTGTTTCTTGTCTGATTCTCATTCAATGTGAAAATTTGGTCACTTTTGATGTTGTCAATTCCCTTTAAAATCTTAAAGACCTGTATCAAGTCACCTCTGAGTCTACGCTTTTTTTTGGGAAAACAGATTAATGTGTTTTAGTCGATTGTCGTATGATTTATTTGTGTGTGTGTGTGTGTATATTCACACACACACACACACACACACACACACACACACACACACACACACACACACACACACACACACACACACAATAAACGGATGACTACGAGCATAGCTATCGTACCGTAAAATACAACTTGGTAAATACACACACACACACACACACACACACACACACACACACACACACACACACACACACACACACACACACACACACACACACACACACACACACACACACACACACACACACACACACACACACACACATAAGATGTTTATGTGTGCGTAAATACACCTGCCTGCGTGTGTTAAAACTGATAGAAGATTCGGATGTATCCGCAGTTAATAGCGTTAGAAGAAATTAAAAAGCGAGTCATTTGCCTGAGGTTAAAGAAAATTTATCAGCCTTAAATCTGCAAGGGGGCGGGGGAGCCTACATTTGGCTAAACGTTGTGATATTATCTTGTCGTAAATTTTCGAGTTTTCTGATATATTTTACGATAAAGTCGAACTTCGCTCCCCATCCGAAGGCGACGCTGCTTGGCCAAACGACATGACATCATGGAGGTTCAGATTTTGAAACATTTCTTTTGAATTTCAAAGGAAAATGTGAACTCCTAAAGCATGTCGACGTTGTTGATATTGCTATAGAAATACACTGTTTATTTCTTAGCCACCTGCACACTGCCAAGTCAGCCATTAAACGAGATAGCTTATCGATGGCGTTTTGCGTTCAAGGTAAAAGGAATTGATTACATCAGGAGAAAAGATATTTTCACATTGAAATCAAATTAGTTGGTGACCGCAAAGCACAAGATTTAATCAAAAGATAAGAAACTGCCCCAATTGCGTAGTGATCGGACAGATTCTGAAGTTTTTACTTTCGGTGAGATAAGCACCAGAATTATATGCTGCCATGCGTGATTGTATATTTTATTTATGCATTTATTCATTTGTTTATTCATATTTATTTTATTTGTATTCTGCCACACACACACACACACACACACACACACACACACACACACACACACACACACACACACACACACACACGGCTCGGTGGCGAATTGGTAAAGCACTGGCCTCACAAGCCAGAGAACCGGGGTTCGATTCCCCGGCCGGGCGGAGATAAGTTGGGTTTGTCTCCTTTCACGTGTAACCCCTGTTCACCTAGCAGTGAGTAGGTACGGGACGTTAGTCAAGGAGTTGTGACCTTGCTGTCCCGGTGTGTGGTGTGAGTGGTCTCAGACCTACCCAGAGATCGGCAAATAATGAGCTCTGAGCTCACTGCCGTAGGGTGGTGTCTGGCTGTCTCGACAGAGACTGCAGCATATCCGAGGTGAATACACACACACACACACACACACACACACACACACACACACACACACACACACACACACACACACACACACACACACACACCAGACTGTTGATACGGTGGTGCCAGCGGTACCTGGTTCGAATCCTGCCCAGGGCTGAAATTATTTCAGTATCGCTGCTCTTCGAGTCGTTACTCCAACTCTCGTGGGCGGGGAGTTGGGTGTGTGTGTGCGTCTAAGGTCATAGCATTACCCATAGATCGGTCATACGAGCTCTGAGCTCTCTTCCGGGAGGGAAATAGCTGTCGATCACGAGTCCAACACGTGATCCAAAGACCAAGTGACCAAGTGAATACACACACACACACACATCTTGAGAAAAAACTGGACGTGGAAAGATACAAAAACGGTCACTACGAGCATAGCTCTCGTCCCGTAAAATACAATTAGTTACACACACACACACACACACACACACACACACACACACACACACACACACACACACACACACACACATACACATACACACACACGAGTGTTGTTCTTTTCCTGTACCCCTGGGTCTCTTATTTAACACACTTGCCAAACGCCACTTGTACGGATGTTTGAGCCCAGGACACAAACCCACTTCGGGAATTGGTGGTGTTTTATTATGTCCTGGGTAAATTCCCGATGTGGGTTTATGTCCTGTGACCAAATGTCCGCACAAGTGGCGGTTGGCGGGTGTTGGATTAAGAAACCTCCTAGGTGTGTACTGTAATGTAAATATATACCAATACGTGATCAAACTCCATGGTGATTCGCACGGTCTATCCTACCACTGTTTATAGCACCACCAACTTCACCAGAACCTATTTCACCAATTGTACTACCATCACTTGCACCACCACCACCACTACCTATACCAAACCAACTTCAACACCTATACCAAAACCACCACATGTACCACCATCTATACCACTACCACCACCATCTATACCACCACAACCTCTTCACCACGACGTAATTACCTTGACCCATTTGAACTACCGCCAATCGTTTGAAGAGTAGTTTTTGACCTCGACCAGGACAAAACCTACTGGAACTACTTGCACGTCTGAGGTCTCTGCAATTATTGTCTAATTGCTGTTGTCGAAGTCAGCGAATTTAGACAACGTTGCCATGTCCCGAATAGAATGGTTTTATCGGCAGCCAGAATCAAGTCTTTTAAGTGTGTCGGGAATGGCTATATCTTGGTGTCAGGCATCATGTTCACAGACGGAAATTTTAATTAAAAAATGTCTACAAAAATTAATCCGTTTGAGTAGTATGATAAGTGGTGTGCATTCATGTTTACATAGTCGGTGCACACACACACACACACACACACACACACACACACACACACACACACACACACGCACACACACACACACACACACACACACACACACACACACACACACGCATATATATATATATATATATATATATATATATCACGCGCGCGCGCATGTACGTGTACCGTACATAAGTATATTACAGCATTGGCTGTTGCTATAGACTAGTTTACTAACGCTTGTGTCCTACTATATTGGTGAGGACGGATTGCCCCATACAGGGGCTCTGTGGGGGTTATGTCTTGTGCTAATAGCGACTCTGTTCTTGTATAACACGTCTGTGTTGGGAGGGTCGATATCATCATTTGTTCTCTTTGGCCAGCGAAAAATGGGCCATTCCACTGCGTCGTTGACTCGTTTGTGTTCGAGGGGCCCCGTGGGGAACGAACGCTGCGGGCCTGGGGGCGCGGGTGGTGTTGCAAGGATCGCCCTAAGGGTCCCTGCCCGTCGTTCTCTTCGTCGTATTCCTCTTCGTTGACTTCATCTTCTTTGTCATCGTCGTCATCTTTGTCTTCGTCGTTGTCGTCATATTCGTCGATTTCCTTCTCTCTCCTCTCCCTCTCCTCTCTCTCCTTCACTCTCTCTCTCCTTCACTCTCTCTCTCCTTCTCTGTCTCTCCTTCTCTCTCCTTCACTCTCTCTCTCTCCTTCACTCTCTCTCCTTCACTCTCTCTCTCTCCTTCAATCTCTCTCTCCTTCACTCTCTCTCTCTCCTTCACTCTCTCTCTCTCCTTCACACACTCTCTCTCTCTCCTTCATACTCTCTCTCTCTCCTTCACACTCTCCCTCTCACCTCTCTCTCTCTCTCTCTCTCTCTCTCTCTCTCTCTCTCTCTCTCTCTCTCTCTCTCTCTCTCTCTCTCTCTCTCTCTCTCTCTTTCTCTCTTCTTCTTCTTCTTCTTCTTCTTCTTCTTCTTCTTCTTCTTCTTCTTCTTCTTCCTCGCTTCTTCTCCCTGACTTCTCCGTGTACTATTTTCTCCCTACTGCCCGTTCATTGTCTCCATGTGGAACTTGCTGCTTTCCCCGTGCCCCCTTTTCCCATGTCCCCTTTCCCCTTCCTCACTTCACACACACACACACACACACACACACACACACACACACACACACACACACACACACACACACACACACACACACACACACACCTGTTTACACTCTACGGATACGAAAAGCTGAATTTCATATTGAGCCAGAAGAGAAGACTCCTCCAAGGAACATCTAGTAAGATCATCTGGCGTCAGCCAAAGTGAGAGGATACATGAAGCCCAAGGGAAGGGAGTTTAAGGAGTTACAGGTTATGTGAAGGGAGTTACGCCACTGCAGAGAAATAAAGTTCAGTCACATTTATTGTTTGTTTACAAGATAATATGTGTACGAATTTCACCTTTTAAATGATTGACTTTTAAGATTTGTATGTACACGTACATATAGTTTTATTATATTTATTTTATTATTTCTTATATTTTAATGTCTCCAAAATTTGTATCTATATATTCTATTTTGTTATTGTTTTATTTATTATAAATTTCTTATTTATCTATTATTATGTATATATTATTTTATTCAAAATTGTTATTAATATTATTATTTTATTTGTTTTTATTATTGTTTTCTTCTCCAATGGTACACGACCTCGACAATGAAAGTTTAATGGGACTAAAGTCCGGTCCAACTTGGAAGAAACTGTGTCAGAGTACTACGATATGGTCCCATTAGTTATATCGACCCGCCTATGTTAGTTGCCGCTCGTCGCCACCTGTAGCGATTCGACCTCGGGTCACTCGTAAACGAGAGCGAGTCCCTGAGGCGTCCGGGGCTCTCTGTTTGTCTTTGGGTCTTGTGCATACGTGGGTTACGTGTTGTGTGATGTGTGCATGTCTTGTTTGATTATATAGGCACGTGTCATGCTTTCTATTACGTGGCGTGTATATGTCTTATTTGTCTATATAGTCGCGTGTCATGCTCTGTGATGGAAAATACCATCTTTAAATTTGTTGTGAGAATTGTAGGCCTTTGTCTGAGGCCTTTTATTCTTTTAGGTACTTTAGGTCTTCTTTCAGGGTCTCCTGGTCTTCATGGTCTCCCGGCCTTATTCCAGGGTCTCCTGGTCTTCTTGTAGATACTCCTGGTCACCAAGGTCTGGTGTTATTCCAGCGTCTCCTAGTCTTCTTGCAGGGGATCCTGGTCTTCTTGCAGGGTTTCCCGGTCTTCTTCCAGGGTTTCCTAGTCTTCTTGTAGGGTCTCCCAGTCTTCTTGTGGGGTCTCTCAGTCATCTTGTAGGGTCTCCCAGTATTCTTCCAAGATCTCCCGGTCTTCTTCCATGGTCTCCCAGTCTTCATCCATGGTCTCCCAGTCTTCTTCCATAGTCTCCCAGTCTTGTTCCAGGGTCTCCTAGTCTTCTTCCAGGGTCTCCCAGTCTTCTTCCAGGGTGTGCTGATCTTCTTTCAGGGTCTCCTAGTCTTTCTTCAGGGTTTCCAAAGGCCCTCAACTAATCCTTTGTTTCTCAGTGGGGTCTCGTGTCTTCCCAGACCTTCATAGGGTCCACTACTACAAGACTTGATAGTGTCTTCAACATCCCCGTAATGCCTTTGTTATGGGTCTCCTAGCGGGTTTCCTTTGTCCTTGGAAGTGGGGTCTTAAATACTCTTTGTACTTGAAAGGATTAAGCGCACATTGTTAGATTACTGAATAAAAGAAGTTAATTGAAACTTGTATTTCCGTATTTACTTATATACTAACTTCGTCACTAACGATGGGGTTCCTCGGAGATGAATGAAATCGCCAGGGGGCAGGAAAATGAAAGTAAATGTACCACCTGGTAAGAAAGGGTTGATTTTATTTATTTATTATTATTATTATTTATTTATTATTATTATTATTATTATTATTATTATTATTATTATTATTATTATTATTATTATTATTATCATTATTATTATTATTATTATTATTTTATATATTTTTCCAGCTACGGATGGGAGCAAACCCCTTTACTTTTGTCCTAAAAATAACGTCTGGCGCCAACTAGAATAATAATACAAATCATCATTATAGTAACGAAAGGGCTAAGTACATTCGGATTTCTCAATAATGTACAGTACTTTGTACTTAATTTCAGTTTACTCTTCATATCGATTCTTAGTCTCTCCTGTGTAAGCCGCCCCCTCCCTCCCTCCCTCCCTCCCTTCCTCTTTCTCGGCTGAATAAAGTCGCCAGGCGACAGACAGAATGAGATATTCAAGAGTGAACGTTTCTAAGAGTTAAGAAACACAACTAAAGTATTGCATTTTGACTAGATAAATACTTAGTCAATTGTTAAATGGACTAGAAAGAAAATAGTTTAATTTGCGCCTTCTCATGTGCGTTCGAGTTTGAGCAAAAAGCAGATCAATGTAAACATTGAGGGTCTCCATGGCTTCCCTGTCGTCGACGACTTGTCGTCAGCGCATGCGAGGATGTTGTCTTCGCCTGCCGATAGATGGCTCCATTGTCGTTTAACACTGGGCAATACCCTCCTTCGTTTCTTCATGATTGATTTGTGTAAGTCTGTGAGTACTATTTTTGTCATTAAGTCATAGTACTTGCGTGTGGATGTATGTGCGTATATGTGTGTGTAGTGGGAAGTACGGTTACACACACGCACACACACGCACAGAGCATTACTCATAGATAGGAGAATATATGAGCTTTGAGCTCTCATCCAGGAGGGTAGTAGTTGTCGATCACAACACTAACTCGTGATCCAAGACCATGGTAAATCTCACATATACAGGTTAAGGACTACAGACGTAAAGAAGAAAACGGGACGCTGCCGTCGCATGATTTTAAGCACGTGGCGAAGGAGAGACAAAGAAAACGAGACGCTGGCGCCAAGGCTATGAAGTCTAAGGTGATGTTTATCTGGGGGCGGTGAAGAATTAGTTTTTAAATCTGAAACGCAAAAGTCTTCTTTTTTTCTGGGCAACTGCGAAAAGGTGATAGGAGATCTGGAAACACCTGCATAAGATTCCAGATTTTGGGGGCAGCTGCAAGATAGTTAACTTTCTTCCTTCTTCGCCATTGTCCTCCTTTCATAGGCCTTATCATCTCTCACCACATGGCTGCACCATTGCATGATTTTTTTTTATCTCTCCACTAGTT
>NC_134777.1:72367803-72372803 GCF_046742065.1 Oratosquilla oratoria
TATTTTTCTTTTTCTTTTATTTTCTTTTAGGGTGGTGGATATTTGGTCCTTGTAGTCTTCCAGGAGTTCATAACTTGATCTTTCTTTTGTTTTTCGAAATCCGATACTTGTGAGTATTGTCGAGGAGCTTTCTTCGTGGGCGGTGCGCCGTCGTCGCGTGGAAGAAACCACGTGGGACAAGGCGAACGTGACCTTTGAGTGAGTCATAGCTGTTGTCAGAGAGACGGAAAGAGCAAGAGAAAAAGAAAGATAGAGTGGGGCGTAAAGAAAGAGAGAGGGAAAGAGAGCGAGAGAGAGAAAAAGAAAGAACGAGAGAAAGAGATATAGGGGTGGGTAAAGAAAGAGAGCGAGAGAGAGAAAAAGAAAGAACGAGAGAAAGTGAGGGAGAACAGGTACAACAGTGGGCAGATCATGATAAGCTACATGCGTATAGACACACATTAGCCATGATACTGCCAATAGCTATGTTTGCATCCTGTTTTTTTCCTAACCTGGCGCTAAAGGTCATTTGTTGTTTTTGAACAATTCTATTTGATTGACACAATATATTAATTCGGTAGTGTTGTCTCCCCCCCAACCCCAGTATGGCTCCAATCAATATATATCACCCCTATTCCGTCAATAGTATTGTGAAGTACGTAATACTGTATTACGCAGTACAAGTATCATTGCGTAGGGGCTGCTATATAATTCATTTATCTATTTTAGTAATTCCTTTAAATCTTATTCATTTACTTGTTTATATATTTTGTACAAGCTAATAACAGTGAAAGAGCTAAATGTATTGCCCGCTGGTTTGTGGTGTAAGCCTCTTCCATGCGTGCTTATGTCTCGCCTGCTTGTATGCATTTGCATTAGTGAACACTCGAGAGGAGTGATTGATTGGTCATGTTCATTTGAACATATATATATATGTGTGTGTGTGTGTGTGTGTGTGTGTGTGTGTGTGTGTGTGTGTGTGTTCGTATCAGCAGTTTTAATGAATAAATCTGCCTGCGGGATTGGAACCCTGTGTCGTGTGACACTAGACCAAGACGACGAGCGCAGAGCGCCACCGATTTGACCACGGCAGGGATGTAACAAGAGACCACTTGGTCCTCCCGGACATGATCTTCCCGTGGTGCAAGTTTTGTTGTCTATTTTCATCAAGTCCGTATTTTATTCAGGAGAGTGAAAACCTGTTATTGTTAAACCTCCTCCTCCTCCTCCTCCTCCTCCTCCTCCTCCTCCTCCTCCTCCTCCTCCTCCTCCTCCTCCTCCTCCTCCTTCTTCTCACCTCCTCCTCCTCCTCCTCCTCCTCCTCCTCCTCCCTTCTTTTCCTCCTCGTCCTCCTATTCTCCCACTTCTCCTCCTCCTCCTCCTCCTCCTACTCCCCCTTTCGTTTCTCCCCTCCTCCTTCCCTCCTCCCCTCCTCCTCCCCTCCTCTTTCTCCTCCTCTTCCTCCTCTCCCTCTTCTTCCTCCTCCTTTTCTCCCCCCCCCCGAAATCACCCGTCACGGATGGATGAAGAGAGTCGGGCGTAGCGTACCATTTGTCATCCATAGCAAGTCTCCAGCAAGTGGTCATGGATGGATAGCAGGGTATCCATGACGACAACCAGGAATCGATATGTGTGGTACACCTGCTTCTCAAAGGACAGTCGATACTGCTATGGTGGGCTTGTTTGACTGATGTACTTGGCGTAGTACATTGTGTTAGGTGTACTTTACGAATTACGCTTTGCCATAGTGCCTCAGATAGCTGAATGGATGGGGATGATATGTGGCAATGGGCATGGAACTGCCTAGTTTAGGCCTTATGGTCTCTTGCAGTCCCCTTCATTCTCATGTATGTTCTATGTCTTTGGTCATGTAGTGCGCTACGTCTGGTTTATCCCTTGTGTACATTCTTTTGTACATGTTTTTTTTTACTTTCTCAATTTTCCTAAGTTGTTAGGTTAGTATCATTATTATACATTGTTTTAGGTGTACACAATGTTCTACTTGTCCCCAGTGCTGTTTTCGTATTGAATAATACAGTCCGTAAATCTGGTGTACAATTGTATTTTTTTTTTAATGGTATGAGAGACTATTTGGTCCGTGACGAGGACTGGGGACTAGAAATGTGAGTGTGTATGTGTTTGTGTGTGTGTGTTTTCTAAGCATTTACGCTGTTACTATCACCTTATTGTTACGTTTATCATACACACACACACACGCACACACACACACACACACACACACACACACACACACACACACACACACATATATATATATATATATATATATATATATATATGTGTGTGTGTGTGTGTGTGTGTGTGTGTGTGTGTGTGTGTGTGTTTGAGACTTTGCTTGTTTCCTCCGTTCAGCTTCGTGCTCAAGACTCGTATTTTTTGGCCTTGTCTCGCCCTCCAGCGGATTATTCGAGTGGTACTCGCCTCCTACTCCGCCCAGCTGAGTCACCCTCGCCACTTCAGTTTGATTTCATTTTATTATCTTTTATTTGTTTATTCTAGTATATTCTATTTTAATTTTGTTGTTATTATTTTTATTTCATTTTATCTTATTTTATTTTATTTTATTTTAAAGTATAATTTTCTTACTAGGATTCCCTGAACCACGCTTGTTTTAAGTGTTGGGCATTCTTTAGGTGTGTGTGTGCGTGCACACGCCTGCGCCTGTCTGTGTGTCTTTATCCATCCGTCTCTCTGTCACAGACTTTTTCTTTGTCTGTCTATTGTCATGTATAAGCGTCTGTTATATGAAATGTGGGTTCCCGTTTTTTGTGTGTACAATTATGATCTACACGTGCGTGTGCCTAGACAGATTTCGTTTCGCATTTGCCTACACGAATGTGCGTCATCGATGGGCCATGCGTGTGTTCGTGTATTCGTGTGAACTTATGCCAAAGGGCAAGCATGTGTGTGTGTGTGTGTGTGTGGGTGTGTGCGCGCGCAGTTGCCCTTCATTAAAGATAATTACTTGCCCTGCTGATGTATCTATGTGTGTATGTATGTACTGTATGTGTCCTCGCCCATATGCAGACACACATGAATACGGGCGTTCATGTGCGTATATGTTTAAATATGCATACGAGCCTGTGTATACACGCAACGTCAATTATGTCTGTCTTCAGTCTTGCCACGGTTTCGTCTGCTGTGTGCGCGCGTGTGCGTGTTTTTGTGGGTTCGGCACTTGCAAATAACATGGCGTTCACAAGACAACTACGCTCATATATCATTGTTTTCGATTTGTACTTAGTCACTTGTTTTTACTGATTCTGTGAAAACACATATACGCATGCATATATGTACGCACATATGCACACACATGCGCGCACACACACACACACACACACACACACACACACACACACACACACACACACACACACACACACACACACACACACACACACAGGGACATGCATGCATGGACACACGGCTCGACGGCACAGTGGTAGCATTCACAACCGCTACTCCAGCTGTCCGAGGTCGAATCCCGCCCAGGGCTGAACTAATTTCAGTATCGCTGCAGTGCGAACCAATACTCCAATTCTCGTGGGTGGGGAGTTGTGTGTATGTGTGCGTGTGTGTTTGTGTGTGTGTAAGGTTACATTATTACCCATAGATCGGTCGTATATGAGCTCTGAGCTCTCATCCGGGAGGATAATAGATGTCGATCACGAGTTCAACACGTGATCCAAGCCCATGGTGAGTCTCTCTCTCTCTCTCTCTCTCTCTCTCTCTCTCTCTCTCTCTCTCTCTCTCTCTCTCTCTCTCTCTCTCTCTCTGTCTGTCTCATACACACACACACACACACACACACACACACACACACACACACACAGACACACACATGCATGCATGCACATACGGCTCGTGGGGCAGTGGTTAGAGTTCCCGCCTCCCACTACGGCGGTCCGGGTTCGAATCCCGCCCAGGGCTGAAATAATTTCAGTATCGCTGCGCTGAGGGTTGTTACTTTAACTCTCATGGGCGGTGAGTTTGGGGTTGTGTGTGCGTGTAAGGTCACAGTATTGCCCATAGATCGGTCATACGAGCTCTGAGCTCTCACCTGAGAGATTAATAGTTGTCGATCACGAGTCCGACACGTGACCCAAGACCATGGTGAATCACACACACACACACACACACACACACACACACACACACACACACACACACACACACACACACACACACACACACACACACAAATGAGAGCTTAAAATCCGTAGACTTCGCACATTATTAAATTTACTCGATGTTATTGCTAGGATATAAATAGGGCAGAGCGGTCTTGTGCGGGGACCATGAAGGCGCTTCAGTGCTATCAGGAATGGCCTTGTGCTCGTTGCCATACACTTATTGACTCGTTTACAATGCCATTATTGTTGGCATTGAGCTCATGTTTGACCCTCGAATTACAGTGAGACTTCAGGTGTCTGAATGACTGTTTGCGTGTGTGTATGTTCGTGAAAGAGAGAGAGAGAGAGTGAATGGATGTGAAAATTCATAGCTTGACTGAGGTTAACAAAAAAAATCAAACTTGTTCGAATTTAACTTTATGGAGTAATCTTCCTTAGCAGTGCCGAATCTCTCTCTCTCTCTCTCTCTCTCTCTCTCTCTCTCTCTCTCTCTCTCTCTCTCTCTCTCTCTCTCTCTCTCTCTCTCTCTCTCTCTCTCTCTCTCTCTCTCTCTCTCACCACACACACACACACACACACACACACACATACACACACACACACACACACACACACTCACATACACAAACACACACACACACACACACACACACACACACACACACACACACACACACACACACACACACACACACACACACACACACACACACACACACATTTAAATAATTGATCATAATTCTCTTATGTATATAAAGTATCCCCAAAGCCTACGTCATTCATTCTTTTGTCCTGGAATTTGCTTAGAAAATCACTTATTTACTAGATTTTCTTGTATTGTTTTATATAATAATTGCTATTATTATT
>NC_134777.1:72377803-72385303 GCF_046742065.1 Oratosquilla oratoria
CAAATATCAAAAATAAATCATACGAAAATCGACTAAAACACATGAATCTGTTTTCCCTAAAAAAGCGCAGACTCAGAGGTGACTCGATACAGGTCTTTAAGATTTTAAAGGGAATTGACAACATCAAAAGTGACCAAATTTTCACATTGAATGAGAATCGGACAAGAAACAATGGTCTCAAACTGTCCGGAAATAGATTCAATTTGGAAGTAGGTAGAAACAACTTTGCCAACCGTGTAGTTAATGAATGGAATAAACTTCCTGCACAAGTAGTGCAATGTAGTTCAGTTCGAAGCTTTAAGAATCATTTAGATAAATACCTAAGTAAGATGCTGTAATGATTATAATTTATCTTATATTATTTGTTTTTGTTTTGTTATCATTTGTCTGTCTGATTTTCATTTATCATTATTATTAGTTATATGTCAATTTATTATTTACTATTTACCTGTTTGTTTATTATTTTAACTATACCTATGCATTTATTTATGTATTTTATTTGTTATTTACATTATTATAGTTTTTATTTATTATTTTATTATTAATATGATTTTTTTTTTTTTTTTTTTTTTTTTTTTGCATCCGACCTAGATATGGATCAAAAGGTCTCCTGTCGGTATGCTCCGCCTTTGTAATCCTTTGTAATCCTTTGTGTATATATATATACATATGTATATATATGTATATATACATATGTATATGTATATATATATATGTGTATATGTATATATGTGTATATGTATGTGTATATATATATGTATATATATATATATACACTATATGCACTATGTAAGTAATAGATGGTGGGAGATAAGCCAGTATCGTTCTGCCAAGTGTAATGATATACGCTTCGACGTAACACTAACAGTTAATTAGGTGAAAACCTCGACACCATGGAAGGGGCATCACAGAGACGAATAAAATCACCCGGAGGCAGTCACAGTGAAAGGGAAAGTACGAATCAGTACGGAAGGGAATAAAGGGGGTTATCACACTGGGCTGTTGTGCCTTCCACATTGTACCTCCATCCTCCATTTGAATAACTAGAATATGGCTTCCCTTGCAGAAATCTAGAGTTCTCTAAGAACATTTCGACAGTATGTCTAACATTCGTATAGGTTTACATTTTTAGTTCATCATTCAGCTTTTCTACTGTAACGGGACGGGTGTAACGGTATCGTTACATCATTTCCATCCAACGTTACTTGTAGACACAAAATGTAACGGGGTCGTCACATCATCACGAAAAGGGTTCACTGCAGAAACGCCTCTAAGTTTTTGTTCTTTATTGTCGTATCCAAAACAAACTTAGTTTACACACTATTACACAGTCTTATCACTAGGGCACGTCACTTAGAACCGACTGCTCTTCGGGTGTGTGAGGTAGTTTTCATGCCCGGAAATGATGAGTAGACGAAAATCTAGAGTTGCTCTGAATCGTGAACTTCTCTTATTGTTTTATTTATTTTGTTGTCCCACAAGGGTGGGGCAACTGCATTGATTACTTATTGCTATCTACTATCATACATGTTAATTATATATCCAGGGGAGGATCGTTAGTATACGTAATATCGTATGTCAGTACTGGGTGGCTACTAGGTTGATCGCGTGTGTTCGTTCATGTGTTTGGTGGTCGAGGTGTTGTTGCGAAGCCAAAGGATTGACTCAGCGATTTCCACTGAGCCTCGTGATGTTTGACTCAGCGATTAATGCCTGTGGTGGTCAGTGTGTTAAGGAGTGGGTTATATGACTGGGGTTATATTACTCGTCATGTATGTGAGCCGTATACACTACATGTTACGGAAAGATAAATTGTTATATGGAGATTTGAAAGATAAAATATTGTAATCGAAGTCGTTTTTACTCGAACTCTCAACGGTCGGCGGTGGTCAATGAAATTGTCCTCCCGGCGGCGGCGCCAGTCGGAATAATGCAAAATCACCCGGTACATTAGGTGGTCCTCTTCCTCTTCCTCCGCTTCCTCCTCATCCTCTTCTTCGTCTATTGCTCTATCTCCTCCTTCTCCTTCTCATCCTCACCTCTACTTCTCAATGTTTCTCCTCCTTTTCGTTTTTTTTTTCTCCTTTCTTTCCCCTCCCTCTTTATCTTCCTCCTCTCTCCCTTCCTCCTCCCTCTTTCTTTTCCTCCCCTCTTTCTCTTCCTCCTCTCTCTCATCCTCCTTGTTTCTCTCTTCCTCCTCCTCCTTCCTTTCCTCTCTCTTTCTCTTCCACCTCCCTTTCTCCTTTTCCTCCTCTTTCTCTTCCTCCTCCTCCCCCCATTTCCTCTTCCTAATTCATGGGAGCTGATCAATCCAGTTCTATATCGCTGTTCTACCGAGTCTTTAGTCTTATCGAATGTGACCTTTTCCGAATAGGTAGCTCTCTCTCTCCCTCTCCCCCTCCCCTTCCTCTCTCTCTCTCTCTCTCTCTCTCTCTCTCTCTCTCTCTCTCTCTCTCTCTCTCTCTCTCTCTCTCTCTCTCGTCCTCCTCGCTTCTTCTCCCTGACTTTTCCTTCTCCTTGTCCTATTTTCTCCCTACCGCCCGTTCATTGTCTCCATGTGGAACTTCCTGTTTTCCCCATACCCCTGTGTTGAACAGAGTCCCCCACATGTGCGTGTACGCGTCATTTTGGCTTATAGTATTGTCGCTGCAGAGATGGGATGGACAAGTAATGGATATGTTATGTAGAAACAGCTTGCCTTCGGCCTTTATTACTATTGTGTTGGTTAAGTCCATGTTATCCTGTACTACAGGCATTTGTATCCATATGAAAGCCCAACCTTGGCCCTGCCGAGCCATGCTCCTGCGAGGCCGGGTCCTTTGCTACTTTAGCGTACGCAGGGTGTGTGTACAGTATAAGGAGGCAGGTTTTGGCCTCCATGGTCAGTTCTCTACAGCACTTGTAACCAGCGGTGCGCGACCTAAGGCCCGCGGTCATCTTTGCGGTCCGGCACGCCTCGGAGCTCGACCGCCGACCCAGCTTAGGTCGACACTCGCACTAACCAGAATAAAATCCAGCAACCCATTCGAGCTTCATTCACTCCCTCGTCGCCAGAGTCCAAGTAACGTTCGCGTAATGTTACACCCCCTTTTCCCCTCCCCCCTTCCTCTACCCACTTCCCCTGGCCCCATTCAGCCTCTCCTGCTCCTCTATGCCCACCCATTCTCGCTCTTATCTCCTCTCCTTCTTATCTCTTATCTCCTCTTATCCTCTTGTATCTCCACTCATCCTTTTCTATCTCCTCTCCTCCCACTCTGTCTCCTCTCCCCTTCTATCTCTCCCCCCCCTTTCTATCTCCTCTCCCTCCTTCTATCTCCTCTTCCTCCTATTTCTTTTCTTACGCATCTCTTCTTCCTCTCCTTCCCCATTCTCTCCTCTCCTCCACCTCCTCCTTGCTCATATCCCACTTCCGCCTCCCCTTCCCCTCCCCCTTCCCCTTCCCCTTCCGCTTTGTGAAACTTCCCTTTTGACATTTAGCAAAGAACCCCCTCCCCCTTCTCCTCCCCAGCACACTCTCGTGGTTAGTTGAGGAATCGAACGCTCATGTTTACAAGAGATTGTTCCGTCGCGATGAAGTGCGGCGTGGGTGACTGGAGGGGGCTCATGAAGTGGATGACGTGGGTGGGTGGCTGTGGGTACACCGCCCACTCCCAACACACAACGTACTTGTCCTAAATCCTCAGTGCCTACTCCCATCATCTCCACTCCCCAACCCACGCAACTCCCATCACCTAAACTCCCCCCTTCAATTCCCACCACCTCCACTCCCCTCCTGCAACTCCCATCACCTCCACTCCCCTCCTGCAACTCCCATCACCTCCACTCCCCCGCCCCGCAACCCCCACCACCTCCACTCCCTCCTCACCGCAACTCCCATCACCTCCACTCCCCCCTCCCCGCAACTCCCATCAGCTCCACTCCCTCCTCCCCGCAACTCCCATCACCTCCACTCCTCCCTCCCCGCAACTCCCATCAGCTCCACTCCCCCCTCCTGCAACTCCCATCACCTCCACTCCCCCCTCCCATCAACTCCACTACCCTCCTGCAACTCCCATCACCTCCACTCCCCCTCCCCGCAACTCCCATCACCTCCACTCCCCTCCATGCAACTCCCATCACCTCCACTCCCGCCCCGCAACTACCATCACCTCCACTCGCCCCGCAACTCCCATCACCTTCACTACCCCCGCAACTCCCATCACCTCCACTCCGTCATGCAGCTCCCATCACCTCCACTCCCCCTCACGCAACTCTCATGACTTCCACTCCGTCATGCAGCTCCCATCACCTCCACTCCCCCTCCCCGCAACTCCCATTACCTCCACTACTCTCCTGCAACTCCCATCACCTCCACTCCTCCCCTGCAACTCCCATCACCTCCACTCCCCCCTACCCGCAACCTCATCACCTCTACTCCCCCCTCCCCGCAACTACAATCACCTTCACTCCCCCCTGCAACTCCCATCACCTCCACTCCCCCTCCCCGCAACTCCCATCACCTCCACCCCCATGCAACTCCCATCACCTCCACTCCCGCCCCGCAACTCCCATCACCTCCAATCCCGCCCCGCAACTCCCATCACCTCCACTACCCTCCTGCAACTCCCATCACCTCCACTCCCTCCTCCCCGCAACTCTCATCACCTCCACTCCCCCCTCTCCGCAACTCCCATCACCTCCACTGCCCTCCTGCAACTCCCATCACCTCCACTCCCCCCTCCCCGCAACTCCTTTCACTTTCACTCCCCCCATGCAACTCCCATGACCTCCACTCCCGCCCCGCAACTCCTATGACCCCCACACCCGCCCCGCAACTCCCATCACCTCCTCTCCCCCCTCCCCGCAACTCCCATCACCTCCACTCCCCCATGCAACTCCCATCACCTCCACTCCCGCCCCGCAACTCCCATCATCTCCACTCCCCCCTTCAACTCCCATCACCTCCACTACCCCCTCCCCGCAACTCCCATCACCTCCACTACCCTCCTGCTACTCTCATCACCTCCACTCCCCCTCCCCGCAACTCCCATTACCTCCACTCCCCCTCCCCGCAACTCCCATCACCTCCACTCCCTCCTCCCCGCAACTCCCATCACCTCCACCCCCCTCCTGCAACTCCCATCACCTCCACTCCCCCTTCCTGCAACTCCCATCACCTCCACTCCCCCATGCAACTCCCATCACCTCCACTCCCGCCCCGCAACTCCCATCACCTCCACTACCCTCCTGCAACTCCCATCACCTCCACCCCTCTCCCTGCAACTCCCATCTCCTCCACTCCCCCTCCCTGCAACTCCCATCACCTCCACTCCCCCCACAACTCCCATCACCTCCATTCTCTCCTCCCCGCAAGTCCCATCACCTCCATTCCCCCCTTCCCGCAACTCCCATCACCTCTACTACTCTCCTGCAACTCCCATCACCTCCACTTCCCCCCTCCCTGCAACTCCCATGACCTCCACTCCCTCCTCCCCGCAACTCCCATCACCTCCACTCCCCCCTCCCCGCAACTCCCATCACCTCCACTACCCTCCTGCAATTCCCATCACCTCCACTCCCCCCTCCCCGCAACTCCCATCACCTCCACTCCCCCCATGCAACTCCCATCACCTCCACCCCCGCCCCGTAACTCCCATGACCTCCACTCCCGCCCCGCAACTCCCATCACCTCCACTCCCCCCCCCGCAACTCCCATCATCTCCACTCCCCCAACTCTCTTCGCCACCTTCCTCCACCTCCTTCTTCCCCCCATTGTACTCCTTGGCCATAGCCCCTGATCCCCCCACCCCCACGTTTGTGGCTTAGTATGATGGGGGGTGGGGGGGAGAATACTATCACTGCAGTGATGGACCGGGAGATAAAGTCACGTATGTATAGTGCGTGATATTACCCCCCTCTCCCCTTTTCCCTCCACTCCCCCCCCTCTCCCTCTCCCGTGACCTAATGACATCGTTTATAGATCTTGTTCCGATTAACTGGTCCTTTGTCTGGGGCCCGATCCCGGACCGGAAGAAGGTCGTGGTCTTGAAGATAACGTCCAAACGATTTTATTCGGTTTGGGGAGAGAGCTAAACCCCCCCCCCCACGGGGAGGGGAGGAGGGGGGAGTGAGAGGCCGTGGGAAGGTAGCTGCTATTGACGATGGATCGCACCATTGCACAAATAACGACTAGTTGAACGCTCTTAGCTTGATTGAATGAGCATATGCCATTGTGCAATTATTAGCACGTGTTCGAGTCTTGCAGTCTGGTGGGTGTGTATGTGTATATGTGTGTTGTATGAACAAGTACGAGTCCTGTAAATCACACTTAACAAAACCATCGTGTTTATGAATGGGTTTGTATGTACAGTATATGTGTGTGTGATTATGTATGCATGTATATATTGGGAGGAGGCCATTTTATGATGCAAATTTTGTTGAACTTTACAGCATGACTTTACGTTTATGAAGATCTGATGAAAGTGCAAAGGTTGATGGTGAAGTTTCCCAATTTTTTTCTTACTCCAATATAAAGTTTTCATCCTTTTATTTCAAATAAGTATATAACGAGTACAGTTGGCAGTAGTTCCGTGTGGTGTCCTGGATCGTGGCATATGGTCAAGGTGGTATCAGCGTTCGGGATGGTGTTATTATGTAAACATGGTGTTAATGGCTATTTTACTGTCAACGCGCGATGGTGCCACATACGACACGGACAAGTGGATCACTCGGAACATTTGGCAATTATGCAAATAATACAAGAAATGTTTGTACGATTTTATAAAAAAAAAAAAAAACTATCGATGACACAGACTTCCTTTGATGTATCATAATTCTGGATAGATATATTGTATTAATATGATTTTGTTAAAACATGTTCGTTATAAAAGGAATTTTAAATTTAGAAATGCAATACTGTCCTTGAAAACTTGTTCAGAATTCTTAAAGTTATTTTGTACATGAATTTTGTCCACTCATTCTGAACTGTTTAGCTGTTATATTCAATTGAATATAATTGCATGAGATAAGAATATATTTTTAGGAAATCGTTTTCTTTTTCTAGTTTACACTCATGACAATGGCGTCTTCTAGGCTGCATACGTAATGTCGTAGATAACGTCATGTCGCAAGTGAACTCGTGTCGCCAGTGACGTCATGTCGTTTTGTATTCATATAGAGTAAAAGTAAGAAAACTATAGAGCAATAGAATATAGAATAAGAAAAGTAATAACAGTAAGTTCTACTTTATATTTAAGTAGAATAGAATGTAATTATTTAGGTGGTATAGACCAGTTTCAGTCGTGTTTGTGTATTTTCCGTAAATTACCTCACGTTTGATGCACATATAGACACAAGTGACAGTAATACTGTCGCTATCGAGAAGAATGAAATCGCCAACTGGTACGGAAGAGTTAATTGTAACTTGTGAACTGGACATGACATACTTGTCATTGTTTATTTATTTGTTTGCTTTTATTGCGCATTCACACGTCATCTCGCTATAGACTATTGATTGTAGAT
>NC_134777.1:72390303-72652803 GCF_046742065.1 Oratosquilla oratoria
CCCCGCGCCTTCTTGGTCCTTGTTCTTGTTCTTCTTCCTTTTCTTCATCATCATCATCATCATCATGATTGTTTTTAGCTTATGCTCCGTCTAATTCTTCATCTCCTCCTTCTTCTTCTTCTTCTTCTTCTTCTTCTTCTTCTTCTTCTTCTTCTTCTTCTTCTTCTTCTTCTTCTTCTTCTTCTCCTCCTTCTTCTTCTTTTTCTTCTTCTTCTTCTTCTCCTCCTCCTCCTCCTCCTCCTCCTCCTTCTCCTCCTCCTTCTCCTTTTTCTTCTTCTTCTTCTTCTTCTTCTTCTTCTCCTCCTCCTCCTCCTCCTCCTCCTCCTCCTCCTCCTCCTCCTTCTACCTATTTTTCTGTCTCCTCTTCCTTCTCCTCCTCCTCCTCCTCTTTGTTCTACTTCTACCTCTTTTTCTTCTTTTTCTTCTTCTTCTTTTTCTCCATCTTCTCCGTCTCTTCTTCTTTTTCTTCTTCTTTTTCTCCATCTTATCCGTCTCTTCTTCTTCTTCTTCTTCTTCTTCTTCTTCTTCTTCTTCTTCTTTGTTCCTCTTAAACCCTTTCGCTACCGAAAAGGTGGTGAAAGTGAGGAGGAGCCTACTGTGCCAGGAGGCGATGGGTGGCTGCGGCCGAAGCCGTCACCTTTGCCCTATGAGTTTCTTGGACTGTTGGGGGGCAGGTAACAGTCACTGCTGGGATTCAAACAGGAGTGCGGGATTCGAACCCACAACAAAGCGAATGCGAGACCGGCAGACACATTTCCGATTAAGTCATCTACTAGGTAATATCACTGCTTGGAATCGGAGAGGAGTGCGGGATTCGAACCCACAACTAAGCGAATGCGAGACCAGCCGGCACGAACGCAAGTGGTCGAGGGCCGAGTTCGTGACGGACGTCTTTTACGCCTTCGTTTGGGCCAAGTGGTTCTCCTCCTTCGAGGTCGCCAACGGCTCGCACGCAACGACGTCGCTCGGTTCATGACCTTCCCCCCCCCCCTACAGGTGTTAATGGGGGAGATGATTCGCTATCGCCTCCCTTGCATTCAGGCATTCAGGACCACTATTATAATATTATCAATATTGTTATTATCAATATTTTCATGATTTTTTTTATATATTATTATTACCTGTATTATTACTATTATTATTACTGTCATTATTATCATTATTGTTATTACTATAATTAATATTATTGTTAGTATTGTCATTATTATTATTACTATTATATTTATTATTACTATAATCATTATTACTATCATTACTGTTATTGTTAGTATTACCATTATTACTATTATATTATCATTACTATTATTATTACTAATATCATTACTATTATCATTACTATTATTATAAATACTGTTATTATTATAATTATTACTACTACTATTATAATTACACAGGACTAATTACTGGCAGATTCCGACAATCCTTCTTATTGTACATCAGTCATCAACTCCTCAGCAGTTTAGCCAGTCAGAGTTGAATGACGTACGGGATTTGGGTCTCTCCAAAAATGCAGCAGAAATGTTAGCTCCTAAGTTGCAAGAAAAGGCTCTACTAAACCAAACCACAAAAGTGTCATATTTCCGAAATCGGGAACAGATATTCGTGGATTTTTTTTAAGAAGAGAATAAATTTGTTTATTGCCATAATATCTCGGGTCTTCTCCAGGAAGAAGGAATTCCATTGTATAATCCAAATGATTGGGGATTATTTCTAGATAGTTCTAAGCACAGCTTGAAATGTGCCCTACTACATAATGGCGATGCCTATGCAGCTGTTCCAGTAGGTCATTCTGTATTTACGAGAGGAGCATGATGACATTAAAACTGTGATAGACCTACTAAAATACCACGAGCACAACTGGACAATTTGCGTGGACCTCAAAATGGTGAACTTCCTCCTTGGTCAACAAAGAGGATTTACAAAGTATCCCTGCTTTCTTTGCATGTGGGACAGCCGAACTAGATAAAAGCATTGGAACCAGAAAAAGTGGCCCTTACGTGAGACTGAAAGTTGGTATGCCAAATATTGTCAAAGGCAGGTGTGTTTGATGGACCGCAGATTTGAGCCCTTGTACTTGATCAAGAGTTTGTCAGAAAGGTGAATGATAAGGAAGGGGGAGCGTGGCTTTTATTTGTGGTGGTAATGGAAAACTTTCTCGGTAATAAAAAGGCAGACAACTATTGTAACAACCTTGTCAGCTTTTCATGACCTTGGATGCAACTTTAGTATCAAACTCCATTTCCTATACAGTCATCTTGATAGATTTCCTGTGAACTTTAGGGCAGTAAGTGACGAGCAATTGAGCGGTTCCATCAGGACTTCAAGACCCTGGAGAAGCACTACCAAGGGAAATGGGACAAACATATGATGGCAGACTACTGCTGGAATATTAAACATAACTGCCCTGAGACAGTCCACAAACACAATAGTTTCAAGCGCAAATTGCCAGCTGATTAAAATGCAACTGAGCTTTGTATCTTCGGTAAACGGGTACCCTCTGGAACAACCACTACCTCTAGCCAATCGTTTTACACTGAATGAGAATCCGACAATAAATAATGGTCTCAAACTGCCAGGTAATATTTTTAATTTGGAAGTGGGTAGAAATAACTTCGCCAACCGTGTAGTTAATGAATGGAATAAACTTCCTGCAGAAGCAGTGAAATGTAGTTTAGTTCGGAGCTTTAAGATTCATTTAGATAAACATCTAAGCAAGATGCTGCAATGACTGCCATTTATATTGTATTATTTGTTTGTTATTATTTGTCTGTTTATTATTTGCTTGATTTTCATTGATTATTATTTATTTGTCAGTTCATTGTTATTTACTGTTTACCTGTTTGTTTATTATTTAACTATACCTATGTATTTATTTACTTTATTTATAATTATATTATAATTTTTATTTTATTCATTTTATTTATCATTATCATGTTTTTTTCGCATCCAACCTAGTTATGGACCAAAAGGTCTCCTGTCGGCATGCTCCGCCTTTGTAATCCCTTGTAAACAAAATTATAATGTAAGACATGAAGTTGAAACTCAAAACGAGTCAAAAAGAAACCACAAGTTTCTTAAAACCATGGACTTTAATGCTGGTAGTATTAGGAACAAATTCCAAGAAATCCAGGCGTATGTCAAAAGCGAAAATCTCGATATGATAGGAATAACAAAGACATGGTCAAATGGTAGAGAGTTTAAAACTGGATTTAATATTGTGGGATTTAAACACTTTCATCAGGATAGAAACCACAAGAAAGGTGGGGGTGTTCTGTTGTATGTTAAAAGCAATGCCCATGCCTCTGTTTTAGAGAAAGTGAAACAGGATGCATGTGATAGTTTGTGGGTAGAATTAACCCAAACAAATGGACAAAAAATAAATGTCCATGCCTCTGTTTTAGAGAAAGTGAAACAGGATGCATATGATAGTTTGTGGGTAGAATTAACCCACACAAATGGACAAAAAATGAATGTAGGTGTAATATATAAGCCAAAGACATTATCATTAGCAGACGACAAACTTGTTTCAAGAACTGTCTAGTTCCTGCAACCGGGACTTACTGATAATGGGTGATTTCAATTTTACTGACATTGATTGGATGACCCTTGAACTTCGCCATATAGGTAGTTGCTTCATAGATTTTCCCGGTGACAATTACTTACATACATACATACATATACCAAGGCTTTTTCCCCCTTACAAGGGGGGTAGCCAAAAAGAAAAAGGCATAAAATCATTCCCACCCATTCCATCCCTGAATACACTCCACACCCCTCCACCCTCCCTCTTATCTGAGCACCTCCTGAAATGACGGGTCATCCCTGCACCTTGTCCACTGCCCTGGGTCAGAAGCAGTGTCGCAAGACACAGCACATCCACAGCAAGGCCGCTTCATTAAATCGGCGACTAACTCGAATTTTACAACACAGTCATCTCGAATTATAACAAAAGAAACAATATAGATTTAATATATCTAGACATTGCAAAAAGTTTTGTTACCGTCCCCCCACGAAAGACTACTTACTAAATTAACTTCACACGGAATAAGTGGTAGCCTATAAGTTGGACTAGTAATTGGTTGAACGATCGGAAACAGAGAGTTGTTCTTAATGGCAAAACTTCTGGATGGAAAAATGTTACGAGTGGAGTTCCTCAGGGTTCAGTTTTTGGGCCACTTCTATTCATAGTATAGGTAAATGATAGACCACGGACTGAAATCTATTGTTTCTAAATTTGCTGATGATACAAAACTGTGCGGAATGGCAAATGATCACTTAAACCAATTAGATATTCTAGTATATTTAAGTAAATTACAGCAATGGTCTGAAAAGTGGCTAATGAAATTTGACACAAGTAAATACAAGGTTATGCACATAGGTAAGTACGATTACAAGCTATTTGGGAATTCGTTAACAAAAATGGATAGTGAAAAGGATCTCGGTGTAATTATCAGTAATGATCTCATCATCTAAACGGTGTATTTCAGTCTCTGAGAAAGCAAATAAGATTCTAAGACTGATTGAGCGATCTTTTGACTTAAAAAATTCCTTCTCATTAACAAGCTATAAATCGTTAGTTCGTTCACATTTAGAATATGCTGTTTCCGGATTGTCACCGAATCTCATTAAAGACATTGACAGATTGGAAAAAGTACAACAGCGAACCACAAAACTGATTCAAATATAAAAAATAAATCATACGAAAATCGACTAAGACATATGAATCTGTTATCCCCCAAAAAAACGTAGACTCAGAGGTGACTTGATACTGGCCTTTTAAGATTCTAAAGGGAATTGACAACATCAAAAGTGACAAATTTTTCACATTGAATGAGAATCCGACAATAAATAATGGTCTCAAACTGCCAGGAAATAGCTTTAATTTGGAAGTGGGTAGAAACAACTTCGTCAACCGTGTAGTTAATGAATGGAATAAACTTCCTGCAGAGGCAGCACAATATAGTTTAGTTCGAAGCTTTAAGAATCATTTAGATAAACACTTAAGCAAGATGCTGTAATGACTGCCATTTATTTCATATTCAATTATTTCTTTGTTATTATTTGTCTGTTTATTATTTCCTTGGTTATCATTTATTATTATTTATCTGTCAATTCATTATTATTTGCTATTTACCTGCTTGTTTAATATTTAACTTTACCTATATATTTTACTTATTTTGTTTATCATGAATTTATGTTGTAATTTTTATTTATTATTATTTTTTTATCATTATTATATTTTTTTATCATTATTATATATATTCTTTTGCGTCCGACCTAGTTATGGACCAAAAGGTCTCCAGTCGGCATGTTCCTTCTTTGTAAGCCTTTGTGTAACTGAGTTTCACATAAATTTTAGCCTTTGTGTTTATGGAACCTATTTCAAATTGTGTTGTGAATACATTTAGATTATGTAAAAAAAAAATTATTGACCAACGAATTCAATGAGAGTATAATCACATGTTTCTTCTGATAGACGACGATGCCAGTGAGAAGAAGAGAAAATATTTGATATTTTGAAATACTTCGATTGCAAAATAAATAAATAGATAATTGGAACGTTAAGGGGGGAAGATTCATATTTGAAATCAGTACATTTAAAATAGATAATACCAGTGGTTGATATCAATGCAACAAAATTTTTGTTGAACTGTGTTGTTATTATTGTTATTATTATTATTTATTTATTGTTATTATTGTTATTGTTATCAGTGTCGTCGTCGTCCTCGTCATCATCATCATCATCATCATCATCATCATCATCATCATCATTATCATCATCATCATCATCATCATCATCATCATCATCATCATCATCATTATCATCATCATCATCATCATCGGAAGGTCAGCTTAGTGTATTTGTTGCGAACTTGGGGTAGAGACCTATTGAGAAAGAATTCTTGTCTCGCTGGTTGGAGACATGAATCACCACATGTGTCTGGAGTCGTGTGATTCATTGCCACACTTCTCTTGTCTGAGTCGCAAGAGAGAGGGAGAAAGAGAGGTAGGAACAGAGAGAAAATGACAAGTGTAGGGAGGAAGGCAAAGGTAACGAGAGAGAGAGAGCGAGCATGAGCACACGAACGAGCGGTAATCATTATCATTATTCCTTTCATTTTCGCGTCATTACCTCGAAAGGTAAACACTCGGAACTGTCCGTGTGCATGCTAGCGTCGGCACCTACACACTCAGTCGTCCTGGGGGAGTGGCCCACTTGGGAATCCCCCGCCTTGGAGAAAGTGTCAAGTTCCATGACCAATAATCAATCAGTCGTCAGCTTTTTGTACCCTCTACTCCCACCCTCTCCCCCTCTGCTACATTCCCCTCCCAACCACTCCTCTACGTTCCCTTCTTTTCTACCTTTTTTTCTGTCCCCTTCCCCCTCTCCTTCTTCCCTTCCTCCTCCTTCCTCCTTCCCTCTCTCCTCCCTCCTCGCTCTCTCTCTTCTCCCTCTCTCCTCCCTTTCCATTCCTTCCTTCCTCCCTCCCTCTCACTCTTCTCCCTCTTCCCTCCCCCTCTCCTCCCTCCTCGCTCTCTCCCTCCTCCCTCTCTCCTCCCTTTCCACCCCTTCCTTCCTCCCTCCCTTTCTTTCATTACCACTTCCACCTTCCTTCCTTTCCTTTCCACTCTCTCCTCCCTCTCTCCCTCCCCCCATTTCCACTCCTTCCTTCCTCCTTCCCTCCCTTTCTTTCCTTACCACTCCTTCCTCCTTCCCACCCACCCTTCCTTTCCTTTCCTTTCCTTTCCTTTCCTTTCCACTCCCTTCTCTCTTCCTCTCTCCCTCCCTTCCCACTCCTTCCTGCACCTCCTTACCGAGTATGAGGCGCAGGGATGACGTTTCCACTTAGAACCTACTCCTGCATGAATGCCAAGTGGCTACCCCCCACCCTCCCTCACCCCTCCACTCCTCATCCTGGAATCGTCACGTTACATCACGTTATGACACGTCATGCGTTCCTGGAAAGAAGGCAGGAAGGAGACCTCTCTCTCTCTCTCTCTCTCTCTCTCTCTCTCTCTCTCTCTCTCTCTCTCTCTCTCTCTCTCTCTCTCTCTCTCTCTCTCTCTCTCTCTCTCTCTCTCTCTCTCTCTCTCTCTCTCTCTCTCTCTCTCTCTCTCTCTCTCTCTCTCTCTCTCTCTCTCTCTTTCCCTCTCCCCTTTGTTCACGCTGAACCTGAGCGTGCCTATTCGCTGACGTCATCCGGAATTACCTTCACCAATTGGCAATTAACGGATGGTTACCCGGCCGTTGCGCGTGAGGTGCACACGCAAGTAGGCGCCCAACTGCCCCCCCCAACCTTTGACCTCAGTGTTTGCACAGCATTTTTAATTCTATTTAATTTTGTTTGATTTATTTTTGTATTTATTTATTTATTTATTTATTATTATGATTTTGTTTATCTTTCTAATGATGTACTCCTTTGTCTTTGGCAGGACCGGATTGTTATGAAGGTCTGGGACTCGCATCCGGGGCTCTTCCGGACTCCAGCCTCACGTAAGTATTACCTCCCCGGTCGTTGCTTCCACCCAGTACCTCACCCGGTACCCCCTAAGCACCCACTGGTCGAGCTACGACGCTATCTTCCGCCATCTGCCTTGCGTGCACCTGTCCCCAGAGATGCGGGTGCCTACTAACAGGTGTCTGGGGGTGGGGGGATGAGGGGGATGTTGCACCGTACGTATACTCACACGAATACACAGACCCTTACGAAAACACATGTATGCATAATGTATCATAAACGTGTGTATATACGTTAATATAAACTACAGCAACTTACATACTTATGCATACATGTAAACCTACACTATGTAAACGCATATGGGTACACGTACACGCACGCGCGTGAGATGTGTGCGAAGACATAATTGAAGACAATTGTAAGCACGCACGCACACAATCTACCACATAGGCCCTACATCATGCACTAAAATGGAACAGATGTACGGTGTGGTGCAAAAATTTTTAACCACTCGCTGGTTCATGTTGTGAATTGTTTCGTGGGTAGTGTATTTTTGTATACAGGGAAATACATCAAAGGCCCAGTATACCATTGTCACATTTCAGACCGTATTCACAAAAAACACGTCTCCTCAATAGATAAACAAATAGACAAGTAGATGAATAAATCGATTGATTTATTAGAATGCAGATACACTTATCAACCCGGATTTCAACCCACCATGTTGAGGAACAGAGGCTGCACACAATCCCAACAGGGGATAGGTCGGGGGGGTCCTGCAACGGACCATGAAAACTAGGACTTTTAAAATATTTGTTAAGGTACCTCCTGTCTAATTACCTCAATTATGCGAACAATAGTAAATGATAATAATAATAGTGATAATGATAATAGTAATAATAATAATAATAATAATAATAGTAATGGTAATAATAATAATAATGGTGATAATGAGTAACAATAGTAATAGTGAGATAAGTGGGAAGTGGTTTTCTAGAAACTGATTTTGGCCCAGCATCACAAATGGAATAATAATTGCCTAAAACTTCCTTATAATAAATCCATCAATGATTTCTCTTAAATGCTACCAAAAGATAACATAGATATTTTCACTTACCCCAATAATTTATTCAGAAAAGTAGTTAATGTGCATCATAGACCAACAGAAGACATAAACCTTGGAGTTTATAAATTACCCTGCTCAGGATGTGAAGAAGTATATTGGGGACAAACGGGTAGAGAATTGCAAACAAGAATAAAAGAACATAAAAACTCAGTCAAATACGCACAACAGAACTCCGCGGTATTCCAACATGTCGCCAACAATAATCACCGCATAAATTGGGACGAGGCAAAAATCATATTCAAATCTAAATGTAGTTTTAAAAGGAAAATCATTGAATCTTCCCTGATCAAACAATTCCCTAACTTTAATATATCAAATGGACAATGGTCACCTGATTACATAACCACCTTGGCAGTTAATAAATTACTTCCTTCCATTGTAAAAGCGGACGACTTGCCACAAAGCCCGCGCAGTATCATAGACGCTACTTGAAGTGTCACGTCCATGTTCCCTCACTCCCCTCTCCTCTGTATAAAAAGACATTTGTTTTCTCTTGACTTTGTATTCCGCTGAAGAGGATCACAACCGATGATCGAAATATTCGGAAATCGTTATTTCCTTTCTTTTCTTAATCCAATCAACAGTGGGTCTTTAGTGTATTTATATAAGTGTGTTACGGCATTACTTGGCAGCGATATATATATGTATGTGTGTACAACACTGAATGGGTCCCAGTGAACAGATATACATTTTATCAACCTCAATACACTTTAATTCTAAGCCATCAACATCGAGAGACTCGAGGAGGCCAACATGCAGAAATTGAAACGTGGTACAGCCAAGGACTCGAACCTGCGCTAGCACGTGACAAGTGTTAGTGACTTAACCGATTGTGGCACAATCGGTTAAGTCACTAAAACTTGTCACGTGCTAGTGGTTGATAAAAATGTATGTATGTATATATATATATATATATATATAAATATATATATATATATAAATATATATATATATTTATGTATGTATGTATGTATGTATATATATGTATGTATATATATATATATGTATGTATATGTATGTATGTATATATATATGTATGTATGCATATATATGTATGTATATATGTATGTATGTATATATATGTATATGTATGTATATATATGTATATGTATGTATATATATGTATGTATATATATGTGTATGTATGTATATATATGTATATGTATGTATATATATGTATATGTATGTATATATATGTGTGTGTGTGTGTGTGTGTGTGTGTGTGTATGTATATGTGATAGGCGGGGAAGGGTAAACGAAGATGGGCTTTTAGAATACGTCCTAACGTTTCGGTCACTATGACCTTCTTCAGAGGACTCGCTATATTACATCATGATCACAAATTTTTATACATGCAGTGGGAGGAACTCGTCAAGCTTCGAGTGCCAGGTCTTTTCCAGAACGTTAATTATTAGGAGACTAGCTGCTTTGGAAAGGCATATAAATCCTTCTCTATCGTTGTTGTTTACTTGGGTATTTATATGTGCATCTTCCACCGTCTTTCTCATTTTCTTCTGTAGTCCCTTATGTAAGATCTCGACTTTGTTACAATCAGGTTGGTTGCTGCACTGTTCGAGGTGGCGAACAAGTGAGTTGGATGTCCTGTGTGCTTCCACGCCTATCACTCTCTCATTTGTCTAAAACAATTTCTAAATATGTATATGTGTATATATATATATATATATATATATATATATATAATATATATATATATATATATATATATATATGTATGCATTACATAACTACCTTGGCAGTTGATAAATTATTTCCCCATATTGTAAAAGCGGACGATTTACCACATAACCCGCACAACAATATAGATGCCACATGATTTGACTTGTCCATGTTCCCTAACTTTACCTCTCTCATCTGTATATAATATGTGTATGTTCTCTTGTCTATGTATTCCGCGTGAAGAGGATCACAGCAAGTGATCGAAAAATACGGAAATCCGTTATTTTCTTCTTTTCTTAAATCCAAATAATAGTGGGTTCTTAGTGCAATTACTAATGTGTAACGACATTACTGGACAGTGATATATATATGTATAGTATATGTATGTATATATATATATATATGTATGTATGTATATATATTTGTATATGTATGTGTATATATATGTATATATATGTATATATATATATATTTATATATATATATATATATATATATATATATATATATATATATATATATATATATACACACACAAATTCCTACGGTTTGGCTCTGGGCGGTAGGCGATTTTATCGAGCGATTGAGGACACGTTCTTCCTTTAAGGGGGAGGGAGCTCACGTGAATAGAATCGTATGATGGCTTTTATATCATTAATTGAAGGGGTTTGCTCAGCCGATTAAGATCGGTGTCACACTGTCCGCCGCGGCGGCGGCGCCGTTGGGGCTTGTCGTGGACTAATAAGTTCTCCATGATACGAGTCATTAGACCCGAAATGTTATGATAGCGTCTTAATAACCAGCCAGGGGGGAGATGGTGTTCGTCGTTATATTAAATTCTGACTGCTGCTGCCAGGCGATTTTATTAAGCTGATTGAACTTGCAAACCTATCCACTTGTTATCCTCTTCAATACACTACCCCTTCCCTGTCCCCTCCCCGTATATATTTGTTTATGCTGCCGTCAGACGATTTTATTCACATAGAAGATGGATGAATGGGGTTCCCGGTCCTCCATTCTCCCTCCCCCTCAGCTGAATAAAATCGTCTGGCGCTGCCAGGGCCGTCATAGTGTTGAAGGGGATCAAATGTTTATTTGATTTATTTATTCACATATGATTATTTCTGTCACTTTACTCTTATTTTTTTCTTTTATCTGTTTTTTCATATTTAATTTTAATTTATTTGTTCATTCTTTTTTTATATTTTTAACGTGTTTCTTTTTTCAAATATATTCTTTCCCCCCCATTGGGCAATTGCCGCCTCCGCACGAACAATTATACAAACAGAAACGAATGCTTTTGACACTGACCTTGCAGTGAAACTTTACAAAAGCGCATCAGACCGTATAGCTCAATATATATCCCTCAATATAAAGACTAGAATTACTCAGCAATTACCATTTCTGTATAGCGTGCTGACGTCTCATTTTAGCGGACTTACCAGCTCCTCTAGAGCAACGGGTTGAGATGGCAACCGCTTCGTTGTGACGCATTGAGACCCATTGCGAGTAAATATAGGACGAGGAAGGTTAGTTGGGGAATCTCTGCGCTGAGTGAAAGGGTTTAGAGATAGCCAGAATTATAATTGTTATTATTTTTTGTTTATCTATTTATTTATTTATTTTTACCTCGTATACAGGACCTGATTTACCAGTAGGCATAGTAGACCATTGGCTTAGGGCCCACGGGTAAGTGGAGGGCATTGAACAGATTTTGTCACGCAAGAAAGGTAAAAAGTAAATAAATAAACTCGTATATATGAATTAAGTTAGGCAGACGTAGAGATGCAACTAAAAAAAAAAAAAGTGGTTAAGATATATATATATATATATATATATATATATATATATATATATTGCAAAAAAAATGGATATTTTCGTTTTTTTTATATTTTGTTTTAAAATAATTCAGCAAAGAAAATAAACATATTACAATAATTTTTCAATGTTAGAATATCAAATAAATCAGTATACCCCTCACTTAAGGTTTTCTATGGTGTTACGGCACTTCCATTTTCTGTGGTTTCATGTGTTGATGTGTTTTATTTATTTTACAATGTACAGTTGCCCCACTTAGTTTTAGCACAGTTTTAAAAATGTTTCGGACAAGAATACCAACTCGCCCAGTATTCTTTTTGTATTACATTTTTGTGTCTGTTCATTTACATGCTTTTTTTTTCTTTTTTTTTTCTTTGCTAAATAGTAACTACCTTAAAAAATGTGGCAAACAGCGAAATACTCAAAATGGTGTAGCAGACGACACATTTTTCTTGACTTACTAATGACATCTATCACTCTTGTTTGACAAAGTAATACGATTAATAAACGTTGCAGAGGAGAGAGAAAGCGAAGGAATCCGTTCACGTAGTGGTCGATGATAGACTAACAACCAGCTTCAAGCTGTGAGTGGTGTTGAGTGCAGTGACAAACTAACCAAAACTAACTCGTATACTTATAAGTTATGTTATAACCCTATTATTAAATCAATTATTTTCATTTATTTATTCAGCAGAGGGCTTGTGATCCAATTATGTTATGTTAACTGTGATGAAAAAAAATTAATCGCGTTTTTTTATAAAAAAAAAATTATGATTTTTTTTAATCTCGTCCAAATTTGTTCAGATATTAAATATTTAGTATATAAAAACAGGTGCAAGTATGTTATTCATCCCTCCACATATGTGCATCTATCTTATTCAAAGAGGCATTAGACAGAGTATAAAAATAAACAAGTAATTGACCATATTTCACCACCCCCTTGTCACCACTGTCACTTAAATTTGACTTGTAATATCACTCGTCTCAAGGCCCCTTGCCTTCTTTTCCTGTAGTCTCACTATTTTCTAGGCCCCGTGCCTAGTTCTCTCGTCCTTTGGGTTAATAAAAGGGTGGTGAATTTTCTTTCTTCTTTCACTGTAATTTCACCTTCTGCTTACACTCGGGATCTCTTTTCTCTCGTCTCTACATCGTCTCCTGATCCTCTCTCGATCCTCTCTCCACACCCTCTCTCTATCTTCTCTCACGAGATCCCGTATCCTACGCTAAGCTACCTTCGTCTGACGTCACTAATTTTTCTAATCCAATCTCCAGTGACGTTTCAAATAAATGTCACTCCTTATGGGCGTGACTTTGAATTCATGCACCAATAGTTTTTTCCTCCTTCTCCACCTTGCACCAATTCGGAAAGCCATTACAATGCCACTAGCGATATTGTTTATCTCAGCATTAGTCAAACGAAGCTAACCTGCGCTTACAGAGTTTGATTACATAATCGATTATAAAACAGTCACCACCGTCGGTGTGTTTACATAGACAAAACGTCGCCCTCACATAGACATAACATCGCCCTCGAGCAGGCGTCGAGTCTGAATTATTCTAATGCCCTAGCTCATTTCCATTCGTACACTACCGGCCTCTTACAGGGCTCGGCAGCTACCCTTGGTCGTCCCGACCAATTTCTTATTTCCCTCTTACAGGGCTTGCTAATATATTTCTAGAATAAGCTAATCTACCCTTGCGTAATTGTTAATCTACCCTCCAAAATACATCATTCATGCAATAAATTGGGAATAGTACATAAACATAATACCTATAAATGTGAATAACATGCATGTCAATATATATATAAGGTATTGAATTAAGCGGTTACATGGTTGATTTGCTTTGACAGAGCCAATCTCCGGAATACAACAAAGGCAATCAGTGCTGCCACTAACACTGAAAGTAAGGGTATGATAAGGATTGGTAGCATAGGTAATTCATTTGAGGGAGATCTTGACAATGGTCTTCTCTTAATTTTCAAGGGAGGGGAGTTTTCAGGCAATGTGAAGTTGAAGGTTGAAATGTAGGTGTCCTCGGTTAAATGCATTGTATTAAGGGTATTAGAAATGGTGGAAATAGTGTCAGCATGCAATTCGCAGTTATCTTGAATAGAGACAAGACCTTCAACCAAATCCAATTTAGGACTCAACCCGGGACAATTTATTGATACCTTTGTCTTGTTAGGGAAAAACAGGTAATGAGATCCTTGTATGTTACAATGAGGGATCTGGTCTACCAAAATTCGTTGGTAATGACAATTGTTCATAACAGACATATTCCTAACCAGAGAGGCTTCACATGAATTTTTCAAAGCTTCACGGAACACAAACATGGAAGAATGACAGAGGTAAAGATTCCTATTAAATCTTCTACACTCCTTCAACTTGTCATTAGAGACTCTGCTCTCCTTCAGATTGTCTACAGAAAGGATATAATTGATTGGGTCTACAATTGGAATATCTACTTCATAAAATGAACCATTTACCTTCAATGGGAAGGGTTTCAATTTGAATAAGTTAAATCTTTGGTTGGAAGAGAACGGGATTTCAATAATAACTGAAGTAACATTAAGGTAGGAGTTTAGCAATGGATAATATAATGCTACATTAGCTTCTTCAAAGAAAGGTTCAAAGTTCCAATCCTTCTTTGCTGACTTAATTACCTTTATAAGTTGAGGTATTGGAAGGAGAGAAGAAGTTACTTGACCCGAATTGGCCATAACTAAATCCTGTACAAAAGATTCCAATTGAACTTGCATCTCAGATAATTTCAATTGCATAGTATTGAGTAACAAAAAAAGTTGCATTGTACTCTCTTGTTCACTTTGTTTCAAGCTGAGATTCTCTAAGTTATCTGAAATATCAGAGATCATTTCCTCAATGTTTTTAATGCTTGATTGTAATTCATCAATTTTTCCAACTTTCTCCTTTAATGTATTTATTGAAATTTTCAAGTCAGCAAGGAAGGCAAAATTGGCAATTCCCAAACCAGCAAGAGCTCCTAAAGCCACTACTATTGCACTTCTCTTTTGTCTAACATTGCTTTTGAAATTTGAACCTATGATGTGCAATTTATCCTCTATTTCCTTTATTTTGTTTTCAAGTCTATCCTTAACATCTTTACTGGAAATGTTCTGTTTTAATATTGCAAACTTTTATTAATGGAGTCCACATTTTCTTTAATTTTGGTTACATTTTTATAATCAAGAACTACCCTTACTACCTTATCAACCAAGATTAGGTTACCTTGATGATGTACCAATGCTCCAGGACGAATCGGATTCCAGTCCATGGCACTCACCAAACTTAATATTATTAATAAGGCAGTTTTCATCTGTAAAATACATCAAGATTAATGTTCAACTCTTGAAAAATATCATTATAATATTCTCCATATTCTCCAGGGTTATTAATATTTATGCACAAAGTATTACTATAATCATCTTCATAGATCTGCAAGCTAATTTTCTTTATGTCATCTAAATGTCCTATCAATTCTTCTCTTGATTCTAAATGTTTAAGTTTAAACTTGTTTCCACCTGCAGAATCAATTACCCTATATGGACCAGTGTACCTTGGTGAAAGTTTATTATTGGGTGAGGTTATTTTGACCATTACTAATTCCCCAATTTTCAATTCTAGTTTATGAGCTATTTTGTGTTGTTGTTCCCTCATCTCTTGTGAATACACCTGCATATGTTTCCTAACTCTTTGGTGAATACTTTGAAGAGTATTTATCCTATTGGATATATAATCATCCATATTATATATGGGTTTTTGCTCTGCAGTCAACATTTCATATGGCAGAGTTTTGTCCTCCCCAAAAATTATAAAATGAGGTGTATCACCAGTTGCTACATTAATTTGATTGTTCAGGGTACACTTAACACAAGGAATCCAAGTATCCCAAGTTACACTATGAGGACTTATTAGGGTTCTAAGACATATAATTATCTTTTTGTTTAACCTTTCTACTACTCCATTACTTTGGGGATGGTTAACGAGTATATTGACTTTCTTGATGTGGAACACATTACATAGATTTTCCAAGATTTTGTTATTAAATTCAGTCCCATTATCTGAAACTAGGATGTTAGGTGTAGTAAAATTACAGATTATCTGATCATAGATTACGGAAGCAATAGTTTCAGCTTTCTTATTGATTATGGGTTGTAATATACAAAATCTTGAAAAATAATCAATAGCAACAAATAGGTATTTAAAGCCGTTCTCGGTTAATGGTAATTCCAATGTATCCATGTGAACTCTTTCCCAAGGTTTCTGTGGAATGGGATAGGTGAGTATAGGAGCAGGTTTTGGTGTATTTCCCTTCACCTTTACACATTTTACACACTTTTCTATATAATCATATATAGTTTTCTTCATACCTAGCCAAAAGTACTTAAGTTGTGCCTGTCTATAAGTTTTATCCTTTCCAGGATGTGAACTACAATCACTATCATGAAGTAACTTCAATATCTCATTTACCAGAGTTTGTGGTATAACCAACTGATTTACTTGACCTCTAGAAATATCTTTCCCATTTACAAATGTTTTCCTATACAAAATTCCATTAATCAAATGAAATTCCTCTATCTTATACCCCTTTGGTAGCTTTAGAGGATCTCCTCTTGGGTTCATCAAATGCTTGATTATTGAATCACATGTCTCATCATCTCCCTGTTCTCTTATTAGCATTTCTTCATCTAAAGTTACTAATTCTTCTATACTACAAACAAAATTAATCAACCCAGTCCCAGTCATTGGTTGACTAATGTTTCTAGAAAGTGGATCTGCTACATTCCTTCTACCCGGAATATAATTAAATTGAACTTCATAGCACTGAAGTATCGCAAACCATCTAGCAAGTCTGCCTCTAAGATTCTTATGCTTAAATAAGTTCTGAATAGCTGTGTGATCAGTCCAAACTCTGATGGGATACCCTAGTATCATATCCCTAAAACTTTCTAAAGAATAAATTACTGCTAAAGTTTCTCTTTCAGTTATAGAATAGTTTCTCTCCGCACTACTACAAAGTCTGGATGTGTAAGCTATGGGTTTCAAAGTTCCATTTCTCTCTTGCATTAGTATGCCTCCTAACCCTATGTCAGACGCATCAGTACAAAGAATAAATTCTTTTTCATAGTCGGGGAAAATTAAAATAGGTGAACTTGTGAGTTTATCTTTCAACTTGTCAAAAGCTTGCTGTTGCGCAGGTCCCCATATGAACTTTGAGTCCTTTCTTAACAAAGAACTTAGTGGATTAGCAATGTCAGCATAACTTTGAATGAATTTTCTATAATATCCTGTTAATCCCAAAAAGCTCCTAACCTTGTCTACATTGGTCGGAACTGGAAAATTCTTGACAGCGTCAACCTTTGAATTTACTGTACTCAGTCCGTGTCTGTCTATCTTATGTCCTAAGTAAATGACACTGTCTTGCAAGAACTTACATTTTTCAAGTTTTACTTTTAACCCAGCTTCTCCTAGTCTTGAGAATATCAAATCTAATTTCTTAAAGTGCTCCACTGCAGTCTGAGAAACTATTAAAATGTCATCTAGAAATACACTGGCAGTGTTTCCTAACAATCCATCTAGAATAGTATTCATTAATCTCATGTAAGTTAATGGACTATTACATAACCCAAATGGCATTCTCTTGAACTCATAATGTCCTGTTGTAGTAGAAAATGCTGTGAACTCTCTTGAATCTTCATGCAATTCTATTTGCCAAAAAGCTGATTTGATATCTATAGTACTAAAATATCTATTCTCAGTTCCCAAACTTCTCAAAATGTCACCGATAATGGGTAATGGTAACCTGTCACGAATGGTGTGCTTATTCAGTTCCCTGTAATCAATAACTGGTCGCATAGTCCCATCAGACTTTGGTACTAGGATCAACGGAAAATTCCACTCACTCTTACTATGTTCAATAATATCCTGTGATAACATTTCAGTGATGAGTTTATCTACTACAGCTAATTTAGAGTGAGGAACTCTGTAGGCTGGTATGTAGATAGGTTGTGTTCCTGGTTTTAACTTAATGTGATGTTTTAAAACAGTTGTTTTGCCTAAGGCGCCCCCCGGCAAAGCAATTGCTTTTTTATGTTTCATAAGCAAAGCAAATAAAGCTTCATCCAACTCAGGGCAATTAGTTGATTGTAATAATTCATTATATCTATTACATCAGTCAATGCCTTCTTGTACTGAACAAATTGATGAAGTTGGTAATTCTATCTCCTCACTATTCTCATTTAAAATCTTAATAGGTTTAGTACACACCTGAATACATCCTATTTGTGTACCTTTCTTTAAAACTATCTCTTTATTCATAGTATTAATTACTAATACTTCTACTCTGTTCTTATTTGTCTTATAAATCCCTGAGTCCCACTTCAATCCTTTAAGTTTAACTGATTCTGGGACTGTAATTACTTCAGAGTCTACATTGATTCCTTTCAAACACACTTCAACCTTATTAATTGACATGGGATGTAACAATGTCGACCTTGTTAATCCGCAATCCGCAATTCTCAAGGCATCTGTGGTTGATAATTTAGTAATCTCTGGGATTTCCTGAACTTCTGAGTTGGGTTCACAAATTGTTTTACTTTCTGTAGGGTTGGACCGCTCGGCCTCGCTATCTAGGATAGAAATGTTATCTAAGGATTCATTGATTCCTGTCACTGGTCTTAAGTCTGGTTGATTTAAGAATGGGATTAACTGTGACTTCACTAAAATTCCTAAGTCAGCAGGACAAATTACCATGTTTTCTTTTCTCATAGTTGCAAATCCTATCAATAAATCTCCTGGAAAAACAGACTCTTCTACCACTATCACTGGGATGTACAATTGTTCATTTGTATATAAGGCAACTTCTAGCTCAATCTTACCTAATGTTTTTAACTGATTTCCAGTTACACCTTGCAATGTGTAACGGATTGGTTCCAACATTTTCACTCCTGGGTTCAACTGGTTTAAAACTTTACTAGTAATTACATTAACTACAGACCCTGTATCAATAAAAATTTGAATAGGCTTATTGAACACTTTACCTGCAATGAGAGGTCCTACAGAAGTTTTACCAACAGTAATTATCAGTTTGTCAGTTTCTTTCATCTCCCTTGCATTCCCATATTTAACACAATACCGCCTATCGGTATATATATGGGGAGGTCTGAAATGATTTATTCTGTGTCTGGGGGTTTTCCTCTTAGCCCTGGGGGTACCCGAAAATTCCGGCATTCATGAGTTCTGTGTCCGATTATATTATGGTAAATACAGAATGGAGGGTTCCTACATTGATACTCATTGTGACCTTCGTATTTGCAATTTCTGCAAATAATCCCATAAAAACATTCTTGTGCCTTGTGTCCCCATGCATTACAATTAAAACATAGGATTCTGGTATCCCTATCCCTAGATGGACTTCTAGCATGCCGCCTATGTCCTACTTCTGTTTTCTTAAACTCTCTAGAGTTCCTATATTGGCTATGTTGATTTATAGGCATTACATATGGGTTTATTGTTCTGGTCTCACTGTATCCTTGAAGAAGATAATCTACTTCTCCTAAACAGATATTTGATTTTAAATCTTTGTACAGCCTTTCTGCTGTTAAGTCATCAGAATTCTTTGCCAATAAGCTAAATGTAATCAATTTGATTACCTGTGAGATTTTCATCTTCTCACTAGATCTTTCTATCCAGTCTGAATCTTTCAAGATAGAATTCATGTCTTTTGACCATCTATCTAATCTAGCTAAGTTCTCTGTGTCAGTTTCACTTGTCCTAACTTCCTTAATCATTTTTACCAATGATCTAATAGGATCCTGATCACATTTGGACATGAAATGTTTAAGAAAGGCTTTCTTGTAGTTATCATATTGATTAATTGCTTCCATTTGCTGGAAGTTAATGACAAACCTCGCCCTTCCATGCTCTGGATCTATATTCTCCTTGAGAATCTCAATCTTACGATTCTTATTTGTAATGTTTTTACTAACTATAAGAGTGTCAATGAGGTTCAGGAACTTGTTTACACCATATGTGTTAGACTCTCCTGTGAATTTTGGAATATTTGTATTTGATGTGTGAATTTCGTGTCTCAACACGTTAGAATTCTGAGGGGTACTCATACTTATTACTAATACCTTGCTTTAGCCTGGCTGCTTGCGATGTCGCTTCGTGATGTCAATGTCTGGTTTGACGTCCTTCTACGGTCTTGTCATTCGTCAACGACGTTGTTCCTCCTCCATCACACACTCTGCCTTGAAGACCGCCTTGTAGATGATGATCACCTTGAAGAATCTTGAAGAATGCTTGTTCCCAACGTAGCAGTTACTTGAAGTTGTAGATTTCTCTCGTAGTCGTAATACACTCTTGATTTTGGTTGTCTTGTTCCCGTAGACTTCAGGCGCCACTTCTCTTCGGAGGTGTTTAACACCCAGTTCATCCCACCGCTGCCACCACTTTCACCTCCCCTTGTCACCACTGTCACTTAAATTTGACTTGTAATATCACTCGTCTCAAGGCCCCTTGCCTTCTTTTCCTGTAGTCTCACTATTTTCTAGGCCCCGTGCCTAGTTCTCTCGTCCTTTGGGTTAATAAAAGGGTGGTGAATTTTCTTTCTTCTTTCACTGTAATTTCACCTTCTGCTTACACTCGGGATCTCTTTTCTCTCGTCTCTACATCGTCTCCTGATCCTCTCTCGATCCTCTCTCCACACCCTCTCTCTATCTTCTCTCACGAGATCCCGTATCCTACGCTAAGCTACCTTCGTCTGACGTCACTAATTTTTCTAATCCAATCTCCAGTGACGTTTCAAATAAATGTCACTCCTTATGGGCGTGACTTTGAATTCATGCACCAATAGTTTTTTCCTCCTTCTCCACCTTGCACCAAACCGGAAAGCCATTACAATGCCACTAGCAATATTGTTTATCTCAGCATTAGTCAAACGAAGCTAACCTGCGCTTACAGAGTTTGATTACATAATCGATTATAAAACAGTCACCACCGTCGGTGTGTTTACATAGACAAAACGTCGCCCTCACATAGACATAACATCGCCCTCGAGCAGGCGTCGAGTCTGAATTATTCTAATGCCCTAGCTCATTTCCATTCGTACACTACCGGCCTCTTACACCATATAAAGTCACTGTCAAATGCTGCAAGCCTGCAACAGGTGTAGATACTATATATGGGCCAATATGGCTATTGGCTGGCTACCTTACAAAATTTACCTTTTATATTAGCATACTCTTCAAAGATTAAACACTCCAATTTCCCATAGTGTCCCTGGACGTTGCCTAAACACAGATCCGGCACTTGGACAGTGGAAAAGTAATGGGGGGAAACTGTTGTACTCCCCGCCACCCATCAAGGCTCAGAGCTTACTTTCTATTTGACTTTTTGCTCGCTATCCCTTAACTTTAACATACAATCATACATAACATAATTGGATCACAAGCCCTCTGCTAAATAAATAAATGAAAATAATTTATTTAATAATAGGGTTATAACATAACTTATAAGTATACGAGTTAGTTTTGGTTAGTTTGTCACTGCACTCAACATCACTCACAGCTTTAAGCTGGTTGTTAGGCTACCATCGACCACTACGTGAACGGATTCCTGCGTTCTCTCTCTCTCCTCTGCAACGTTTATTAATCGTATTACTTGTCAAATAAGAGTGATAGATGTCATTAGTAAGTCAAGAAAAATGTGTCGTCTGCTACACCATTTTGAGTATTTCGCTGTTTGTCACATTTTTAAGGTAGTTACTACTTAGAAAAAAAAAAAACATGTAAATGAACAGACACGAAAATGTAATAAAAAGAATACTGGGCGAGTTGCTATTCTTGTCCGAAACATTTTTAAAACTGTGCCAAAACTAAGTGGGGCAACTGTACATTGTAAAATAAATAAAACACATCAAAACATGAAACCACAGAAAATGGAAGTGCCCTAACACCATAGAAAACCTTAAGTGAGGGGTATACTGATTTATTTGATATTCTAACATAGAAAAATTATTGTAATATGGTTCTTTTCCTTGCTGAGTTATTTTAAAACAAAATATATAAAAAAACGAAAATATCCATTTTTTTGTCTTAAAAAAAACGTTAAAAAAGCACTTTTTTTTTTTTTTTTTAGTTGCATCTCAAGGACTTATGTATGATTGTAGGTTAAAGTTAAGGGATAGCGACCAAAAAGTCAGGTAGAAAGTAAGCTCTGAGCCTTGATGGGTGGCGGGAAGTACAACAGTTTCCCACCATTATTATGTTAACCCCTTTTCCACTGTCCAAGTGCCGGATCTGTGTTTAGGCAACGTCCAGGGTTATTATGTGTTTAATCTTTGAAGAGTATGCTAATATAAAAGGTAAATTTTGTAAGGTAGCCAGCCAATAGCCATACTGGCCCATATACAGTATCTACACTTGTTGCAGGCTTGCAGCATCTGACAGTGACTAAAATGGTCAATTACTTGTTTATTTTTATACTCTGTCTAATGCCTCTTTGAATAAGATAGATGCACATATGTGGAGGGATGAATAACATACTTGCACCTGTTTTTATATACTAAATATTTAATATCTGAACAAATTTGGACGAGATTAAAAAACAAAAAAACAAAAACAAAAAGTTTTTTTTATTAAAAAACAAACAGCGATTAATTTTTTCCCCCATCTATAAGCAGACGTGCAATAAACATTTTCTCAGTACGGTGCGGTGAACAGTAAGTTACTACTATATGCAGACGACTCCGCACTAATTGTCTCAGGTAGGGACCCAGTTGAAGTAGAGGAGGCCCTGAGTGTTGAACTGTCATCAGTCCAGGACTGGCTCATAGATAACAGGTTGTCTTTACACCTTGGTATGTATATATATATATCAATCAATCAACCAAATCAGCCATTCTGAGTCCACTGCTGAACATAGGCCTCCTTCATAGCATTCCATGAATCACACGACCGTGCCATTCTCTGCCACGTCACTCCTGCAAACTTCCCGATCTCTCTCCACCTTCTGTCTGGTCTCCCTCTTCCACGCTTCCTATCTCGCGGTATCCACTCAGTAACACACTTGCTCCATCGCTCCTCAATCGTTCTCACTAACTTACCTGCCCAATTCTACTTCCCCTCTTTTACTGCTTCCTTAATATCTTTCACTCTAGTCTGCTCTCTTTCGGTCTCTCAGTGTTATTCCCATCATTGATCTCTCCATTCTCCTCTGTGCAGTCCTTAGTTTTGTTTTCATCGCCCTCGTCAGCTTCCAAGTCTCACACCCGTAGATTATTGCTGGTAGAATGCATTGATTGTAAACTTTATGTTTCAAACATAAAAGTAGAGAGCCTCTCAGGATTTCATTATATTTACCAAACACTTTCCAACCAATTGTAATGCGTCTTTTTATTTCATTATCATGACTTTTTGTCACCTTCACCATCTGGGCTAAATAATTATACTCTTCAACTTCTTCAAGACTCATCATCAATTACAATCTCTTTACTTTGAACTTTCGTGTTGAACATTACTTTGGTTTTACTCTGATTAATTTTTAAACCTACTTTGAGACTTTGTTTAGATCGCTCAGTATATCTTGCAAGTCTTCTGCTCTTTCTGAAATAAGAATAATGTCATCCGCAAATCTTAGGTGGTTAAAATATTTGCAATTAATCTTCAAACCTTTCTTTTCCCAACTCAACTTTCTGAAAATATCTCCAAACAAGCTATAAATAATTTGGGTTAAATTGTACCGCCTTGCCGTACTCCTCGATCTTGATCTTTTCTGAATCTTTATAATGTCGAATTATAGCGATACCTTTCGCATAAATCTTTTCTAAAACTCTTACGATCTGTTCGTTTGTACCCTGTTTGCGTAGCGAGTTTAGTATTGCTATTTGTTCTACCGAGTCAAAGGTCTTCTCGTAATCTACAAAAGCTAAACACAGAGGTATATTGTATTCTGTCGTTTTCTCGATTAGTTGGTTTTTCATCTGCAAATGGTCTAGAGTCGAATATCCGCTCCTAAAGCCTGCCTGTTCTCTCGGTTGGTTTCCATCTTAAACTTTACTTAGTCTATTTGTAAGGAGCTTGGAGAATACCTTATATACATTTGATAGCAAGCTAATCGGCCAATAGTTACTAAGGTCCTTCTGGTCTCCTTTTTTATGAAGCAAAGTCACTATAGCATTGCACCACGCATCAGGAACGCTTTCTTAACGTAAGCACTGGGTCTACAACTCAGCTAATTTAATATGAACTAATTACCTGTGTCTTTCAACAGATCTATCGATATACCATCTTCCCCAGGTGCTTTTCCTCGTTTTATAGTTTTTAGAGCAAATTCTACTTCTTTGGAATTTCTGGTACACTACTAACATCTACACATGAATTTCCTGACTCAACTACGATCTTCGACGAGTGAAGTTCTTGGTAAATTTCTTCTTCACTTTTTACCATTTTGTCTCTACATTTGATTATTTCTCCATTTTTATCTTTCAAACATATTATTTGCTGTCTTCCTAAAGCATGTCTGCGCTCGGTTCCTTTAATACTTTTACCTTCCGAATAATTTCCTCTATTTCATCCATGTTTCTTTTTCTTTTCTCTGATCTCTGCCTTTTGTTGATACGCTTATTTAGTTCTACTCTTTCTATTTCGTCTCCTGCTTTTAATCTGCATGGTCCTTCTTTTTTTTTTTTTTAATTAGGTCATTTGTAGCTTTGGAGTATTTCTTTTCTGTAATGTTTTTTGTACTTCCTACTTTCTCTGCTTCACTAAATTCAAATTAATATCTTCCACGGTGTCCTCGTTAGTTCCTAGAGCTTCGAATCTATTTTTAATTTCTAACCTAAATTTCTTATTACCCTTAACCTTTGCAAGGCTTGTTTTCTTTTTTAAAACTAGTTTATTTCCCTCGGCTCTGAAATTGAATTTAGCTGTGCAACCTACCATTCTATGGTCACTAACTATGTTGACTTTATGACCGTAACATTGGTAACGATTTTGCTCTCATCTCCTAATATGAAGTCTTTTTCGTTCTTTGATATTCCATTTGGACTTCTCCACGTCCATTTAAGACCTACGCGCTTTTGGAAGAAAGTGTATGTTATCCTCATATTGTAGTTCTCTGCAAAATTTACTAATATCCCACCTCTGTCATTTCTTTAACCTACTCCTATCTTCCCTACTTTAGCATTAAAGTCGCCTATTACCAACGTGTACATACTTTTTCTTGATCCATTACCTGACTTAAATCATCATAGAACGACTCAATTTCATCGTCTGAACTCTGTGAAGTTGGTACATAAACCTTAGGTATATATATATATATATATATATATATATATATATATATATATATATATATATATATGTATATATATATGTGTGTGTGTGTGTGTGTGTGTGTGTATGTAGTATATGCTAGTATGTATGTAGTATATGCTAGTCATTATCAATTCCGTTAGCATTGTGTATACATGTAGGAAATAAAAGTGATGTGTATTTGGATGTGTGTGTGTGTTCGTACGTATAACAAGTATGGAAGAGGTTAGACCCATAGCTAAGCGTTTGTGGGGGTACGAGCTGACCCAACGCGTGTTTGATTGACAGATTCCTGTTATTGGGTAGCGAAGGAGGGCGAGATGGGGGAGGGCTAGTGGAGGAGTGTGCTTTCGATGCGTGGTGTATTCTTTCCTGGAGAACGTGGTTGTGGAGGCGGAGGTGACCCTAAAAAGATCTCGAATGCCGTCTTGTAGAGGCTGAGATTTCTTGGAGTTGCAGTTGAATAGGGTTCACACAGGCAGGTAATTTGAACATGTATGATGTATATTTTTATTTATGATGTATGTTTATATATATGTATGTATATTCATATATGTATAAATGTGTATTTTATATAAGTGTATATTCATATATATATATGTATGTATGTATGTATTTGTGTGTATCTATATGTATACATATATATATATATATACATATATATATATGTATATATATACATATATATATATATATGTATATATATATATATGTATACATATAAATACACACAAACACTTACAAAGAGAGACTAGCAAAACTTGAGGTACAAACAAAGAAGAGAGAGAGGAGACTTGATAGCTATTTATAGAATCATGAAAGGCATAGAAACTATTGATAGAGATGATCTAATAAAATGGGATAGTAGAAATACAAGAGGACACGGAAAGAAAATCAAGACAGTTATAGAAGAGACCTGAAAAAGAACAGCTTTCCCCACAGGGTAATAGACGTTTGGAACAAGTTAGATGAGAAAGTGGTGTGTGCAAAAACAATACACGAATTTAAAAACAGTCTAGATAAAACGAGATATGAAGACGGGACACCACGAGCATAGCTCCCCTTCCCGTAAAATACAACTAGGTAAATACACACATACATACACACACACACACATACACACACACACACACACACACACACACACACACACACACACACACACACACATATATATATATATATATATGTGTGTGTGTGTGTGTGTGTGTGTATGTGTGTGTGTATGTATGTATTTCGATGCGTGGTGTATTCTTTCCTGGTGAACGTGGTTGTGGAGGCGGAGGTGACCCAAAAAAGATCTCGAATGCCGTCTTGTAGAGGCTGAGATTTCTTGGAGTTGCAGTTGAATAGTGTGTGTGTATGTGTGTGTGTGTGTGTTTGTGTGTATTTATATATATATATATATATATATATATATATATATATATATGTGTGTGTGTGTGTGTGTGTGTGTGTGTGTGTGTGTGTGTGTGTAGTCTCGATCTGCCCCCCACCTTTGTTGCCTATGGGATGGTGCAGATTGAATAAAATGACCTGGGGCAGCAGGAATGAAAAGAGTGAGTGTCATTCAGCACGGAGTGTCTCTAATGATTAACTTAAATGAGGTGTGTATGTATTTTTCGTGACCTGTTAAAATGAACAATAAATTTGTTAGTGTTAGGTAGTAGTCCTGTCCCCATGTTGGATGCCAAATGTCAGGACTGCCTGGAAGGCAAACACTGAAGGAGGGAATAGTGTTTTTATTTTATTGAGAAATTAAGTTGGGCGCCAATAGTAACATGGTAATATGGCTCGCTCCATGTGCGAGAAAAACGGGGTCGGGATGGCGAGGGAGGTAACGACTGTGCGATCAAGTCGTGTCCCAAGGCGGTCTGTTTGCTGGGAGTGGAAAGGAGGAGACTGCGACGGAGGCAGCGAGCTAGGCTCGCAGCGTGATGCTCCGAGACGATCTGTTTGCGAGCGAGGAGGTGGGGAGAAAATGCGAACTAGGCTCGCAGCATGATATTCCGAGGTGATCTGCTTATGGAGGAGAGGTAGGAGAGAAGGTGACGGACGGAGCGAGCTATGCTCGCAGCGTCATGCTTCGAGGGGATCTGCAACTTCGGCGATTCCGTCCAGCATATATAATTGAGTCAGGTCATGACCTGTGCCCTTAAATTGGTGTGAGGGCAAAGTCGGGGCCTGGGAAGCCAGACACAAAACATTCTCAAGCCACTGAGCCACCAAGATGGAATGTATGGGGCTGATACGGCACGTGTGTTTTATCAAAGAAGCTTTGTGCGACTCACGTGGTCGGGTAGCGCGGAGGTTGGTCATCGTGGAAACCGATACGGCCCGTTTTTTGCTGGTGGCCTAGTAGATGGAGCGGGGTACTGCACGTACGTTTCCTCAAAGAAGCTTTGTCCCACCCGTGAACCTCAAGGAAGCTTTGATCGACCCAACGCAGCCGGTTGGGTGCAAGCGTGTCCCCATGGGACCTCTTGCGGGTCGACAAGTTCGTGGGATGGAGGACAATTGGCTCACAGTTAGCATATAGACCACGTTGTTTATTTGCTTACACGCACATACACACACATTACATTTTTCTCGATTTATTTCAAGATTAATTCACTTATATATCTGTATCAGTTCGTTTATTATCTTTCTCCTGAACTGAGACCCACTTCTCATCGTCCCTTTTTTGTCTTTTTTTGCAGCTCGGACGTTTCGCCCGAGAGTGTCGGGCAGGCGCGTCTGGGGGCCGACGGCGCCTGGTGCTTCTCCCTGAGCGAGCAGTTCCAACTCGGGCGGCCCGTCAACCTCACCATCGACCTCGGAAGGACGGCCCTCGTCTCAGGTGAGGGAGCGGGGGAGGAAGGGGGAGAAAGAAGCGGGAGGGGGAGGGTATGTAGGCCTAGAAGGGTTGGTAGGCCTGGAAAGGGGAGGGAGGGATGGGAAACAGGGAGAGGTGAGAGAGGCTGGTGGTAGGGAGGGTTAGTAGGCCTATGAGGGGAGGGAGGGAAGGTTGGTAGGCCTGGGAGGGGGAGAGAGCGGGTGGGGTGGAAGGGAGGGTTGCTAGGCCTGGGAGGGGGAGAGAGGGAGAGGTGGGAGGGAGGGACGGTTGGTAGGCCTGGGAGATGGAGAGAAGGTTGGTAGGCCTGGGAGGGTTGGTAGTCTTGAGAGGATTGGTAGGCCTGGGAAAGTTGGTAGGCCAGGGAGTGCTGATAAGCCTGGGAGGAGTGGTAGGACTGTGAGGGTTGGAAGGGAGGGGTGGGAGAGAGGATTGGTAGAGTTGGGAGGGGAAGGGGTGGTAGAGAGGGAGGGAGAGGAAGGGATAGGAAGGAGGGAGAGGAAAGGTTGGAGAGAGACGGCTGGGAAGGGGTAGGACGGAGAGAGAGGAAGAATGGAAGGAACGGTGAAAGAGAAGGAGTGGATGGGTGGCAGGGAAGAAGAGAGAGGGAGGGAGGGAGAGTAAAGGTGGGAGTATGGAGGACACTGGGAAGTGACGAGAGAAAGGTAAAGACGGGAGAAGGAGAGAGAGAGAGAGAGAGAGAGAGAAGACTGAAAATGAAGGAAGTAAATACATACAGTGTTTTGCAGTGACTATGTGACATGTTATCTGGAGATTATTATTACGTGATATTAGGTCACGCATGTACACTACCAATTCAAGCTATGATTACGTGGAGAGAGTGTGTCTACGTGAATCTATTTACACGTGAGCGAGCTACGATGGATACCCTCACGTGACGTCATCCCGTGAGTCTCTTTTGACGTGAGAGACAAGTCTCTACATTCCACATAGGTAGAGTGGATACCTGATCAATGTAATGCAAAGCGACTATGTAAAGATTTTTGTCCGTCTCACCAGTGATGTTTACATTGCGATGTGGGCACGTCTGGGGAATGGCTTTAAGAGCCATTTGCACGGTCAAACGGTTTGTCAAACAAGTGTTTGAAGTGATGTTTGACTGTGCGAATGGAGTGTTTGGTTGTCAAACTCGTTTGTCAAACGTGTTAGACCAACAAATACCCCATTCACACGGTCAAACATCACTTCAAACACTTGTTTGACAAACCGTTTGACTATGTAAATGGCCCTTTACATATTCCATGGCCACAGTTACATCCAATATGGCAGACATCCTTCATGTATTCCTTCCTTCCTGCCTTCCTTCTTTTCTTCTTTTCCCTTCCTACCTTTCTTCTTTACTTTCTTCCTTCCTCCTTCCTTTTTCCTTCCTACCTTCCCCCTTCCTTCTTCCCTCCATCCTTCTTCCCTTCTTTCTTCGTTCGTTCGTTCGTTCGTTCCTTCCTTTTTTCTTCCCTCCTTCCAACCTTCCTTCCTTCTTCCCTCCTTCCTATCTTCTTTCCTACCCTCCTCCTTCCTTCTTTCCTCCTTCCTACCTTTCTTCTTTCCTCTTTCATCTTTCCTTCCCCTCCCTTGCTTTCATCCTTCTTCCCTCCTTCCTTCCTTTCATCCATCCTTCCTTCCATCCTTTCATCCTTCCTTCCTTCCCCTTCCCTCCTTCCTTCCCTCTCACCTTCCTTCCATCCTTCCTTCTTCTCTCCTTCCTACTTTCCTTCCATCCTCCCATCCTTCCTTACTTCCTTCCTTCTTCCCTCCTTCGCACCTTCCTTCCTTCTTTCCTTCCTTCCCTTCTTTCTATCTTCCTCTCTTCCTTCCTATCTTCCTTCCCTCCTTCCTATCTTCGTTCGTTCCGTCCTTCCTTCTTCCCTCCTTCGCACCTTCCTTCCTTCTTTCCTTCCTTCCCTTATTTCTATCTTCCTCTCTTCCTTCCTAGCTTCCTTCCCTCCTTCCTATCTTCGTTCGTTCCTTCCTTCCCTGCTCTTTCCCATCCTTCCTTCTGTCTTTTCCTCCTCCTTCTTTCCACCCTTCTTTTCTTCATTTTCGTCGCCCTCCTCCTTCCTCCTCTTCCCCCCTTCCATTCCTTCTCCTGTACTTCTTCGTACCCGTACCCCACTTATCCCCCCTCCCCCTCCCCCCTCCCAGCCTTCATTTCCGTCTGGGCTCGCATTCCCCCATTTCGTGATTTTATGCTTCCCCGCCCCGCCCCTTCCCTCCACCTCCTCCTTTCTTCCCCTTCTCTCCTTCCCTCCCCTTCCCCCGTCCCCTCCCACCTTCCCCTTCCCTCCACTTTACATTCCCTCCCCCTTTCCTCCCCCTTTCCCTCCTCCCATCCCCTTCCTCCTTCCCTCCCCTTTCCCCTTTCCCTCCCTCTTCCCCATCCCTCCCCTTCCCCCTTCCCTCCCCTTCTCTCTTCCCTCCCCTTCTCCCTTCCCTCCCCCTCCCCCTTCCCCCTTCCCTCCTCCCTTCCCTCCCCTCCCCTTCCCTCCCCTTTCTCCTTCCCATCCCTTTCCTCCCCTCCCCTTTCCTATCTCCCTCTCCCCTTCTCTTCCCTCCTTCCCCCCACACCACCAAACTTCACCAGGCCCTCTCCGATTATGCGGAAGTGAGCCTAGATGGGGCTCACGCTAAGCCTTCTTCGTGTGCTTAGGCCTTCATCATTATATATAGGCTATTTACCAAGGTAGAATATGAACGAGGATAGAGGTAATAAGGACAGCTGTACTGTAGGGTATTTCTCAATAGGCCCTGGCCACAATTATCTTTACCCTCTCCTCCTCCTCCTCCTCCTCCTCCTCTTCTTCCTCTTTCCTTTACTAATTAACACCACAGTGGTCACCATAAATACCATCATCACATCACACCACCACATTTATCACCACCAAGACATCACTGCAGTTTACGGGTCACTCCTTCCCCCACTATTCCCCCATCCCCCCCCGCCCCAATATCTCCCACCCATTACCTCGCGTGACGATCGGCAGTTGCCTGCTCGCAAGCGGCTGCCCGCAGCTGCGGCATCGAGGACATGCCGCAGGCGCGGGGGGGGGGGGGGAGAGTCCCTTCATTCCGCAAGGTGGTCCTAGCTGGATTTTTATTTATTTATTTAGTTATATATTTATTTATTTATTCAGAATTGAATGTTGATTACCAGCTCTGGGCTCGTCCTATTTGTTTATGTGTTTACTAATAGCTTTCTTTGGCATTATTTATTATCTATTTATTCATTTATTTATTTTGCAGGGTGGTGTTTGGGATAAAAATGAAGGGGAGCCACACGAAGGTTAAGAAATCTTGAGAACGGGGGGTGGATGGGGGAATGGAGTGAAAAAGGTCGAGAGCTACTGGGTCGACCCTTTTGTTCCACATCTGAGTAAAATCACCTAACGGCAGGAGGCATCCCTTCTCTGTTAACCACACACGAGATACAAGATAACGCACAACAGCTGCGCGAAAGGGTTGAAAAGTCTAGAAGCGCTGGTAAACTGTAGGTTCTTCTCCCTCCAGGGGTCCAGACGCAGGGTCCGTCCGCCAGCCTTCACCCGAAGGAGTATAGCCGGTACATCAGGTTCTACGCGATGAACAGCACCGATGAAGAGGGTCACGACTTCTGGACCTGCTGCCCCGGCTCCTGGAACACAAAGGTAACTACCTGTGCCCGTGGTGCTCAGATTACACCCCTCCCCTCCCCTCCCCCATCCAGGTGACGGGCGGCGGGCGGCCTATGGTCGCTTGTTGACTTGGGGCGTGATAGAAGGGAGGAGCGGAATATGGTACACACGCGCGCATGCTCATACACCGCATGCACACTCACACACACACACACACACACACACACACACACACACACACACACACACACACACACACACACACACACACACACGCGCGCGCGCGCGACTCGGTGGCACGGTTGGTAGAGTCCCCGACTGTCAGTACGGCAGTCCGGGTTCGAATCCTGCCCAGGGCTGAAATAATTTCAGTATCGCTGCTCTTCGAGTCGTTACTCCAACTCTCGTGGGTGGGGAGTTGGGTGTGTGTGTGTGTGTGTGTGTGTGTGTGTGTGTGTAAGGTCACAGCATTACCCATAGATCGGTCATAGGAGCTCTGAGATATCTTCCGGGAGGAAAATAGCTGTCGATCACGAGTCCAGCACGTGATCCAAAGACCAAGGTGAATACACACACACACGACTCTGTGTCGCGGTTGGTAGAGTCCCTGGCTGTCACTACGGCAGTCCGGGTTCGAATCCTGCCCAGGGCTGAAATAATTTCAGTATCGCTGCGCTTCGAGTCGTTACTCCAACTCTCGTGGGCAGGGAGTTGGGTGTGTGTGTGCGTGTAAGGTCACAGCATTACCCATAGATCGGTCGTACGAGCTCTGAGCTCTCTTCCTTGAGGAAAATAGCTGTCAATCACAAGTCTAACTCGTGATCCAAAGACCGAGGTGTATCACACACACACGCACACACACACACACACACACACACACACACACACACACACACACACACACACACACACACAAACACACACACACACTGATTATATGCCAAACATGGTTTCCAGTGTAATTTGCCAAACGATCTGTGTGTGTGTTTGTGTGTGTGTGTGTGTGTGTGTGTGTGTGTGTGTGTGTGTGTGTGGCGGTGGGGGGCATTAGTTGCCCACGAGACTTATGCGGACGTTTCGGCAAGGTATAATGGTCTCAAGGTTAAACAACACAGAAATGGAGGGAGGTGTTGTGGCATATTTTCTCCCCCCATGTTTTCTTCTTTGCTTTTTCTCCTCTCCCTCCTCTCGTTTTTCCTCACTACTCGTTTCCTGCCTCCTCGCCCCTCCCCCTTCTTACTCCCCTTGTGCCTCCTCGGCCCCCTCCCAGTATCGAGTGACAATTTGGTGTTCTGTCTTTACCGCAAATCACTCGAAACAGCCTTTTCTCTTTGTATTGAACATTCCCTATGCTGGATTTTCCCCATCAAGTGCCCTTCAAACCTTTACTCCAAAATGTTAACCTTGGATGTGGTTTGTGTGTATTATTATTATCTTGCAACATAGTATGACATTTGTTATTGTTATGCCAAAGTTCACGTTATTATTATTATGATTATATATTGTTGTCATTTATCATTATTATTATATTATTATTTATTATTATTATTATTATTATTATTATTATTATTATTATTATTATTAATTATTCGAGAGTATAATAAGAGGAGCTAAGATGAGAGGGAAACAATGGGTGGTGGATGGGAGTGGAATAGGTGGGAGTGGCTACGTGCCTTGGCTGGCAACTCTCATATAAAAGGGAAAAGCCCTTAGTGTGTGTGTGTGTGAACACACACATACACACACACACACACACACACACTCACACTCACACACACACACACACACACACACACACACACACACACATATATATATATATATATATATATATATATATATATATGTGTGTGTGTGTGTGTGTGTGTTCGATTGAAGACCAGAGCTAATTCTATATCCACCATCTTTTTAGTGATTTTCTCAATTTTCCGAATATTTTGTATCTTGAAGGGAGGTCAAACACAAGGCTTCCGAGATCCGTGTTGTTATTATAACGAAAAACATTACACAATTTTAAAATACGAGCTTTCGGTTGAATCATACAACCATCTTCAGGTAAGTAACAATAATTGCACAATTTTCCGAATATTTTGTATCTTGAAGGGAGGTCAAACACAAGGCTTCCGAGATCCGTGTTGTTATTATAACGAAAAACATTACACAATTTTAAAATACGAGCTTTCGGTTGAATCATACAACCATCTTCAGGTAAGTAACAATAATTGCACAAGGCAGGAGTTTAAATAAGAATAAATGAAGGAACTTGGAGAGGTAGGTCGTAGCTAGGCGTCAGGTACTGGACGGAGGTGAGGGCTTCGTTTCAGTGGGATGTAGCTGGACATCAGATCACTGTAGTCGGACGTTTGGTCTTTGTTGCCACACAGCCTCGCTGTGTAGTTGTAAAGTACTGTGTCCGTGTGTATATTAATGATAGGGGTGTATTGTGTAATGTAGACTTTTTCCAAGATGTGTATTTTCTTGTTGCATTGTTTAAGTATTTTTGTATTGCTAACTAAGTCTTGTCTGTTTGGAGTTTTGTTGTGTGTTTGTATAATGTGTTTGCGTATACTTCCTTCACGGGCGTGCATTGTGAGTCTCCTGCTCACAGAGGTGGTGATAACACTAATATAAGTAGCATTACCTCTCCAAGCTGGACGGAATTCTAGCGGATGAGACGAAGTTTCAAGGCCAACAAGATCATAGATGCCGTCAACGTTCGTGTGGATGGATTAAAGCTACAGAAGATCTCGGGAGACTTTAGGCCAGGTTACTTGTATGGGAACGTTAAAACCCATAAAACAGGTAACCCCCTCCGTCCTATCATCTCCCAGATTCCGACTCCCACGTACCAGCTGACCAAGAGACTCAACGCCTTATTGACGCCCCTTGTTCCAGCTGACTACTGCTACAGGTCATCCACAGAATTCCTGGATTGCGTTAACAGTGCCCCTGCCGAAGGAGAAATGGCATCTCTCGATGTTAAGTCCCTATTTACCTGCGTCCCGGTACCTAGAACGATCGACTACATCTGCGACCATGTGTACAGGTCATCTGCCCATCCCCTGTTTGCAATTGATGAATACCACCTCCGAGAACTCTCGAGGATATGCACGCAGGAGTCCGCCTTCAGATGCCCCCGTAGAAACCTGTATCAGCAGAAGGATGTAGTCTCTATGGGGTCGCCTTTAGGTGTCCTCTTCGTCAACTTCTTCTTGGGATCTGTAGAGAAGGAGGTGTTCAGCAGGATCCAGCAGCCGATGGCATCGGCGACATCTTCGTGAGAACCCAGACCAGTGAAGAACGCGAAGGACTACGCCAGCTTCTTCAAGAGATATTTGGACTTCGGTTCATGACAGAGGAAGCCGACAATGGTACCCTGCCTTTCCTGGACGTCCTTCTCACGCAAGATGGTGACCGTATGAAGGCTGATGTATATATCAAGCCTACCAATCCCGGACTATGCCTGAGCGGTGAGAGTGAATGCCCGCAGCGGTACAAGGACTCTACCATTGCTTCCTTCTACAGAAGAGCCCTTACCCACTGCTCTTCCTGGACGTCCACTCAGAAGGAGTTCGACCGAGCAACACAGATGTTAGTCAACAATGGACATTCCAATCAGGATTGCCAACGTGTCCTCCGTACTGTTCTAAACAAATGGTACGAGGGACAACAAGCTGTTGATGAAGAAGGAACCACTCACAGCCTCTTCTATAGAGCTTACATGTCATCTGCTTACCGCGAAGAAGAGAAGAGTGTGAGAAGTATCATTGACAGGAATATTCAAGTTACCAACCCCGTAGACCGTGTAAAGCTGGTAGTGTACTACAGGAACAGCCGCACAAAGGACCTCATCATGAAGAACGATAGTTCACCACGCCCTGGAGATATGGAAAGTACCTGCCTTGTGTACAAATTTTCTTGCCCAAATAGGGACTGTACGCCCTATGATGCTTACATAGGGTTGACTACTACCAAACTCTCCAGGCGCCTGAGCTATCATCTGACTCAAGGAGGTCCCAAACGTCACTTCCTGGAGAAACATGGTGATGTCCTTCGACAGAACACTGTCATCATTCAGAGAGAGTCCGACAAGAACCGCCTTGCCCACCTTGAAGCTTTGTATATTGCAGATAATAGGCCGTCTCTGAATTCCCATGAAGACGCAGGCGCCCCTACTATACTCCCAAGTATTAAGCCTTTCAGGAGAGGCAAGCCCCGAGACAGGACGGAGAACATTACACTACAGCCCCGGGGTAGTGAGGGTCGAGAGAACGGAAAAGCCAGCCATATCAGCGTACGTGAAAAACTGTCCCGCCCTCTCAACCAATGAGGGGCCGAGAAAAGGTCATCCTTCCAGCCAATCATACGCTGTATTTCTGCATCTTTGTACTATATAAACCCATACATTTGTTCCATCTTTATCTTTTGATAATGACTCATGCAGAGTCAAAACGTTAAGCCAATATTGACCGGAATAGGGAATCTACTCTTTCCCTTACCCCTTGCTATAAAGGATGCCTTCAGGAAGTTGAAAACTCTGAAGAAGAAATTGATCAGCGCTGAATTTGCAGTTGCTTTTAAACAAGCCTGCCTAAGAGAAAACACACACACACACACACACACACACACACACACACACACACACACACATATATATATGTTGCAAGATGATTGAAGGAAATATTCAATCCTTTAGATGTCCAGGTTGCACACGCGCATACGCACGCATTAGTTACAAGATGTCAGGTCCGACGTCTCCAGAAAACTCTCGCGGGACCGCCTATTGTGTCTGAACTCACCGCGGTCATTTGGGCCGAGCGCGTCTGACCTCACTGCGGTCATTTGGGCCGAACACGAAAAGACACCTGCGTCTGAAATTGTCAACTGCAAGTTATCATACGACCAATATTATTTTTAAGATGTGTTTTCATTGCTTGTATATAAAAAACCTATGCATAAATACTGAGTGTCCATATTCAGTCCATGTATTCTACATTGTAGAAGTAGAGTAGGCAGTAGATCAGTGGTTCCCAACCGGTGTGCCGCGGCACCAAAGAATGCTGTGAGATCAACTGAAGGTGCCGCCAAAATTCAGGGCAAAAATAATTTTCGTATTACCGACTCTCTCTGTCATCCATTTTTGTTCATTAAAGCAGCATCAGTGTAAAGATGAGTATTTTCATGTTATCCAGGGACAAAATTTTGTTACACTGATGTTGAATCAACAAAATACTGACAAACTAGAATTTAGATTTTCTAATAAGGGTGCCGGGGACTTCTGAAAGGCTTGGCAAGGGTGCCTCAAACCGGAAAAGGTTGGAAACTACTGCAGTAGATAGTAGAGAATAAATTGTATATAGCTCCTTGATTTGGCAACAGCCACTATGTGTATGTAAATATTGGCAACCGCCAGTTTTTCCTCGTAGAATGTTACGAGATGTAGATCAGTCTAGACGGAGACATTAAGGAAAACAACCACAACTTCGTTTGTCTCAACGTCTCCAAACTCAATATAGACCACAAACACAAATCTACGTTATATAATATATATATATATATATATATATATATATATATATATATATATATATATGTGTGTGTGTGTGTGTGTGTGTGTGTGTGTGTGTGTGTGTTTGTGTGTGCGTGTGTGTATGTGTGTGCGTGTGCGTGTGTGTGTGATTCACCATGGTCTTGGATCACGTGTTGGATTCGTGCTCGACAACTATCCCCCCCCCACCCGAAAAAACGGCCCCACTCGATTGTCTCTCTCTCTCTCTCTCTCTCTCTCTCTCTGTCTCTCTGAAAAAAAAAAAAAATGAGCCGTTCAGATCTTGCAATTTCAAATTTCGCGTCTCTCGAGTTTCGAGCTTTCCGAACGTGGTGCCAGAGTGCGCCTCGATACCATTCGGCGCAGTGCATGAATGGCTGGCTCGGTGAAGTTGCCGGAGTGTTCTGTCCGTTTCTTTTCCTTGGTTTACGGCATTTTTATGTTTTTTTTATCGTAGCTAGCATAGCGCAAGAGGGCAATTCTACCCTCTTAAAGCCCTGGTATAGACTGAGCATTGCCACACATCTCTGAATCCTACACAGAATTCTCTGAAGGAAATTTTGTCAACGAGCCGCTGCAGGAGTCATGCAGGTGATCATTTGTCAAAGTTCTAGCAAGTGAGTTTGGATGCTTCATTCACATATTTCGACAAATAAAAGAAAAAAAGAAAAAAAAAGGGTGTGTGTGGGAGAGAGAGAGAGAGAGAGAGAGAGAGAGAGAGAGAGAGAGAGAGAGAGAGAGAGAGAGAGAGAGAGAGAGAGAGAAATCACCTGACCCGCAAGGATGATAACCAACTATATTCTTATGTTGCCCTACAAGTATTTGTGTTGCTGGTCTTAATAAGCACATGCACACACACACACTACTCGACGCACACACCAAACCTAACCTAACGTAATGTAATCAAACCTTAATTGAATGATCGTCGCTGTTGGGGTGATTTATAATTACAAGCTCATTTCTGGGGTTGCTACTCTTTACAAGCTAATATGTGGGGATAGCTTATCTTTACATGGGTGCTCTGGGGTTGCTGATCTTTGCAACGTCCTCCTTCATTATAATTTTCTTTTTCAAAAGTTTTTCTCTGAAGACAAAGTCGACGAATTGGACGTCGTGACGACCCATCCGTTCCACAGCCTCATCCTCGCTCGAAGACTTCGACTCCAGTTCCAGACGGACCTTCGCTGGGCGGGGGACGACCAGATGTGCTTCAGGATCGAGGTCCTGGGATGTCCTACTGGTGGGTGTGTCTCAAGGGAGCCCTTCTGTCGCCTTTTGTCGGGATTCCCCATTTCCTGTTGCGACTCAACTTTCAGGGGCGTTTGAAGGATTTTTTGTAGGGGAGGGGGCCCAAGAATTTTTGCAGAGGGGCAAAATTAAAGGTGTTATACATGTGTGGTTAATGGTGTAGTGTTGTGTCGAGATACTTCAAATTGGCCGCAAAGGCATGTATTTACGATATCTACACGAGTTACCTTTTGACTTTATCAATCATACTATAACTTGAAAAAGAACCAAATTATACATGACTGGCAAAGTTTCAAATACACCCTGGATTTCTAGGGGGATGAGGCAACGCCCCCCCCCCCAACTTTTCAATATTCCCAAATGCCTTGCCATAGGGAGGGGGGCAAGAATACTTACACCGTGTCCCTCTTCTTCCTTACTATTTCTCCTATTCCTCCTCTTCCTACTCCTCCTCCTCTTTAAAGGGTGTGTTCGGCCTTTATACACATATGTGTACGTCATCGAATGCATGTGTTGATATGTATCAGTTCGTGACTCCTAACCAAAGAATTACTCTGTAGACGTGACCCTCTCCACGAAACTGGCGTTGCGGGCGGCGCCCCCCGGCTGGCTGGTGATGACGTGGGAGGTGCCCACCGTGGTAACCAGGGACGCCCAGGGGGCGCTCACCAGCTTAACCCTCAATGTCACAGGGTACCAGGTAATACTCTGCTGCGGCGTTTTTCTACTTCTTTCACTTCTGCTTCGTCTTCTTTTCTTCTTTTTTTTTTCTTTTAATTCTTCATCTTTGTATCTGTTAAGCATGTCTTTATCTCTTGTTCTCTCTGTATCTATTTATCTATCTCTCTGTCTCTCTGAACTTTCTTTTGTTCACCTCACATTAAGGCCAAACTGCCCAATTTGAGACCAGGGCAGTCTATTTATTTATCAATTCATTTGTTTATTTATTTATCTATTCATCTATTTATCAATTAGATTTTCTGCTAAGGCACACATAACTCGCTGAAGATTTTAGGTCACTTGCAGGTAATAATTGCCTTGTATAGAGTCTGTTGCCAGAACTGATAAAGATCTTGGAATGTTACTAAAAATTGCTCTTCTCGAAAGTCACGAACTCAGATTTCATGTAAATGTGGGCAAGAACATTCAGAACATGTGCATGTACACGTGTGTGTGTGTGTGCGCGCGCACACACACACACACGGTTGGTAGAGCGCTGGACTGGGAAGTAAGGTGGTGCTCGCAGTACCTGGTTCGAATCCTGCCCAGGGCCGAAATTATTTCGTTATCGCTGCGCTTCGGGTCGTTACTCTGACTCTCGTGGGCGGGGAGTTGGGTGTGTGTGTGTGTGTGAAAGGTCATAGCATTACCCATAGATCGGTCATACGAGCTCTGAGCTCTCTTCCGGGAGGGAAATAGCTGTCGATCACGAGTCCAACACGTGATTCAAAGACCAAGTGAACACACACACACACACACACACACACACTTCAACGAATGGACGGCTTAGAAGACGTTCTGAAGAAAAGTGAAGTCTGTGGATCCCAACGCAAAGAGAAGTGCCTAGTGTTTTTGCAGGGTGGGGGGAAATTGCTCGTGGAGTAGTGGGAACGTAGGGAAAGAGGAAAAGGGGAGGGATTACTGAGGGAAATGGAAGGAAATGAGGAGGGAGTAGACTTTGACCAGCCAGACAAGCGGAAGGTAAACAAAAGACTTAGCGAGGATCAAATGTCTAATAAAAATGTAAAGATTAGAAGTATAGAGAGGAGCAATACAGAAGAAAGTGACGAGAATATGTTCCAGGGATTTAAAGAGGGTGGGGGGGACACAACCCCCCCCCCCCCGACTGATAAGACTAGAGGAGAGAGTTGATAAGGTGATCGAGGACTTGGAGCGTAAGTTAGGTAACGTAGACTCCATTTTTCAAAGAATTGAAAGGTTGGAACAACTAGAGAAGGCTAACAGAAACTTAACTGAAGAAATAGAGGACCTAAAAAGACAGTTAGGAAATGTAAAGGAGGAGAATGAGAAATTGAAGAAGAATAGTAATGAAAACAGAGAGAAACTAGCTACAGAAGCTAAAAATTGGAGAATAACTCAAGAAGGGAATAAGGTTTCATTCACTGACATAGTCAAACAGCAATTGAAAGAACATAATGAAGACTCAGTTATTAAAGTGATGAGACAGAAGGAGAATATAGTAAGAGAATTAGCTGACAAAAAGAAATGTATAATTATATTAGGAATGGAAGAGAAACATAACCCAGATAGAACTGCAAGAATCAAGGAGGAAAATGAAAGAGTAAGCAGTTTATTAAAATTAGTCCAGGAAGATGAACCAGAAATTATAAAGGAAATTGAGGAAAAATTCAGACTCGGAAAATATAGTACAGATAAGACCAGACCAATTAAGATTAAATTCAGGTCACAAACAACAGCAGAGAAAATTCTATCCAAGACAGGGAAACTAGCAACAAATGATCAATATAAAAAGGTATGGATAAAAAGAGAAATGAATAAGGAGGAAAGAGAGGCAGAAAAGCAGAAAAGAATTGAAGCTAAGGCAAAAAACGAGGAAAGAACGGAGTCAGAGAAAGAGAGATTCTATTGGAGAGTAGTGAACATGAAAATAAAGCAGTTCGACATACTAAAGAAAAACATAAGGGAAACAGAGAATACAATGGAAGTGGCAGAAAACTAAGAGTGTCTTACACAAATATAGATGGATTGATAACAGGATTGAATGAACTGAATGATTATTTGAAAGAAAAAGAACCGGACATAATGGGAATTGTAGAAACAAAATTAAAAGGCCCACTACCACCCAACAGTGTAGGACATGATACATACAATTATTGGATTAGAAACAGAGAGAAAAAACAAGGGGGTGGAGTTATGTTCCTGACTAAGAAGGATATAAACGTGAAAGGTGTCATATATGGAAAGAATACAGTAGAGATGATTATGATAGAAGTGGAAGACCGAGATAAGAAGAGCAGAAAATTTGTGATCAATTATGTGCCTCCGAAAACAGCCTCATGGGAGGAGAGTGAACATAAAAGTATGTTAGAGGACACAAAGATAGCATTAACTAAAATAATGGAAGACGGAGGAAGAATAGTTATGATGGGCGACTTTAATTGCAAAGAAATCTGCTGGGAAGAAATGACAGTAAAGAGTGGTGATGACTCATGGGGAAATGCTCTACTTGAGATGATTACTGACCATTCAATGACACAATGGATACAAGAGAACACTAGGTATAGAAATGAAGAAGAACCATCGAGGCTAGACTTAATAATTACATCTGAACCTAGAATAGTGGACAAGATTGAATATAAAACACCAATAGGTAAAAGTGACCACATATTGATTGAACTGGAACTTAATGAAGAAAAATATATGAAAAGAAATGAACAATATAGAAAAGGAAGAATGATGTATGAAAAAACAAACTTTGATAAAATAAGAGAATTCTTCCAACAAGAAAACTGGGAAGAAATATACAAAGAAGAAACAACAGTGGAAGAGAAATGGAATATTTTGACAAAAATTTACAAAAAAGGAGTGGAAAAGTATGTCCCAAGACAAAAACAAGAAAAAGAATATGTAAAATGCTGGTACAACAAAAGTTGTAGGGAGTTAAAGGACAAAAGAGACAAAGCCTGGAACAGATGGAAAAAAGACAGAAGACCTGAAAAATGGAAAATATATACTGGTTATAGAAATGAATATGTACAAAAGTGCAGAGAGAAAAAAAGAAAATATGAAAAAGATGTTATAGAAAAGTGTAAAGATCAACCAAAACTATTCTACAGATTTGTAAACAATAAACTGAAAAACAAACAAGACTTAGAGAAATTAAGACAAGGAGGAGTTGAATACACTGAGGAAATGGAAATGGCAGAAATTATGAACAAACATTTTAAATCAGTGTTTACAAGGGAAAATATACAACCTGAAGAGATTGAGTGGAAGGAAAAAGTCCCCCCTATGGAAGAAATAGAAGTAACAAAGAATGAAATATTGACACACTTGGGTAATTTTGATGTCAGAAAATCGCATGGGCCAGATGAAATAGCAAACTGGATTCTGAAAGAATGCAGGAATGAACTGGCAGACAAAATACATAGCATAATAAGCAGTTCCTTAAAAGAAGGAAAAGTTCCAGAAGATTGGAAAAAAGCAAATATAGTACCTATATATAAAGGAGGAAATAAAGAAGAACCTACCAACTATAGACCAGTCTCTCTAACAAGTACAATAGCAAAAATATGTGAAAGAATTATCAAAAGTAGATGGGTAAAATACTTGGAAAAAAACAACGTACTAAATCCAAGGCAATTTGGATTCAGACAAGGACGATCATGCGTCACCAATTTAATATGTTTCTATTCAAGGCTAATAGATATAATACAAGAAAGAGATGGATGGGCTGATTGTGCATTTCTAGACCTAAAAAAAGCTTTTGACAAAGTACCACATAAGAAGTTGCTTAAGAAATTAGAATATGAAGGAGGAATACAAGGTAAATTGCTAAATTGGATGGAAGACTTTTTGCAAGAAAGAAAAATGAGAGTAGTGATAAGAGATCAGCACTCAAAATGGAATGAAGTAATAAGCGGTGTCCCGCAGGGAACAGTTCTGGCCCCAATAATGTTTGCTATATATATTAATGATATGGATGAAGGAATTGAAAGCTATATGAGCTTCTTTGCAGATGATGCAAAATTACTGAAAAGAGTGAAAACTGAAGAAGATTGTGAATCACTACAGAGAGATCTAAATAAAGTACAAGAATGGAGTAGGAAGTGGGAGATGGAGTTCAATACAAAAAAGTGTAGTATAATGGAATTTGGAAAAAGCAAAAACAGAATAACAGGATCATATAATTTGGGAAAAGAAGGAATAAAAAAAGTAGAAAATGAGAAGGACCTGGGAGTCATTGTTATGAATAATATGTCACCTGAGAAACATATAAATAAGATTTTTGGAGAAACTTATAATTTAATAAGAACAATCAAAGTGGCATTTACATACCTGGATGAAGAAATGGTGAGGAAAATCCTAATCACCCTGATAAGACCAAGATTGGAATATGCAGCAACGATATGGTCACCAAGTACAAAAAAATGTATAAAAAAACTTGAAAGAATACAAAGAGCAATTACAAAACTGGCACCAACGCTCTCAAAACTATCATATGAAGAGAGACTACAAAAACTTAAACTACAGACACTAGAGCAAAGAAGAGAGAGAGGAGATTTGATAGCTATTTACAGAATCATGAAAGGTATAGAAATTACTGATAGAGAGAATCTGATAAAATGGGATGACAGAAATACAAGAGGACACGGAAAGAAAATAAAAAAAGACAGCTATAGAAGAGATTTTAAAAAGAACAGCTTTCCTCACAGAGCAATAGACAGTTGGAACAAGTTAGATGAGAAAGTGGTGTGTGCAAAAACAATACATGAATTTAAAAATAGTTTAGATAAAATGAGATATGAAGACGGGACCCCACGAGCATAGCTCCCCTTCCCGTAAAATACAACTAGGTAAATACAACTAGGTAAATACACACACACACTTTCAACGAACGGACGGCTTGAAGAACGTTCTGAAGAAAAGTGCCGATTGTGGATCCCAACGCAAAGAGAAGTACCTTTTTGTATTTACAGGGTGGGGGGAAATTGCTCGTGGGGCAGTAGGTAAGTAGGAAAAGAGGAGAAGGGGAGGGATTGCTGGGGAAATGGAAGGAAATGAGGATGTGGAGGACTTGGCCCAAGCAGACAAGCGTAAGGTCAACATGAAACGACCACCGGACCAGCTCAGTGATGACGAAATGGCAAATAAAAATGTAAAGATTAGAAGTATAGAGAGGAGCAATACAGTAGAAAGTGACGAGAATATGTTCCAGGGATTTAAAGAGGGTGGGGGGGACACAACCCCCCCCCCCGACTGATAAGACTAGAGGAGAGAGTTGATAAGGTGATCGAGGACTTGGAACGTAAGTTAGGTAATGTAGACTCCATTTTCCAGAGAATTGAAAGGTTGGAACAACTAGAGAAGGCTAACAGAAACTTAACTGAAGAAATAGAGGACCTAAAAAGACAGTTAGGAAAGGTAAAGGAGGAGAATGAGAAATTGAAGAAGAATAGTAATGAAAACAGAGAGAAAATAGCTACAGAAGCTAAAAATTGGAGAATAACTCAAGAAGGGAATAAGGTTTCATTCACTGACATAGTCAAACAACAATTGAAAGAACATAATGAAGACTCAGTTATTAAAGTGATGAGACAGAAGGAGAATATAGTAAGAGAATTAGCTGACAAAAAGAAATGTATAATTATATTAGGAATGGAAGAGAAACATAACCCAGATAGAACTGCAAGAATCAAGGAGGAAAATGAAAGAGTAAGCAGTTTATTAAAATTAGTCCAGGAAGATGAACCAGAAATTATAAAGGAACTTGAGGAAAAGTTCAGACTCGGAAAATATAGTACAGATAAGACCAGACCAATTAAGATTAAATTCAGGTCACAAACAACGGCAGAGAAAATTCTATCCAAGACAGGGAAACTAGCAACAAATGATCAATATAAAAAGGTATGGATAAAAAGAGAAATGAATAAGGAGGAAAGAGAGGAAGAAAAGCAGAAAAGCAGAAAAGAATTGAAGCTAAGGCAAAAAACGAGGAAAGAACGGAGTCAGAGAAAGAGAGATTCTATTGGAGAGTAGTGAACATGAAAATAAAGCAGTTCGACATACTAAAGAAAAACATAAGGGAAACAGAGAACACAATGGAAGTGGCAGAAAACTAAGAGTGTCTTACACAAATATAGATGGATTGATAACAGGATTGAATGAACTGAATGATTATTTGAAAGAAAAAGAACCGGACATAATGGGAATTGTAGAAACAAAATTAAAAGGCCCACTACCACCCAACAGTGTAGGACATGATACATACAATTATTGGATTAGAAACAGAGAGAAAAAACAAGGGGGTGGAGTTATGTTCCTGACTAAGAAGGATATAAACGTGAAAGGTGTCATATATGGAAAGAATACAGTAGAGATGATTATGATAGAAGTGGAAGACCGAGATAAGAAGAGCAGAAAATTTGTGATCAATTATGTGCCTCCGAAAACAGCCTCATGGGAGGAGAGTGAACATAAAAGTATGTTAGAGGACACAAAGATAGCATTAACTAAAATAATGGAAGACGGAGGAAGAATAGTTATGATGGGCGACTTTAATTGCAAAGAAATCTGCTGGGAAGAAATGACAGTAAAGAGTGGTGATGACTCATGGGGAAATGCTCTACTTGAGATGATTACTGACCATTCAATGACACAATGGATACAAGAGAACACTAGGTATAGAAATGAAGAAGAACCATCGAGGCTAGACTTAATAATTACATCTGAACCTAGAATAGTGGACAAGATTGAATATAAAACACCAATAGGTAAAAGTGACCACATATTGATTGAACTGGAACTTAATGAAGAAAAATATATGAAAAGAAATGAACAATATAGAAAAGGAAGAATGATGTATGAAAAAACAAATTTTGATAAAATAAGAGAATTCTTCCAACAAGAAAACTGGGAACAAATATACAAAGAAGAAACATCAGTGGAAGAGAAATGGAATATTTTGACAAAAATTTACAAAAAAGGAGTGGAAAAGTATGTCCCAAGACAAAAACAAGAAAAAGAATATGTAAAATGCTGGTACAACAAAAGTTGTAGGGAGTTAAAAGACAAAAGAGACAAAGCCTGGACCAGATGGAAAAAAGACAGAAGACCTGAAAAATGGAAAATATATACTGGTTATAGAAATGAATATGTACAAAAGTGCAGAGAGGAAAAAAGAAAATATGAAAAAGATGTTATAGAAAAGTGTAAAGATCAACCAAAACTATTCTACAGATTTGTAAACAATAAACTGAAAAACAAACAAGACTTGGAGAAATTAAGACAAGGAGGAGTTGAATACACTGAGGAAATGGAAATGGCAGAAATTATGAACAAACATTTTAAATCAGTGTTTACAAGGGAAAATATACAACCTGAAGAGATTGAGTGGAAGGAAAAAGTCCCCCCTATGGAAGAAATAGAAGTAACAAAGAATGAAATATTGACACACTTGGGTAATTTTGATGTCAGAAAATCGCATGGGCCAGATGAAATAGCAAACTGGATTCTGAAAGAATGCAGGAATGAACTGGCAGACAAAATACATAGCATAATAAGCAGTTCCTTAAAAGAAGGAAAAGTTCCAGAAGATTGGAAAAAAGCAAATATAGTACCTATATATAAAGGAGGAAATAAAGAAGAACCTACCAACTATAGACCAGTCTCTCTAACAAGTACAATAGCAAAAATATGTGAAAGAATTATCAAAAGTAGATGGGTAAAATACTTGGAAAAAAACAACGTACTAAATCCAAGGCAATTTGGATTCAGACAAGGACGATCATGTGTCACCAATTTAATATGTTTCTATTCAAGGCTAATAGATATAATACAAGAAAGAGATGGATGGGCTGATTGTGCATTTCTAGACCTAAAAAAAGCTTTTGACAAAGTACCACATAAGAAGTTGCTTAAGAAATTAGAATATGAAGGAGGAATACAAGGTAAATTGCTAAATTGGATGGAAGACTTTTTGCAAGAAAGAAAAATGAGAGTAGTGATAAGAGATCAGCACTCAAAATGGAATGAAGTAATAAGCGGTGTCCCGCAGGGAACAGTTCTGGCCCCAATAATGTTTGCTATATATATTAATGATATGGATGAAGGAATTGAAAGCTATATGAGCTTCTTTGCAGATGATGCAAAATTACTGAAAAGAGTGAAAACTGAAGAAGATTGTGAATCACTACAGAGAGATCTAAATAAAGTACAGGAATGGAGTAGGAAGTGGGAGATGGAGTTCAATACAAAAAAGTGTAGTATAATGGAATTTGGAAAAAGCAAAAACAGAATAACAGGATCATATAATTTGGGAGAAGAAGGAATAAAAAAGAGTAGAAAATGAGAAGGATCTGGGAGTCATTGTTATGAATAATATGTCACCTGAGAAACATATAAATAAGATTTTTGGAGAAACTTATAATTTAATAAGAACAATCAAAGTGGCATTTACATACCTGGATGAAGAAATGGTGAGGAAAATCCTAATCACCCTGATAAGACCAAGATTGGAATATGCAGCAACGATATGGTCACCAAGTACAAAAAAATGTATAAAAAAACTTGAAAGAATACAAAGAGCAATTACAAAACTGGCACCAACACTCTCAAAACTATCATATGAAGAGAGACTACAAAAACTTAAACTACAGACACTAGAGCAAAGAAGAGAGAGAGGAGATTTGATAGCTATTTACAGAATCATGAAAGGCATAGAAATTACTGATAGAGAGAATCTGATAAAATGGGATGACAGAAATACAAGAGGACACGGAAAGAAAATAAAAAAAGACAGCTATAGAAGAGATTTGAAAAAGAACAGCTTTCCTCACAGAGCAATAGACAGTTGGAACAAGTTAGATGAGAAAGTGGTGTGTGCAAAAACAATACATGAATTTAAAAATAGTTTAGATAAAATGAGATATGAAGACGGGACCCCACGAGCATAGCTCCCCTTCCCGTAAAATACAACTAGGTACAACTAGGTAAATACACACACACACACACACTTTCGTCGAATGGACGGCGAGAATTGGTGTATCGAAGAAAAAGGAAAATCTACGTGGATCTCAACGTCCAGGAGGTGCCTTATTGTATTTATAGGGAAGGGGAGTGCTCGTGGAGTAGTGGGGGAGTGATAGGGAAGGAGAAGGGAAGGGATTATTGAGGGAAATGAGGAAGAGAGGGACATGGTCCAGGAGGCCAGGCGTCTTGTAAACAAGAGGCGGACCGACAATAATGATTTTGGTGACGACGGGATCAACAAAAATGTAAAGATTAGAAGTATAGATAAGAGCAGCACAGTGGAAGGTGATGATAGTAGTTTCCAACGATTTAAAGAGGGTGGGGGAGATACCAACCTCCCCCGATTGGCAAGACTAGAGGAGAAACTTGATAAGATGACCGAACATTGGGAAAACAGGTTCGGTAACGTAGCCAAAATTGCACAAAGAGTTGAAAAATTGGAAGAACTAGAGAAGGCGAACAAAAATTTAACTAATGAAATAGAATTAAAAAGACAGTGAAAAGAAGTAAAAAAGGAGAATGAAGAATTAAAGAGGAATAATAAAGACAACAAAGAGGCCATAGCAAAAGAAGCACAGGGTTGGAAAAAATCCAGGAAAACAGTAAAGCTGCATTTACTGACATAATTAAACAGCAAATGAAAGAACAAACTGAAGACTCAGTTATCAAAGTGATGAGACAAAAGGAGAATATAGTAAGAGACTTAGCAGATAAAAAGAAATGTATAATTATATTAGGAATGGAAGAGAAACATAACCTAGATAGAACTTCAAGAATCAATGAGGAAAAAGAAAAAGTAAGCAGTTTACTAGAATTAGTTCAGGAAGATGAACCTGAAATCATGAAACAAATTGAAGAGATATATAGGCTCGGAAAGTATAGTACAGATAAGACCAGACCAATTAAGATTAAATTCAGGTCACAAACGACGGCAGAGAATATCTTAACAAAAACAGGGAAACTAGCAACAAGTGAACAATATAAAAAGGTATGGATAAAAAGAGAAATGAATAAAGAGGAAAGAGAGGAGGAAAAAATGAAAAGACATGAAGCTAAGGAAAAAACGAGATGAGAACAGAGTCAGAAAAAGAGAAGTTCTATTGGAGAGTAGTGAACATGAAAGTAAGGCAATACAACATATTAGAGAAAAACAAAAGAGAAACAGAGAATACAGTGGAAGTGGCAGAAAACTAAGAGTGTCTTACACAAATATAGATGAATTAATTACAGGATTAAATGAGCTGAATGATTATCTGAAGGAAAAAGAACCGGACATAATGGGAATTGTAGAAACGAAATTAAAAGGGCCACTACCACCCAACAGTATAGGACATGATGCATATAATTATTGGATTAGAAACAGAGAGACAAAGCAAGGGGGTGGAGTTATGTTCCTGACTAAGAAGGATATAAACGTGGTGTGTCACATATGGAAAGAATACAGTAGAGATGATTATGATCGAAGTGGAAGAACAGAAAGTTTGTGATAAATTATGTGCCTCCAAAAACAGCCTCGTGGGAAGAGAGTGAACATAAAAGTATGTTAGAGGACACAAGGATAACATTAAATAAGATAATGGAAGATGGAGGAAGAATAGTTATGATGGGCGACTTTAATTGCAAAGAAGTCTGCTGGGAAGAGATGACAGTAAAGGGTGGAGACGGCTCATAGGGAAATGTTCTACTCGAGATGATTATTGACCATACAATGACACAGTGGATACAGGAGAACACTAGGTATAGAAATGAAGAAGAACCATCGAGACTAGACTTGATAATCACATCTGAACCTAGAATAGTGGAAAATATTGAATATAAAACACCAATAAGTAAAAGTGACCACATATTGATTGAACTGGAACTAAATGAGGAAAAATACATGAAAAGAAATGAACAATATAGAAAAGGAAGAATGATGTATGAAAAAACAAACTTTGATAAAATAAGAGAATTCTTTCAAAAAGAAAACTGGGAAGGAATATACAAAGAAGAAACAACAGTGGAAGAGAAATGGAATATTTTGACAAAAGTGTATAAAAACGGAGTGGAAAAGTATGTCCCAAGACAAAAACAAGAAAAAGAATATGTAAAGTGCTGGTACAACAAAAATTGTAGGGAGTTAAAAGACAAAAGAGACAAAGCTTGGACCAAATGGAAGAAAGACAAAAGACCTGAAAAATGGAAAATATATACTTGTTATAGAAATGAATATATACAAGCATGCAGAGAGGAAAAGAGAAAATATGAAAAAGATGTCATAGAAAAGTGTAAAGATCAACCAAAACTATTCTACAGATTTGTAAACAACAAACTGAAAAACAAACAAGATTTGGAGAAATTAAGACAAGGAGTTGAATACTTTGAGGAAATAGAAATGGTGGAAATTATGAACAAACATTTTAAATCAGTGTTTACAAAGGAGAACATACAACCTGAAGAGATCGAATGGAAAGAGAAAGTCCCTCCTATGAAAGAAATAGAAGTAACAAAGAATGAAATAATGAAACACTTGAGTAATCTTGATGTCAGAAAATCGCATGGACCAGATGAAATAGCAAACTGGATTTTGAAAGAATGCAGGAATGAACTGGCAGACAAAATACATAGCATAATAAACAGTTCCTTGAAAGAAGGAAAAGTTCCAGAAGATTGGAAAAAAGCAAATATAGTACCTATATATAAAGGGGGAAATAAAGAAGAACCTACCAACTATAGACCAGTCTCTCTAACAAGTACAATAGCAAAAATTTGTGAAAGAATTATCAAAAGTAGATGGGTAAAATATTTAGAAAAAAAAACAGCGTGCTAAATCCAAGGCAATTTGGATTCAGACAAGGACGATCATGCGTCACCAATTTAATATGTTTCTATTCAAGGCTAATAGATGTAATACAAGAAAGAGATGGATGGGCTGATTGTGCATTTCTAAACCTAAAAAAGTTTTTGACAAATCACCACATAAGAAGTTGCTTAAGAAATTAGAAACTGAAGGAGGAATACAGTGCAAACTGCTTAAATGGATGGAAGACTTTTTGCAAGGAAGAAAAATGCGAATAGTGATAAGAGACAAACACTGAAAATGGGATGAAGTAATAAGCGGTGTTCCGCAAGGAACAGTTCTGGCCCCAATAATGTTTGCTATATATATCAATGATATGGATGAAGAAATTGAAAGTTATATGAGCTTCTTTGCAGATGATGCAAAACTATTAAAAAAAGTGAACACGGAAGAAGATTGTGGGTCACTACAGAGTGATCTAAATAAAGTCTGGGAATGGAGTAGGAAGTGGGAGATGGAGTTCAACACTAAAAAGTGTAGTATAATGGAATTTGGAAAAGCAAAAACGGAATAACAGGATCATATAAATTGGGAGAAGGAATAAAAAAAGTAGAAAATGAGAAGGACCTGGGAGTCATTGTTATGAACAATATGTCACCTGAGAAACATATAAATAAGATTTTTGGAGAAACTTATAATTTAATAAGAACAATCAAAGTTGCATGGTGAAGAAAATTCTAATCACTCTGATAAGACCAAGATTGGAATATGCAGCAATGATGTGGTCACCAAGTACAAAAAAATGTATAAAAAAAAACTTGAAAGAATACAAAGAGCAATTACAAAATTGGCACCAACACTCTCAAAACTATCATATGAAGAGAGACTAGCAAAATTTGAACTACAGACACTAGAGCAAAGAAGAGAGGAGATTTGATAGCTATTTACAGAATCATGAAGGGCATAGAAATTATTGATAGAATCTGATAAAATGGGATGATAGAAATACAAGAGGACACGGAAAGAAAATCAAGAAAGACAGCTATAGAAGAGATCTGAAAAAATAACAGCTTTCCTCACATAGTAGTAGACAGTTGGAACAAGTTAGATGAGAAAGTGGTGTGTGCAAAAACAATACATGAATTTGAAAATAGTTTAGATAAAATGAGATATGAAGACGGGACACTACGAGCATAGCTCCCCTTCCCGTAAAATACAACTAGGTAAATACAACTAGGTAAATACACACACAATCGTCGGATTGACGGCGAAGATTGGAACTCCGGAAAAAAACGCAATATTCGTGGATTTCAAGTACGAGGGAGTACCTTTTTGTATTAGTAGGGAAGGGGAAAGCTCGTGGTGTAGTAGAAAGGTAATGAAAGGGGAGAAGGGGAGGAGTTACTGAGGGAAATGGAAGGAAATGAGGAGGGAGACGAACGGCCTTCCCCTGACAGCAGAAAAAAATGTAAACGAGGTCTGCTGACGACACAGAGGAACTCGAAAATATCAGTAAAAGTATTAAGGTTAGAAATATAGATAAGAACAACACAATGGAAAGTGAAAATAATCATATCCATGGATTTAATGAGGGGGGATGGCAACCTCCCCCGATAAGCAAGTCTAGAAGAAAATCTAGAGAAAATTACCGAACATTGGGAGAGTAGGTTCGGTCAACGAACACGGATAGCGCAGAGAGTTGATAAATTGGAAGAGTTAAAGAAGGAGAACCAAACCCTAACTAAAGAAATAGAAGAATTAAAAAGACAGTTATAAGAAGTAAAAGATGAGAATGAAGAATTAAAGAGGAATAATAAAGAGAATAACGAGTCCATAGCAAAAGAAGTACAGGGTTGGAAAAAAGTCCAAGAGAATAACAAAATTGTACTTAAGGATAGAGTGGCACAACAGATGAAAGATCAAACTAAAGACATTTCTTAAAGTGATGAGGGAGGAAGAGAATATAGTGAGAGACTTAGTGGATAAAAAAAAAGTATAATTATATTGGGGATGGAAGAGAAGTATAATACAAATTGGACTACAAGAATAAAGAAGGAGAAGGAGAAAGTAAATAAGATATTGGAAGTAGTTTGTTAGCGCCGGTTGCACTAATATCTAAATAAGTTCTTATTCTTCTGTATAGTAAAATTCTTCATTCACCACTGTTCTCTTCTCTGGCTCTAACAATTAATAATTTTCATTCTTCTTTAGGCCCCATGCCTAGTCCTTCACTCAAAGCTTGAGGGGTGAATTAAATGAGATTGATTTTTCTTATCTTCATTCTTCTACTTGGTATTGTAAGCTACACCAAGGGAGTCCCGCTCGAGATCGCTATAGAATACGTCAAGCCACCTTCGTTCTGACATCACTATTTCATTAATCCAATATCCTTTTACTTCTCAAACAAGTGCCACTCCTTAAGGGCGTGAATTTACCTCCCTGCGCCAATAATTTTTCTCCTCCTCTACCTTTTTCTCCAATCAGAGAGGCTGTTATACTGTTTCAAACGATATTATTTACGTAAGCATTATGTCGCAACGGAAATGGCTTATACGCTTACAATTTTTGCTACATCAGCATTGTTTACAAATACAAGGCGCGAGCGAGCGCGTGTATGACTAAGCCCTTTCTGTCGGCCGTTGTTTTTAAACCTTTAGTCGTAACATTAGCATACGTCTCCACCTACCCCTCTATCTACTCAATTGTCTACCTCTACCGGCCTCTTACATAGTTCAAGAAGATGGAACAGAAACAGGGAAAGAAGTAGAAGAAATATATAGACTAGGGAAATACAATACAGATAAAACCAGACCAATTAAGGTCAAATTCAGGTCACAAACAACAGCAGAGAATATCTTAGCAAAAACAGGGAAACTTGCAAACCGTGAACAATTTAAACATATATGGATAAAAAGAGAAATGGATAAAGAGGAAAGAGAGGATGAGAAAGCAAAAAGATAAGGAAAAAGAACAGAGACAGAAAAAGAGAAATTCTATTAGAGAGTAGTGAATATGAAAGTGAGAAAATGGTACATAGCAGAGAAAAACGGAAGGGGAACAGAAAACACGATGGAAGTAGCAGAAAATTGAAAATGTCTTACACAAATATAGATGGCTTAATAACAGGCTTGAACGAACTGAATGATTACCTGAAAGAAAAAGAACTGGACATAATGGGAATTGTGGAAGCAAAATTGAAAGGTCCACTACCACCCAACAGTGTAGGACATGGTGCATATTATTGTTGGATTAAAAACAGAGATGTAAAACAAGGGGGTGGAGTTATGTTCCTGACTAAGAAGGGTATAGGTGTGAGGAATGTCACATATGGAAAAAATAGAGTAGAGATGATTATGATGGAAGTGGAAGACAAAGATAGGAAGAGCAGAAAGTTTGGAATGAATTATGTGCCTCCTAAAACAGCCTCGTGGAAAGAGAGAGAACATAAAAGTATGTTAGAAGACACACGGATAACATTAAATAAGATAATGGAAGATGAAGGAAAAATAGTTATAATGGGTAACTTTAATTGTAAAGAAGTCTGCTGGGAAGAGATGACAGTAAAGGGTGGAGGCGACTCATGGAGAAATGTACTACTTGATATGATTATTGACCATACAATGACGCAATGGATTCAAGAGAACACTAGGTATAGAAATGAAGAAGAACCATCGAGACTAGACCTAATAATCACATCAGAACCTGAAATAGTGGAAAAGATTGAATATAAGACACCAATAAGTAAAAGTGACCACATATTGGCTGAAATGGAACTAAATGAGGAAAAATACATGAAAAGAAATTAACAATATAGAAAAGGAAGATTGATGTATGATTTTTTTTTTTTTTTTTTTAATAAAATGAGAGAATTCTTTCAAAAAGAAGACTGGGAAAGAATATACAAAAAAGAAACAACAGTGGAAAAGAAATGGAATATTTTGACAAATATTTATAAAGAAGTAGTGGAAAAGTATGTCCCAAGACAAATGCAAGAAAAAGAATATGTAGTGTTGGTACAACAAAAGTTGTAGGGAGTTAAAAGACAAAAGAGATAAAGCTTGGACAAAATGGAAAAAATACAAAAGACCTGAAAAATGGAAAATATATACTAGATATAGAAATGAATATGTATAAGTGTGCAGATAAGAAAAGAGAAAATATGAAAAAGATGTCATAGGAAAATGTAAACAACAAACTGAAAATCAAACAAGAATTAGAGAAACTACAACAAGGAGGAGATGAATACACAGAGGAAATAGAAATGGCAGAAATTATGAACAAGCATTTTAAATCGGTGTTTACGAAGGAGAACATACAACCTAGAGATATCAAGTGGGAGGAGGAACTCCCCCTTATAAAAGAGATAGAAGTAACAAAGAATGAAATAATGAATTACTTGAGTAATTTCGATGTCAGGAAATCACATGGAACAGATAAAATGGCAAACTGGATTTTGAGAGAATGCAGGAACGAACAAACAAACAAAATACATAATCTAATAAGCAGTTCCTTGAAAGAAGGAAAAGTTCCAGAAGATTGGAAAAGAGCAAATATAGTACCTGTACCAATATATAAAGGGGAAACAAGGAAGACCCTACAAACTACAGACCGGTCTCTCTAACAAGTACAATAGCTAAAATTTGTGAAAGAATTATCAAAATTAGATGGGTAAGGCATATGTAAAAAAAAAAAAAAAAAAAAAAACATACTAAATCCAAGGCAATTTGGATTTCAACAAGAACGATCATGCGTCACAAACTTTATGTGTTTCTATTCAAGGCTAATAGATGGATGGGCTGATTGTGCATTTCTAGACCTGAAAAAAGCTATCAAATCTCTCAGATGAAGAAAGATTGTTAAAATTGGAGTTGCTGACTCTGGAACAAAGAAGAGAAAGAGGTGACTTGTTGACCATCTACAGAATTATGAAAGGCATGGAAGTCCTTGATAGAGAAGACTTACTAAATTGGGATAAGAGAAACACAAGAGGACATGGAAAGAAGCTCAAAAAGAACAGTTATAGAAGAGACCTGAAAAAGAACAGCTTTCCCCACAGAGTGGTGGATGTATGGAACATATTGGACGAAACAACAGTGTGTGCAAAAACAATACACAAATTTAAGAGCAAACTAGATATGGAGAAATACAAAGATGGACACCACGAGCATAGCTCCCCTTCCCGTAAGATACAACTAGGAGGGAACAGATAAATATGTACCTAAGCAGAAACAAAAAAAGGATTTACATAAAGTGTTGGTATGATAAAAAGTGTAGCGATGCTAAAGATAGAAGACACAAAGCTTGGAAAAAATGAAAAAAAGACAAAAAAGTGACTAAATGGTAAACATACATCAAACTGAGAAATGAATATGTAGATAGACACTTAGAGGAAAAAAGAAACTACGAAAAAGATACAATAGACAAATGCAAAAATCAACCTAAACCATTTCACAGACATGTAAACGATAAAATAAAAGACAAACATGAAATAGTGAAACTGCATGAAGGAAACAAAGAATATATAGAAGAGGTAGAAATGGGTGAAGTAATGACCAGACACTTTAGGTCCTTATTTACAATTGAAAGCTCAGAAATGTGGGATGAAGGACACAAAGAAGGATCCCCTAAAATGAAAGAAATAATGGTGATACTGAAAGAAATAAGGGACCAAATAAAGAACCTTGATGTTAGAGTCATATAGGCCAGATGGAATAGCGAACTGGATATTGAAAGAATGTATAGATGAACTTACAGATAGAATACACAAGATAATTGACTTCTCACTCAAAGAAGGAAAATTACCACAAGATTGGAAAAATACAAAGATTGTACCAATATACAAGGGAGGAGATAAAGAAAATCCAACACACTATAGACCGTTATCCTTTACAAGCACAATTGCAAAAATATGCAAAAGAGTTATTAAAAATAAATGGACTAAACACTTGGAAGAGAACAGCATACTAAATTCCAAGTAATTTGGATTTAGAATTGGAAGATCATGTACTGGTACTACAAACTTAATATGCTTTTACTCAAGATTGATAGAAATAATACAAGAAAGATGGTTAGGCAGACTGTGCTTTCTTGGACTTACAAAAGGCTTTTGACAAAATACCATGCAAAAAGCTACTAAGAAAAATTGAAACAATAGGTGGAATGCAAGGAAAATTATTGGAATGGATGAAAGACTTCTTGAAGGGAAGAAAAATGAGAGTGGTAGTCAGAGAAAAGAATTCAAATTGGGTAAATTTGATAAACAGAGTCCCCCAAGGCTTTGTATCGGCTCTGATAATGTTTGCTGTTTATATAAACAGCATGGATGAAGGCATGGAATGTTATATGAACTTCTTTGCTGATGATGCAAAACTATTGAAGAGAGTAAATACAGAAGATTGCAAATCTTTTCAAGAAGACCTGGACAAAGTCTGGAAATAGAGTATAAAGAACGAAGTGAATTTCAACATTAAGAAATGTAGTATAATGGAATTTGGGAAAAGCAAAAATAGAATATCGGGTCAATACAAAATTGGTACAAAGAAAGTTACAAAAGTAAACTCAGAAAGGGACCTAGGAGTAATTATCTCGAACGACATGACACTAGACAAACATGTAAACAAAATAGTTGGAGAAACTTACAACTTAATAAGATCAATGTAAGTTGCCTTTGACTTCATGGACAAGGAAACTTACAAACTACAAACTTAATATGGTTTTACTCAAAATTAATAGAAATAATACAAGGTTTGGCAAACTGTGCCTTCTTGACAAAGTACCACACAAAAAGCTACTTAGAAAATTTGAAACAATAGGTGGAATGCATGGAAGCCAAAATTTGTGAAAAAATGATCAAAAATAGATGGACAAAACATCAGGAAGAGAACAATATACTAAACCTGAGACAGTTTGGATTCAGACAGGGAAGATCATGTGCCACAAATCTGATCTGTTTTAACTCAAGACTATTAGATATAATACAGGAAAGGGATGGATGGGCTGATTGTGCTTTCCTAGATGTACAAAAAGTTTTTGATAAAGTACCACATAGAAAACTATTAGGAAAACTGAAAACCATAGGAGGGGTACAAGGTAAACTAATAGAATGGATGGAGGATTCCTTGTCAAAGAAATCTACAACTTGCTGTAATAAAAGTGGCATATACTTACTTGGATGAAAAAATGGTGAAGAAAATACTAGTCACATTGATAAGACCAAGACTGGAGTACACAGTGACACTACCCAGTACCAAAAAGAATATAAGGAAAATTGAAAAAAATTAAAGAGCAACTACAAAGATGGCCCCCACACTTTCAGAACTGCCATATGAAAAGAGATTATCAAAACTAGTTACCAACCCTGGATCAAGGAAGAAAAACAGGAGACTTATTGACCATCTATAGAATCATAAGAGGTATGGAAGTCTTTAATAGAGAAGACTTTCTAAATTGGAATATGAGAAATACAAGAGAACATGGAAGGAAACTCAAAAAGGAGAGTTATAGATGCGACCTGAAAAAAGAACAGCTTTCCCCTCAGAGTGATGGATGTATGGAACAAACTGGACAAAATGATGTGTGCAAAAACCATACATGAATTTAAGAACAATTTAGATACTGCAAGATACAGAGATGGGACACCACAAGAGTAGCTCCCCTGGCTGTAAGACAACTGGGTAAATACACACACATGCCTGTGTGCACGCACATAGCTTGTAGCCCCTTCCATCCCAAGTGTTCATATGAGGTGAATTAAATTATCTCACATGAGCTAGAACAAAATTTCTAAAATATATCATTGTACAATAAAAGATGCTTGCTGGCTGAGTAGGTTAGGGTGTCATTACTTCTTGAGAATGGAGACAGTTCGTACCCTGCCCAGCGGGTTTGTAGTACTACATTAAATTTCCTGCTTCAAATAACCATCTATAAAGAGGTATTGTTCTCATCTCTTCTGAGAGGGTAAGTTTATAATGCTATGTGGGATTGTTAAACATTGTTGTATATTAAGGTTGAATGAAATTTTTTTTGAGTCCAGTCGGGCAGAGGGGCTCCTAGGTGAGAACCTGGCTTAAGTCAGAATAAGGTTTTTAAAGTATGTTAATGTATAAACAAATCTAATGGTCACAGGTGGCAACACATCGGTTGGTCTCTGGGTGGTCAGAGCTCTGGACCAATGAGACTCTGATGTCGCAAAGACTGATGACACCAAATCCTGTGTGGGGAGCCCTCTACACCTCCTACCTTGCCTGTCACCACCAAGGCCTCACTCTTGACTGTGGCAAAACCCAGACACATGCCACCCTCCCTTCCGAGCCTGATGACGGGTCCTTGCAGGACCTGTCGAAGAAAGGTAGGTGTGTGATGAGCTGATGGTATCTCGACTATAAAAGTTGCCTCTCAGTTTGATAAAGTTGATTAGTTTTGTTTCATTGGAACAAAGTAGATAGTGTATGTTGGTATGTTAAGGGAAGGTTTGGGATTATATTTGTTATCAAATGGTGTCACATCATGCTCCTCAAATATAACATCAAATGTGACTTGACACCCATCATGTGATATGTAATGTCATATCCTTCTGGCATACCATCACAATCCTCATAATTTGCATGATATTTTCTCCTGTGCAGTGCAATTCCGGCATCCTCTAAGTGTTGTGGGTGTGGCTCAGGATGATGGGGCAGTGCTCCTGACTTGGGCTGAAGGTGTGGCTGGATGGCGGACCACCTATTTCCTCCTGCAAGTGCTTGATTCCTCCTCCCAGCTGGTTGTCGAGTACACACTCCCTGATGAAGTGAGAATCACCATGGTGCTGTGTGTATATGTGTTAAGGGGTTATCACATTGTGCTATTTTCCCTCCCACATCCTATCACCAACCTCCATTTGAATAACTGGCATATGGCTTTGCTTACAGAAATGTAGACTTCTCTGAACATTTCAAAGATATGTCTAACATTCATATAAGTTTACAATTTGGTAGCTTATCATTCAGCTTTGCTATATATGATGGAGAGACAATTTCGTATTTGTATATACATACACACATTCATATACCAACTGCTTTTTCCCTGTAACAAGGGAGGTAGCCAAATTCAAAGGCATAAATCCACTCCCACCTATTTCATCCTCACATACTCCACTCCCATTCACCGCCTCTCCCTCCCTTTTTTTTTTTTTTTTCTCCTCCTGGAGGATGGGTCATCCCAGCATCTTGCCCAGTGCCCTGAGTCGGAAGTAAAGTAGCAAGACACAGCACATCCACAGCAAGGTTACATTTAATTGGCAACCCCCTCTCTGCCCCCTTATGCAGAAAAAGAGAAGATTGGGAGAAATCCCTTTGGGCTGCATTAAAATATCATTTGAACATACTCACCCCCCCCATCCCCAATCCACACTCTTCCATGCATCAAATCAGCATCCACACACATCCATTCTCCCCTCACCCCTATCATCTGTCTTCTCTCTTCCTTCCTCAACAGACATTACCCTCTTTCCGAATGCCCCTATTACCCCATCCATCCATCTCATCCTTGGTCATCCCCTCATGTTCACTCCATCCATCTCTGCCTTCCACACTTCTTTTACTAATCTTTCTTCACTCATTCTTTCCATATGTCCAAACCATCCCAATACTCTTTCATCAACCCTATCTCCCAACTCTTTTTCTACCCCCACTCTCCTCTTCACCTCCTTGTTTCTCACTCTATCCAGCCTAGTAACCCCTACCATACTTCTCAGACACCTCATCTCAAATACATTGAAACTCTTCCTCTCTTATGTTCCATGTTTCTGCCTCATACGGTGCTGTTGGCACAATCACTCCATACAATCTTCTCTTAGCATCCATTCCCAAATGTCTATTTCTCATTACACTTTTTTAATCCCCAAGGCATTTACTTGCTTCTCTCACTACATTCTTCCTTCACCTTCACCACTACCTTTCCTGCCACATTCACACCCAAGTATCTAAAGCTATCCAATTCCTTCAGTCTCTCTCCCTTAATACTCACTTCCAATTTGCTACCATCCTCTCCCCTTGACCATCTCATCACCTTACTTTTATCCACATATATCTTCAACTTTCTTCTTTTGCACACCTTCCCAAACTCCATCACTAACTTCCTTAATCCTTCCTCTGATCCTGCTATAAGCACTGTCTCCCATTTTTCTCCATTTTCTTTAACCATTTCCAATCCCTGGCCCATTACCTTTGTGTCTCTCACATCACCTCATCCATGTATAAATTGAACAGCCAGGGCGACATAACACACCCCTGGTGGAGTCCCACCTTTACCTCAAATCACTCACTCTTCCATTTCTAATTTAACACAGGCTCTACTATGCTCATAAAACTCTTGACTGCTCTTAACAGCTTTCCTCTAATCACATATATCTGCAATACCTCCCACAGTGCCTTCCTGTCAACCTTGTTGTAAGCCTTTTCCAAATTCATAAAGGCCCAAAAAGCATCCATACCATTTCGTAAAGCTTTCTCACATATCTGCCTTACCACAGAAATGTGATCCACACAACCCCTACCTGTCCTAAACCTACACTGTTCCTCACCAATGTTCCCTTTATTCCTCTCCTAATCCTTTCAATCAAAACCCTCCCATAAGCTTCCCAACTACACTCAACAAACTGATCCCTCTGAAACTGCTAAACTCACACTTGTCCCCTTTACCCATGTAAAGCAGAACTGTACAGGCACCCCTCCAGTCCTCCAGTACTCTACTTCCTTTTAGACAAACATTAAACAACCTCACCTACCAGTCCACTGTCACTGTGCCTCCCTTTTTTAGACACTGCATGGCATCCATCCAACCCTGGTGCCTTACCTGCTCTCATCATTTTAATAATTGCTTCCACCTCATCTTTCCTTATTTCTCCTCCATTTTCCTCTTTCATCACTATCATTTTCTTAGTGCTTCCCACACCTTTCCCTCCCAATCCTCCTTCACATTTAGATTTGAAAAATAAGGTAGTGTAACCAAAATCGTTTTTACTCAAAATCGTTTTTACTCAAAATCTTCCTATAAGCCTTCCCAACTACAGCCAACAAACTGAGCCCTCTGAAACTTCTATACTCACACTTGTCCACCTTTTCCCTTGTAAAGCAGAGCTGTACAGGCACTCCTCCAGTCCTCCAGGACTCTATCCCCTTTTAGACAAACATTAAACAACCTCACCTACCAGTCCACTGTCACTGTGCCTCCCTTTTTTAGACACTGCATGGCATCCATCCAACCCTGGTGCCTTACCTGCTCTCATCATTTTAATAATTGCTTCCACCTCATCTTTCCTTATTTCTCCTCCATTTTCCTCTTTCATCACTATCATTTTCTTAGTGCTTCCCACACCTTTCCCTCCCAATCCTCCTTCACATTTAGATTTGAAAAATAAGGTAGTGTAACCAAAATCGTTTTTACTTAAACGAACTCTTAACTGTTGGCGCTGGTGAAGCCCATGGAAGCTCACTGTGATAACCCCTTAATACTTGGTTTGATCACTCCATCTCTTATGTGTTAGCCTTTCCTCACCTTGTGTTATGTACCGGGTCCTGTGTTTTGATAATATAGTGGATTCCTACTACCTTTATTTGTTTTTGGTATACTGGGTCTTGTGCTGTGTTTGTTGTACACTTCTGTAATCCCATAATGTGTTGATCACTCAGTAGAGTGGTACCCAACTAAGATTAAACAAAATCACCTGGCATAAGAAAGAGTGAAATTCATAAAGGGCAATACTAGAATATGAAGGGGATAATCAATATAGGCTCAACTTTGTCAGTTTGGTGACACACACACACACACGCACACTTCAACGAACGGACGGCTTAGAAGACGTTCTGAAGAAAATTGAAGTTTCGTGGATCCCAACGCAAAGCGAAGTGCCTATTGTATTTACAGGGGGGGGAAATTGCTCATGGGGTAGTGGGAAAGTAGGGAAAGAGGAGAAGGGGAGGGATTGCTGAGGGAAATGGAAGGAAATGAGGAAGGAGAGGACTTGGCCCAGGCAGACAGGCGAAAGGTAAACAAACGGCCCCCCGACCAGCTGAGTGACGATGAAATGTCGAATAAAAATGTAAAGATTAGAGGTATAGATAAGAGCAATACAGTAGAAAGTGATGAGAATATTTTCCAGGGATTTAAAGAGGGTGGGGGGGACACAAACCCCCCCCGACTGACAAGACTAGAAGAGAAGGTCGATAAGATGATCGAGGACTTGGAGCGTAGGTTCGGTCATGTTAACAACATTATACGGAGGGTTGAAAAATTGGAAGAACTAGAGAAGGCGAACAAAAACTTAACTATGGAAATTGAAGAATTAAAAAAACAGTTAAAAGAAGTAAAAGAAGAGAATAAAGTCTTAAAGGAGAATAATAAGGAGAACAAGGAGGGTTGGAAAAAAATCCAAGAAAATAGCAAAGTTGCATTCACTGACATAATCAGACAGCAAATGAATGAACAAACTGAAAACTCAGTTATTAAAGTGATGAGACAGAAGGAGAATATAGTAAGAGACTTAGCAGACAGAAAGAAATGTATAATTATATTAGGAATGGAAGAGAAACATAACCCAGATAGAACCACAAGAATCAAAGAGGAAAATGAAAAAGTAAGAAATTTGTTAGAATTAGTTCAGGAAGATGGACCAGAAATAATGAAACAAATCGAAGAGAAATTCAGGCTCGGGAAATATAGTACAGACAAGACCAGACCAATTAAGATTAAATTCAGGTCACAAACTACGGCTGAGAATATCTTATCCAAAACAGGGAAACTAGCAACAAGTGAACAAGATAAAAAGGTATGGATAAAAAGGGAAATGAATAAAGAGGAAAGAGAGGAAGAAAAACAGAAAAGACTTGAAGCTAAGGAAAAAAACGAGATAAGAACGGAGTCAGAAAAAGAGAGATTCTATTGGAGAGTAGTGAATATGAAACTAAAGAAAGTCGACATACAAGAGAAAAACAAAAGGGAAACAGAGAACACAATGGAAGTGGCAGAAAACTAAGAGTGTCTTACACAAATATAGATGGATTAATAACAGGATTGAATGAGCTGAATGATTATTTGAAAGAAAAAGAACCAGACATAATGGGAATTGTAGAAACAAAATTAAAAGGTCCACTACCACCCAACAGTGTAGGACATGATGCATATAATTATTGGATTAGAAACAGAGTGAAAAAGGAAGGGGGTGGAGTTATGTTCCTGACTAAGAAGGATATAAATGTGAAGTGTGTCACATATGGAAAGAATACAGTAGAGATGATAATGATGGAAGTAGAAGACAGAGATAAGAAGAGCAGAAAGTTTGTGATAAATTATGTACCCCGAAAACAGCCTCATGGGAAGAGAGTGAACATAAAAGTATGTTAGAGGACACAAAGATAACATTAAACAAGATAATGGAAGAGGGAGGAAAAATAGTTATGATGGGCGACTTTAATTGCAAAGAAATCTGCTGGGAAGAAATGACAGTAAAGGGTGGAGACGGCTCATGGGGTAACGCTCTACTTGAGATGGTTACTGACCATACAATGACACAATGGATACAGGAGAACACTAGGTATAGAAATGAAGAAGAGCCATCGAAACTAGACCTAGTAATTACATCCGAACCTAGAATAGTGGACAAAATTGAATATAAAACACCAATAAGTAAAAGTGACCACATACTGATTGAACTGGAACTTAATGAAGAAAAATATATGAAAAGAAATGAACAATACAGAAAAGGAAGAATGATGTATGAAAAAACAAACTTTGATAAAATAAGAGAATTCTTTCAAAAGGAAAACTGGAAAGAAATATACAAAGAAGAAACAACAGTAGAAGAGAAATGGAATATTTTGACAAAAATTTACAAAAAAGGAGTGGAAAAGTATGTCCCAAGACAAAAACAAGAAAAAGAATATGTAAAATGCTGGTACAACAAAAGCTGTAGGGAGTTAAAAGACAATAGAGACAAAGCCTGGACCAGATGGAAAAAAGACAGAAGACCTGAAAAATGGAAAATATATACCTGCTATAGAAATGAATATGTACAAATGTGCAGAGAAGAAAAGAGAAAATATGAAAAAGATATCATAGAAAAGTGTAAAGATCAACCGAAACTATTCTACAGATTTGTAAACAATAAACTGAAAAACAAACAAGACTTGTAGAAATTAAGACAGGAGGGAGTTGAATACACTGAGGAAATGGAAATGGCGGAAATTATGAACAAACATTTTAAATCAGTGTTTACAAGGGAGAACATACAACCTGAAGAGAACAAATGGAAAGAGAAAGTCCCCCCTATGGAAGAAATAAAAGTAACAAAGAATGAAATATTAACACACTTGAGTAATCTTGATGTCAGAAAATCGCATGGACCAGATGAAATAGCAAACTGGATACTAAAAGAATGCAGGAATGAACTGGCAGACAAAATACATAGCATACTAAATAGTTCCTTGAAAGAAGGAAAAGTTCCAGAAGATTGGAAAAAAGCAAACATAGTACCTATATACAAAGGAGGAAATAAAGAAGAACCTACCAACTATAGACCAGTCTCTCTAACAAGTACAATAGCAAAACTTTGTGAAAGAATTATCAAAAGTAGATGGGTAAAATATTTAGAAAAAAATGTGCTAAATCCAAGGCAATTTGGATTCAGACAAGGACAATCATGTGTCACCAATTTAATATGTTTCTATTCAAGACTAATAGATATAATACAAAAAAGAGATGGATGGGCTGATTGTGCATTTCTAGACCTAAAGAAAGCTTTCGGCAAAGTACCACATAAGAAGTTGCTTAAGAAATTAGAAACTGAAGGAGGAATACAGGGAAAACTACTAAATTGGATGGAGGACTTTTTGCAAGAAAGAAAAATGAGAGTAGTGATAAGAAACCAGCACTCAAAATGGGATAAAGTAATAAGCGGTGTTCCGCAGGGAACAGTTCTGGCCCCCAATAATGTTTGCTATATATATTAATGATATGGATGAAGGAATAGAAAGCTATATGAGCTTCTTTGCAGATGATGCAAAACTACTGAAAAGAGTGAAAACTGAAGAGGATTGTGAATCACTACAGAGAGATCTAAATAAAGTACAAGAATGGAGTAGGAAATGGGAGATGGAGTTCAATACAAAAAAGTGTAGTATAATGGAATTTGGAAAAAGCAAAAACAGAATAACAGGAGCATATAAATTGGGAGAAGAAGGAATAAAAAAAGTAGAAAATGAGAAGGACCTGGGAGTCATTGTTATGAATAATATGTCACCTGAGAAACATATAAATAAGATTTTCGGAGAGACTTATAATCTAATAAGAACGATCAAAGTTGCATTTACATACCTGGATGAAGAAATGGTGAAGAAAATCCTAATCACCCTGATAAGACCAAGATTGGAATATGCAGCAACGATATGGTCACCAAGTACAAAAAAATGTATAAAAAAACTTGAAAGAATACAAAGAGCAATTACAAAACTGGCACCAACACTCTCAAAACTATCATATGAAGAGAGACTACAAAAACTTGAACTACAGACACTAGAGCAAAGAAGAGAGAGAGGAGATTTGATAGCTATTTACAGAATCATGAAAGGCATAGAAATTACTGATAGAGAGAATCTGATAAAATGGGATGACAGAAATACAAGAGGACACAGAAAGAAAATAAAAAAAGACAGCTATAGAAGAGATTTGAAAAAGAACAGCTTTCCTCACAGAGTAATAGACAGTTGGAACAAGTTAGATGAGAAAGTGGTGTGTGCAAAAACAATACATGAATTTAAAAATAGTTTAGATAAAATGAGATATGAAGACGGGACCCCACGAGCATAGCTCCCCTTCCCGTAAAATACAACTAGGTAAATACAACTAGGTAAATACACACGCACACTTCAACGAATGGACGGCTTAGAAGACGTTCTGAAGAAAATTGAAGTTTGTGGATCCCAACGCAAAGAGAAGTGCCTATTGTTTTTACAGGGTGGGGGGGAAATTGCTCATGGGGTAGTGGGAAAGTAGGGAAAGAGGAGAAGGGGAGGGATTGCTGAGGGAAATGGAAGGAAATGAGGAAGGAGAGGACTTGGCCCAGGCAGACAGGCGAAAGGTAAACAAACGGCCCCCCGACCAGCTGAGTGATGATGAAATGTCGAATAAAAATGTAAAGATTAGAGGTATAGATAAGAGCAATACAGTAGAAAGTGATGAGAATATTTTCCAGGGATTTAAAGAGGGTGGGGGGGACACAAACCCCCCCCGACTGACAAGACTAGAAGAGAAGGTCGATAAGATGATCGAGGACTTGGAGCGTAGGTTCGGTCATGTTAACAACATTATACGGAGGGTTGAAAAATTGGAAGAACTAGAGAAGGCGAACAAAAACTTAACTATGGAAATTGAAGAATTAAAAAAACAGTTAAAAGAAGTAAAAGAAGAGAATAAAGTCTTAAAGGAGAATAATAAGGAGAACAAGGAGGGTTGGAAAAAATCCAAGAAAATAGCAAAGTTGCATTCACTGACATAATCAGACAGCAAATGAATGAACAAACTGAAAACTCAGTTATTAAAGTGATGAGACAGAAGGAGAATATAGTAAGAGACTTAGCAGACAGAAAGAAATGTATAATTATATTAGGAATGGAAGAGAAACATAACCCAGATAGAACCACAAGAATCAAAGAGGAAAATGAAAAAGTAAGAAATTTGTTAGAATTAGTTCAGGAAGATGGACCAGAAATAATGAAACAAATCGAAGAGAAATTCAGGCTCGGGAAATATAGTACAGACAAGACCAGACCAATTAAGATTAAATTCAGGTCACAAACTACGGCTGAGAATATCTTATCCAAAACAGGGAAACTAGCAACAAGTGAACAAGATAAAAAGGTATGGATAAAAAGGGAAATGAATAAAGAGGAAAGAGAGGAAGAAAAACAGAAAAGACTTGAAGCTAAGGAAAAAAACGAGATAAGAACGGAGTCAGAAAAAGAGAGATTCTATTGGAGAGTAGTGAATATGAAACTAAAGAAAGTCGACATACAAGAGAAAAACAAAAGGGAAACAGAGAACACAATGGAAGTGGCAGAAAACTAAGAGTGTCTTACACAAATATAGATGGATTAATAACAGGATTGAATGAGCTGAATGATTATTTGAAAGAAAAAGAACCAGACATAATGGGAATTGTAGAAACAAAATTAAAAGGTCCACTACCACCCAACAGTGTAGGACATGATGCATATAATTATTGGATTAGAAACAGAGTGAAAAAGGAAGAGGGTGGAGTTATGTTCCTGACTAAGAAGGATATAAATGTGAAGTGTGTCACATATGGAAAGAATACAGTAGAGATGATAATGATGGAAGTAGAAGACAGAGATAAGAAGAGCAGAAAGTTTGTGATAAATTATGTGCCCCTGAAAACAGCCTCATGGGAAGAGAGTGAACATAAAAGTATGTTAGAGGACACAAAGATAACATTAAACAAGATAATGGAAGAGGGAGGAAAAATAGTTATGATGGGCGACTTTAATTGCAAAGAAATCTGCTGGGAAGAAATGACAGTAAAGGGTGGAGACGGCTCATGGGGAAACGCTCTACTTGAGATGGTTACTGACCATACAATGACACAATGGATACAGGAGAACACTAGGTATAGAAATGAAGAAGAGCCATCGAGACTAGTCCTAATAATTACATCCGAACCTAGAATAGTGGACAAAATTGAATATAAAACACCAATAAGTAAAAGTGACCACATATTGATTGAACTGGAACTTAATGAAGAAAAATATATGAAAAGAAATGAACAATATAGAAAAGGAAGAATGATGTATGAAAAAACAAACTTTGATAAAATAAGAGAATTCTTTCAAAAGGAAAACTGGGAAGAAATATACAAAGAAGAAACAACAGTAGAAGAGAAATGGAATATTTTGACAAAAATTTACAAAAAAGGAGTGGAAAAGTACAAGAAAAAGAATATGTAAAATGCTGGTACAACAAAAGTTGTAGGGAGTTAAAAGACAAAAGAGACAAAGCCTGGACCAGATGGAAAAAAGACAGAAGACCTGAAAAATGGAAAATATATACCTTTTATAGAAATGAATATGTACAAACGTGCAGAGAGGAAAAGAGAAAATATGAAAAAGATATCATAGAAAAGTGTAAAGATCAACCAAAACTATTCTACAGATTTGTAAACAATAAACTGAAAAACAAACAAGACTTGGAGAAATTAAGACAAGAGGGAGTTGAATACACTGAGGAAATGGAAATGGCGGAAATTATGAACAAACATTTTAAATCAGTGTTTACAAGGGAGAACATACAACCTGAAGAGAACGAATGGAAAGAGAAAGTCCCCCCTATGGAAGAAATAGAAGTAACAAAGAATGAAATATTAACACACCTGAGTAATCTTGATGTCAGAAAATCGCATGGACCAGATGAAATAGCAAACTGGATACTGAAAGAATGCAGGAATGAACTGGCAGACAAAATACATAGCATACTAAATAGTTCCTTGAAAGAAGGAAAAGTTCCAGAAGATTGGAAAAAAGCAAATATAGTACCTATATATAAAGGAGGAAATAAAGAAGACCCTACCAACTATAGACCAGTCTCTCTAACAAGTACAATAGCAAAAATTTGTGAAAGAATTGTCCAAAGTAGATGGGTAAAATATTTAGAAAAAAACAATGTGCTAAATCCAAGGCAATTTGGATTCAGACAAGGACGATCATGCATCACCAATTTAATATGTTTCTATTCAAGACTAATAGATATAATACAAGAAAGAGATGGATGGGCTGATTGTGCATATCTAGACCTAAAAAAAGCTTTTGACAAAGTACCACATAAGAAGTTGCTTAAGAAATTAGAAACTGAAGGAGGAATACAGGGCAAACTGCTTAAATGGATGGAAGACTTTTTGCAAGAAAGAAAAATGAGAGTAGTGATAAGAGACAAACACTCTAACTGGGATGAAGTAATAAGTGGTGTTCCACAAGGAACAGTTTTGGACCCAATAATGTTTGCTATATATATTAATGATATGGATGAAGAAATTGAAAGTTATATGAGCTTCTTTGCAGATGATGCAAAACTATTAAAAAAAGTGAACAGGGAAGAAGATTGTGAATCACTACAGAGTGATCTAAATAAAGTCTGGGAATGGAGTAGGAAGTGGGAGATGGAGTTCAATACTAAAAAGTGTAGTATAATGGAATTTGGAAAAAGCAAAAACAGATTAACAGGATCATATAAATTGGGAGAAGAAAGTATAAAAAAAGTAGAAAATGAGAAGGACCTGGGAGTCATTGTTATGAATAATATGTCACCTGAGATACAAATAAGTTAGATTTTTGGTGAAACTTATAATTTGATAAGAACAATCAAAGTGGCATTTACATACCTGGATGAAGAAATGGTGAAGAAAATACTAATCACTCTTATAAGACCAAGATTGGAATATGCAGCAACGATGTGGTCACCAAGTACAAAAAAATGTATAAAAAAACTTGAAAGAATACAAAGAGCAATTACAAAATTAGCACCAACATTCTCAAAACCATCATATGAAGAGAGACTAGCAAAACTTGAGCTACAGACACTAGAGCAAAGAAGAGAGAGAGGAGATTTGATAGCTATTTACAGAATCATAAAAGGCATAGAAATTATTGATAGAGAGGATCTAATAAAATGGGATGATAGAAATACAAGAGGACACGGAAAGAAAATCAAGAAAGACAGCTATAGAAGAGATCTGAAAAAGAACAGCTTTCCTCACAGAGTAATAGACAGTTGGAACAAGTTAGATGAGAAAGTAGTGTGTGCAAAAACAATACATAAATTCAAAAATAGTTTAGATAGAATGAGATACAAAGATGGGACACCACGAGCATAGCTCCCCTTCCCGTAAAATACAACTAGGTAGATACACGTTGGTCGGAGTGGCAGGGAAGTCTGGACTCCGGTGATAACTCCAAATTTTGATGATCACAACAAAGAAGTACCTGTGTTGTATTAATAGGGAAGGGGAAAGCAGTGAGGTGAAGAAAAAGGAGAAGGGGAGGGATTACTGAGGAAAATGGAAGGAAATGAGGAAGGGGAAGATAGGGCCCAGGAATTCAGATGGTATATAAACAAGAGACCGCCTGAAAATAGTGAAGTAGATGTGATTAGTAGAAATGTGAAAATTAGAAAAATAGATAAGAGCAGCGCAATGGGAGGTGAAGATAACTATTTCCATGGATTTAATGAGGGAGGACATGACAACCTGCCCCAACTAGTAAATCTAGAGGAGAAACTAAAAGAAATGAATGAAAATTGGGAAGCTAAGTTTAAACAAATAAAGTTAATTACTCAAAGATGGAGGAAGAATAGTTATAATGGGTGACTTTAATTGTAAAGAAATCTGCTGATAAGAGATGACAGTGAAGGGTGGAGACGACCTATGGGGAAATGTACTACTTGATATGAAATACAACTAGGTAAATACACACACACACACACAGAGCTGGCAAAACTTGAGCTACAGACACTGGAGCAAAGAAGAGAGAGAGAAGACTTGATAACTATTTATAGAATCATGAAAGGCATGGAAATTATTGATGGAGAGGATCTAATAAAATGGGATAGTAGAGATACAAGAGGACATGAAATGAAAATCAAGAAAGACAATTATAGAAGAGACCTGAAAAAGAACAGCTTTCCCCACAGGATAATAGACTTTTGGAACAGGATAGGTGAGAATGTGGTGTGTGCAAAAACAATACACGAATTTAAAAACAGTCTAGATAAAACGAGATATGGAGGCGGGACACCACGAGCATAGCTCCCTATCCTGTAAAATACAACTAGGTAAAACTAGGTAAATACAATATAAAATTGGTACAAAGGAAGTAAAAAAGTAAACTCGGAAAGAGACCTAGGAGTAACTATCTCAAATGATATGACGCCAGACAAACCTATCAACAAATTAGTCAGAGAAACCTTTAACTTATTAAGATGTATGAAAGTAGCCTTTGACTACATGGATGAAGAAATGGTAAAGAAAATACTAGTTACACTGATAAGACCAAAAGTGGATTACCCTGCGACACTATGGACACCTAGTTCTAAAATGAATGTAAAGAAACTAGAAAGACTTCAAAGAGCAACGACAAAAGATGGCACCAACACTATCGAATTTGACATACGAACAAAGATTGGATAAACTAAATCTACCAACCCTTGGAACAAAGAAGAGGAAGAGGTGATTTGCTAACCATCTACAGAATTATGATACGGATGGAAATTCTTGATAGAGATGACTTACTAAAGTGGGACAGAAGAAAAACAAGAGGACACGAGAAGAAACTTAAGAAGTACAGTTACAGAAGAGATCTGAATAAGAATAGCTTCCCATACAGAGTGATAAATATCTGGAACAAACTGAATGAGGAAACAGTAAGTGCTAAAACTATACAAGATTTTAAGAAAAAACTGGATATGGAAAGATACAATAGTGGGTCTCTATGAACACTCTTTTCCTGCAAAATACAACTAGGTAAATACAATCTGAATAAAATCTGTAAAGGACATTGTCACAACAAAGGGGTCAGTGAGTCTTGCACAGTTACTATTTATTGAATAGTGTAGATGTGGAACTAGTCCAATAAATGAATAATGCCAAGACAATTTTGACTAACTGAGATGTAAAAATGGGACCCTGTGAATGTAGCTCTTATTCTGCACATTGCATTTATTATTTAAATACACACATAGACATACAGAATTACAAATTGGGTATTAAAAGAATATATAGATGACCTAATGGACAAAATATATAAAATAATTGATTACTCATTCAAACAAGGAAAGGTATCACAAGATTGGAAAAATGCAAATATTGTACCAATGTACAAAGGAGGGGACAGGGAAAATCCAACTAACTATAGACTGGTCTCCATTACAAGCACAATAGCAAAAAATATGTGAGGAAGTTATCAAAAGTAGATGGTTTAAACATCTGGAAGAAAATAATATACTTAATCCAAAACAATATGGATTTAGACATGGAAGATCATGTGCCACTAACTTGATTTGCTTTTACTTGAGGCTAATAGAAATAATGCAAGAAAGGAATGGATGGGCAGATTGTGCTTTCCTAGATCTACAAAAAGCATTTGATAAAGTACCACACTACTATACTAAGAAAAACTGAAACAATAAGTGGTGTACAAAGAAAGTTACTGGAATGGATGGAAGATTTCTTGAACAGGAGAAAAATGAGGGTGGTACTTGGAGACAAGAACTTGACCTGGGAAGAAATGATGAGTGGAGTCCCACAAGGCTCTATATTGGCTCTGATAATGTTTGCCATATATATAAATGATATGGATGAAGGTGTGGAATGCTATATGAACTTCTTTGCAGATGATGTAAAACTACTAAAGAAAATAAGTAGAGAAAGACTGAATAATTACAGAAAGACCTGGATAAAGCCTGGGAATAGAGTCAAAAGTGGTAAGTGAACTTCAACATTAAGAAATGTAGTATAATGGAATTTGGAAAAAGTAAAAATAGGATATCAGGGCAATATAAAATAGGTACAAAGGAAGTAAAAAATTTAGCTCAGAAAGGGACCTAGGAGTAATTATTAGCAAAGACATGTCACCAGACAAGCATATCAACAGAAATGTTAGAGAAACCTTCAATTTACTAAGATAAATGAAAGTGGCCTTTGACTACTTGGATGAGGAAATGGTAAAGAAAATATTAGTCACACTGATAAGACCAAAATTGGAGTATGCTGTAACACTATGGACACCCAGTACTAAAAAGAATATAAAGAAATTAGAAAGAATTCAAAGAGCAATGACAAAGATGGCACCAACACACTCTAAATTGACATATGAACAAAGATTGTCCAAACTGGAACTACCAACCCTGAAACAAAGAAGAGAAAGAGGAGATCAACTGACCATTTACAGAATTATGAAAGAGATGGAAGTCCTCGACAGAGATGATTTATTAAAGTGGGATAAGAGAAAAACAAGAGGATATGAAAAGAAACTCAAAAAAGATAGTTACAGAAGAGATTTGAGAAATAATAGTTTTCCGCACAGAGTGGTAGATGTCTGGAACAAATTGGATGTGGCAACAGCGTGTGCAAAAACTATGCAAGAATTGAAGAACAAACTAGATACTGAAAAATACAAAGATGGGTCACTACATGCATAGCTCTCTTCCTGTATAATACAACTAGGTAAATACACAGTCAAAGCAAGAAGTGCCGGAACGAACACTGAACCCGCTATTTAGCGATTCACGAACAAACGAATTTAAAAACAGGTCTAGTTGTTTACAAAGATATGGTGAAGGGAAAATAATTCGCTGTGACCAAAATGTAAATGTCTTTGTATCTCCATTTTATTTATTTTTTTTATTTTTTATTTTTTATTTTTCTTTGTTCTTTTTTTTTTTATAAAAAATGGAAAGAAGCAAAGAAACTCTGAAAGACAAAGAACCAGCAAAAAGATGCTTGGAAGAAAGCAAAATAGAGACTCCATTTGGTGTCATTTGAAAGAAGATGTGTCTTTCTCAAACACCAAGGGAATACCAAAGGTTTGAAAGAGGTTTTTTTCAGGGTTTGAAGGGAAAGGAAATATTATGCATAGAGGGTTAGAAATAAATAGAGAGCCCAGGTATAGAAATATAATGAGAAATAGAGATATTAATGACATTTTGGATGAATTAATAGAGCTCAAAAGTGAGTATGAAATAATGTGCAAAGAAGTAGCTATGCTAAGGAAAGCCCATGAGGAGAATAATAGGGAGATAGATGACTTAAAAAAGGAATTGAATAAATTAAAGGTAGAAAATGAAAGATTGAAAAGTGAAGATATAAATAGGAATGAGACATTAAAAAAGGAAATAAAAGATCAAATACAAGAAGTGACCGAAAAGGTGGAAGAAAAAGAAAAGAAAATGACTTACAGGAAATAAAGAAATAGTGGAAAGTTGAACAGGAATGTCAAAAAGTATCCTTTTAAGAAATAATGGAGCAACAGGTCAAGGAGAATACCAAGGAAATGGTGATCCAAGTAGTTAAAGAGAAAGGCAACTTAGTTAGGGACACAGTGGATAAAAAAAAGATGCATTGTAATCTATGGCATTAAAGAGAAGCATGATGTACCTAGATATCAGAGGGAAAAGGAGGAGAAAGAGATCGCTAAGGAAATTTTGAAAGAATTACAAGCGGAAGGACAACATTTGGATAGGGAAATCGAGGAGACGCATAGAATGGGCAGATACTCTAAAGAAAAACAATGCAGGCCACTGAAAGTAAAGCTTAGATCTCAAACATTTGCAGAGGAAGTACTATCCAGAACAATGAAATTAGCAAATAGTGAACAATATAAAAATATATGGATAAAAAAAGAAATGAATGAAGAAGAAAAAGAAAAAGAACTTAGAAATGAAGCGAATGAAAAGAACAAAAAAAGAACTGAAACTGAAAAGAACAATTTATTTTTGGAGAGTGGTGGACCTGAGGCTAAGATGGTACAGTATACCATAAGAAAAAAGGAAACAAAGCAGACAGAAAAAGACAAGGAGAAAGGAAATTAGAAATAGCTTATACCAATATAGATGGAATAACTTCAGGAATGAATGAATTAAATGATTATCTGGCCTTAGAAAAACCAGACATAATGGGAATAGTGGAAACTAAATCAAAGTGTACTCTATCACCCAACACTGTGGGACATGGTTTATACAATTGTTGGACAAAGAATAGAAAGGATAAACAAGGTGGCGGAGTATTAATTTTGACTAAAGAAGATTTAAATGTAACAAAAATAACTGAAGGAAAAAATAATGTAGAATCAATTACGATACAAGTTGAAAGCAAACATATGAAGAGTAGAAAATTTGTAGTGGTGTATGTGCCCCCCAAAACACAGTCCTGGACAAAAAGTGATAATTCCAAAATATTAGAAGATACAAAATATGAATTAACTGATATACTGAAGGACAGAGGAAATATAGTAATTATGGGTGACTTTAATTCAAAAGAAATATGTTGGGAGGAAATAACAGTGAAGGGTGGAGAAGAACTCTGGGGCAACGTCCTGCTCGACATGACCATTGAATACACAATGATTCAGTGGATAAGAGAAAATACCAGATACAGAGGTAGTGAAGAACCATCAAGGCTGGATTTAATACTTACGACAGAGCCTGAAATTGTCAACAAAATTGATTACAAAACTCCGATAGGAAAGAGTGACCATGCACTAATAGAATTTGAGTTATAAGAGCAATTGTATCAAAGCAGAAATGATAAACATAGAATAGGAAGACTAATGTACAAATTTTTTTTTTTTTTGAGAAACTCCAAAAATTCTTTCACAATGTGAACTGGGAAAAATTCCTAAATGAAGAAACAGGGATGGATGAGAAATGGAATATACTAAAAGAAATTTATGAGGGAGTGAATAGATACATACCACAACAAAAAAAGGAAAGAACATACATAAAAAAGCTGGTACAACAAAAAATGTAGTGAGACAAAGGGTAAAAGAGATAAAGCTTGGAAGAAATAGAAAAATACAAGAAAACCAGAAAATGGCTAATGTACATAAAACTAAGAAATGATTATGTAAAAATACACAGAGATGAAAAGAAAAACTAAAAAGAAAAAAATAGTAATAATGATAATAGAAAAATGCAAGGAAGAACCCAAACTATTTTACAGGTATGTAAATGGCAAACTGAAGAATAAACAAGAAATAGAAAAGCTGTGCCAAGGTAAATACAAATATACAGAAGAACTGGAAATGGCTGAAATTATGAACAACCACTTCAAATCAGTATTCACAATAGAAAACTCACCTGTGAAGAAATAGAGAGATATCCCCCTCAATGAAAGAAATAATTGTAACACAGAAGGAAATCAGTGACCACATCAAAACCCTTGACATCAGAAAATCACATGGTCCAGATGGAATTGCAATTTGGACACTGAAAGAATGCATGGAGGAATTAACAGATAAGATATACAATATAATAAAATTCTCACTTCAAGAAGGAAAAGTGCCACAGAACTGGAAGAATGCAAATATTGTACCAATTTATAAGGGAGGAAACAAGGAAGATACAGACCAGTCTCCCTGACAAGCACAGTAGCAAAAAATTTGCGAAAAGGTCATCAAAAATAGATGGGTTAAACATTTGGAAGAAAAAACTATACTGAATCCAAATCAATTTGGATTCACACAAGGAAGATCATGTACAACAAACTTGATCTGCTTCTTGAGATTAATAGATATAATACAAGAGAGAGATGGTTGGGCAGACTGTGCCTTTCTGGACCTACAAAAGGCATTTGATAAGGTACCACACAAGAAACTAATAAGGAAAATAGAGTCAGTAGGTGGCATCAGAGGAAAATTATTGGAATGGATGAAAGACCTCCTGACTGGGAGGAAAATGAGAGTAGTAATTAGAGACAAATTCTGAAATGGGAAGAAATAATAAGTGGTGTCCCACAGGGATCAGTACTGGCCCAAATCATGTTTGCCATATACATAAATGACATGGATGAAGGAGTAGAGTGTTATATGAATTTCTTTGCAGATGATGCAAAAATACTAAAGAAAGTAAGAATGGAGGAGGATTGCAACTCATTACAACAAAACTTGGACAAGATCTGGAAATGGACTCAAAAGTGGGAAGTGAAATTCAATATCAAGAAATGTAGTATAATGGAATTTGGAAAAAGTAAAAACAGAATATCGAAAGATTATGAAATTGGTGAAGAAGAGATCAAAAGAGTAAACTCGGAAAAAGACCTTGGAGTGATGATCAGTAAAGACATGACACCGGACAAGCATATTAGTAAAATAGTCAGAGAAACCTACAATTTATTGAGGTCAATAAAAGTGGCATTTGTCTATTTGGACAAGGAAATGATAAAAAAAAATGAACTACACTAATAAGACCAAAACTCGAATGTGCAACAACACTATGGACACCCAGTACCAAAAAGAATATAAAATGATTAGAAGGAATACAGAGAGCAACAACAAAACTGGCACCAACTCTTTCCACAATGACATATGAACAAAGACTGTTCAAATTAGAATTACCAACTCTGGAACAAAGAAGGGAAAGAGGAGATCTACTAACTATAGAATTATGAAAGGAATGGAAATCTTAGATAAGAATGATTTATTGAAATGGGACAATGGAAAACAAGAGGACATAAAAAGAAACTAAAAAAAATAATTACAGAAGAGATCTGAAAAAAAAAATAGCTTCCCTTACAGAGTGATAGATACTTGGAACAAATCAGACAAAGAAACAGTGTGTGCAAACACTATTCAAGATTTTAAGAAAAAATTTGAGGCTGAGAGATACAAAGACAGGTCACCATGAGCATAGCTCCCTTCCCATATAATGCAACTTGGTAAATACAACTAGGTAAATACATGCACAGAATCCACAGTGTACTTGGAAGCCTCTAATTTTGTGATTGCTTTTGCAGGCCAGGAATGAAACAGTTGAGGGGTTAAGTGAAGGCACCTACCAACTGCAGTTCATCCCTAAGACTGAGGACTCAAGCATTGTCGACTCTGCTCTTTACACACTTCATCTTAGTAAGTATTTATGTGTAGTGAGGGCTTAACAACATTAAATTCTGCATTCAAATAATCCTCCATAACTAGCCACCATCCTAACCCTCCCTGAGAAAAGGAGTTCATAACATTAAATTTAATCTTCATGAAATCATCTAATTTTGATATACTGTATTGGATGATGATGATGATGATGATGATGATGACATTCCCAAGGCTGTCTGGCTGACCAGTCCCATCTCCCTGAGGAATACCATGGCTGAATCAGGGTTTTCCCATAAATCACTTATAGAATGTGTGTTACATTGTTGGCATGCATAATTGTGTACAATGCAGTCTTCCATAATGTGTTGAATAGTATGGGGTGAACTGTTAGGCAAATCCTGAACAGATGTCCATGATACATCCATCCATCCTTCTCTGGTAATTTAAAAGGGTTGGATGGTGGCTGTATTGCAGACTGGCCTGGTAGACTGTCCTCTTGAGGGAATGTGAATTCAGATGGATGTCAGGAGGTCTGGCATGCAGTAGTGTATAGGAAAAGAACTATATGCTTGTGAGGACTCGTATCATGCAAATAGATGTATATGTGTCTACCTCCTCACCTGTGTGAGTGTGTATGTAAATTTTTACATGTTTGAGCTTTATTCATAAGAATATAAAAGTGGTGGCACACTAGCTGGCTATCATGCTGCTTGCTTTAGATACTTTGAGTAAAAACAACTTTGGTTACAATATTGTAGACTTCTGTAAGAACATTTCAGCAATGTATCTAACATTCGTATAGATTTAATTTCTCTTAGTTTGTCATTCTACTTCTCACTATATGATGCAAGCATAATTTGACATTTGGAAATTTAAAAAACTAATGATTATTACCGAAGCCATTTCTACTTAAAGTAGCTAAACCAAATAGCATGCTAGAAAGAAATGCCTAGGTGCTTCACCTTAAGGGACTGTTAATTTTTTCCATGACCATACAAAACATGTTCTTAGACATCCCTCTGCTGAAAGAGTACAAACTGAGTAATCAAAAAAGTTATTTCTGTATATGGTGTCAGAGAAATCCTTTGTCAACACAAAATGTATGGTTGCGCTTCGTACTGTTTATGCACAACTAGATATTAGTCTGTCTATTTATATATCAAGAGCTTTTTCCCCCTTATAAGGGAGATAGCCAAGGCAAAGGCATGTACCTACTCCCATCCATTCCTTTCCCATCCATCTCCCTTTCCCCCTCTCATCTTAGCTCCACATGGATGACAGGTCATCCCTGCATTCTGATCACTGCTCTAGGTCAGAAACAATGCAGCAAGACAGTACATCCACACCAAGGCTGGTTCAGTGACAGAAAAAAAAAATCCACAACATTGGAAAAAGTCAACTGGAATGTTTAGAATTCAGTTTACTACTGACATGAAAAGACATGATACATCATGTATAGTCCTGTTTTATCCTGTTTTCCCATGCTAGGAATGGCGTTGACTCCAAAGTCAGTGTTTATTAAAGATCTTATCTATCTATATACCAAGGACTTTTTTCCTTTATAAAGGAAGTAGTTAAGTCATAAGGCATGCACCCACTTCAACCCATTCCATTCCTATCAAATACCCTTTCTTCCCTCTCATTTTATCTCCTTGCGGACGAAGGATCATCCCTCTCTCCTGCCCACTGCCTTGGGTCAGAAGCAACTTTATTATATACATGCATATATACATACATATTCCAATTTTTTTTATCCAGTAATAAGGGGATGGCTGAGTCAAAGCATACACTCTTTCCAATTCAACCAAAAACCCATTCATTGTTCCTCCCATCTTGACTTTTTGTGGATGAAGTTCCTCCCTGTTCCATGTCACAATGCTTGTATCAATGCTTCTGACCTCAGCAGTATTTATAGAAGCATGTATAGGCACTACATTGTTATTTTAGTCATGTTTCAAAAGTGTACACAACACTCCACCCCACCCCTCCCCAAGGGTCTGATTTGTATGTTTCTGAAAATTTAGAAAAAAAAAAAAAAGAGTGGATGGTACCTAAGTGTACATACTCCAGTAAGTTATGTTAATTGTGACAATTCTGAATAATATAAGAAAATCTTTGTCAACAGTTGATTGGGAATCGGTAATAGGATCAGGAAACGAGGAGGGTTTTGGTGCATTTGTCACAGATGTGTCACTGGTGACACACATCCTCTGGACAGGCACCCTCCGGGTCACATGGGCACCAGCAGTGCTAAGAGCCACCAGTGCCAATGAGAGTGAAACTCTGGAGGAGGTTCAGGCTTCCTTCTACAACGTCACATTGACCTGTCAGGATGATGGTAAGTATACACACACACACACACATATGTATATATATTTATATATATATATACACCAGGGGTTTTTCCCCCAACCAACTAGTAGGTTATTTTAAGTTAGATGATAAGATATGAAATAGGATTAGGCTACCCTGTATATAAGTGTTCCAGTTGTAGGGCTCCTTGTCATGTTCCATGATGTGTCATGTGTCAAGTTTCATGGTGCATCATGACTTGTTACAATAACACAGAGACATGGGTGTGGTGCCAGAAGCCACATCCTAGCAAGGGCCATATTTGCTCACCATCCTTAATGAAAATGTATATTGATGTTTAATCCAACCAACTGGTAGGTTATCTTAAGTTAGATGATAAGATATGAAATGGGATTAGGCTACCCTGTATATAAGTGTTCCAGTTGCAGGAAGACTTACAAACCAGTGGCAGAGGAGTACATAGCTCAGGCACTTAAAGACTTAGGTGGGAGGTCATCATAACAACGATGACGCAAAAAAGTAGTGTCCTCGTATATATAGATAGGTTCTTCTATTAATCTAGGTAACTAGAAATTGATCATTTGTAATCCTTCTTCACACAAAAATAAAGTGAATGGATTGTGTGAAGCCAGGTAAATAGAAATAGAGTTGGCTTACAGATGTAACAAATTGGCACTTGCTGTTGGCACTTGTGTGCCTTGTGTAAAAGGAAAGGGACTCATCCCATGATATCTTTCTGACTCCCACACTCATACCCTGTTCATACCTCTCTAATCTAGTGTAACTTAGAATTTATATTTTTATATTATGTAAATTAGGGCATCGTAACTTATGGCGAAGGTCAAGGGGATGGTACATTAAATTCCACGCTACAAAGTCCTCTGTGAGGGGCACTGTCCTAGCCTTCTGATAGGGGGGAGTTTGTGATGTTAAACCATATCATGTGGATTAAATAGTTTTTGGACCTCACCCTTTCCTTTTATCCTAGTAAAGACAGAAAATTCTTTAAAAGACAAGTAGACATGCTAGCTACTGGATTGAAACTGAATCAAATCATGGCCAGGTTTGATACATCAACTCAAACACAAATGCTAGTCAGTGACACTCCTCTTGGATGATGGGTCATCCATGCATCTTGCCCACTGCCCTGGGTTAGAAGCAGTGTTGCAAGACTCAGCACATCCACAGTAAGGCTGCTTCATGTAATCAGTGACCCCACCTCTCCATCCCCTTATGCAAAAAAAGAGATGGGGAGAAATCCCTTCATGCTGCATCAAAATATCATTCACACATACTCCCTCATCCCCCCATCCTCCACCCACTCCCTTTCATGCATCACAACATGTTGACCCAATTTCCAAGCTCAGTCTATGTTATGTTACTGTGGGACAGTTTCTATATCAACAGATGCTGGTAGTAGGAGAGCAGTCACTGGTTGTCAGCTCTTAGGTGAAAAGGTGGAAAAAATACAAAGTTGATAGAGATCTTAGGTCTAGTCCAGAGACCAAAAGCCCCTCAGGACTGTACCTCCAGGTGGAGGTGAGCATATTGATGGGTTTTGAAAACAGAAGATTAGGATATGATTCATGCAGGACAACAACTTGCATGTAGCTATCATTGATCCCCTGTGTTGTAATAGGATTATTTGTCACTAACTTATAGTAGCAAGAAGAGGGGAGCAATCGTAGGTTCTCAGTTTTGCTTGTATGAAAAATGTGGAGGACATATAGTCAACACTTATAAATCTTAGCCCCAGTCTGGAGACATGGTGTCAGCTCTTTCAGGATGCACCTCCATATGGATGTAAGGGTGTTGACAGGTTTTGAAGATGGACAACAAAGAGATGATTCTTTGTGATCTTTCTTTCAGAACCACCAATTCACTGTGGGACCAGTTAACCTCTTCAGTATGAGTCAAATTCCCATGTGCAGCATCAGATGTCTGATGTACAAATATTCAGTGATGCATCACAATACTTATGTTATAAAATATAAACTCGGAGCTTTATTATTTGTGCTCTTCACTCTGAATATATTAATAACTACAGAAAATGTGATCACAAGCCAGTTCACAGAATATGGGCATCTTTCAGCTACAACTACAAAATAAATATAATCAAGACGCAAACGCCGGCATCCCCATATACTCACTCATGCCTCATGATGCCTACGTTGGTATCATCATATGGAAGAGGTTAAGAGTACCTAAAATTGAATGTTATTGTCTTTGGTATTTTGGTGTGCTATGTAAAAAACAACAGCAAACAAGTATCAACAGAGAATTGGCCTGGGAACATACATAAAGTGCCCAAGATTCAATTACCAAACAGAAGACACAGAACATGTTAAATTACACTACCCTGCACTTCAGACACCTTCACAAAATCTCTTCACTGAGTGACCTTTGGGCTGGTAACAATGACTGATCTGCTCAGGGCTGTGAGTCTCCTGCAAGAGAGCACTGGAGCAAAGGATTGGTTGATTGATTGGTTTCTTGGGTTTTCATAATTATTTATTTATGTTAACAGTATAGGATCGAGATGCATTTCTCTTTATTTTACTCATGCCCTTTTTGGTCTTTATTTACAGATGCTTTACCAGACTATGCAAATGTATCCTCATCAATTTCCAACTCTATCCTCGTGTGGGACTTTGAAAGACTGGGGCTTAATGAGCACTATACTGTCCACTTGACCTGTGACTTTGGGGGTGCAGCTGTTTCATGTGGCACCATGAGTGTCTTTACAGGTAAAGTCATCTCCCTGAAGACCTTGACTACTGAAGGAGGTATGAAGTAGCATGGATCACTTGCAACCTATAGTTTCCTTGCTCTTCCTTGTATACTTTCTTGTAACCCATGTACATCCTTGTAGTTTCTTTAGAACACATACCCCTTATCTGGATACCTTCCTTTTAAGGGGGAAGAGGCCCCTGGTGCATAGATAGAATTTCCCGTCTACTACCTTGTATTCTCCATTTACTATGTTCTCCATACACCTCATATTTACCATTCATTTCATTGTATTCCCTATATTTTCTCATATTCACCATACACATCCTCATATTCTTATGCTTCCTCATGTTTGTCATACACTTAACCTCTTCACTCCAGGGCACATCGCACGTCTGGCAGCATTAGCTGCACGACGTGCGATGTTGCATCATAATAATCGCATTAGAAAAAATAAAGTCAGTGCTCAATCGTTCGTTCTCTTTCACCCATGAATTTTGATAACCATAGAAAATATGATGAAGCCAGTTTAGAGGGAATGGAGGTTACATAGGTACGACTGCAATAAATATAATCAAGACGCCGACGTCAGCATCATCACGTACCCACTTGCTCCTCATGACGCCTACGTAGGCATCACCGTATGGAAGTGGTTAAATCATATTCCCCACATATTTCCTCAAAATCCTCATATTTCTCATACATCCCACACTGCCCAACTCCAGTTTTATCCAGACAACAACACAGTATCTCTTTTCTGAGTGACTTACAGGCCAATCTAGTGGATATTGCCAGTTACCCGGGAGGTGTGGGTCTTCTGCAAGAGAGACCAGGGACAATGGATTGAATATTACAGATTGCTTCCTCATATTCTTCACATGTTTTCTCACTCACCATACATGACCTTGTATTCCCCATGCATATCCATGTATTCTCCAAGTGCTTCACATTCTCCATACCCATCCCCACATCCATACATCTTGTATCCCTCATAGTACTTTGTCATATTCCACATATACTTTCTCTTCTTCCCCTGCATATTTTTAGTTCCCCATATACTTCCTTATCACTACTAGTACTAGTACCACTGATGCTGTTTCTGATGCTACAGCTCTTGTCTATCTATCTGTGTACCAAGGGCATCCCCCCCCCCTATAAGGAAGGCAGCCAAGTCAAAAGGCATGCACCCACTCCCACCCATTCCACTCCCATCCACCCATCTCGTCTACCTCTCATCTTAGTTCCTCATGGATGAAGGGTCATCCCTGTCCACTGCCCTGGGTCAGAAGCAGTGCAGTAAGACACAGTACATCCTCAGCAAGGCTGCTTCACTTAATTGGTGACCCCCCCTCTGTCCCTTCATGCAGAAAATAGAGAAGACAGGAAAAAATTCCTCCAGGCTGTGTCAAAACATAATCTACACACAATCACTCCCTACTCCCCCATCCCCCACTCCCTCCTTTCCTTGCATCAAAGTATCATCAATACACAGCCATTCTCCACTCACCCGTATCTCCTGCCTTCTCCCTTGCTCAACAGACATTCCTCTCATGCTCAAAGCCCCTTTAACCCCATCCATCCATCTCATCCTTGGTCATCCCCTCAAATTCCCTCCACCTCTTCCTCCCACACCTCATTTATTAATCTTTCTTCATTCATTCTTTCCATGTGTCCAAACCATCCCCATACTCCTTCATCAGCCCTATCTGCTATCTTTTCCACCCCTGCCCTCCTCCTCACCTCCTCATTTCTCACTCTATCCAACCTTGTAACTCCTACCATACTTCATAGACATTTCATTCCAAACACATTTAAATTTCTCATTTCTGCCTTTCACAAATTCCAAGTCTTTGCCCCATACAGTGATGTCAGCACAATCACCCCTTCATATAATCTCTTTGCATCCAATCCCAGATGCTTATTTCTCATGATACTTTAATCCCTGAAGGCATTTACTTCTCTCAATGTACAATTTACCTCCACCTCCATTCCTCCCTTTCCTACCACATACAATCTCAAATACCTAAACATATCCACTTCCTCCAGGCTCTCTCCTTTAAGACTACCATCCAACTTGCTGCCATCCTCTTCCCTTGTACATCTCATCACCTTACTTTTACAAATATATACCTTCAACTTTATGTAATGCTCTTGTAATGCATAATATTACTGGTTATGGTTACTAAATAAATTATGAGCCTTGTTCTGTAAACATTAATTTGATAAGTTTCCACCCCATTACATCCAAAGTAGATAACAGGGTCGTGCTATATAATTTTCCACTAACCTATAGTCTGATTAATATCTTTCTTCCTCCCACCTTCACCACCTTGATTCCTTAGTAACCTCTCTCCCTCTTGTCCTCAGCTCCTCCGCTTCACTGGTCACGTCTTGAAGGTGAAGTGGTTGTTTATAGCAAGCGTGCACGTGAGGCTAGTTGGGACGAACAGGAGGAGCAGTGCCGGAAGAGAGAGGGTGCCCTGGTCTCCTATGGCACATTTGAGGAAGACAATCTCCTCAGACCGGCCCTATTCTCTGAAGATGGTGTTGTGAAGAACACCTTTAGCTCATACTGGCATGGCCTCAGCATGTGCCATGACAGGAACAATGGTAAAATGGATGTCAGATATTGGAGTGGTTTGAATATAAAATCAGATCAGGAGTGTCAAAGTAATATGCATGAATACTTGGTAAAAAGCTAGAAAAAGCATATAGAGATAATTGAAATCCATGAGTTAGTTTGGACTGTGTATGATGTAACAAAACAAATGAAGCTGTGAACTTTTCATCTGAATGCTGATGTTGCAGGGGAGAGCAATTGGAGTGATGGTTCAGAATGGCGACACAGCCTCCTACCAAAGGTGGATGCAGGTCTGGAGGGCTCCCGTTGCTGTGTCAAAGCTGTGTATGTATCAACAGGAGAGAATGACTATGTATGGCGTGGAGAAGAATGCAAGGCCCTCCTGCCTGCAATCTGCGAGTTCCATCCAGGAGGTAAGTCTTACATAGGAAATAAACAGCAGTGTAAGGACCATGAGATCTATTGGCATAATGCCTTGAAGTTCCTTCATAATCTCCAGTTGGATGCTATTCACATATTTTTCTGTGAAATAATGCACACATTGAAGTGTTGCACAAATTGAGGAATGCGTACCTGTCACTCAGTCAAGAGTATACCCTTTTACTTCATCACATGGAACCAAGACCTGTTGTAATTGATTATTGTAATTGTTTTCATATTGTAAACAAAATAATCTTAATTTACTGTAATACTAGATGAAAACTTTTTTTCTGTAAGGATTGAGAAGCATGTTCATTTCCCCATTAACACATTTATTCTTTGGTCTTTTCTGTAGTTAAATGAAATAATCTGGCACAATCAAAAAGAAAAAAAAGATTCCACTTTGATGAATTTAGATACATACGTACATATACATACATGCAAAAATATTAAAGAAAGTATCAACAAATGAGGACTGTGACTCGTTACAATCAGACCTGGACACAATCTGGAAATGGACTCAAAAGTGGGAGGTGAACTTTAATATCAAGAAGTGTAGCATAATGGAGTTTGGTAAAAGCAAAAACAGAATTTCAAAAAATTACAAAATTGGTGAAAATGAAATAAAAAAAAAGTGCACTTGGAAAGAGACCTTGGAGTGATAATCAGCAATGACATGACACCAGACAGACATATAAACAAAATAGTAGGTGAAACATACAACCTACTAAATTAACATGTACATTCCCCCCCAATCATCCCCCACAGTTCCAAACACCTTCAGACCTCAATTTAGCCAACTAGCCTCAATCCCCAACCTGATCATGGGTGGTGACTTCAATGCCAAGTCTTCTGCCTGGTATCTCGACAACCCTGACACAGACAGAGGGCTTGATATACAGACTCAGTTTGACTCATTGACTATCATGAACAACACACATAATCATACACATATCCCACACCAAGCCCTCTACACTCCCTCCTCTCCTGATATCACCTTCTGCTCCCCCTGCATCATGGAGAGTGGTCGAAACCCTTGGTTCTGACCACCTTCCAATCATCATTACCACCAAAACAAGATGCACCCCAGTTGGCCACAGACACACATACACCAATTACAAGAGAGCTAACTGGGAAGCTTTTACTGAAGAGACAGAACAACATTTTGAAACACTTAACAGTACACCAATCACAAACATAAACAATGCTGTGCACACTTTTAATACAATCATACAAAATGCAGACAAGAGATACATCCCTAGAAGCAACAGAAAATCACACATCCCCAACATCACACCAGAAGTCCAAGGCCTCATCAGACAACGAGACACACTTAAACACAATACCCCCACACCTATCCCTCAAAACATAGCAGACCAAATACAAACACTAAACACTGTGATTGCCAATAAAATACACAAACAAAAAACACAAAATTGGCAAAACTTTATCAATACACTTGATCACAAAACAAACACCAGCAAATTGTACAAAACACTCAACAGCATTACACTATCCAATAGTAACACAACACGCTCTCACGCAGCAATAATCACAACAACAGACAATCTACCCTCAAACAGACAACAAGCAAACACACTCATAAATCATTTTGCACAGACAAGCCATCTCACTTCTCACCCTGACGACCGACGCACTATTTAACGTAAGAAAGACTTTCCCACAGACTCAGACTATACACCCTTCATAGACAGTCAGACAAAACACATAATACATAATCTCAAGCACTCATCTGCCTGTGGCCCTGATAACATAGGTAACATCCACCTAAAACACATTGGACCACAAGGTATACATGCACTCACAAACATTGTAAACTACAGCAATTCGTACAACACTATACCCGACATCTGGAAGCATGGTAAAATAATCACCATTCCAAAACCGAACAAAGACCCAACAATCCCAACATCGCACCGCCCAATCACACTTCTCTGCACCCCCTCTAAAGTCATTGAACGCCTAATACTTAAACTTGTCACACCACATATTCCCCTTGCTGATTCACAACACGGTTTTAGGCCACTACACTCCACACTCTTCTGATAAACCTCACACAAAGAATGTTAGATGGCATCAATTCAGATAGGCCCCACCACAGAACACTTCTCATAACATTAGACATTAGTAAAGCTTTTGATGCTATCCCCCACCACAACCTAACAAATAAAATATATAACACAGACATGCACAATAACACCAAAAGATGGCTGGCCAATTATCTGGCAGGTAGCCAATCATCACACATCAGAAACATTAAGAATGGAGTCCCACAGGGCTCTGCTCTATCCCCCATGCTCTTTAATCTATACATGCATGACTTACCCACACCAGACACCTCAGAAATACAAATCTCTTCCTACGCAGACGACATAACAATCACATGCACACATCGTAGCACAGACAAAGCTGCAGAAATAATCCAGCCATACCTTGATACACTCAACACATGGTTCATCACAAACAGACTCAAAATAGCTCCAACCAAATCTACAGCAACACTTCTCACCAACTGGACAAAAGAACACAAATACATACCTCATCTCTACATCAACAACACTCTAATACCACACACAAACACACCGAAAATTCTTGGTGTAACATACGATACATCCATGTCTTTCAAACAACACATCACAAACATAAAAAACAAATGCACACCTAGACTTAACGCACTTAAGTCAATCACTGGAACAACATTTGGACAAAACAAAGAAACTAATACAACAATATACAAACAATGCATACGCTCAGTGATGAATTATGCGAGTCCTGCATGGGCTCCTAATCTCAGTGAGACACACCACAACACCCTTCAAATCATACAAAACAAAGCCCTGAAAACAATTACAGGCTGCACAAATACAACACCTACAGACCATTTACACCATGAAACAAAAGTCCTCAAAGTCAAGGACCACCTCGACATGAGAGGCACACAAACACTTGCTGCAGCCATCACAAACACATCACACCCGCTACACTACATAGCAGAACACCCACACACACCAAGAAACATTAAAACAACACCCAAAGACCTGTATCACACACAGATACTCTCTTCTCTTCCTCCACAACCACCAAATACCAGCCTCCGGAAACATATTCATAATCATATCACTCACTGCTCCATTAACACACTGAAAGACAACACACTGCTGCATGCCAGACCCCCTGATATCCACCCTTCTGAATCCTCTCTCCCACGAAAGGACAGAGTCCACCTGGCCAGACTGCAGTGTGGCCACCACCCAGCACTTCTAAGCTACCAGAAGAGGCTGGATGACCGCATTGTGAACAGCTGCCCAGGATGTAACACTTCACCCCATACCATACAACACATAATGGAAGACTGCATTATACACAATCATGCACGCAAACAACACAACATACACTCTATAAAGGATTTGTGGGAAAACCCAGTTTTGGCTGTGGCCTTCCTTGAGGAGACGGGACTGCTCGGACAGACAGTCTAGGGAACGACAACAACAACAACAACAACCTACTAAGGTCAATGAAAGTGGCATTTGAATACTAGGATGAGGAGAGGATAAAAAAATATTAGTCACATTGATTAGACCAAAACTGGAATATGCAGTGACACTATGGACACCCAGTACTAAAAAAAATATAAGGAAACTAGAAAAAATACAGAGAACAACAACAAAATTGGTACCAGCTCTTTCCAAATTAACATACGAACAAAGATTATCAAAACTAGAACTACCAACACTAGAGCAAAGAAGAGAAAGAGGTGATCTACTGACTATATATAGAATCATGAAAGGAGTGGAAATCCTTGACAGAAAAGATTTACTAAAAAATGACAATGGAAAAATAAGAGGTCATGAAAAGAAACTCAAAAAGGACAACTATAGAAGAGATAGAAAAAAGAATGGCTTCCCTCACAGAATGCTGGATATATGGAATAACTTAGATGAAAAAACAGTGTGTGAAATACTATTCACGATTTTAAGAATAAAATTGATGCTGAAAGATACAAAGACGGGTCACCACGAGCATAGCTCCCTTCCCGTATGATACAACTAGGTAAATGTACCAAAGGCTTTTTCCCCCTTACAAAGGAGGTAGCCAAAAAACAAAGCATGAAAACCACTCCCACCCATTCCATCCCCAACATACTCCACTCCCATCCACCCCCTTCCCTCCCTCTTATCTTGGCACCTCTTGGATGATGGATCATCCTTACATCTTGCCCACTGTCCTGGGTCAGAAAGTGTCACAAGACACAGCGCATGCACAGAAAGGCCACTTCATTAAATTGGCAACCCCCTGTCTCCATCCCCTCATGTAGAAAAGGAGAAGACGGGGAGAAATTCCTTCAGGCTGCATCAATTTATTTTTCACACATATTCCCTCACCCCCATCCTCCACCCACTCTCCGTCATGCATCACAGCATCACCCATATTCAACCATTCTCCATTCAACCCAATCTTCTGTCTTATCCCGTTCTTCCTCAACAGACATTCCCCCCTTTCCCAATGCCCCTTTTACCCCATCCATCCATCCATCTCATCCAAGGTCGGCCCCTTATATTCACTCCTTCCACCTCTGCCTTCCACACCTTCACTCATTCTTTCCATGTGTCCAAACCATCCCAATACTCTGTCATCAACCCTATCTCTTAACTCCCTTTCCACTCCTGCTCTCCTCCTCACCTCATTTCTCACTCTATCCAGCTTAGTAACTCCTATCATACTTCTCAGACACCTCATCTCAAACACAACTTATTGAGGTCAATCAAAGTGGCATTTGCTTATATGGATGAAGAAAGGATAAAGAAAATACTAACTACACTAATAAGACCAAAACTTGAGTACACAGCATCACTTTGGACACCCAGTACCAAATAGAATACTGTATTAAGAAACTAGAAAGATAACAAAGAGCGACAACCAAACTAGCACTGACTCTCGCCGAACTAACATATGAGCAAAGACTGTCCAAATTGAATCTACCAACTCTGGAACAAAGAAGAGAAAGAGGAGATTTGCTGAATATCTACAGAATAATGAAAGGAATGGAAGTTTTAGACAGGAACGACTTGTTAGTGTGGGACAACAGTAAAACAAGAGGACACGAAAAAAAAACTGAAAAAGGATAGTTATAGAAAAAACTTGAAAAGGAACAGTTTCCCACACAGAGCGATAAATACATGGAACAAATTAGACTACAAAACAGTATGTGCAAACACTATACAAGATTTTAAGATAAAACTTGATGTGGAGAGATACAAAGACGGGTCACCACGAGCATAGCTCCCCTCCCGTATATTACAACTAGGTAAATACATTCAAACTCCTCTCTTTCTCTCTTATGTTCCATGTTTCTGCCCTGTACAGTGCTGTCAGCACAATCACTCCCTCTTACAATCTCTTCTTAGCATCCATTCCTAAATAAAATGTCTATTTATTGTTACACTTTTTAATCCCCGAAGGCATTTACTTACTCGCTACTCTCAATCTACATTCTACCTCCACCTCCACTCCTCCCTTTCCTGCCACATTCGCACCCAAGTATCTAAAACTATCCACTTCCTCCAGTCTCTCTCTGTGAATACTCACTTCCAGTCTGCTGCTACTTTCTCCCCTTGTATATCTCATCACCTTACTTTTACCCACATTTATCTTGAACTTTCTTCTTTTGTACACCTCTGTCAGGACCTAACAAGTGAAGCTCATTTACCCCCACTGCTTCACTACATGGTGACCTGCCCCTTTATCCGTTAAAGGAAGTACAGAGCAGACTAGAAGAAATCCCTTCAGGCCAGAGGGGCCTGAGGGAAATAAGGAATTTGATTAATAATTCTTTTAATTCTAGAAGGCACCCTCCAGTATATTGGCCAACTTTCATTAATGAGAACAAAATTTATAGAATATGTTGAAGAAATTTGGTTCTGGTATACCCCTCAGACCTGCTGGGGAAGGTGGTGGATGTGGAAAAAGGCCCTGCTGCCAAAGATGCTGCCACCGTCTCCTGGGGTTATCAACCAGATAACTGGGAAGTCGAGGGTTTCCAAGTGGCTATGTGTCCAGTCCGTAACCTGCAGGAACTTCATCGTCAGCTTCCATATGATGAGTCAAAGTGAGTGGTAGGGGGAAAATATATAATCAAGTAAATAGAAATGACAGTGATATATGACTACATATGTATGTATATACCAAAGGCCCTGTCCTCTGCCATGCTTCTTGGGTTGAAGGCAGTGGAGCAGGACTTGGAAAATTTGTAAACTTGAAGATCTTTTGCTGGTTTGATTTTTCATTATTATACATTGGCTGTGGCCAAAAATAGGCACTTGCTTGTATGGGTTATTTTAGAGTAGACATTACAGAGGATTCCTGAAAGGATACATTGTCTCCTGGCAAGGCCCAATATTTGTCCAACTTCCACTTTTTTCCCACCACTTTGGAAAAAAGTATGCAAACAACTAGCAGATTTTTAACTATTTGTTTTTATCCAATTGTAAAATATTGGGTTGGAACCATGTTCATGGTGGGAGGTGATGTCTTGTCTCTATCTCCATTGATCAAAACCTAGTGACAAAGAAACCTCACAATTTTTGCACAAAATAGATAGTGGTAGTGCTTCTTTGCAGGCTACCTTGAGTCATTGGGTTTATAGTCAGAACCTCAAAGCAACAGTTAACTGATCAGTTCACCAATGAGGCAACTTTGCCGTCTAATGCTATGTTCCTCACCCCTACCAACCTTTGCTCCTTCTAGATGTATCAGCACCACCGTTTCAGCTAACATGACAAACTGGGTGCAGAACGGGCTGTCCATTTTCACAGAGTACAATGTCACTGTTGCTCCTGCACTTCCATCCATCAACTTCATTGGCAACAGGACCTCCAACATTGTCCGGACATGTAAGTATCAGTAGGTATGACCTCCAAAATGGAAGAAAATTGCTTTATAATTATCTGATGCTCAAACAGTACATGATTCAAAACTATATAGGATAATTGGAAATCTAGGATATAGATTAAGTTGTAACTGCACATGAATTTGAGGCTAGGTATGATAAAATTTAGATAATAAGAGACGAGATCCAACAAACTTTGCTCCTATCCTGTATACTACAATTAAGTAAATACATTGCATTCACAGTAGAGTCTGGTGGTATAAGAATAGTGTGGGGTATAGGAATATTATGATGGAATAGGAAACTAGGATCTGAAATTAGCTACACCTTTCCTCTCCCTCATCCAGCTATACTGACTTTGTTGTTTTTCAGTTCCAGATGAGTCTGTGTCGGTTCAAATGAATTCCAATGGGACTGTCACTATCCAGTGGTCTGAAAAGGTGAGTTCATCAGTTCTTAGCATTGTCTTCATTTGCCCTTTTTTTATTTGTCTTTTATTTATTCATTTATTATAATTTTCTTCCCATCTGGGGTATTGGCTGTATGTCATTGTAGGGTTAAAAGCTGCTAAGTAGCATGCAGCTAATACATTAGTATCTATGTGGGGCATCCTTATAGACCAGAGCCACACATAATTTTTTCTGTGGTAGAAATCTCTATTCATAGAGAAATGAGGATACTTTATTATACTGTGACTGTCCCTCCATTATGCTGTCCCCCCAATTCTTGTTACTGTCCTGTACCATTTCTCTGAATATTCATTTTATCATTTTACCGAACCCTGTGGTGGGGGAAAACAATACTGCCAAGTCTTTCCACTTAAGTCATATGAAGAAACAAAAACAGGAGTGGGATAGGACTAAGCATCCTCCTTGCAGTCCCAAAGGGGACATTCCTAAAAAAAGTAAAGGCATAAGAGGTTCAGGGAGGAGTTTTCCAACCAGTACCCTAAGGTTTGGGTCTTTTAATGTGCATGGATGTGGTACAAATGAGAGCAAAAGGGAAGAGATAGCCAGTATGTTTGTGAGAAGAAAGATGGATGTGTTGGCATTGAGTGAAGAGATGATGAGGGAGAGAATGGGTGGCTATACTAGTAAGTGAAGAGATATGTAAGCATGCAGTGGAGTGGAAGGAGGTTTCTTCAAGGTTAATGTTGATGAGGGTGAAACTGGGAAGTGTGATATGGGTTTTTGTAAGTTCATATTGGCCTGGTAGTGAGAAGAATGTAGAGGAAAGGGAGATTTTTGGATAGATTTAAATGAGTACATAGAGGGATTAGGGAGAAATGTCAGTGTAGTGGTATTGGGAGACTAATGCTAGGGTAGGAAATGAACCAATAGATACAATGGTTGGTAAGTGTGGAGTTCCAGGAAAAAATTGTAGTGGAGAGTTGATGGTGGAGATGCGGCTAGAAAGAGAGTTGATCATAGCAGGTACAGTGTTTAGGAAGAAAGTCAAGTATAAGTACACATGGTAGAGGATAGTGGATGGAAGGATGGTAGATAGAGTGTTAATGGACTGTGTAGTGGTAACCAGGAGTATACTGGTAGTAGGAAGAGTTAAGGATGTACATGTTTTAAGGGAAGGGAGTAGGAGAATATCAGATAATTTTTTGGTGGAAGGTAAGTTGAGAGTGGAGGATAGATGGAGAAAGAGGAAAAGGACAGAAGGTAGGGAGGTGCTTAATGTAAACTGCTTAAATAAGAAAGAAGAGAACTACAAGAAGAAGCTGAGAGAGGAGTGGAGGATAGGGCAGAACTAGGAGTGGAGGAGGAATGGGGATGGTTCAAGGAGGGAGTCATAAGGTTTGCAAAGGTGGTGTGTGGAACAAGGAGGACAAGAGAAAATAGAAGGAAGGGTAATGAGTGGTGGGATGAGGAAGCAAAGAAAGGTGTAGAAGAGAAGAAATGAACTTTCACAGATTGATTACAAAATAGGACTAGAGAATCATATGAGAGGTACAAAGAAAAGAAAAGAGAAGTAAAGCATAAGATAAAGGAGGCAAAGAGGAGAGCAGATGTGAAATGGGATAAGAGTATGACAAAGTTTTGAAAGTAATAAAAAGATGTTTTGGAAGGAAATTAAGAGAGGAAGTGAATCAAGTAGAGAAGAAAAGGTAAAAGATACAGATGGAGATTTGATAATGGAAGAGAAGGTAATAAGAGGAAGATGGGCAGAGTGTTTTATGGAGTTGGTAAATGTGAAGGAGGATAGGGAGGGAAAGGTAGTTGCAGTGGGAAGTACTAAGAAAATGACAGTGATGAATGAGAAAAATGGAGGAGAAATAAGGAAAGATGAAGTGAAAGCAGTTGTTAAGATGATGAAAGCAGGTAAGACACCTGGGTTGGATGGGTGTCATGCAGAATGACTAAAAAAAAAAAAAAAAAAAAGGTATAGTGATGGTGGACTGGCTGGTGAAGTTATTTGATATTTATTTAAGAAAGGGCAGAGTGCCAGAGGACTGGAGGAGTGCCTGTACAGTTCTGATTTACAAGGGAAAAGGGAACAAGTGTGAATGCAGTAGTTTCAGAGGGATCAGCCTGTTAAGTGTAGTTGGGAAGGCTTATGGGAGGGTCTTGATTGAGAGGATTAGGAGAGGAACAGAGGGAGTAATTGGTGACCCCAAATACCTAAAGCTCTCCACTTCCTCCAGCCTCTGTCCTTTAACCCCTTCCATATGGTGCTGCCTACGTAGGCGGCATGAGGAGCAAGTGGATACGTGAGGCTGCCATATCGGCGTCTTGATTATATTTATTGTAGTTGCCCCTGCATAATTACATACTCTCTAAACTGTCTTCATCTTATTTTCTATGGTTATCAAAATTCACAGGTGAAAGAGAGAACGATCGATATAAGCAGTGACTATTTTTTATGATGCGAGTATTATGACGAAACATCGTACGTCTGGCAGCTAATGCTGCCCACGAGATTTTGGCCTGTAGTGAAGTGGTTAAAACTTCCAGCTTGCTGCCATCCTCTCCCCTTGTACATCTCATCACCTTACTTTTACCCACATTTACCTTCAACTTTTTCCTATTGCGTATCCCCTGAAATTCTGTCATTCTCTTAATCTCTCCTCTGGCCCTGCCACAACCACAGTGTCATCAGCAAACAACAACTGGCTTAATTCCCACTTTCCTCCATTTTCTTTAACCCCTAGAATATAGTATTGCCTACATAGGCATCATGAGGTGTGAGTGAGTATACAAGAATGCCAGTGCCAGCATCCCGATTATATTTATTTTGTAGTTGTATCTGAGTGACCCCTGTATTCTGTAAACAGGCTTGATCACATTTTCTGTGGTTATAAAGATTCTGGGTGAAAAAGAACAAGTATAACAACTGTAACTATGTTTTATGATGTGTTTTATGATGCATTATTGTACACCAAGCAACCTAATGTGCAAGCAAATATTTGACTTGTATTGAAGGGGTTAACAATTGGCACTCCACTGTCCATTACCCTTACAGTTACCTCCCACACCACCCCATTCATCTACACACTGAGCAATCATGGCAACATGACACATTCCTGTCACAGTCCCACCTTTACCTCAGACCACTTGCTCTCTCCATTTTAAATTATAATACAGGCTTTACTACTCTAGTAAAAAACCTTGACTGCCCTTAACAGCTTTCCCCCAATCCCATATATCTGCAACACCTCCCACAATGCCTTCCTGTCTACCCTGTCATACGCCTTTTCCAAATCCATAAAAGCCCCCCAAAAAAACATCCATACCTTTTCCTAAAGCATTCTCACATATCTGCCTTACCACAAAAATCTGATCTGTGCAACCCCTACCTGTCCTAAACCCACACTGTCCCTCACCAATTACTCCCTTTGTTCCTCTCATAATCCTCTCAATTAAAACCCTCCCATATGCCTTTCCAACATCAATCAACAAACTGATCCCTCTGAAAGTACTACATTTATCCCCTTTTCTCTTGAAAAGCAGAACTATACAGGCACTCCTCCAGCCCTCCAGGACTCTACCCTCCTTTAGACAAACATTAACCTCTTCACTCCAGGGCACATTGCACGTCTGGCAGCATTAGCTGACCGACGTGCGATGTTGCGTCATAATAATCGCATTATAAAAAATAAAGTCAGTGCTCAATTCTTCATTCTCTTTCACCCGTGAATTTTGATAATCATAGAAAATATTATGAAGCCAGTTTAGAGAGAATGGAGGTTACGTAGGTATGACTACAATAAATATAATCAAGATGCTGACGTCAGCATCATCGCGTACCCACTTGCTCCTCATGACGCCTCACCGTATGGAAGTGGTTAAACAACCTCACTAGCCAGTCCACTATTACTGTGCCTCCCTACTTCACTCTGCATGACACCCATCTAACCCAGGTGCCTTACCTGCTTGCATAATTTTCAAAACTACTTGCACATAACCTTTTCTTATTTCTCCTCCCTCTTCTCCTTTTCTTATTTCTCTTTTAGACAAATATTAAACCTCACCAGCCAGTCCACCATCACTGTGCCTCCCTTGTTTATACACACCACACCCATCTAACCCAGATGCCTCATCTGCTCTCCTAATTTTAATAACTGCTTTCACCTCATCTCTTCATATTTCTCCCCATTTTCCTTACCCATCACTGTCATATTCTTAGTGCCTCTCACAGTAACCACCTTTCCCTCCCTATCCTCCCTCACATTTAGCAACTCACTAAAATACTCTGCTTATCTTCTTACCACTGCCTCATCTAATATTGTCTTTCCATCTGCACCTTTTACCTTTTCTTCTCTACTTGATTTGCCTCCCCATCCTTTCTTAATTTCCTTCCAAAACATATTTTTATTACTTTCAAAATTTTCTGTCATACTCTTCCCCAATTTCATATATGTTTTCCTTTTTGCCTCCTTTATCATATGTTTTACTTCTCTTCTTTTTTCTTTGTACCTCTCATATGTGTCTCTTGTCCTACTTTGGAACCAGTCTATGAATGCTCACGTCTTCTCTTCTACAACCTGTTTTGCTTCATCCTATCACTTCTATTTCCCTTCTATTTCCTCCCATCCTCCATGTACCACACACCATCTTTGCACACTTTGTGATTCCCTCCTTGAAAAATCCCCATTCTTCCACTCCTAGCTCTACTCTATCCTTCACTTGTACTCCTCTTTTTTCTTTACATTTAATTAGTTTACTTTAAAGCACCTCCCTACCTTTTGTCCATTTCCTCTTCATCTACCCTCCACTCACAACTTACCTTCCGCTGAAAAATTATCTGATATTCCCCCATTCTCTCCCCTAAGAACATGTACATCTAAAACTCTTCTTACTCTTCACCTAGTCCATTAAAGCCCTATCTACCACCCTCTTCCATGCGTACTTATGCTTGACTTTCTCTTCCTAAACACTCTCTTTCTAAGCTCATCTCCACCTTCAACTCTCCACTATGATTTTTTGCTGGCACTCCACACTTTCCAACATCTCTATCTATTGGTTCATTCCCTGCTCTAGCATTGAGATCTCCCATGTACCACTGCATTGACATTTCTCCCAAAACCCTCTATACACTCATTTGAATCTATCCAAAAAGGCTCTTTCCTCTACACACTTCTTACTACCAGGTTCATATGCACCTACAAAGAACTATATTTCCCTTCCCAAAATATACAATATAATTAATTAAAGACTGTCCAAATTAGAATTACCAACTCTGGAACAAAGAAGGGAAAGAGGAGACTTACCAACTATCTATAGAATTATGAAAGGAATGGAAATCTTAGATAAGAATGACTTATTGAAATGGGACAATGGAAAAACAAAAGGACACAAAAAGAAACCAAAAAAAGATAAGTACAGAAGAGATCTGAAAAAAAAAAGCTTCCCACACAGAGTGATAGATACTTAGAACAAATTGGACAAAAAAACAGTGTGTGCAAACAATATTCAAGATTTTAAGAAAAAATTTGGTGCTGAGAGATACAAAGACGGGTCACCATGAGCATAGCTCCCTTCCTGTATAATACAACTAGGTAAATATTTCCCTTCCCAGTTTCACCCTCATCCACATCAACCTTGAATAAACTTCCTTCCACTCCTCCACACACTTTTCTTAGTAATTTATTTATTTATTTTTTGGGGAGTGGGGGTTGTTTTTCCACAAATTTTCTTACACTTCCTTTTTATTATCAATAAAGGGTTAAGTGTATTGTTAATAGGGAGCATGTTGGCTAAGCTGACTAGAATGCCATATAAGGATGCAAGAAACCAGAGGTATGTGGTTAACCTCCTTCCACTCCTCCACACACTTTTCTTAGTAATTTATTTATTTATTTTTTGGGGAGTGGGGGTTGTTTTTCCACAAATTTTCTTACACTTCCTTTTTATTATCAATAAAGGGTTAAGTGTATTGTTAATAGGGAGCATGTTGGCTAAGCTGACTAGAATGCCATATAAGGATGCAAGAAACCAGAGGTATGTGGTTTGAAACCCTTGAGTCAGCATGTGACATAAGTAAGGGTGTACAAGATGCAACACTTCACCCCTTACTATACAATGTATTATGGAAGACTACATTATATACAATTACACATGCCAACAAAACAATATACACTATATAAAGGACTTATGGGAAAACCCCATTCCAGCCATGACATTCTTCAGGGAGACTGGCCTGCTCAGCCAAACAGTATAGAGAATAACAAGTAAGGGTACATCGTTTTAAGTGTCCAAGCTCATCAAAGACTCGTATAAGCCACATTGCAGAGCTGGTGACACCTGCAATACTTGGTGAGAGAGAGGGAGAGGGGAGCACTTGATAGCTAGTTAATACTTGTGCCCTAGTGTTGTCTTTTACAGATTTTATTCTGGCTAATCCCAAACCATTATGTTTAGCAGAGGGGTTGACATAAGTGAGAATGGTATCTTTATCCACTGACCCTGTTTTGTTCCAAATGTTTCTTTCTTTGCCAGAATCAGCCAGTCAATCTGTTGCCCCAGCTCTTTCTTGTAAGAGACATTGCCCAGAACTGGTCAAGGGACATCCACTTCAGTACTATGACTCCTACATAGATGTCATGAGGCATGAGTGGGTACACAAGAATGTCAGGATTGGTGTCTTGATTATACATCTATTTTTGTAGTTGTACATGAGTTACCACTGGATTTTGTGAACTGGTTTGATCACATTTTCTGTGTTTATTATTTCTCAGAGTAAAAGAGAATGAGTAATACAGTAGTGACTTTATATTCTATAATGCAAGTAGTGTGATGAATCGTAAATATGGCAGCAGATGTTGCAGGCAAGAATTTGACTCATACTGAAGTGGTTAATAAGTTGAAAATTGAGGTGATTGAAAATGATGTGGTAGGGAGACCCATACTTTGGGGATTTAGTGTTGTGAAATCTGAACTTTTGTTACTACAGTTCACTAACATTAACCTTTTTCATCTGTTCTTCCACAGGTAGCAGAATTTGGCGAGAATGATAATGTTGTAATGACCTTCAACCAAGGTTCTTCTTTGTCCAATGATGCCAAGGAACAGATGATCAGTGCTGCTGGAATCACTATGGGGAACCTCACCCTTGGTGAGAACTACACCTTGTCCTTGACAGAGTTGGGTGGGAAGAGGAGGAAGAAAGTCGTTACATTTCGGGCATGTAAGTTGTAAAAAAGTTGCACTACTGTGTCACTTGTTACCCCCCTTTTTTTTCCAACTTTTGTACTGTGCTATTTAATGATACAAATCAATAGTTAGTGAATAATGTATCCAACCCTGAGAACTTCTACAGAATTGGCAGAGGAAGAGGCACAAAGAGCACAAGACACAAAACATTTTATCATATACAGTCCTACGCTGACTCCATCCAACTCCACAAATCCTTTTTCACTGCGGGCTGAACCAGCAGGTGTGGCCAGTTTCCTCAGGATAGGGACATCCATCACCCATAATTACTATTTCCTTCTCCTTTCAATAATTCAGTTAATGTGTGGTTTGTGTCTTCCAACATTTTGGAATGATCACTCTCTGTCCAAGACTGTGTTTTTGGGGCCACATCTATTACTACAAATTTTCTACTTTCCATGGCACTGTTTTCAACTTTTTATCATAATCAATTCCATAGTATTTATTCCTTCTGTTATCTTTGTCACAGTTAAGCCTTTCTTAGTCAAAAACATGACTTTTCCACCCTGTTTCTCCTTTCTATTTTTTATCCAATGGTTGTATAAACCTTGTCCCACAGTATTAGGTGGTATAGGACCTTTTAATTTCATCTTCACAATTCTCATGTCTGGTTTCTCTTCTGCCATATAATCATTTAATTTGTTTAGTCTTGAAATCATGTCATCTATGTTGGTATAAGTTATTTTTAATTTTTTCCCTTCTCCTCCTTTTTTTTTTATTACATTTAGTTTTTTTATGATATACCATTTTCTCAGCCTCAGGTCTAGTACTCTCCAAAAAAAAAAAAAAAAAAAAGACATTCTTTTCAGTCTCTGTCCTTCTCTCATTTTTTTTCATTTGCTTAATTTCATAGTGTCTTTTCTCTCTCCTCATTTACTCATTTTTTTTATCCATACATTTTTGTAATTTTCACTTTTTTGCCAAATTTTTTGTTTTTGATAGTACTGCTATCATTTAAGACCTTGGTTTGATTTGTAGTGATCTATTTTTTTTTTTAGAGTATTTTCGCATTCTTTGCACTTCTATTTCTTTTTCTATTGCTTGTCCCTCCTCTTGTATCTCTTTCAGAATTTTTTTTTTGCAATTTCTTTCTCTTTTTCTTTTTGGTATTTAGCTATATTATGTTTTTCTTTAATGCCATAAACCAGTATGCACTTTTTTTATCCATTGTGTCTCTGACCCGATCGGTCTCACTAATTGCCAAACAAACTGAACAAAGCCGATAAAAGCCGAATAAACCAACAAAACCCAAACAAGGACGGTTTATCCTCAAATGCACACTTCTATATATATGGTTGCATTATTTGAACTATTTTCTTTAAAATGTGTGATTTCCATGTAATATGATCAAAGAGAAGTTATGTTTTTATCCTCTGCAAAATTACCGAACACAGCTACGATTCATCCAGCCCGCCGTCTATGATTACTGGTGGTATGGATCAAACTACACTCTTTTAAGTTTCTTACTGTTGTGTTATTAGTGTAATAGACTGCATATAGTTGAATTATTTTAATTATTTTCTTTAAAATGTGTGATTTTCATGTAATTTGATCAAAGAGAAGTTTTGTTTTAGCATCTGCAGTATGACGTAATGCATTTTAAAGAAAATAGTTGAAATAATTCAACTATATGCAGTCTATTACACTAATATCACAATAGTAGGAAGCTTAAAAGAGTATAGTTTGAGCCACACCACCAGTGATCATAGACGGTGGGCTGGGTCAAATTGTAGCTGTGTTCGGTAATTTTGCAGAGGATAAAAACAGAACTTCTCTTTGATCATATAACATGGAAATCACACATTTTAAAGAAAATAGTTCAAATAATGCAACCATATATATATAGAAGTGTGCATTTGAGCAAAAACCGTCCTTGTTTGGGTTTTGTTGGTATGTTCGGCTTTTATCGGTTTTGTTCGGTTTGTTTGGCAATTAGTGAGACCCGACCCAATTATCTTTTTCCTTAATTACATACATATATACATATACCAAGGCTTTTTCCCCCATACCAGGGAGGTAGCCAAAAAGGAAAAGGCATAAAAATCATTCCCACCCATTCCATCCCCGAAAACACTCCACACCCCTCCACCCTCCCTCCCATCTTAGCACCTCCTAGATGACGGGTCATCCCTGCACCCTGTCCACTGCCCTGGGTCAGAAGCAGAGTCGCAAGACACAGCACATCCACAGCAAGGCCGCTTCATTAAATCGGCGACCCCCCCTCTCCGTCCCTCCATATAAAGGAGAGGACAGGGAGAGATCCCTCTTTCCTTAATTACTTTAATTATTGTTTCTTTAGTATTTTCTTCCTGTTGTTGCTGTACCATTTCTTTAAAAGTTATTTTTCTATTTTCTTCTTCCACTTCCCATTGATTTTTTTTTTTCTTGGAGATCTGTCTCTAAATTGTTTCTCCAACATTCTCAGCCACTGTATTTGTTCTGTTACTTCTTTTTTCAAAGCCTCATTTTGGTTTGTATCTTCATTTTTCATTCTTTTGTTTTCACTTTTGACTATGTTTAATTCCTTTTTAAGATCATTAAGCTCTCTGTTAGTTTCAGCATTCATTTTTTTCAGTTGGTTCACCTCTCTGTACATTGCCCTGTATTCAGCTTTCAGATCTATAATTTCATTTATCAAGTCTGTAATCTCCTGATTTCTTAGGATATCTTTAAACCTTGAATCTCTTTCCAGTTCTAAACCTCTACTTAGTATTCCACTTTCTTTTATAAACCCTGAAAATTTTTATTATCAAACCTTTGACTTGATTTCGGTATTTCAATATTAAAAGACTTCTTAGGTATGACCCCTAACGGTGATTACACCCTGCTTACATCCAATCTTCTCTTCGTTGTTTCATTATATTTTTGTCTTTCTCTTTCATCATTCTCCATTTTGTGTATTTATCACTAATGTGAAAATACTCTGTTTTATCATTTTGGTCACTTGATAAACACTATTCCCTATCTTGAATATAAATACAAAGCTAGGTGTTTCCTTCAAACATATCGAAAAAGCGCTGCACGTCAGAGCTCATTTCTAGATGTCCATTCCAGCCTGTGGTTCATGTGTGTTTGTATTAAGGGACTGTGGGAAGTGCTTATAGGTGAACGTGTCATAAAAGTTGTTCAATTTCTTTGGTGAACTTATGTATACTTACTCTATCGGAAAGAGTATTATTGCATACTAAATTGTTTTAGTAACATGTATATATTACGTGTAGTTAATTTTTTTCTTTCTTTTTTTTATGATAGTATCTGTAATCATTAAAGTATCCACAGGCATAGGTAATCAGCCTACTATGTAGGAAATGAAAGATTAGAGTCTTGGAAACAACTTAATCAAGTTAGATTTTTTCCTACTCTCTTTTATTTTTTTTTATAATTTTTTTATTTTGAATAGTAGAAACTTCAGTGAAAATCTGCTATGATAAATTAAAAAAAAAATAAGTTACAGTTTCCTTTGTTTTTTCCTGATCAAATTAAAGAATTACTCTTTCTCTTTACAAATTCGAAAGAATGAATGAAATCGGACAAAAAGAAACAGAGATATGGCTATTTAAATATAAAAAACATAAACTTTTCAGGAGAGGCATTTAAAGTTTAAAGGAGCGCACCGGCATTTAAAATCCTCCGGCCGCGTACTCACTCGTGACATTGTCTATTTTTTTACGTTTCCGTTTAAAACTTTAAACAAAACTGAACTGGCTATCGAAAATTTGACTTAATTTCAATATACAGAATGTTTTTTCATGCAATGGGGTTGCCAGATGTCGCCAATAATTTATCTATTTCATTTTATATATAAGAACAGAAACGGAATTGAGCTGTAATATTTGGTCGAAGTGTTACAGCCATCATAGAGAATATTTTGAATACCTGTTGGTAGAAAAAAAGATAATACGATCGCATGCATGACTGGTAGGCTAACAGATACGCGACAGGGCGACATCCTTTCTCCTTTAGCTTTGAAGAGATACTGAGATCCTTGTGGTGATTGACGATTAGTGTTGGGCAAGTTGCCAGATATCTCCATATATATTAATTATAGTAAACAAAACAGAACTGGGTATCAAAATTTTGACTTTATTTCAATATACAGAATGTTTTTTCATGCAATGGGGTTGCCAGAGGTTGCCAAAAATTTATCTATTTTATTTTATATATAAGAAAAGAAACGGAATTGAGCTGTAATATTTGGCTAAAGTGTTACCACCATCATAGAGAATCTTTTGAAATGTTTACCTAAAATTCGTTGATTTTCCAGAATTTTTCGTGTTTTCGCGCCCTACAGTCCCTTAATATTATTGGGAGGAGTGGAGGTGGAGGTAGAATGTAGATTGAGAGAAGCAAGTGAATATCTTGAAGGATTAAAAAGTGTAATGCAAAATAGACATTTGGGAGTGGATGCTAAGAGGAGATTGTATGAAAGGGTGATTGTGCCGATAACACTGTATGGGGTAGAAACATGGAATATAAGAGAGGAAGAGTTTAAATGTGTTTTAGATGAAATGCCTGAGAAGTATGGTAGGGGTGACTAGGCTGGATAAAGTGAGAAATGAGGAGGTGAGGAGAGCAGGGGATGGAAAAGGAGTTGGGGGATAAGGTTGATGAAAAAGTATTGGGAATGTTTGGAAACATGGAAAGAATGAGTGAAAAATATTAGTAAAAGAGGTGTGGAAGGCAGAGGTGGATGGAATGAACATGAGGGGACAACCAATGATGAGATGGATGGATGGGGGTAAAAGGGGCATTGGGAAATAAGGAAATGTCTGTTGAGGAAGGAAGGGAGAAGACAGAAGATAGGGGTGAGTGAAAAATGGTTGTGTATGGATGATGCTGTGATGTATAGAAGGGAGTGGATGGGGGATGAGAGGTGAGGGAGTATGCATGAATGATATTTTGATGCAGCCTGAAGGGATTTCTCCCCGTCTTCTCTTTATCTGCATGAGGGGACAGAGAGGGGAGGTGGCAGATTAAATGAAGCGACCTAGCTGTGGATGTGCTGTGTCTTGCTACATTGCTTCTGACCCAGGGCAGTGGGTGAGATGCAGGGATGACCTGTCATCCATGAGGAGCCAAGAAAAGAGGGAGGGAAGGGTGGTAAATGGGAGTGGAGTATGTGAGGATGAAATGGGTGGGAGTGGATTTATGCCATTGACTTTGGCTACCTCCCTTGTGAGGGAGAAATTTATGTATTAATATTATTATTTCATTTATTTAATTATCATTTATCTATTTTTTCCATCTCTGTGATGGGGTACTTGTTTGATCCATCTAACTATATTTGTCACTTGATTTGATAATTACATTCACAGCATTGAAAGTGCCAATACAAAATAGATGTGGTCACAAATTGCCCCAGATGCAATCACCACACAAAGACACAAAACACCTCAACCTACACAGTCCTACTCTAGTGCTACCCAGACAGTAACACAATATTTCTTCCTTGAGTGACTTGTGGGCCAGTCCAGCTGTTGCTGGTTGCACAGGAGCTATGGGTCTCCTGCAGGAGAGACCTGGGGTAACAAATTGATTGATTGGTTGATATCTTGAATCCATGCCAGTATTGCACTAGTACCATTTCAATGCTGGATAGTGTCTTGAACAAAGATGAATGTAACCCATTTGCCTTAGAAGTGTTTTTAATGGGTTTTTGTCAGGGTGTTTGTTTCAATGTAAAGCTGTTAAGTCTTTCTTGCAGTATTTGTCAATTGATTTGATAAAGATGAAGTTTCAGAAAAGTCAAAGTTTTGTGCTACTTTGTTGTTTTGATAACATGGTTACCTGTACTCCCACAGTCCCACCTTGCAACTGCCAGTCCTCACCAAAGTGCCAGCTTGGAGGCAACTGCTACATACCAAGTTCCCGTTCGAGCTACTTCCAGGATGCCAGTGACAATTGCAAGGATGATGAAGCAACACTGGTGGCAACATCATCAGCAGAAGAGGTGGAGCTACTTCTTGGCCTCTCAAATCACATTAGAGATGATCTTTGGGTGTCTTTGGAAACATCCCACAGGAAGGGGAAAGGTAAGATTTTGGAACAAATTGAGAACAGCTGTAATAGAATCAGTGGTTGTTTGAATTGGCAGACTCTCCACTCTTAAAAGGATGAATATTTACTAGAATGGAATTATTGTCCCCTGGAATAAGGGCTAGAGCTAGAAAAGAGATGGCATTGTGTATGTTACAATAAAGTACCCAATAGTAAGGAAATTGATTGTTCAAAAGAACTTTGTTGACATGGAGCTTAGAAGTACAGGTGATGGTGGATGGACGAGGTAAAGGTGCTAAGATGGAGTTTGATGGATTTGGGTGGATTGGGTGGCCTTGGCTGTCTGTCCACTCACCACCTTATATGCAAGAGAAGACCTTTTGGTATGTGTGTACAGATGAGGAGCTGCCATGGTCCTATTAAGAGCTCTTGGAATATGGTCAGTAACTGCTATTATTGAATGTTAAAGTGAACCAAGTTACCTATTGAGAATTGTTGACAGAATGAGGAACTGCATAGGGTGGAATGGAATAGTTTAGAGAGTTGCCTCTAATATATATTGAAGAATTTTTTTTCATTTCAAGACAAGACCTTTGGTTCATGGCACACCTCTGTACAGATATCTTTCTAATTCATTTATCTGAAAACATGATCCAGATGCTCTAGAGAGAGGAAATAGAGGGAAAAAATAAAGGATCTTGACTTTACAGACGACATGGACACCTCGCTGCTGGTGAGTGATGACGTGGAGATCATTCACGAGACGAATGATGGGGTTGTTACAACAGTGGTCACTCAAGATGAAACCATAAGTGGAGAAGGCACAGCTGACTGCCTCCTTATGTCGAGGGCAGCTCGGAGCATAGTTCCCTCATGTGAGGGACGACACTTGGCTGCCTGCAGAAAACAGTCTCCTGGTGAGCAAGTATTATTGTAGTAACAGGGCTGGTTTCTTCCTGTGTATCCTTCCATGGAAAGGTCTTACATAGGAGAAGGCTTGTTCTTCTCATGTATTGTTTTATACATCCATTTGCTGTAAGATGATGTCATAGTGTCTCTCACTCCACCATGGTACTCCACTGATGAAACACTAAACAGAGTATTTCCGTGTAGTGAATCTGTGTCAAAGCATCTTCACAGGATAAGGACTGGTTGCTGAAATAATTTATATAAGGAATGTAAATTCAATTCAAGAGAGTAGGATGGTGCAGCAGACATGTTCAGGCGGTGATAGTGTGTGTATGGGGTGTGTTCATCTAGTCGTGTTACATCCCCCCTCCTACCTACTCAGTCAAATTTCTCCCATTCTACTGCCAGTGCAGTGGCTGTTGTTGGTTACCAGTTATCTGGAAGCTATGAATCTTCTACAAGAGACTAATGGCAATTGGTGGTAGGGAGCGTCACTGAAAACCTGGCACTGCTTGGGAATTGAAGTCAGAGTCTCCCACTGTCTGGGGAGATGCTTACTAATTACACCACAGTTACCTTTAGTGACCACTTGCACATCTCCCTTCCCTGGGCCTCCATCAGTCCAGGAATGTGCACTGCTTTGGGATCCTACTTACTGTGCCATGTGAGAATAAACACCTTGTTCTCACAGTCTTGTCGGCTTTTGCCATTGTGATTCATCTTACTGTGCCATGTTGGGAAGGGAGCATCACTAAAAAGCTGGCATCACCCAAGAATTGAACCAAAGGACCTCCCAGTGTCCAGGCAGGCATGCTTACTGATTACACCAGTCACCCCTAGTGACCACTCACACACCCCTCTGCCAGTTTCTCCATCCCCCCAACCCCCCACCTCCATACTTTTTCTCTCCCACTTTAATTTTCTGTATTGCCTACTGACTGAACTGACTCCACCATTCACAAACCCACCTTAATGACATCTGTTGTTTGGTGGTACCTTTGATGTTTACACATGGTGCTACTGTTGACTAAGAGGCCTATCTCCTACTTATTTACCTAGTTGTATTTTGCGGGAAGGGGAGCTATGCTCGTGATGTCCCGCCTTTGTATCTTGCAGTGTCTAGTTTGTTTTTAAATTCATGAATGGTTTTTGCGCATACTATTTCATTGTCCAGTTTGTTCCAAGTGTCCAAAACTCTATGAGGAAAACTGTTTTCTTCAGTTCTCTTCTATAGCTATGTTTTTTTATTTTCTTTCCATGTCCCCTTGTGTTTCGTTTGTCCCAGTTAAGTAAGTTCTCTCTATCGAGTACCTCTGTGCCTTTCATGATTCTGTAGATGGTCAATAGGTCACCTCTCTCTCTTCTTTGCTCCAGTGTTGGTAACTCCAGTCTAGCCAATCTCTCCTCGTATGACTTATGAAAGCTCCAGTATGTGTGCAGGCCCTAGGGGTGGCACTCTGTTTCCAGATTGGGACCAGCAACTATGGGTAATATTACTTGCTATTGTTGGCTTTCAGGATCCTACCAGGTTCCTATGAAAATGATCCAGAGGCTTTATGTCAATTACATTTATAAAAATTATATTTATTTTAAAGATTTGGTAATATTTGATTTAATTTATATAAATGTAATTAACATAAAGCCTCTGGATCATTTTCATAGAAACTTGGTAGGATCTAGAAAGCCAACAATAGCAAGTAATATTACCCATAGATGCTGGTCCCAATCTGGGAACAGAGTGCCAGCCCTAGGGCCTACACATATACTGGAACCTTCATAAGTAAGAGATAGGCATCTCTGAATCTTAGTCAACAGTAGCACCATGTATAAACACCAAAGGTGCCACCAAACAACAGATGTCATAGCCATCAACAGATACAGCCTGAAGGAATTCTCCCTGTCTTTTATGTTGCTGCTTCAGGGGAGGGGGTCACCGATTGGGTGGGGCAGCCTTGTTGTTGGTGTGCTGTGTCTTGCTGCATTGTTTCTGGCCCAGGGAGGTAGGCAAGATGCAGGGATGACTTATTTGGTGGGTGGGATGAATAGGGGTGGAATGGGCAGGAGTGAAATTATGCCCTTTGACTTTTGACTAGCTTCCTTGTAAGGGGGAAAAAGTCCATGGTATGTATGTATATTTATATTAATCAAATTTACATTGTGTTCCAGTGTCACCCATATTCCCACCCATATCCGAACTAGAGGTGACAGTGGGAGCCAACTGGCTTCAAGTGTCCTGGAACAAGTCAAGAACTGAATGGGCTGTTCCGGAGTACAACCTTTACTACCGGAAGACCCGCCTGGGGATTACTCAGGGACTCAAATATCGGACATTTAGTTCCCCTCCTGGTAAGCCTCCAAAAGAGAATAGTGGTTGTGGTAATTTTCTCTCAAACTCTTTCCTTTCCTCCCTCTTTGTATTGTTTCTTCCTCTGTCACCATAAGCATACATGCACAAATATAGTAGTGACATGGTGCAAAGAGTTCTGACGTGTTCCTGTAAAAATCAGGTAAATGTATGTTTATACCAATGGCAATTTTCTCCTTTGTAGGGAAGGGGGGTAGCTATCAAAATATGTGTTGACTTTCACAGAAGAGAAAAAAGTACAGACAGGATAATCTCCAGTCACCTCACTGCTCCATTTGAAAATGGTGCACTAAAAGATTTTGTATTGTAAAAACATGACGTGAATATACATTATGTATGTGAATGTGTATGTTAAATCTGCAGTCTTCCCCAATCCTTGATCCCTTTTTAAGTACCTTTTTCCACCCAAACTGCCATCCTGCCTATGTTATTTGCATTCTGTCTTACCCATTCATTTCTCTGTCTACAGTGACTATTACTGGTCTTCTGTATGAGACATCATACACTCTTGAATTGGAAGCAAACCTCGGCTATGACTTCATTGAATCAACAGAAGAGTTTGAGTATTCCACTAACAATACAGGGTCATTCAAAGCAGCTGGCTATGGGGTGAGTACTAGAGTTTAATGGAAACAGGGCTTGGGGAATGGCTTCACAGTGCCTGGTATCCATTATGAAGTTCTATTTATGTTGGCTGAGAACTGTATGGAAAATACACTTCCAAAAATATACAAGGAATTTTTGTCAGGAATAAGGGTTGCATAGGATGTAATGGGAAAAAAAAAAAAAAATGATTAACAGCTTTGAAAAAGTTGGTGTTTTCATGACAATAAGGGAGACTGTTTTTTTAAAATTGTCATACTGTAATAATCACTTTTGTTCTTGAATTTGTAGTGTTAATCCTATTCTTTAACCACATCTTTATCATTGATTGAAAATAGGCAAATTATAATTTACAGTACCGTATTTTCCGGCGCATAGTGCGCGACTTTTTTCCGTTCGAAGGTCCTAAAAATGGGGGGTGCGCGTTATCTGGTGCTGCGCATTATCTACGGCCTACGATAAAAAATTCTGCGGCTGTGTATGTAATTTTTTTCACAACAATGTGACGATGTTGGCCGTCACAAAGTCGGGAGGCACACTTCTCCGTGACATTCCGTGAGAACAAGAAGAACAGCCATGGTGACATGAAAGAATACGCCAGCATGGGCTACCATATATAAATATTTGGTATAGGTAGGTATCTATCGAATCTTATATTTCATGATTAAATAGGCCTAAACACCATGAAACATGATCAATATTCATGATATTTACCCATGTTCACAGCATCCTAGTTTGAATTTTTATGTTGGCTTTGTAGCTTCACTTTAGGTATGGTACAAATTCTGTTGCGGCCGTTCATAAACTCGTGTCAAACACCTGACTACAACACCCTCTTTCGGGAGTTATATTAACTAAACGTCACCTCAATGAGAGACTGTCCTATTTCACCACTGTCATTGCAGGTTCAAAGCTAAAACGAAACAGTCTGTACTTTGTTTCAGTATTAAATAAAAAATGGTAAAGACGAATAATTTCCTCAAGATATAAAATGAAAATTTTCTGTAAAAATCCCGAAATTTTTCTGTATATTTTACTTTCAATAAACTTTTTTTAGATCATATTTCCTACAAACTATTTAAGCTACAAAGTAATAAGGGACCAACACACAACATGAGTCATATAGCGGTACATGTAGTTCCGACTTTTTCTTAGTTGTGTCCTGCTTGATGCCTATTTAGACACTTAATTTAGTGACAAATCAATAGATTTCCCAGCGGTGGCTCTAGCCAATGAAAAATACTTCTCCATGTAACCTCATTCACATGATATAAATACCAAGGTAAAACTGCGTTATAGATAAATGCGATCGGGCATGCGCGTTATACGTCAGTGCGCGCTATCTGTGTACTGAGATAACGAAGTGCATGGGTGCGCATTATAACCCAATGCGCATTTTAATCCGGAAAATACGGTAAAAGCTCTCTTATCTGGGATCACTGGGACCAAAGGCATGCCGGATATTCGAAAATTCCGGATACTTGAAGGGGTTGCTAAAGTAAGTGAAGGGGTACAAAAATATGTCTACAATCACCCCCTTTACTCACTATTAATGTCAGTTAACATATAGTATCACATACCGTAACATAAACTAGACACTAACCTTCTCTGCACTTTTCTGAAAGGGTTACTAAAATAAGTGAAGGGTTACAAAAACACTATGTCTACAATCAACTCATTTTATTCACTATTAACAACATTTAACATAACATAAACATTTAACTTAACATAAAAAAAGCACATAAACAAAAAACAAAACCACCTCACTTGGCAACATCCAGTTCATCACTCCAGTTTATCACTATCCTCTGTACTTGTTTGCCGCTCTTTCTTTCCCTTACAACCTACTTTATAATAGTTTCTTATGTCAGCTTGTTTGCAGCTCTTTCCTCTTTGCAGTAAAACTCATTCTGAATGCAGTGAAGAGACATAACATTTCGGGTGGACATATAAATGCACTGCTCTGCAAACTTAACAAAGACAGCTAAACCATTTGCAGCATCTTTCCATGCAACCTTAGGCTCAGGGTCATCTTCTTCCTCACTATCTGCCTCTGTTATCTTCTGTCAGTCATCCTCTGTCATCTTCTGTCAATCATGTCCCCACGCTGATATTGTAAAGTGTGACAGTTTTCAGCAGCTTTTGGGGTATCGGTCCCCTTCATAAACTCAAATAATTTCTTCGATTGGGCCTTAATATCGTAGATGGTTGATGAGCCTATGCCGAATTTGTCCATGAATATTTCTCTGTTTTCCCCTTTCTCTAAACGTTTGCAAATGTCCACCTTCTGCCTAAGTGTAAGCACAACACGTTTCAGTTTATCAACTTTGGGCATGATGAAAGTTTACAGGGGAACACTTGAGGAAGAATGTAGCTGAACTGAGCAGAGACAAACACAAACATGGCACATGTGAGACTGAACAGTGTGGGCAGTGGGCTGTGGCGGGTGGCACAAAACTTACCCAGACACTGGTGCGCTCTGGTGATGGTGGGAACAATTAAAGCCTTGCGCAGGAAATTTTATCAATTTGTATTGATTTCATATAGATTTTAATGCTCAGAAAAAATATACCGGATACTTGAAGTTGCCGGATACCTGAATGCCGGATAAGAGGGCTTTTACTGTATGTGGTTTGCTTTGAAACTCGGAAAAATTAAGATATGTGAGCACAAATATATGATTGTTTATTTGTGTACATATGTGAATACATGTGTACATGATCAAAATACATGAATATATACTTTTTCATATTGTTATCTATAGATAGGGGACTTGTAACATGTCACTCATAACCTAGCTTTCAGACAGTAGGAAAAAGAAGGGTTGGGCCTTGTGTCTCTCCCTCAGGTATGTACTGGATACACCTAGGTCTCTGTAACAAACTAACCCTTACATTTGAGTTTATGCTTTGAATCTATGGACTCGACTTGAACAGATCCTACAATTCAAAGGCCAGGTGATACTTTGCCCTCCTTTTATGGATGTACTCATTCTTTTGGATTATCAAAAGTGGTAGTGTGCAAAACCTATTTATTTGTGTGTGCTTACAAAAAATATAACTTACAGTAAAGATGGGAGAACAGAGTGGTCATGGGAGTCAGAGAGAGAGAGAGAGAGGAGCAAAAATTCCCATGCGTCTTCTTATACCACAGCCACATGACACCAGTGCCAGGCATAGGTCCCATCACTATCTGCTCAACTCCACACAATCTACCTGTTTCTTTATTTTTGTGTGAAGGAGGCTCACAATACAGGTAGTCGTCGACTTACGACCTATGCGACCTACGACTGATCGACTTTACGACCACGAGATGGTGCAATAATATCTAACATTTAATAGAGTAATAGAATTGCAATGTTATGCCTGGCAGTGCAGTACATTACTCCGCACGCTGCGAGACGCGAGTACGATAGTTTTCGCAGGCTGCCGGCAGTGTCAGCATCCCAGCCAGCTAAATATTCTTTCATTTTGTTTGTTTGAAGTAAAATGTTTCCTAATTTTGCATTGCATTTTGTATTTTTGTATGTTTTGCAATTAATAAAATATAACAAACTTTTTATGCCTAGGCTAGTTTGTTGTCGATAACAATATGTTCGGTACAGTACTTAAACGAAAAGAATGTGTTTTGTTGAAATAAAAAAATCCTAATTTTGCCTTACATTTTGTATTTTTATGTTTTGCAATTAATAAAATGTAACAGTAGTATTTTTTTATGCCTAGTCTGTTGTCGATGACAAAATGTTCGGCACAGCATTTTGTATTTTTATGTTTTGCGATTAATAAAATGTGACAGTAAACTTTGGTTATGCCTAGTCTGTTGTCGATAACAATATTTTCGGTACAGTACGTAAACGAAAAGAATGTGTTTCGAAATATTTTTTTCCTAGTTTTGCTTTACAATGATTTTAATAAATCAACAAAAAAGGATTTGTAGGTCAAAGATGACAGGACTTTATTCAGTATGCGTAGGCCTAGGCTATGTTTCCTAACAAAAATGATAAAAAGTTATTGAATATTAAACAACGTAGCTCAAAGATAATAAAATTTTATTCAGTATGCATACGTTTCCTAAAGAAAGTCTGATGGTAAAATAATACAAAGGTTAACAAATACAGTATTAAATATCAGGTCAAAGATGATAGGATTTTATTCAATATGCTTAGGCCTAGGCTATGTTTCCCAAAGAAAATCAGATGAAATTATAAAAAGGTTAAAAATACTATACAACATAGTTCAAAGATGCTAAGATTATTTCAGTATGCTAAATATACAATATATATATATATATTATATAAAGGGTAATATATACTGTATATATATATAGACCGACTTGCGTCCAGATCGACTTACGACCTGTCTGTTGGAACCGAACTCGGTCGTAAGTCGACGACTACCCTGTATATCAACTACTACTTGTCTAACACCTGGAAGCATATAAAACATAAAAGTGATGATTCTTTGTGTCATCATCTTGATTGTACATGCCCTCTGACCTCTGAGGGCAGGAGGCTCCGGTTGTGTAGTCCTCTGCTGTTGGGTTGCAAATCTCCTGTAACTTGAATGACTAAATAAAATACTCATGTCTATAGCCAGACATCTTACTAACTACGGTACATTTTTAGGTAAACCTACATATTTTGTGATTTACTTAGAAAGGGGGTGTTATGGCTCCAGCTAAGATGTAGCTTGGTACCATACCTGTGTCCTTTGTATCAATGATGCCCGCATCCTTTGTCAGTGATGCGTCATGGAACATGACATCTTTTAATCCAGCACTCATCAACTTTACTACCAGAAGACTTGTGTGGATGTTTGGGTCCAGGACATAAACCCACTTTGGGAATTGGCTCAGGACATAAAACACCACCAATTCCTGAAGTGGTTTTATGTCCTGGGCTCAAATGTCTGTACAAGTGTTGGTTGGTGTGTATGTATCCATAGGTGTGCATGTATCCATACACACAAACAAATATTTACCAAATTCTTGTGTACCTAACCACCATTTTACCTGATCACTACTACTATTCTTTTACAGTGGGGCTCAGAAGGATCGGTATTGAATGATTATGAAGTTCTGCACCTGGTGTGTGGTGCCTTGTTGATTGCATGCATCATTGCCACAATGCTTCTCTTCTTTGCCACTGGGTGAGTTGACAACCTTAGGAGCATTTGCAGAGCCTTACAAGATTGTGATATTTACCTAATTGTAGTATACAGGAAAGGAACAAAACTTGTAGGGTCCTGTCTCCTATTCTCTATTTTACTAACATACTTAGACTCAAATTTATGTACAATTCCAACTCAATCTATATCCTTGATTTCCAGTTATCATATCTAGATTTGAACTCGTGTATTGTTTGAGCTTGGGCTATATCACCTTCTAAGCTATTAGGGCTTTGAGTTTGTTCTGAATGCAGCGGGGGAGTGGATTTTGGTGTAAAGTGAATCTTAAATTCTGAAATAAAATTTTGACAAGTACATCAGTAAGTTGAAAGGGTTACCATTATCTTGAAGATTTTATGAATATAAGATAGTGAAGTTGGATGATGAGGAACACCTGCAACAGTATTCACAATAACATGAAGGCATGTACAAGGCTGCTATCTCTATAAAGTGGTTAGCTAAGTCAACAGACTTAGACAACACCAGAGTCCACTTGGCCAGACTGCAGTGCGGCCACCACCCAGCACTTCTAAGCTACCAGAAGAGGCTGGATGACCGCATTGTGAACAGCTGCCCAGGTTGTAACGCTTCACCCCATACCATACAACACATAATGGAAGACTGCATTATACACAATCATGCACGCAAACAACACAACATACACTATAAAGGATTTGTGGGAAAACCCAGTTTCGGCTGTAGCATTCCTTGGGGAGACGGGAGTGCTCGGACAGACAGTCTAGGGAACGACAACAACAACAACAACACCAAAAGAACCAATCCCCCTTCCTTACCATCTCATAAATTGTCAATTGATCAATTCGGTTTAACAGTACACACTCCCCCTACCAGGAGGCTAGGACAGTGCCCCTTTTCAGAGGACTTTGTGGTGTGGAATTCAATGAACCATACCCTTTGTCTAACTCATCCAAGGCAGGGTTCAAATTGTTGTCACTTTGACCTCTGTCACAATGTGGTATGAATGTAGTGAATGTAGTACGAGTATGGGTGTGCAATTGGCATCCCCGGCACGGGGTCAAAGGTCACCATGTAGAAAGGAGGGCAAACAGTGTGTTGGCTGATGTGTAGGGCAGTGCGTATGTGGGACAAATGGTGAGAAGGTGTGTGATAAAAGTGCAGTGGAAGAAAAATATAGACACACCTTAACTAGAGTAGGATTGATAGGTGATACAAGTGAAAAAGAAACTAGTGAGAAGAGTCTTTGTTAGTGACATTAGCAAAGAAACAGGAATCAGAAGAACCAGGAAATAACATGGATAAGGAAAGTGATGTATCGCTCTGTGAACACAACTTATTTAGACATGGCTGAGGCAACTAGCATAATTAGCAGCATAACCCTAAAGGCATTTGATGGCAATGGAGATGTCACCACATGGTTCAAAAAAGCAAAATTAGTGGCAAAATTAACCGGTGTCATGAGCTATATTGCCCTTATGCTAGAAGGCAATGCATTGGCCATCTACCTAGAAATGAAAGATGGTGATCAAGCCAATGCAGAGAAATTGAAAAATGAGGCTGGAAGAGGCATTTGCTGAGAGTGTGTTTGCATTGTTTATTTGGCTATAAAGAATGTGCTGGGCTGGTGAACAGGTTGACATTTTTGCCAACAAAATTAGGCGATTAGTAGGATTATTGACATTCAAAGGCTTAGAGCAATTAGTTAGAATTGCGTTTGTAAATAGCTTTCCAGATCATGTTTTCACTGGGCTACAGGAAGTAGATAATGCCATGTCTGCGAGCATGGATGTGATGATAGTCCTTGCTAGACTTCTCACAAGGACTCAGAAGGGTAGGCCTTTAGCTGCCATGGAAACAGAGAAACCGAAAGGCTAAGGATTGAGATGCCAGCCCGATGACTCACCTGGGAAGAGGGGAGAGGTCACCAGGGGAGAGGTCACCAGCTGATAGAAAGGGGAAAACGGAAGAGTCCAGGGGTGACCACAGCGGATGGAGGGGACCTCCTAGGATGTGCTGTTATATGTGTGGGTGCCCCAGGCACCTTGTGAGGGATTGTAGAGAGATGGAGCCTGTCTGTTATGAATGCAAAGAACCTGGACATATTGCTCAAGAATGTGAGCAGGGAAACAGACAAGGGGTGGCTGCTGTGCGAGCTGCTGACCAGTCAATGTAAGGGTGCCCTCCAACTGTATGCCAATTGTAGATGTCTGGTTGAGAGGAAGATGTGCAAGAACAGTAGTAGATTCTGGGTGTTCAACCATGATTGTATTGGCATTCAAATAGGGAGATATGGCCCTGATGACAGTTGACAGAAGGGAGACAAAGTGTGAGGGCAACCAGGAAGTTGAAATGACAGTGGAGGACATTCTGATACAAGTAAGAGTGCTTGTTATTAGAGTGGTCATAGAAGGAATTGAAGTGGTGCTGGGAATGAATGCAATTACACAGCTCGGAGAAGTCACATTTGTTGCCAGATGGGTGAGGGTTGGAGTGATAAGTGACTCAAGTACGGAATAGAGATGGAGGAGCCATCAGAGGCTGGAAATAGAAGTAGGAATAACAATGAGGGCCATGAAGGGCAGTGTCACCATGAAGCTCAACCTTGATGAGAAGGCGGCACCTTGTACTATTGAGGACAAAGACTTCTTGGCAAAATTTGATGGCCAGAAGTGGTAGTTAGAGTGGTACCTCAAAGAAGGCTCACCTATATTGAAGAACAAAGTCAGCTGCTATGAACAGACTCTCAGAGAGGGGGTAAGGGATGACTTTGACATTGAAGTAAAGCAGTGGATTGATGAAGGAATTTTGAGTCCTTGGGAGGAACCAGTGGAGGATGGAATCTTGCTTCTGATGGCAGTGGTGCAGCCAACCAAGAGCAAAGTGCAACTGGTGTTGGATTTCAGAGAGCCGAACCAGTTCATAAGGTGTCATACTGGTGATGATTTTGTAGACGTATGTAACGAGACCCTATGCAAATGGCATCAAATGAGGGAGGCATCCATGATTGTAGATCTACAATTGGCTTACCTGCAAATTCACGTGGTGAAGAAGCTACAGAAATACCAACTAATAGAATATAAAAGTAAAACATATTGCTTGACCAGACTTTGGGCTGTGCTCAGTTCTAAGGATAATGATGAGGATCCTGAAGGCAGTACTGGAGAAGACTAAAGTGATGAAGGGCATGGACTCTTACCTCAATGACATATTGGTGGATGATATTGTTGTACCAGCATCACACATAATGGAACACTTAGGTCAGTTTGGATTGCTCTCGAAGGACCTGGAACTGATGGAAGGAGGAACAGTGTTGGGACTGCGACTAGAGAGAGACAGGAGCAGAAACCTGATGTTCAGGTGAGGCAATGAGATCCCAAATGTAACAGAGAAGATGAGCAGACAAGAGCTCTTCTTTCTCTGTGGCAAATTGGTTGGTCACTACCCAATTGCAGATAGGCTCCATGTGGTGTGCAGTTAATTAAAAGGTGGTCAGGGTCGAAGGATTGATCCAGTGAGAGGACAGTGGAGTGCACCACAACAGAGCATAGGTATAATATGGTGTGATGCTAACAGCGTAGCAACCAACATAGTCTTGGAGATAGGAGGTGTGCTAGTTGAAGATGGGATATGGCAGCAAAAAAAGGATAACTACCATCACATTAATGTATTGGAGTTGGATGTGGTAATAAAAGTAGTCAATTTGGCACTGAAATGGGGGGTGCACTAGATTAAATTAGGACAGACTCGGCCATGGTGGCAGGATGGATGAACTCGGTAATGACAGCTGAGAAGAGAATACGCACAAAAGGGGCAGCAGAGGTCATTGTGAAATGGTGCCTTGAGATCCTGAGCGAGTTAATAGATGAGTTCAGAGTGAAGGTTAGTGTAACCCAAGTGCCGTTGGGAGTGAACAAAGCAGACGTGCTGACCAAAGTAAAGAAAAATTGGCTGAGAGTGCTGGAAGAACAGGAAGAGAAGGTTGAAGTGTGCACCGCAGGGTCCCTATGCACAAAAGAGTTGCATGGAACATCACTTAGGTGTTGATAGGTCATTGTTCTTAGCAAGGAAAGTTGACCTGAATATAATGAGGGAAGAAGTCTGGGGGATGGTAAGAGCATGTGTCCGATGTCAATCAATAGATCCTGCCCTGAGATCGCACACAATGGGGGAACTCAGTGTAGAAGGGAACTGGAGGAGGTTGGTACTCAATGTAACCAACTATTGATAGGGCATGTACTTATTGATGGTTGAAAGTGGCTCAGGATGCTTCACTGTCTGGCAGGAGCTGAAGATGGAGACAGGAGAGGAACTTACACGGATGATGAATGAGACATTTCTGGAACGGGGTCCAGTGGATGAAGTCCTGATGGATAATAGCACTGCATTTCCATTCGGAGTACTGAAAGAAATGCTGGACAAGTGGAGCACAAGACGTTTCTTTAGGGCTGTATACTAGTCGAGCAGGAATAGAATAGTAGAACAACATCACACTATTAAGTCCATCACCGAGAGGGCACTAATACTGCCCATGGAGGCAGTCTTCTGTCATAATATGTCCCCTAGATCAGGCCAAGATGAAGATTTGGTTTTACAGAGAGCCTTATTTAAATATGACTGGCGACATCCCCAGGCAGCACCAGTGCTACTAGCCAATGCTTAAGGAGGCATTGCCTCAGTACAGGTGGGGGAGGAGGTATGGGTGAAGCCAAAGGATAGTAAGAGCACGTCACAGTGGATGAGGGGCATTGTAATGGAGGTAAATTTGTGGAACATCTCTGTCGAGAGAGTGCTGCGACATATCCTGGATCTTTGTCGTGTGGTGGATGGCGGAGAAAGTGAGGAAGAGTCACAATGTGGTAGTGGATGGAGGAGTGATGTCTCAATGACTGCAATGCAATAGATGTTGTTGTTGTTGTTCCCTAGACTGTCTGTCTGAGCAGTCCCGTCTCCCCAAGGAATGCCATGGCTGAAACGGGGTTTTCCCACAAATCCTTTATAGAGTGTATGTTGTGTTGTTTGCATGCGTGATTGTGTATAATGCAGTCTTCCATTATGTGTTGAATAGTATGGGGTGAAGTGTTACATCCTGGGCAGTTGTCCACAATGCAGTCATCCAGTCTCTTCTGGTAGCTTAGAAGGGCTGGGTGGTGGCCGCACTGCAGTCTGGCCAGGTGGACTCTGTCCTTTTGTGGGAGAGAGGATTCAGAGGGATGGATATCAGGGGGTCTGGCATGCAGCAATGTGTTGTCTTTTAGTGTGTTAATGGAGCAGTGAGTGATATGATTATGAATATGTTTCCAGAGGCTGGTATTTGGTGGTTTTGGAGGAAGAGAAGAGAGTATTTGTGTGTGATATAGGTATTTGGGTGTTTTTTTATGTTTCTTGGTGTGTGTGGGTGTTCTGCTATGTAGTGTAGCAGGTGTGCTGTGTTTGTGTGCCTCTCATATCAAGGTGATCCTTGACTTTGAGGACTTTTGTTTCATAGTGTAGATGGTCTATAGATGCTGTATTTGTGCAGCCTGTAATTGTTTTTAAGGCTTTGTTTTGTATGGTCTGAAGGGTGTTGAGGTGTGTCTCACTGAGATTAGGTGCCCATGCTGGACTCCCATAATTCATCATTGAGTATATGCATTGTTTGTATATTGTAGTATTAGTTTCTTTGTTTTGTCCAAATGTTGTTCCAGTGATTGATTTAAGTGTATTAAGTCTAGGTATATATTTATTTTTTATGTTTGTGATGTGCTGTTTGAATGACATGGATGTATCATATGTCACACCTAGAATTTTCGGTGTGTGTGTGTGTGGTACTAGAATGTTGTTGATATAGAGATGAGGTATGTATTTGTGTTCTTTTGTCCAGTTGGTGAGAAGTATTGCTGTAGATTTGGCTAGGGCTATTTTGAGTCTGTAATGAACCATGTGTTGAGTGTATCAAGGTATGACCATTTTATTTCTGCAGCTTTGTGTTACAATATGTACGTGTGATTGTTATGTCATCTGCATATCAAGAGATGTGTATTTCTGAGGTGTCTGGTGTGGGTATATCATGCATGTATAGATTAAAGAGTGTGGGGGATAGAACTGAGCCCTGTGGTACTCCATTCTTAATGTTTCTAGTGTGCAATGATTGGCCATTATATAACACATAAGCATTCCTGCCTGCTAGATAATTAGCCAGCCATCTTTTGGTGTTTTGTGTATGTCTGTGTGAGAGAGACTCGGGAGTTCTAGTGAGTCAGGACCTCAAAATCAGGAAACAGTACATTAGCACCAGGAATAAAGCTAACAGAGCGTTAGGTTTCATTGCTAGGACAGTAATGAATAGAAGTGCAGAGGTAATTATCAAACTCTAGCGATAGTTAGACCCATCCTTGACTATGCGGTACAGTTTTGGTCTCTGCCCTATAGAATGGACATCAATTCATTAGAATCAGTACAGAGAAGAATGACCAAAATGATACATTGACTCAGAAATTTGCCTTACGAAGAGAGGCTTAGGCACCTTAACTTACACTCTCTAGAAAGACACAGTGTGGGGTGATCTAATAGAAGTGTTCAAGTGGATCAATGGCTTTAACAAGGGTAATGCAAACAAGGTCATCATATTAAAACAACAGGGCAGGACTTGCAGTAATGGATTTAAATTGGACAAATTTAGATTTAAGAAGGAAATAGGCAAGAATTGGTTTACTTATAGGGTTGTTGACAAATGGAATAGACTTAGTAACCATGTAGTAAGTGCTGAAACTATCAGCTGTTTTAAGAAACGATTAGACAACTTTATGGATGGGGATGACAGGTGGTGATGGATACGAAGCTGCCTAGTGTAGGCCTTATGGTCTCTTGCAGTCTCCTTCATTCTTATGTTCTTATGTCTGTGTTATATATTTTGTTTGTAAGATTGTGGCAGGGGATAGCATCAAAAGCTTTACTAATGTCTAATGTTATGAGAAGTGTTCTATGATTGGGCCTATCTGAATTGATACCATCTAACATTCTTTGAATGAGGTTTATCAGAAGAGTGTTTGTAGAGTGTAGTGACCTAAACCTGTGTTGTGATTCAGCAAGGGGAATATGTGGTGTGATGAGTTGAAGTATTAGGCATTCAATGATTTTGGAGGGGGTGCAGAGAAGTGTGATTGGGTGGTGTGATGTTGGCATTGTTGGATCTTTATTGGGTTCTAGGATGATGATTATTTTTCCATGCTTCCAAATGTCAGGTATAGTGTTGTGTGAATAGCTGTAGTTTGCAATGTTTGTGAGTGCATGTATACCTTGTGGTCCAATGTATTTTAGGTGGATGTTACTTATGTTGTCAGAGCCGCAGGCAGATGAGTGCTTGAGGTTATGTATTATGTATTTTGTCTGATTGTCTGTGAAGGGTGTATAGTTTAAGTCTGTGGGAAAGTCTTTCTTACATTGAATGGTGTGTCGGTCATCAGGGTGAGAAGTGAGATGGTTTGCCTGTGCAAAATCATTTATGAGTGTATTTGTTTGTTGTCTGTTTGAGGGTAAATTATCTGTTGTGGTTATTGCTGCATGAGAGTGTGTTGTAGTGTAATGCTGTTGAGTGTTTTGTACAATTTGCTGGTGTTTGTTTTGTGATCAAGTGTATTGACAATCCTTTGCCAATTTTGTTTTTTCTGTTTATGTATTTTATTGGTAAGCACAGTGTTTAGTGTTTGTATTTGGTCTGCTATGTTTTGAGTGATAGGTGTGGGGGTATTGTGTTTAAGTGTGTCTCGTCTGATGAGGCCTTGGATTTCTGGTGTGAAATTGGGGTTGTGTTATTTTTTGTTGCCTCTAGGGATATATTTCTTGTCTGCATTTTGTATGTATTAAAGATGTGCACAGCATTGTTTATGTTTGTGATTGGTGTACTGTTAAGTTTCTCAAAATGTTGTTCTGTCTCTTCAGTAAAAGCTTCCCAGTTTGCTTTCTTGTAACTGGTGTGTGTGTGTCTGGGGCCAAGGGATCTCACCACTCTCCATGAAGTTGTTGGGGTTAGGCAGGGGGAGCAGGTGATATAATGAGAGGAAGGGGTGTAGAGAGCTTGGCATGGGATATGTTATCTGTGGTAGGGAGGAGGATTTGGTTGTGGTGCTTATGTTCACAAAACAGATGGATTGGTGGATCAGGGTGATGAGTCCACCGCCATTGCCGTCAGTCCGGTCTTGTCTAATGGTGGTGAAGCTGTGAAATGATGGTGTTTTGTGTGAGTGTCTTAGTTTTGTTTGTTGCATTATGGTAACATGCATGCTGTGTTGCTTTGAGGAAGTGTTCGAGTTTTTTTTTTTTGTGGGGGTGGGGGGTATTTACCAAGTTGTATTTTGCGGGAAGGGAGCTACGATCATGGTGTCCTGCCTTTGTATCTTGCAGTGTCTAGTTTGCTCTTAAACTCATGAATGGTTTATTGCACACACTATTTCATTGTCCAGTTTATTCCAAGTGTCCACCACTCTATGTGGAAAACTGTTTTTCTTCAGATCTCTTCTGTAGCTATGTTTTTTTATTTTCTTTCCATGTCCTCTTGTGCTTCTCTTGTCCCAGTTTAACAATTCCTCTCTATCAAGTATTTCTGTGCCTTTCATGATTCTGTAGATGGTCAGTAGGTCACCTCTCTCTCTTCTTTGCTCCAGAGTTGGTAACTCCAGTTTAGCCAGTCTCTCCTCATATGACAAGTTTGTAAGTGCAGGTGCCATTTCTGTTGCTGGTCTCTGGATTCTTTCTATTTTCTTTATATTCTTTTTTGGTACTGGGTGATCTTCCTTGTCTGAACCCAAATTGTCTTGGGTTTATTATATTGTTGTCTGCCAGGTGTTTTACCCATCTATTCTTGATGACTTTCTCATATATTTTGGTTTATAGTGCTTGTTAGTGAGACTGGCCTATAGTTGGTTGGTTCTTCCTTGTTTCCAGGCTTTTGGTATTATTCCTTCTTTGAGTGGGCAATTTATTATGTTATGTATTTTTTCTGTTAATTCTTCTTTGCATTCTCATAGAATCCAGTTTGCAATTCCATCCAGGCCATGTGATTTCCTGATGTCAAGGTTTGATAGGTGTTCCATTATTTCTTTTTGTGTTATTGTTAATTACCTTTGTCCCAATATTGTGCTTTCTCTCTAGTGAAGACAGATTTGAAGTGATTATTCATGACTTCGGCCATTTCTAACTCTTCTGTGTATTCTATATTCCCTTGGCGTAGTTTCACCATTTCCTGTTTGTTTTTAAGTTTATCATTCATGTATCAATAGAATAGCTTGGGTTGCTCTTTGTATTTATCTGTAATATCCTTTTCATGGTTCCTTTTTTCCTCTCTTCTCACTTTTACATACTCATTTCTATATTTTATATGAACTTGCCATTTTCCATTTTTTTTTTTTTTTATATTTTCTCCATCTTTTCCAAGCTCTGTCCCTTCTGTCTTTTGCCTCACTGCATCTTTTGTTGAAACAGCATTTAATATACACTCTAGCTTCTGTCTTGGTATGTGCCTATTCACCCCTTCATTGTAATTATCCATCAAGATATCCCATTTTTCTTCCACTTTTGTCTCTTCCATGTAAAATTGTTCCCAGTTTGCATTCTGGAAGAATTTCTTTAGTTTTGCAAAGTCTGTTTTGTTGTACATCAATTTTCCTTTCCTATGCTTTTCATTGCTCTCCATGTAGCCTATATTTCTTCCTTTAGTTCAGTTTCAATGAGTATATGGTCACTCATTCCAATTGGTGTCTTGTATTGGATTTTATCCACAATTTCCAGTTCTGTTGTGAATATAAAATCTAGTTTCGATGGCTCCTCGTTATTTCTGTATCTGGTATTTTCACTGACTCACTGAGTCATTGTATATTCCATGGTCATATCCAGTAGTACATTACCCTACAAGTCTCCTCCTATCACTGTCATGTTTTCCCAACAAATTTCTTTGCAATTGAAATCCCCCATAATTACCAGATTACCCCTGCACATTAGTATCTCATTTAATGATTGCCTTGTATCTTCTAGCATTTTTGTATGCTCATTCTCCTTTTCATGTTCTTGTCTTCAACTTTTATCATGATCAGTTGTACATTACCTTTGGCCTCTGCAATTTTGTCACATTCAAGTTTTTCTTGGCCAAAAATATAATTCCTCCTCCCTGTTTCTTGTCACTGTTTTTAATCCAGTAATTGTATAGTCCATGTCCAACATTGAAGGTATTTCACCCCTTAGTTTAGTCTCCACAATTCCCATTATGTCTGGTTTTTCTTCTAGCAGGTAATCATTAAGTTCATTCAGTCCTGAAATTAATCCGTTGATGTTGGTATAGGCCACTTTCAATTTTCTTCTTTCTCCATCTTTTTTTCTGTCTTTGGTTCGCCCATTCTGATGTACCATTTCCTCAGTCTCATGTCGATTACTCTCCAATGGAATTCCTTGCTTTCTGTCTCCATTCTCTTCACGTTTTTTCCTTTGCTTCATCTCTTAGTGTCTTTTCTTTTTCTAATTCCTCAATACTCATTTCTCTTTTTATCCATATCTTATTGTACTTTTCACTCCTTGCCAAGTTACCTACTTTTTCAAATATGTCTTCTACTACCATTTGTGATCTTAGTTTTATCTTTAGGGGTCGATTTCTATCCTTAGAATAGTGACCAATCCTATATGTATCATCAATGTCTTTAACTGCAACTTGGGCTCTCCTGAATTTCTTTTAGGATTTCTATTACTGTCTCTTTTTCTCTCATGTACCTCGCCAAACCATGTTTTTCTTTTAGTCCATATACCACAATACATTTTTTGTATCCACTGTGTCTCTGACCCAATTTGCTTTTTCATTAACCCCTTCCATACGGGGCCGCACACGTAGGCGTCATGGGGAGCGAGTGTATTCACGAGGCTGCCATATCGGCGTCTTGATTATATTTATTGTAGTCGCCCCTGTGTTTTTACATTCTCTCAAATGTGCCCTGAATCCCATTCTCTGTGGTATTCAAAATTCGCGGGTGAAAGAGAGAACGATCGATATAAGCGGTGACTATATTTTATGATGCGAGTATTATTACGACACGTCGTACGGCTGGCATTGGCTGCTGCCACTGAGATCTAAGTCCATGACGCCTACGTGTGCGGCACCGTATGGAAGGGGTTAATTACTTGGATAATTGTGTCTTTTGCATTTTGCATTTTTTCTGCATTTGTTGTTGGACTATTTCTTTGAAGACAGTTTCTTTATTTTCAATGTTTTCCTTCCATTTCTTAATCTTTTGGATACTTTCCTCACCTAAGTTCTCTTCGATTTTTTCAGTCATTTCTTGTGTTTTGTTGTTTACCTCTTTTTTTTTTTAAGTTTTCACTATTGCCAGCATAATTGTCTTTTCATAATCACTCTTCAGCTCTTATATAATTTTTCATTTCCTTAATCTCATTTCTTAGATCCAAATTAGTTTTCATTGGGTCGGAAATATCAATGTTGCCTGCGCTAAGCAATCCATTAGTCGAATGATCTCGTTTGTCCTTAAGTCCATAATTTCATTCTCTCACCATATCCTTTTTTTGCTCATTTCCCTCTCTATCTCTAAGATTCGACTTAAACTCCTGCTTTTGTACTTGCTAAATCCAGAAAAAGCATCTTTGTGATATTCCCACATGGTCGTAGAAATGTTGTAATGTTTGTTTACATTGAGGTTCAGCATGGCGTCATTAGATGGCTCTGATTCGCAGTTGTCATTCGAGTCAGACTTTTCGTTATTTTCCTTCATTTTTTGCTAAGTATGTCTTAATACATTTAACTAGCAGTGCGGAGATATCATTTCAGACACCCACGATTTCTCCCCTCCCATACAATACTAACCAGGTTTTCTTTTTTGTCGTTTGTCCTCATCTTTGGGGCCCAGCGATGATGATGGTGTTGACTGTTCCGTGGTCGGCGTGTGTTGTGTTGATGCCATCAGTGTTGTGCTGTAAGAAAAATACAAACCTTAGCTAGAGTAGGATTAATAGGTATTACGAGTGAAAGAGAAACTAGTGAGAAGAGTCTTTGTTAGTGACATTAGCAAAGAAATATAAATCAGAAGAACCAGGAGATAATGCAGATAAGTTAAGTGATATATCTCTCTGTGGACGCACACAAGTAGCAAAATCCTAACCTGCTTGGCCAGGGAGCATCCTCATCACTTATAGAATGTGCATTTTAGATATGAAAATTATCTATATATTAAGGGCTTCTCCCCTATAAGGGAGCAAGCCAAATCAAAGGCACACACCTTTTCCCACCCATTCCACTCCCACCCACCACCTTTGCCTCCCTCCCATCTTAGCTTTTAAGAAAATTATGAAAAACAAAACAAAATATTCATCCACTTGACTCACAGGATTAGCTGCTGTTAACCTTTTTGACATTGTGACCAGTAAATGCATGTTAGTGTATATGAGTGTTGTCAATTTGTGCCTATTTATATGAATTCACTGGTATGGAACTTAACTTCTTTAAGGATGACCCTTCATCCACAAGAAGCTAAGATGAGATGGTACAAAGGGTGGTGGATGGGAGTGGAATGGGAAGGAGTGAATACATGCCTTTGACTTGGTTACCTCCTTTATAATGGGGAAGAAGCCCTTGGTATACAGATAGATAAGTTTAGAACTTGGCACATCAGTCTTTGGCATGAAGGATGATGGTTCAATTCTGTCTCAAAGAGTAATTCATACTGCTTACACCATAAGTGGTGACTTAGTGTCAGGGAAATTAATTTTGTGGGTAGTTAATTGATGGTTGAGTATTATCACTCCTACCCCCCATCTCTTTCTCTCTCCTGTACTTTCCTTTCTTCTTCTTCATGTTCTTCTACAGTGTTGATATCACAGTCTAAACTCTTTTTGATGTTCCAGAATGTTTTACCAGGACTGCATTGCTCAGCTCGGGTTCCAAGCCTGCTTAATGTCAGCCTACTTCCTGCTACTTCTCGCCCATCCTGCCAAAAATGATGCCTCCAGAGAGGTAAGAGAGGAGGCATCTTAAGTGTGCAGTAGAAACAAGTTTATATTTTCAGTTATCCTATGGTTGAAAATAGGATGGGATGACTGTCATTATAGACCTTTATATTATTGTAGATATGGGTTAGTGCTTCCCTTGGTTGCAGTGGTGGTACATGTTGAATGAATGTTAACCCTTAGCATACAATATTGCCAGTGATGCAATCATGAGATGTGAGTTAGTGTACAAGGATGCTGGCACCGGTGTCCTAATTATATTTATTTTGTAGTTGTACCTGAGTAACCCCCAAATTCTGTGAACAGGCTTGATCATGTTTTTTGTGGTTATCAACATTCAGGGTGAAAGAGAATGGGTATTACACCTGTAACTATATTTTATAACGTGTATTGTGATGCTTCATTTAATCATTGTACATCAGGCAGCCTAACACTGCACACAAGTATTTGACACATATTGAAGGGGTTAACATTCAGATTTGCCATTTATAAGTGGAATTGATTACATAGGGTTTCCCTCAGTTGTATTTTACTTACTTGGATGAAGAAATGGTAAAGAAAATATCAGTCACACTGATAAGGCCTAAATTGGAGTATGCAGTGACACCCAGTACTAAAATGAATGTAAAGAAAACTGGGAGAATCCAGAGAGCAACTATGAAGATGGCCCCAACACTATCAAAAATGTCATATGAAGAAAGATTGTCAAAACTAGAACTACCGACTCTTGAACAAAGAAGAGAAAGAGGTGACTTGTTGACCATCTACAGAATTTTGAAAGGTGTAGAAGTCCTTGATATAGACAACTTACTAAATTGGGATAAGAGAAACACAAGAGGACATGGAAAGAAACTCAAAAAGGACAGTTATAGAAGACACATGAAAAAAAAACAGCTTTCCCCGGAGAGTGGTGGATGTATGAAACATACTAGATGACAAAAGAAACAATATGGATTTAATATATCTAGACTTTGCAAAAGCTTTTGATACCGTCCCCCATGAAAGACTACTTACTAAATTAGCTTCACATGGAATAAATGGTAGCCTATTAAGTTGCACTAGTAATTGATTGAATGATTGATAACAGAGTTGTTTTAAATGGAAAAACTTCTGGATGGAAAAATGTTACGAGTGGAGTTCCTCAGGGTTCCGTTCTTGGGCCATTTCTATTCAGAGTATATATAAATGAAATAGACCACAGATTACAATCTACTGTTTCCAAATTTGCTGATAATACAAAACTGTGCGGAATGGCAAATGATCACTTAAACCAATTAGATATTTAAGAAGATTTAGATAAATTACAGCAATGGTCTGAAAAGTGGCTAATGAAATTTAACACAAGTAAATGCAAGGTTATGCACATAGGTAAAAATAACAGTAAGTACAATTACAAGTTATTTGGAAATTCATTAACAAAAGTGGATAGTGAAAAGGATCTTGGCATAATTATCAGTAACGATCTCAAATCATCTAAGCAGTGTATTTCAGCCTCTGAGAAAGCAAATAAGATTCTAGGACTGATTGCACGATCTTTTGACTTCAAAAGTCCATCTCTCATTAACAAGCTATATAAATCGTTAGTTCATCCACATTTGAAATATGCTGTTTCCATATGGTCACTGAATCTCATTAAAGACATTGACAGATTGGAAAAAATACAATGGTGAGTCACAAAACTGATTCCAAATATTAAAAATAAATCATACAAATATTGGCTAAAATATATGAATCTGTTTTCCTTAAAAAAACCCGTAGAGTCCGAGGTGACTTGATACAGGTCTTTAAGATTTTAAAGGAAATTGACATCAAAAGTGACAAAATTTTCACACTGAATGAGAATCAGACAAGAAACAATGGTCTCAAGCTGTCTGGAAATAGATTTAATTTGGAAGTATGTAGAAACAACTTCACCAACTGTGTAGTTAATGAATGGAATAAACTTCCTGCAGAGGCAGTGCAATGTAGTCCAGTTTGAAGCTTTAAGAATCATTTAAACACCTAAAAAGATGCTGTAATGACTATCATTTATTTAATATTATTTGTTTATTTGTTTCATTATCATTTGTCTGTTTATTATTATTTGCTTAATTCTCATTTATTAGGTATATGTCAACTTACTATTTACTATTTATCTGTTTGTTTGCTGAGATGGGAGGGAGGGTGGAGGGGTGTGGAGTGTTTTCAGGGATGGAATGGGTGGGAATGATTTTATGCCTTTTCCTTTTTGGCTACCTCCCTAGTAAGGGGGAAAAAGCCTTGGTATATGTATGTATGTACCTGTTTGTTTATTACTTAACTATACCTATGCATTTATTTATGTATTCTATTTATTTACATTATTATAGTTTTTATTTATGCTTTTATTTATTTATCATTATTATGGTTTTTTCGCATCCGACTTAGATATGGACCAAAAGGTCTCCTGTCAGCATGCTCTGTCTTTGTAATCCTTTGTATTTACCTAGTTGTATTTTGCGGGAAGGGGAGCTACGCTCATGGTGTCCTGCCTTTGGATCTCACAGAGTCTACCGGTAGTTTGCTTTTAAACTCATGAATGGTTTTTGCGCACACTATTTCATTGTCCCGTTTATTCCAAGGGTCCACCTTTCTGTGTGGAAAACTGTTTTTCTTCAGATCTTTTTTATAGCCATGTTTTTTTATTTGCTTTCCATGTCCTCCTGTGCTTCTCTTGTCCCAGTTTAACAAGTCCTCTCTATCAAGTATTTCTGTGCCCTTCATGATTCTGTAGATGGTCAGTAGGTCACCTCTCTCTCTTCTCTGCTCCAGAGTCAGTAACTCCAGTTTAGCCAATCTCTCCTAATAAGACAAGTTTGCAAGTGCAGGTGCCATTTCTGTTGCTGCTTTCTGAATTCTTTCTATTTTCTTTATATTCTTTTTGGTACTGGGTGACCACAATGTTGCCACATATTCTAGTGTAGGCCTTATCAGTGTGACCAATATTTTTTTAAATAATTTCTTTGTCTATATATGTAAATGCCACTTTTATTGGTCTTAGCAAGTTGTAGGATTCTCCAACAATTTTGTTTATCTGTTTATCATAGGACAAGTCGCTTGAGATAATTACAGCCAAATCTTTTTCGGATCTCTCCTTCTTTACCTCCTTAGTTCCAATTTTATATTGTCCTGATATTCTATTTTTCCTTTTTCCAAATGCCATTACACTACACTTGTTAATATTGAAGTCCACTTCCCATTTCTTGCTCCAGTTCCATACCTTTTTCAGGTCTTCCTGCAGTGATTCACAATCCTTTTCAGTTTTTACTTTTCTTAACAGTTTGGCATCATCTGCAAAGAAGCTCATGTAACATTTCACATCATCATCCATGTCATTCACATAAATAGCAAACATTATTGGAGCCAATACAGATCCTTGCAGAACTCCACTGATCACCTCTTTCCAACCTGAATATTTTTCTCTGAGCACTACTCTCATCTTTCTACCAATCAGGAAGTCCTCCATCCATTTTAGTAGGTTCCCTTGTATCCCTCCTATATGTTCCAGTTTTTTTTTTTAATAATTTTTTGTGTGGTACTTTGTCAAAAGCTTTTTGTAAGTCCAGGAAGGCACAATCAGCCCATCCATTCCTTTCTTGCACTATGTCTATTAATCTTGAGTAGAAACATATTAAGTTTGTGGTACATGATCTTCCTTGTCTGAACCCAAATTGTCTTGGGTTTATTATATTGTTGTCTTCCAGGTGTTTTACCCATCTATTCTTGATGATTTTCTCACAAATTTTGGCTATAGTGCTTGTTAGTGAGACTGGCCTGTAGTTAGTTGGTTCTTCCTTGTTTCCTCCTTTATATATTGGTACAATGTTAGCATTTTTCCAGTCTTTTGGTATTTTTCCTTATATAAGTGACCAACTTATGTTATGAATTTTTTCCGTTAGTTCTTCTTTGCATTCTTTTAGAATCCAATTTGCAATCCCATCCAGGCCATGTGATTTCCTGATGTCAAGGTTTGATAGATGTTTCATTATTTCTTTTTGTGTTATTGTTATCTCGCTCATGGGGGGGGGGAGATTACCTTTTATTTCCTTCATCCCAATATTGTACTTTCTCTCTAGTGAAGACAGATTTAAAGTGATCATTCATGACTTCGGCCATTTCTAATTCTTATGTGTATTCTATATTCCTTTGGCGTAGTTTCACCATTTCCTATTTGTTTAAGTTTACGATTCACGCATCAATAGAATAGCTTGGGTTGCTCTTTGTATTTATCTATAATATCCTTTTCATGGTTCCTTTTTTCCTCTCTTCTGACTTTAGCATACTCATTTCTATAGTTTATATAAACTTGCCATTTTCCAGGTTTTTTATCTTTTCTCCATCTTTTCCAAGCTCTGTCCCTTCTATCTTTTGCATCACTGCATCTTTTGTTGAACCAACATTTAATGTATACTCTAGCTTCTGTCTTGGTACATGCCTATTCACCCCTTCATTGTAATTATCCATCAAGATATCCCATTTCTCTTCCACTTTTGTCTCTTCCATGTAAAAATTTTCCCAGTTTGCATTCTGGAAGAATTTCTTTAGTTTTGCAAAGTCTGTTTTGTTGTACATCAATCTTCCTTTCCTATGCTTTTCATTTCTCTCCATGTATATTTCTTACTTTAGTTCAGTTTCAATGAGTATATGGTCACTCATTCCAATTGGTGTCTTGTATTGGATTTTATCCACAATTTCCAGTTCTGTTGTGAATATTAAATCTAGTTTCAATGGCTCGTTATTTCTGTATCTGGTGTTTTCACTGACCCATTGAGTCATTGTATATTTCATGGTCATGTCCAGTAGTACATTACCCCACAAGTCTTCTCTCACTGTCATGTTCTCCCAACAAATTTCTTTGCAATTGAAATCCCCCATAATTACCAGATTACCCCCGCCTATTAGTATCTCATTTAATAATTGCCTTGTATCTTCTAGCATTTTTGTATGCTTGTTCTCTTTCCAAGCATTTGTTTTTGGGGGCACATAAGTCACCACAAATTTTCTGCTTTTCATGTTCTTTTCTTTGTCTTTTATAATGATCAGTTCTACATTACCTTTGCCCTCCACAATTTCTGTCACATTCAAGTATTTCTTGGCCAAGAACATGATTCTTCCTCCCTGTTTCTTGTCTCTGTTTTTAATCCATGTCCAACATCGATGGATGGTATTTCACCCCTTAGTTTAGTCTCCACAATTCCAATTATGATTGTTTTTTCTTCTAGCAGGTAATCATTAAGTTCATTCAGTCCTGAAATTAATCTGTCGATGTTGGTGTAGGTCACTTTTCTTCTTTTTCCTTTTTTTTTTTTTTTTCTGTCTTTGGTTCACCCATTCTGATGTACCATTTCCTCAGTCTCATGTCATTTACTCTCCAATAGAATTCCTGGATTTCGGTCTCTGTTCTCTTCGCGTTTTTTCCTTTGCTTCATCTCTTAGTGTCTTTTCTTTTTCTAATTCCTCAATACTCATTTCTCTTTTTATCCATATCTAATTGTACTTTTCACTCCTTGCCAAGTTACTTTTTCAAATATGTCTTCTACTACCATTTGTGATCTTAGTTTTATATTTAGGGGTTGATTTCTATCCTTAGAATAGTGACCAATCTTTTATGCATCATCTACTTCTTTCGCTGCATCTTGGTCTCCATCCCAAATTTCTTTTAGGATTGCTATTGCTGTCCCTTTTTCTTCTTTTTCTCTCATGTATCTCACCAAACCATGTTTTTCTTTTAGTCCATATACCACAATACATTTTTTCGTATCCACTGTGTCTCTGACCCAATTTGCTTTTTCATTAATTGCTTGGATAATTGTGTCTATTGCATTTTTCTGCATTTGTTGTTGGACTATTTCTTTGAAAACAATTTCTTTATTTTCAATGTTTTCCTTCTGTTTCTTAATCTTTTGGATACTTTCCTCACCTAAGTTCTCTTCGATTTTTTCAGTCATTTCTTGTATTTTTTTTTTTTTGGGTTACCTCTTTTTTAAAGTTTTCACTATTGGCAGTATAATTAATTCTCTTCTTTTCATTATCACTCTTCAGCTCTCTTATATACTTTTTAATTTCCTTAATCTATTTCTTAAATCCAAGTTAGTTTTCTTCAGGTCGGAAATATCAATGTTTGCTTGCGCTAAGCAATCCATTAGTCCAATGATTTCGTTCGTCCTTAAGTCCATAATTTCATTCTCCCACCATATCCTATTTTTGTTAATTTCCCTCTCTCTAAGATTCGACTTGAACTTCTTTCATACTTACTGAATCCAGAAAAAGCATCATTGTGATATTCCCTCATGGTCGCTGGAGTATCATAAAGTTTGTTTATATCAGGGTTCGGCATGGCGTCACTAGATGGCTCTGATTTGTTGTCGTTCGAGTCAGACTTTTCATTATTTTCCTTAATTTTTTTGCTCATATATCTTAATACATTTAACTAGCGCTGCAGAGATATAATTTTGGACACTCACAATTTCTCTCCTCCCATACAATACAAACCAGGTTTCCTTTTTTGTTGTTTATCCTCTTCTTTGGGGCCCAGCAACGAAGGTGTTGTTGGTTCTGTGGTCGCAGTGTATATATATAAATAATAGTGTGTGCAAAAATACAAGAATTTAAGAGAAAATTAGATATGGTGAGATACAGAGATGGGACACCATGAGCATAGCTTTCCTTTCCATAAGATACAACTAGGTAAATACAACTAGATACAACTAGGGAAATAAATAGAGATAGGAGAGGGAAAAAAGAAAACTGGGGTATATTGATGCATAAGGGTTCCTGTGACCAAATAAAATCACTCAGGTGTATGGATAGAGGAAATGTTGAAGTTCTGAACAGCAGGAAAAGATTGAGGCAATGATTGATCACCTTTGCCACCAGGCTGTTGATATAATTGTTTACATGGACTTGGATCTTATAGATTTATGTGACAGAAATAATCCATATGTCACACTTTGTGTATTCTGTTTGGCAAGTGGTGCTTGCTTGAACAGATGGTTCTAGTTAAACATTACCCATACATTACTTAGAAATTTTAACATGGACACATTAGTAATCTTTATTGAAATATATACATATATATACCAATAGCTTTTTCCTCTTTACAAGGGAGGTAGCCAGCAAAGGCATAAAATCCACTCCCACCCATTCCATCCCCACATGCTCCATACCCATTCACCCCCCTCCTTCCCTCTTATCTTGGATCCTCCTGGATAATGGGTTATCCCTGCATTTTGCCCACTGCCTAGGGTCAGAAGCAATGTAGCAAGACACAGCACATCCACAGTAAGCCTGCTTCATTTAATCAGTGACCCTCCCTCTCTGTCCCCTCATACAGAAAAAGAGAAGACAGGAAGAAATCCCCTCAGGCTGCATCAAAATATTATTCACACTTACTTCACCATCCCACCCACACTCTTCCATGCATCACAGCATCATCCATACACAACCATTCTGTCTTCTCCCTTCCTTCCTCAACAGACATTCCCTCCTTCCCTCATGCCTCTTTTACCCCATCCATCTCATCCTTGGTCACCCCCTCCACCTCTGCCCTCCACAAATCTTTTACTAATCTTTCTTCATTCATTATTTCAATTTGTCCAAACCATCCCAATACTCTTTCATCAACCCTATCTCCCAACTCCCTTTCCACCCCTTTTCTCCTCCTCACCTCCTCTTTTCTCACTCTATCCAGCCTAGTAACCCCTACTATACTTTTCAGGCATTTTATATCAAACATTCAAACTCCTCTCTTCCTCTCTTATGTTCCATATTTCTGCCCCGTACAGTGCTGTCGGAACAATCACTCCTTCATACAATCTCCTCTTAGCATCCATTCCCAGATGTCTATTTCTCATTGCACTTTTTAATCCCCCAAGGCATTTACTTGCTTCTCTCAATCTACATTCTACCTCCACCTCCACTCCCATTCCCACCACATTCGCATTCAAGTATCTCAAGCTATTCACTTCCTCCTGTCTCTATCTCTTAATACTCACTTCCAATTTGCTGCCATCCTCACCCCTTGTACATCTCATTGCTTTACTTTTACTTACATTTATTTTGAACTTCCCTCTTTCACACACCTTCCCAAAACCTGTCACTAACTTACTTAATCCCTCCTCTGATCCTACCACAAGTGCAGTGTCATCAGCAAACAAAAACTGGCGTATCTCTCATTTTTCTCCATTTTTTTTAATCATCTCCAGTCCCCGGCCCATTACCCTTCTGTTTGCCTCTTTTACCCCATCCATGTATAAATTGAACAGCCAGGGCAACATAACAAATCCCTGGCGAAGTCTCACCTTTACCTCAAATCACTCACTCTTTCCATTTCTAATTCTAACACAGGCTCTATTTAGCTAGTACCTAATACAGGGATCTTGTGTTTCAGTTGGGCTGTGTGGTGCTGGCTGTCATGCTTCACTTCTTGTTCTTATGTGCTTTGACATTCCTTGCACTTGAGGCACTCACTCTTGCCCATCTCCTCCTTGAGCACATCCGCAGTCCCTTCCAGGTAAGCATGGCCAGTATGAAATCCCTCAGTGAAACTCAGGTGCATTTGTAATTGAAACTTTAAATGTAACAGCATTTATTTTGCATCATTAAACTAGAATTAGTGAACAATTTTAGGACATGTAAGATAGTAAAATTCAAGGTGTTAGAATTTGTACAGATACTGTAGATATGAGAATTTAGAAGACAGGAGTCTGGTCTTTCCCTTCACTTGTCTTCCCAGAAGAGATGTTAATTCCACAAAGTTGTATTTGTATGAACTAGTAAGCAAAATTATGATGATAATGATATGGTTTAATGTCACAACCCCCCCCCCACACACACACACACACACTTTCAACGAACGGACGGCTTGAAGAACGCTCTGAAGAAAAGTGCAGATTGTGGATACCAACGCAAAGAGAAGTGCCTTTTTGTATTTGCAGGGGGGGGGGAAATTGCTCGTGAGGTAGTGGGAAAGTAAGGAAAGAGGAGAGGGGGAGGGATTGCTGGGGAAATGGAAGGTAATGAGGAGGTGGAGGAAATGGCCCTGACGGGCCGCCGTAAGGTAGACAAACGACCCCAAGACGAGTTGGATGATAACATGTCTAATAGGAATGTGAAGATTAGAGGTATAGATAGGAGCAATATAGCAGAAAGTGATGAGAATATTTTCAAGGGATTTAAAGAGAATGGGGGGGACACAAACCCCCCCCGACTGACAAGACTAGAGAAGAAGGTTGATAAGGTGATCGAGGACTTGGAGAGTAGGTTAGGTCATATGAACACCATTTTAAAAAGGGTTGAAAGATTGGAAGAACTGGAAAAGGCGAATAAAAACTTAACTGATGAAATAGAAGAACTAAAAAGACAGTTAAGAGAGGTAAAGGGAGAGAATGAGGAATTGAAGAAGAATAGTAAAGAAAACAGAGAAACAATAGCTAAAGAAAGTAAAAATTGGAAGCAAACCCAAGAAGGAAATAAGATTTCATTCACTGACATAGTCAAACAGCAATTGAAAGAACATACTGAAGACTCAGTTATTAAAGTGATGAGACAAAAGGAGAATATAGTAAGGGATTTAGCAGACAAGAAGAAATGTATAATTATATTAGGAATGGAAGAGAAACACAACACAGATAGAACCACAAGAATCAAAGAGGAAAATGAAAAAGTAAGCCAATTACTAGAATCAGTTCAGGAAGATGAACCAGGAATTATGAAACAAATCGAAGAGAAATTTAGACTCGGAAAGTATAGCACAGACAAGACCAGACCAATTAAGATTAAATTCAAGTCACAAACAACGGCAGAGAATATCTTATCCAAAACAGGGAAACTAGCAACAAGTGAACAACACAAAAAGATATGGATAAAAAGAGAAATGAATAAAGAGGAAAGAGAGGAAGAAAAGCAGAAAAGACTGGAAGCTAAGACAAAAAACGAGAACAGAACGGAGTCAGAGAAAGAGAGATTCTATTGGAGAGTAGTGAACATGAAACTAAGGAAGTTCGACATACAAAAGAAAAACATAAGGGAAACAGAGAACACAATGGAAGTGGCAGAAAACTAAGAGTGTCTTACACAAATATAGATGGATTAATAACAGGATTGAATGAGCTGAATGATTATTTGAAAGAAAAAGAACCGGACATAATGGGAATTGTAGAAACAAAATTAAAAGGCCCACTACCACCCAACAGTGTAGGACATGATGCATACAATTATTGGATTAGAAACAGAGAGAAAAAGCAAGGGGGTGGAGTTATGTTCCTGACTAAGAAGGATATAAACGTGAAAGGTGTCATATATGGAAAGAATACAGTAGAGATGATTATGATAGAAGTGGAAGACAGAGATAAGAAGAGCAGAAAATTTGTGATCAATTATGTGCCTCCGAAAACAGCCTCATGGGAGGAGAGTGAATATAAAAGTATGCTAGAGGACACAAAGATAGCATTAACTAAAATAATGGAAGACGGAGGAAGAATAGTTATGATGGGCGACTTTAATTGCAAAGAAATCTGCTGGGAAGAAATGACAGTAAAGAGTGGTGATGACTCATGGGGAAATGCTCTACTTGAGATGATTACTGACCATTCAATGACACAATGGATACAAGAGAACACTAGGTATAGAAATGAAGAAGAACCATCGAGGCTAGACTTAATAATTACATCTGAACCTAGAATAGTGGACAAGATTGAATATAAAACACCAATAGGTAAAAGTGACCACATATTGATTGAACTGGAACTTAATGAAGAAAAATATATGAAAAGAAATGAACAATATAGAAAAGGAAGAATGATGTATGAAAAAAACAAACTTTGATAAAATAAGAGAATTCTTCCAACAAGAAAACTGGGAAGAAATATACAAAGAAGAAACATCAGTGGAAGAGAAATGGAATATTTTGACAAAAATTTACAAAAAAGGAGTGGAAAAGTATGTCCCAAGACAAAAACAAGAAAAAGAATATGTAAAATGCTGGTACAACAAAAGTTGTAGGGAGTTAAAAGACAAAAGAGACAAAGCCTGGACCAGATGGAAAAAAGACAGAAGACCTGAAAAATGGAAAATATATACTGGTTATAGAAATGAATATGTACAAAAGTGCAGAGAGAAAAAAAGAAAATATGAAAAAGATGTTATAGAAAAGTGTAAAGATCAACCAAAACTATTCTACAGATTTGTAAACAATAAACTGAAAAACAAACAAGACTTGGAGAAATTGAGACAAGGAGGAGTTGAATACACTGAGGAAATGGAAATGGCAGAAATTATGAACAAACATTTTAAATCAGTGTTTACAAGGGAAAATATACAACCTGAAGAGATTGAGTGGAAAGAAAAAGTCCCCCCTATGGAAGAAATAGAAGTAACAAAGAATGAAATATTGACACACTTGGGTAATTTTGATGTCAGAAAATCGCATGGGCCAGATGAAATAGCAAACTGGATTCTGAAAGAATGCAGGAATGAACTGGCAGACAAAATACATAGCATAATAAGCAGTTCCTTAAAAGAAGGAAAAGTTCCAGAAGATTGGAAAAAAGCAAATATAGTACCTATATATAAAGGAGGAAATAAAGAAGAACCTACCAACTATAGACCAGTCTCTCTAACAAGTACAATAGCAAAAATTTGTGAAAGAATTATCAAAAGTAGATGGGTAAAATACTTGGAAAAAAACAACGTACTAAATCCAAGGCAATTTGGATTCAGACAAGGACGGTCATGCGTCACCAATTTAATATGTTTCTATTCAAGGCTAATAGATATAATACAAGAAAGAGATGGATGGGCTGATTGTGCATGGCTCGACCTAAAAAAAGCTTTTGACAAAGTACCACGTAAGAAGTTGCTTAAGAAATTAGAATATGAAGGAGGAATACAAGGTAAATTGCTAAATTGGATGGAAGACTTTTTGCAAGAAAGAAAAATGAGAGTAGTGATAAGAGATCAGCACTCAAAATGGAATGAAGTAATAAGCGGTGTCCCGCAGGGAACAGTTCTGGCCCCAATAATGTTTGCTATATATATTAATGATATGGATGAAGGAATTGAAAGCTATATGAGCTTCTTTGCAGATGATGCAAAACTACTGAAAAGAGTGAAAACTGAAGAAGATTGTGAATCACTACAGAGGGATCTAAATAAAGTACAAGAATGGAGTAGGAAGTGGGAGATGGAGTTCAATACAAAAAAGTGTAGTATAATGGAATTTGGAAAAAGCAAAAATAGAATAACAGGATCATATAATTTGGGAGAAGAAGGAATAAAAAAAGTAGAAAATGAAAAGGACCTGGGAGTCATTGTTATGAATAATATGTCACCTGAGAAACATATAAATAAGATTTTTGGAGAAACTTATAATTTAATAAGAACAATCAAAGTGGCATTTACATACCTGGATGAAGAAATGGTGAGGAAAATCCTAATCACCCTGATAAGACCAAGATTAGAATATGCAGCAACGATATGGTCACCAAGTACAAAAAAATGTATAAAAAAAACTTGAAAGAATACAAAGAGCAATCACAAAACTGGCACCAACACTCTCAAAACTATCATATGAAGAGAGACTACAAAAACTCAAACTACAGACACTAGAGCAAAGAAGAGAGAGAGGAGATTTGATAGCTATTTACAGAATCATGAAAGGCATAGAAATTACTGATAGAGAGAATCTGATAAAATGGGATGACAGAAATACAAGAGGACACGGAAAGAAAATAAAAAAAGACAGCTATAGAAGAGATTTGAAAAAGAACAGCTTTCCTCACAGAGTAATAGACAGTTGGAACAAGTTAGATGAGAAAGTGGTGTGTGCAAAAACAATACATGAATTTAAAAATAGTTTAGATAAAATGAGATATGAAGACGGGACCCCACGAGCATAGCTCCCCTTCCCGTAAAATACAACTAGGTAAATACAACTAGGTAAATACACATTAGGAGGTTAGAACAGTGCCCCTTACAGAAGACTTTGTAGCATGGAATTTAATGAACCATGTCCTTGGTTCAACTGCACTGTGGCAGATTTCAAACCGCCATCCCCTTGACCTTCACTGCAGGTAATGATGCCCTAACCTGATTGGCTAGCAAGCTTTCTAACAAAATTATACTTTTGTAATAGGACATCTTTCTATACTATCTCATAACTTATTTGTACTGGGAGCAAAATTGTTTCTTTGTGAAATGAGGTTACTACTTAGTAGCTGCTCAGATAACTATTAGGGATTACCCTGCACTCGTAATCTTGGGATGGAGGCAAAAAATGTGACTAATACTGTTTCAGAAATCAAATTGGTTGCTGGTGGCTGCAGGCGTGTCCCTACCTGTGATTGTGGTGGTTGTGTCTGCTGCTATCCTTCAAGGCTCATATGTAGACATGAAAGCAAACAAGTAGGTTCCTAAATGATCTAGGTTTTCCTTGAGATTGAATCCTGACCTACTTTTTAACCCTTAAATACTAGGGCCTTAATGTGGCTGCACACTAAAATAGCATGCTACTTGCTTTTGCTACTGCATTTGAGTAGAAGCAAATTAGTTACAATATTCTAGACATCTGTAAGAACATCTCAACAATGTGTTTAACATTTGTATAGGTTTAACTTCTCTTAGTTTGTCATTCAGCTTCTCACCCTAAAATGCAAGAGTAATTTAACATTTGGAGATTTAGAAAATAAAAGATTGTAACCAAAATAACTTCTACTCAAATAAAATAGTAAAAGCAAGTAGCATGCTAGTGAGAAGTGCCTTTTGTGCCACCACCTTTACTCACAGCTAAAAAAAATCTAACTTGGTTTTTCCTTGTGGAAGACCTGTGGCTCCCAGGAAACTGGCCACAGCTGCCAGTTCAGCCTGTCACTCTATGAGAGTTTATGGAATTGTTTCAACTATCTCATTTAATTTGGGATTTTCTAGACATAAATTATTTGGCATCAACCAGAATAAAAAAAAAAAAAAATACTCAATACATCATTCTCTTCTATCCTTGAGACTTACTACAGGACTAACCCCATTACTACTCCCTTATAAGGGAGGTAGCAAAGTAAGAGGTACATACCTATTCTCACCCATTTCACTCCCCTCCACCACCCTTTCCACCCCTCCCATCTTAGCTCCTCATGGATGATGGGTCATCCCTGCATCTGCCAACTGCCCTGGGTCAAACACAATGCAGCAAGACACAATACATCCACAGCAGTGCCCCTTTCCATCCCCTCATGCAGAAAAGATAGGGAGAAATCCCTTCAGGCTGCATCAAAATACTGTATTGTTCACACACAGATACCCCCTATCCCCAGCCCCTCTCTTCCTTGCATAACAGTATCATCCATACACAGTCATTCTCCACTCATCCCTATCTCCTTCCTGCTCCCTTCCTTCCCCAACAGATCTTCCCCTTTTTCTCAATGCCCCCTTCACTCCATCCTTCCATCTCATCCTTGGTCATCCCCTCAAATTCACTCCCTTCACCTCTGCCTTCCACACCTCTTTTACTAATCTTTCTTCACTCATTCTTTCCATGTGTCCAAACCATCCCAATAATTTTTCATCAGCCCTATCTGCCATCTCCTTTTCCACTCCCACTCTCCTCCTCATCTCCTTGTTTCTCACTCCACCCAACCTTGTAACCCCTATCTTACTTCTCAGACATTTCATCTCAAACATATTTAAACTTTTCCTCTCTACCTCTCCTAAATTCCAAGTCACTACCCCATGCTGTATTGTTGGCACAATCACCCCTTCATACAATCTCATCTTTGCATCCATTCTCAGATGCCTATTTCTCATAACACTTTTTAATACCCCAAGGCATTTACTTGCTTCTCTCAATCTTCAATTTACCTCCGCCTCCACTCCTCCCTTTCCTGCCATATGTGACCCCAAATACCTAAAGCTATCCATTTCCTCCACCCTCTCTCCTTTTATACTCTAACTTACTGCCATCTTCTACCTTTGTACATCTCATCACCTGGCTTTTACCCACATTTATCTTCAAATTTCTCCTATCGCATACCTTCCTGAACTCCGTCACTAACTCCCTTAGTCCTTCCTCTGATACTGCTACAAGTGCAGTGTCGTCAAAAAACAAAATTTTCTCCATATTCTTTGACAGTCTCCAATCCATTGCCCATTGTCCTTGCCCTTACCTCCCACACCACCTCATCATTATACACATTGAATAGCTATGGCAACATGACACAGCCCTGACATAGTCCCATTTTTACCTCAAACCACTCACTCTCTCCATTTCCCATTCTAACACAGGCTCTACCATTCTCATAAAAGCTCTTGACTACCTTTAACAGCTTTCCCCCAATCCCATATATCTGCAAAACCTCCCATAGTGCCTTTTCCAAATCCATAAAAGCCCAAAAAACATCCTTTCCTTTTCCTAAAGCTTTCTCACATATCTGCCTTACTGCAAAAATCTGATCCATGCAACCACTACCAGTCCTAAACCCACACTTTTCCTCACCAATTACTCCCTCTATTCCTTTCAGTCAAAACACTCTCATAAGCCTTCCCAACTACACTCAACAAACTGATCCCTCTGAAACTACTACACTCACATTTGTCCCCTTTTCCTTTGTAAAATGGAACTATACAGGCACACTTCCAGTCCTCTGGTACTCTGCCCTCTCTTAGACACACATCAAACAATCTCACCAGGCTTTCCACTATTATTGTACTTCCCTTCTTCAGACACTCTGCATGACACCCATCTAATCTAGGAGCCTTACCTCTTCTCATCATTTTCAGAGCTACTTGCACCTCATCTTTTTTAACCACTTCAATACGGGACTTAAATCTCGCGGGCAGCAGCCAATGCCAGCCGTACGACGTAACGAAATAATATTCGCATCATAAAATTTAGTCGCCGCTTATATCGATCGTTCTCTCTTTCACCCGCGAATTTTGAAAACCACAGAGAATGGGATTAAGGGCGCATTTGGGAGAATGTAAAAACACAGGGGCGACTACAATAAATATAATCAAGACGCCGATATGGCAGCGTCGCGAATCCACTTGCTCCTCATGACGCCTACGTGTGCGGCACCGTATGGAAGGGGTTAATCTCTCCTTCACTTTCCTATTTGTGTACATATACCAGTTATCACATTTAGATTTGAATTTATGTATCATTCCAGCTTCGACTCTGCTTGTTGTGTGTGTGTAGGGGATGATGATGACAATATTAAAAAAAAAAAGGCAGGTACAACATGCACAACACAAGCTTTTGATTGGTTTTCAGCTGTTTCCTGAAGGGCAATGGCACTGCCCTATTGGCAGGACTCATCCCAAAAGCCGTCATCACTCTTGCTGCGCTTCTGCTCCTGGGGAACACCTTTTTCAGTAATGGAACACCCCCTGACCTCATTGACGTGCACCTGCGTGGAAGGCAGAGGTAAATGTAGTTTTATGTGTGCTGTTGGAAATATGTTTATGTAACATGTGATCTGTATATACACTTATGTCGGAAATATGTTTATGTAGCATATGATCTGTATGTACTCTCAAACCCCGTTGGGGGTCTCCAGAATTGAATAAACCTTTCAAACTTTTCAAACTTTTCAAAATGGTTCTCCAAGTAGTACATTGAAATTTGAAAGCTGATGTGAATGTGATGGTTTATCACTGGGAATACATAGGTGTGGTGACATTAAGCATTAATCAGAAGCCACCTCATTGTGGCTAGTGTTATCACTATTGCCCTTTGTGTTTGGACAACCAAAGGCCATTTAAGAATGCATTACCTCATTGATAGTGGCATTATCTATAGCTTTATTTTTTATTTGATCAGTTTGACTTTACTACTTCTCTTGGAGAGGGAAAAATCCATTGGTACTCCTTCATCCATGAGGAGCTAAGATAAAAAGGAAACAAAGGTGCTGGATGGGAGTGGAATGGGTGCCTTTGACTTGGCTACCTTTCTTATAAGAGGGAAGAAGCCATTAATATATATACAAATCTAGTTTTGAAAATGTCATATGTATGAGAATGTAAAAGCCTGTGTGCACCCTTGGCTATTAAGGTTCATTGGTCATTCCTGTTGCTAATATCTTCATTATGGTGACTGTTTTTGTATTTTGTCCAGTCCAAGACCAGACAGTTTCATTCAGATTAGTTAACTTAAAGTAAAGATATTAGTTAAAGTAAAGGTGAAGAAAGATTAATAAAAGGAGTGTGGAAGGTAGAGGTGGATGGAGTGAACATGAAAGGGTGACCAAGGATGAGATGGATGGATGGGGTGAAAGGGATGTTGAGCAAGGGGGGATGTCTGTTGAACAAAGAAGGGAGAAGACAGAAGATATTGGTGAGTGGAGAATGGCTGTGTATGGGTGATACTGTGATGAATGGAAGGGAGTGTGGGGGGAATGGGGGGTTAGGGAGTGGTTATGTGTGAATGATATTTTGACACAGCTGAAGGGATTTCTTCCTGTCTTCAATGTTTCTGCATGAGGGGATGGAGAGGGAGGGTAACCGATTAAAGAAGCGGCCTTGCTGTGGATGTGTTGTGTCTTGCTTCATAACTTCTGACCCAGGGCAATGGGCAAGATGCAGGGATGACCCTTCATCCATGAGGAGCAAAGATGAGAGGGAGGGAGGGGATGAAATGGGTGGGAGTGGAATTATGCCTTTTGACTTTGGCTACCTCCCATGTAAGGGGGAAAGAGCCCTTGCTATATGTATGTATATACAGTACTACCTCTCATTAACAGACTAAAAGGAGGGTAACGGTGTCTGTTGATGTGAATAATCCGTTAATTTGGAGTCTTTTTTGAGTGGCATAGTGGTTGCATGCACTAAACAACAGCACCAAAAACACAGCGAAAACACAAACACAGCTAATTAACATCCGTTAATGAGAGGTCTCACTGTATGTAAAAGGGTTATTGATGCTTTACTTCGTTCAACCTGAAACCAAGGCTGGCACTAAAAAGAATGTTCAAATCAGCCATAAAACAATGCAGGATGGGTTCAAGGTTAAGTAATCAAGATCATTTTAAAACCTCTATTCTAGGACAGTTCTGCCAAGTGAAAATTTATTCTATGTCAAGAAAAATAAATATGGGCAATATTTAAAAGTTGTTGTATTTACCTAATTGTAGTATATAGGGAAGGAGCAATGCTCATTGGGTCACTTCTTTTTTCTTTCTCTTTCTTTCTCTCTCTCTCTCTCTCTCTCTCTCTCTCTCTCTCTCTCTCTCTCTATATATATATATATATATATATATTTATATATATATATATATAATGTATATATGTACATACATACATACACCAAAGGCTTTTTTCTCCCTTACATGAGGGGGTAGCCAAAAAGAAAAAGGCATAGAAACCACAGTCACCCATTTCATCCCCTACATACTCCACTCCCCTCCACCCTCTTCCCTCCCTCACATCTTGGCAACTCCTGGATGACGGGTCATCCTTGCATCCTGTCCACTGCCCTGGGTCAGAAGCAGTGTTGCAGCACATCCACAGCAAGGCCGCTTCATTAATTCAGCGACACCCCCCCCCCTAAATCCCCTCATACAGAAAAGAAGACGGGGAGAAATCCCTTTGGGCTGTGTCAATCTATTTCTCAAACATACTCCCTTGCCCACCATCCCCCACCCCCTCATGCATCACAGCATCATCCATACACAACCCTTCTCCATTCACCCCTATCTTCTGTCCTCTCCTGTCCTTCCTCTTTTGTAATGCCCCTTCTATCCCATCCATCCATCTCATCCTAGGATGCCCCCTCATATTCACTCCTTCCACCTCTGCCTTCCACACCTCTTTTACTAATCTTTCTTCACTCATTCTTTCCATGTGTCCAAACCATCCTAATATTCTTTCATCAATCCTATCTCCCAGCTCCCTTTCCACCCCTGTTCTCCTCCTCACCTCCTCATTTCTCACTCTATCTAGCCTAGTAACCCCTATCAAACTTCTCAGACATTTCATCTCAAACACATTCAAACCCCTTCTCTCCTCCTCTCTTATATTCCATGTCTCTGCCCTGTAGAGTGCTGTCGGCACAATCACTCCTTCATATAGCCTCCTCTTAACATCCATTCCCAAATGTCTATTTCTCATTACACTTTTTAATCCACCAAGTCATTTACTCATTTCTGTCAGTCTACATTCTACCTCCACCCCCACTCCACCCTTTCCTGCCACATTTGCACCCAAGTATCTAAACTATCCACTTCCTCCAGTCTCTCTCCCTTAATACTCACATCCACTTGCCACTCTCTCCCCTTGTACATCTCATCACCTTACTTTTGCCCACATTTATCTTCAGCTTCCTTTTTTCACACACCTTGTTAAACTCTGTCACTAACTTCCTCAATCCCTCCTCTGATGCTGCTATAAGCACAGTGTCATCAGCAAACAACAACTGGCTTATTTCCCACTTTTCTCCATTTTCTTTAACCATCTCCAACCCTTGACCCACTACCCTTGCATTTACGTCTCGCACCACCCCATCCATGTATAGATTGAACAGCCAGGGTGACATAACACATCCCTGACGAAGTCCCACCTTTACCTCAAACCATTCACTCTCTCCATTTGTAATCCTAACACAAGCTCTACTACTCTCGTAAAAACTCTTGACTGCTCTTAACAGCTTTCCTCCTATCCCATATATCTGCAGTACCTCCCACATTGCCTTCCTATCAACCCTGCAGTAAGCCTTTTCCAAATACATAAAAGCCCAAACAACATCCTTACCTTTTCCTATAGCTTTCTTACATATCTGTCTTACCACACACATATATATATATATATATATAAATATATATATATATATATATATATATATATATATATATATATATATATGTATATATTTATTTATTTCATACTTAGCTTCAAATTCATGTGCAGTTTCAACTTAATCTATATTGTTGGAGTGTTTATTGTTGTCATTTGGTTGAGGGCAGCCATATTGGATTTGCTTGGTTCAGTGAACAGACACCAGGTGGTAGTGTTGTTGAGCTACTATGTGGAGTGCTGGGTCCCTAGTATAAAGGAAGTGGTGAATGGAGCAAGTTTGGTGCATCAGTGGTAGCAGAGCATAGTTATTTTACCTAGTTGTATTTTGCGGGAAGGGGAGCTATGCTCGTGTTGTCCCGCCTTTGTATCTTGCAGTGTCTAGTTTATTTTTAAACTCATGAATGGTTTTTGCGCATACTATTTCATTGTCCAGTTTGTTCCAAGTGTCCAAAACTCTATGAGGAAAACTGTTTTTCTTCAGTTCTCTTCTATAGCTATGTTTTTTTATTTTCTTTCCATGTCCTCTTGTGTTTCTTTTGTCCCAGTTAAGTAAGTTCTCACTATCGAGTACCTCTGTGCCTTTCATGATTCTGTAGATGGTCAATAGGTCACCTCTCTCTCTTCTTTGCTCCAGTGTCGGTAACTCCAGTTTAGCCAATCTCTCTTTGTATGATAGGTTTGCAAGTGCAGGTGCCATTTTTGTAGCTGCTCTTTGGATTCTTTCTATTTTCTTTATATTCTTTTTGGTACTGGGGGACCACAATGTCGCTGCATACTCTAATCTAGGCCTTATCAATGTAACCAATATTTTTTTCATCATGTCTTCGTCCAAGTATGTAAACGCCACTTTTATTGATCTTAGCAAATTGTAAGTCTCCCCGACAATTTTGTTAATCTGTATATCATAGGACAAGTCGTTCGTGATAATTACTCCCAAATCTTTTTCGGATCCTACTTTCTTTACTTCTTTGGTTCCAATTGTATATTTTCCTGATATTCTGTTTTTGCTTTTTCCAAACTCCATTATGCTACACTTCTTAGTATTAAAGTCCACTTCCCATTTCTGACTCCAGTTCCATACCCTATTTAGGTCTTCTTGCAGTGCTTCACAGTCCTCATCAGTTTCTATTTTCCTTAGCAGTTTGGCGTCATCGGCAAAGAAGCTCATGTAGCAGTTCACGTCCTCATCCATGTCATTCATATAGATAGCAAACATTATTGGTGCCAGCACAGATCCTTGCGGTACTCCACTGATCACCTCTTTCCAGTCTGAATATTTTTCTCTGAGCACTACTCTCATCTTTCTACCAGTCAGAAAGTCCTCTATCCATTTTAGTAGGTTTCCCTGTATTCCTCCTATGTGTTCCAGTTTTTTTTAGTAGTTTTCTGTGTGGTACTTTGTCAAAGGCTTTTTGCAAGTCTAGGAATGCACAATCAGCCCATCCATTTCTTTCTTGCACTATGTCTATTAGTCTTGAGTAAAAGCATATTAAGTTTGTGGAGCATGATCTTCCTTGTCTGAATCCGAATTGTCTTGGGTTTAATATGTCATTGTCTTCCAGATGTTTTACCCATCTATTCTTGATTATTTTCTCACAAATTTTGGCAATGGTGCTTGTTAGTGATACTGGCCTATAGTTGGTGGGTTCTTCTTTGTTTCCTCCTTTGTGTATTGGTACAATGTTAGCGTTTTTCCAGTCCTCGGGTATCTTTCCTTCTTTGAGTGAGCTGTTTATTAAGATGTGTATTTTGTCTGTTAGTTCTTCTTTGCACTCCTTTAGAATCCAATTTGCAATACCGTCCGGGCCATGTGATTTTCTGACATCCAGCCTTGATAAATGTTCTGATATTTCCTTTAGTGATGCTGTAAACTCATTCATGAGGGGAGATTTCTTGTTTTTGTCTATGTCACAATTCGGTATTTTCTCTCTGGTGAAAACAGATTTAAAGTGATTGTTCATGACTTCGGCCATCTTCTAAGTGCCCTCCTAATTTTGATAATGAATCTGAATATGAAAATTGGAAAAAGGATATGAGCATATGGTGTGAGTTAACTGATTTGAATAAAGATAAGCATGCACTAGCCATATACTTATATTTAACTGGCCAAGCTAGAATGGCAGCTTCTGAAATTGAAATAACAGTTCTGAAGAGTGAAAATGGTGTAAAAAGCATTATTGAGAAACTGGACATATTGTTCTTGCCTGATAAAGGTTGATGTCATTTTTGCAACATTTCATAATTTATATAATTTCAGAAGAAATAACAAGAATATTAATGAATATGTGAGTGAGTTTGAACATAGATACTTTAAGTTTACACAGGAAGGAATGACACTACCATGCTATGTGATGACTTTTATGCTTCTTGCTTCAAGCAACTTGGCTGAGCGCGAGACTCAAATTGTGATGTCAGCGATCTCCGAAATCAACTATACTTATATGAAATCTACCTTAAAATGTGTCCTTGGTCAGCAGTTGAGTGTGCACTCAACTTAGGAGTCAGATGTGGACATACTCGCAGGTGTAGAGTGCCCCTCAAGCATTAAAGTTGAGCCTTTCTTTTATGATGATAATAAAGAGGTCTATTATGCCACCTATGGACAGCGACCACATAGATCATCACAGAGATACATATTTCAAAGAAGAGGAAGAGGAGCAGTAATGTTGACAAGTTGACTTGAGTGACCAAGGGACTAATCAAAGACTCAATCCTCTGGATTGTGATGGCCAAGTTTCATGATGTGCAATATGTGATTCATGTTACCATTGGGCTCGATGTTGTTCGTATTTGTACGAGAATAATGAGGTGTCATTTACAGGTATCGATGAATGAGATACTGGTGGTAATAGTGAGGAACACATGAGATAAATACCAGTATTTGTTGGATATGCCAATGATGAAAATGTCAAACAGTGGTTGGATAATTATTTGAACAACCTGTGTGATGAAGAGTTGGCCATGGCAAGAGAAGACAAATCTAGCTGTACATTTACGTTTGGTAATGGTGTAACCTATAGATACATTAAGCATGCAGTACTTCCATGTTGGATTGGAGGTGTGAGATCGAAGCTGTCAACCAGTGTTGTTGAGTGCAATCTTCTACTTCAGATTAGTAAGCAGTCAATGAAAAAAGGGAAAATGGTTCTTGATTTTGGTAAGGATTCAGTGAAGATTGAATAAATGGGCGAAGTTAAAGGTAGCATCATCAAGTCACTACATGTTACCACTGTTCTTGTGACTTGAACCAGGGATCCAGAATATGTTACTGGGTTCAACAGATAGCAGTAAAACTGCTTTAAAACTTCATCAATTTGGCCATCTGGGTGTAGAGAGATTAATAAGGATGCTGCAAAATGCTGAAATGTTGGAGAGGGAGATGGAAAAACAGATTAGAAATGTTACTGAAAATTGTGAAGTGGGCATAAAGTATAAATGTCCAAAAACTAGACCAGTTGTCAGTGTGCAGATGGCAGAGAAACTTAATGAAGTAATTGCAATGGATCTGAAATAGGTATGACAACATCTGTTTCTTATCATAGTAGATCTTGCTACAAGATATTGTCTAGCATCAGCCATCACCAACAAGTCTGCTAAGATAGTGGTTGGCAGCATCTTCATAAATTGGATTTCATTGTTTGGTGCTCCAAGGAAACTTCTCTCTGACAATGGACTTGAATTTAATAATAGTGATATGAGAGAGCTTGGTGATCTGTTTGGTGTTAAAATCTTAACCACTGCTGTGGAAAGTCCGTGGAGCAATAACACATGTAAATGATTGAATGCTATAATTGGTGACACAGTGCTGAAAGTGTTTGAGGATATGAAGTGTGATATTGACATAGCCATGGCTTTGGTGTCCGCCCATAACACATTGGCAAATAATTCCATCTATAGCCCAAACCAATTGGTATTTGGTTTCAATCCTGCAGTGCCATCCGTCACCAGTAGCTCCTTGCTTGCTTTAGAGTCACTTTCTGACTCGGATATTGTGTGACAAAATTTGAATGCTCTCCACTTGGCTCAAAGGGAGTACTTCAAAAACAAATCTAATGACAGGATCAAGAGAGCCTTGTGTCATAATGTGCGCATAACAGAGATAAGTAACCTTCACAATGGGAATGAGGTGTACTTTAAGCATAATGATGATCAGTGATGGCATGGTCTAGGCATAGTTATTGGCAGGGATGGCAAGTAGGTTCTGGTTCATCATGGGGGTGATTATGTCAGAACCCATAATTGCCAATTATCTAAACTTCCCCTGAGGTCTCAAACAGATTGTCCTCGGGCTTGTGGTGGATCATCCATTGGCACTCAGGAGGCATTGAGGAATATGGCGGGCATATGTGATCAGGAGGAGGTGAATGAAGATTCAGAGGGGTTTGCTTCATCTGCATTGACATCTGAAAACACTGAGGAGGTAGATGAAAATGGTGAGGTACAGGAGGTACAACAAAGACAAAATGATATTATAAGCAATTCTGAATTGCCAGAGAACTTTCAAAGAGAAACAAGACCACTTAAACTGCTAGTGGGGTAAAGGATCTGAGGACTGAATGAAAAAACTGGTGAGCACATGTCTGGAAGAATAGTGAGCAGAAGAAGTAAAGTTAAAGGAAAATATAAAAACTGGTTCAACTTCCAAAAGGATTCTGATGGGAGTGTAGAATGTGTGGATTTTTCAGAAGTTGCAGAATTAGAAGTGGTCCCTGATGAAGTGGAGATGTTCATGTTTTACTCCAATAAAGAAGTGATAAAAGCAAAGGAGCTGGAGGTACAAAATTGACAAAAAAAAATGATGTTTATGAGGAGATGGAAGACAGAGGACAGGAATTTATATATGTGCAGTGGGTTATCATAGAAAAGGTGAAAGATAGAAACCCTATAATCAAGGCATGCCTTGTAGCAAAGGATTTTGAGGAGGACACATCCAGCTTTAGGAAGGACTCCCCAGCTTGTTCTAAAGAATCTATCTGATTGGCTCTGGCAATAGCTTCTGCATTTGGTTGGGAGTGTCACAGCCTGGATGTAAAGTCAGTTTACCTTTAGGGCAACTACATAGAGCAAGAGGTTTACTTGTGTCCTCCCCCAGAATATTTTAGTGGTCAGCTTTGGAGACTGAAAAAGACCATGTATGGTCTATGTGATGCAGAGAGAGCATGGTACTTGTGTGTCAAGAGTCAGCTACTGTCTCTGTCAGCTGAGATGTGTCCACTCAAACCATCTTTGTTTTCTTGGTATCATGGTGATGAACTCCATGGTATCATATGTGTATATTTGGATGACTTTCTCTGGATGGGCACTGAGGTATTCCAGGAAAAGGTTATTGATGTTCTTCAAGGAGAGTTCTGTATTGGGAGCATGACATCATCTACCTTCAAGTATGTAGGTTTGGAAGTGGGCACTACAGCTGAAGGTATAATAGTTGGCCAGTATAGCTATGCCAGTTTGTTCACACCACTGAGTTTGGGATGTCGCAGGTTGGCAGCTACTAAGTCCAATGAGCTGTTGGACAATGAAAAGAAAGAATTTGGTGCTCAGATTGGTCAACTGAGACTTGGCATTACCTTTGATGTGTGCAAACTGAGCATACACTGTAAAGAAGTCACAGTGGCTGATGCTGTGAGACTCAATAAGATTATCAACCAAGTTGTGGATGACCATTTTTGCTTGCTGTTTAGAAAGCTGTCAGCTGTAGAGGACTTTATCACTGAGTGCTTCTCAGACACTTTCATTGGGAACCTATCTGATGGTGGCTACCAGGGAGGATTTGTTATTTTTCTCAAGGATGGGGAAGGAAGATGTCCAGTTTTTTGGCAATCAAGGAAATTGTGATGAGTGGTGGAATCCACATTGTCTGCTGAGACCCTGGCATTTGTTGAGTGCTTGAGGCTGCTTCCTATCTTGGACAGATTATCAGGGACATTGTCAAATGCCAGACCGTAGCTGTACACTGCTTGGTTGACAACAAGAAATTGGTGGAGGCCTTGAATTCTTCTTATAGTGTGAGGATAATCTTTGCATCTACATTGCACTGCTGAAGGATATGTTGTCGCATGGTGAGATTAACTATGTTTCTTGGGTCAGAACCTTGGAGCAACTTGCTTTGGCCCAGAATTTGTGAGCAGTCCTCTCTGGTCAATAGGTTTCCTTGGCTTATAAATACTTTGGGAAAAAAAAAAAAAAGAGAGAGAGAGAGAGAGAGAGAGAGAGAGAGAGAGAGAGAGAGAGAAAAGACCAAGCATTGTTGGGATGTTCATTGTTGTCATTTGACTAAGAGCAGCCATATTGGATTTGTGTGGTTTATTGAACAGACACCAGGTGGCAGTGTTGTTGAGCTACTATGTGGAGTGCTGGGTCCCCAGTATAAAGGAAGTTGTGAATGAAGTAAGTTTGGTTCATCATATATCCTTGATTTACAGTTATCATATTTAGATTTGAGCTTATGTATTGTTTGAGCTTGGGCTACCACCTTCTAAGCTATTCTATATGGAAAACTTCTGTATTTCTTCTTATCCTTTAGATATGTGGTCTTTCTTAATTTGTTCCCATGACTTAAAGCACCGGTGATTGAAGTATGGAACATACTCTTTCAAAAAATACAGTTGCTTGTTCATGTCTCTTCTATTCACTGGATTGCAGAAAAATGTATTGACCTTTTGATCAATAAGAAATAAAGGGGGATGGAAGTAGCTGAATAAAATATGTTACATCTCAGTTGATTATATATATACTGAGTGTTTAAAAACTATTACCAGTTATATTCTGTAAAAGGGTGGGGAGGGGTAGCAGGATAAAAACATGTTATATCTTAGGAAATTATTGATATACAGAGTGTTTAAAAGCTTTCAACATTTATATTCAGTAAAAAAAAAAGTGGAAATGACTAACCATGGCCAAAAGTTTATTTTCCTTTTTCACTTTTCATCCTCCTGCTGCAGTGATAGCTACAAGCTGCGATGGGTGGTGGCACTGCTGGTGGTGCTCTTAGTAACTGCATGGGCAAGTGGTGTGGCAGCCAGCACCTTGAAGAACACTGTGTCACATGTCATCTTCGCTGCTGCTACCCTTTTACTTGCCATTGCTGTACTGGGATTGCGCACAGTCTTTGATGACACGGTAAAGCACAACTGCAATTTTTGTTAATATCACTGTGTATGATGTGGGTGGGTAAAAGTAAAGTGATGAGATGTACAAGGGGAGAAAGTGGCAACAGACTAGAAGTGAGTATTAAGGGAGACTGGAGGAAGTGGATAGTTGTAGATACTTGGGTGTGAATGTAGTGGAAAAGGGAAGAGTGGAGGTGGAGGAAGAATGTAGATTGAGAGAAGCAAGTAAATGCCTTGGGGGATTAAAAAGTGTAATGAGAAATAGACATTAGGGAATGGATGCTAAGAGGAGATTTTATCAAGGGGTGATTGTACTGACACCACTGTATGGGGTAGAAGCATGGAACATAAGAGAGGAGGAGTCTGAATATGTTTAAGATGAGGTGTCTGAGAGGTATGATAGGGGTTACTAGGCTGGATAGAGTGAGAAATGAAGAGGTGAGGAGGAGAACAGGGGTGGAAAGGGAGTTGGGAGATAGGGTTGTTGAAAGAGTATTGGGATAGTTTGGACATATGGAAAGAATGAGTGAAGAAAGATTAGTAAAAGAGGTGTGGAAGGCAGAGGTGGAAGGAGTGAACATAAGGGGGCAACCAAGGATGAGATGGATAGAGGGGATAAAAGGGCCATTGGGAAAGAGGGAAATGTCTGTTGAGGAAGGACAGGAGAAGACAGAAGATGGGGTAAATGGAGAATGGTTGTGTATAGATGATGCTGTGATGCATGAGGGGGAGTGGGTGGAGGAATGGGAGGTGAGGGAGTGTGTGTGAAAAATAAATTGATGCAGCCTAAAGGAATTTCTTCCTTTCTTCTCCTTTTCTGCATGAGGGGACAGAGAGGGGGGGGTCCCTGATTTAACGAAGCAGCCTTGCTGTGGATGTGCTGTGTCTTGCAACACTGCTTCTGACCCAGGGCAGTGGGTGAGATGCAGGGATGACCTGTCATCCAGGAGGAGCCAAGATGGAAGGGAGGGGGTGGATGGGAGTGGAATGGGTGGGGATGGAATGGGTGGGATTGGTATTTATTTTATTATTATTATTTTATTTTATTTTATTTTATTTTATCTATTTATTTGTTTTTGGCTACCTTTGTTAGGGAGAAAAAGCCTTTGGTATATGTACAGTATGTATGATGTGGGTGTGCATTTTGTCTTTGAACTCACCCCTTTATAAGGTTAAATGGGGCCTTTGTAGTATGTGTAGATATTATATATACATGCATACATATACCAATGACTTTTTCCCCCTTACAAGGGAGATAGCCAAAAACAAAGGCACAAAATCCACTCCCACCCATTCCATCTCCACATACTCCACTCTCATTCACCCCTTCCTTCCCTCTTATCCTGGATCCTCCTGATCCCTGCATCTTGCCCACTGCCCTGGGTCAGAAGCAATGCAGCAAGACACAACACATCTGTAGCAAGGCTGCTTTATATAATTGGTGAAGACAAGGAGAAATCTCCCCAGGCTATGTCAAAATATCATTCACACATATTCCCTCACCCCCAACCCCCACCCACTCCCTTCCATGCATCACAGCATCACCCACACACAATCATTCTCCACTCACCCCTATCTTCTGTCTTCTCTCTTCCTTCCTCAACAGACACTCCCCTCTTTCCCAATACTTTTACTCCATCTATCCATCTCATCCTTGGTTGCCCCCTCATGTTCACTTTCTCCACCTCTGCCTTCCACACCTCTTTTACTAATCTTTCTTCACTTATTCTTTCTATGTGTCCAAACTGTCCCAATACTCTTTCATCAACCCCATCTCCCAACTCCCTTTCCATCTCTACTCTCCTCCTCACCTCCTCATTTCTCACTCAATCCAGCCTAGTAACCCCTACCATACTTCTCAATCATTTCATCTTAAACACATTTAAACTCTTCCTCTTTTATGTTCCATGTTTCTGCCATATACAGTGCTGTCAGCACTATCACTCCTTGATAAAATCTCCTCTTAGCATCCATTTCCAAATGTCTATTTTTCATTACACTTTTTAATCCCCCAAGGCATTTACTTGCTTCTCTCAATCTACATTCTACCTCCACCTCCACTCCTTCCCTCCCCACATCATTATTATATGTAGATATCAGAGCTGGGGGCATTCCTCCATGTGTCCCACTTTAGTTTTGCCATTGTTAGTGTTTCCAAACTATTAAAGCAATGTAGGTGCCGATATAGTATGTAGCCTACCTTTTGGATGTGGCCTAAGAAATTTTTCTTTGGTATAATATGTGGCCTACCAGACTTTTATTTTGGTATGAACCTGTCTCTTAAGCTTTAATAGTTTGGGAGTGCTAACTGTGGCCAAACAAAAATGGAACACACCGAGAAACACACCCAGCTGATAGATATACTATATATAAATATTATATATTCTTATGAAATAATTGCAAAATTAGGAGAGACAATCAATGAGTTTTTGGATGGGTGTGTAGAACTGGGTTTAGGGTAGGTGTATATTTTTGACTCAGCCACCCTTGTAAGGTAGAAAAAACCTTTTGGTATATGTATGAAACACAAATGACCATTACTTGAGTTGTTTACTACGTTTTGCAGTTCCGAATGAAGATGGCACGGTTGTGCTGTGGCACTGAACTGACTTATAAGCGCAGTGATATCCTGTCACTAAGTAGTAAGAGTCGAATTGCACCTTCCGAGGCTCCACCAAGGTAGTGTACATATATTATGCATGTTAGAGTAGAAGTTATGTAGCTCCAAAGGTGTACAGCTTATTATATTAATGTGCTGCTCAACATTTATGAGTAGAATTATTATTGCTGCCTTAAGTTTCTATCTATCAAGTGGAAGACCCACAGCTCCACAGCAGTTGGCAGTACCCTCCCATAGATCTCTCTGGGAAGATACTCTGGACTGTTCTTTGTTGTATTGGTGTGGTAGAAGGAGGGAAGCAGTTGGCAGTTATCAGGTCTCCATGTGCAAAAATGTGTAAGAAATGCAGTTGAAGTTAAAAGAGATTTTAGAACCAGGTTGGAAACAGGCTCCCATAGTGCTGCACCTCCTAATGAAGGTGAGGGGGTTGACAGGTTTTGAAAAGGGGCAGCTTTGTCTTCCATCTTGCAGTACCTCCACATACAAGTACCTCTTTATTGATCTCTGTTTAGGTATTTATTAACATGAAACAAGAGTGTACTACACAGTTATCGTAGTGTATAAATTGTTTATAAATTTATGTAGCATAAGATTATCCCTGCCCACCCAACAGTGGGACCAATGACATACCTGCACGTGATGGTCCTGGTGGTCCTGCAAGATGGCAGCAAAGCTACCCATTTTTAAGACCTGTTGACCCCCCATCACCTCCATCAGGTGTTGCAGACACAAGATCTTCTCTAATAACTTCAACTGTATTGCTTACACTTTTTTACACATAGGGAACTGACAACTGGCTACTGCTTTCTTCTTCCCACCACTTTCAGCCAGTGAAATAGAAATGGTCCCACACTGAGACAACACAGACAACAGACCAAAGTTTCCTCACAAAGAGATTTATGGAAGCTTTTGAGGACCGTTGCTTGTCACTGTGGGGCTGCAGTTTACCACTTAGTAAATCTCAAGGCAGCAACTGAATTTATCCCCACTTTTTTTTTTTTTTTTTGTATAAACTGTTGTGTGTACACAAAATTATCTTTTTCAAGCCAACTTAATTGTTGAGACTTTTGCCTAGCATTTTGTTTATCAGGCACAATATAGCAAAATTACTCGTGTAGATTTTTTTTTTTTCCCTCCCATTTATGGAAGCCCACCTGCAGGAGGAATTTAACTTCTTGTAACTATTTATTAGTACAATATTTCTGTTCCCTTCCTCTTCATCCAGTTATTTTACTTTCTGAAAATTAACTGGTTACATTATCTTTTTTCTTTTTCTTTTATTGATGCATCTTCATTGATATCTACTTTTAGCTTGGAAATCTCCAAGTGTTGTACAAATTGTGATATTTCAAGGTTTTGATTTATCATCTCTAGTTGAATCAACTGCAGTAACCAGCAAGTGAAACAAATATTGGAAAGAAACATCTCACTGCCACCTATCATCAAATTCATCAACATCCTCACCTCCATTTGGAGGTGCAGCCCCATAAAGGCTGACATCTAGCTAGTAGACCAGGCCCATTATCTCTCTGAACTTGGGCTGTATTTCTTTCATTTCTTCACATGGCGCTGACAACCAGTGTGACAGTCTCCATACTGATATGACACTGAGTCCTGTGTTTCTTCCAAGAGATACAGGAGAGCCAAACTGTTGCCAACAATAGTGTGATACAAGTTCCCAGGAGTGAAACTTAGGCAACATTTGGCATTGTAATCTCTCTTTGGTTTAGAAATGAGGTGTCATGATCACATTCAACCCAGTCTTCCATTATAGCACATGTATTCAAAGAATTCTGTTCATTACTTCCAACATGTACATGGTTTTAGCACAGATATACAAAGCAACTATTACAAAGAATGCCAGTCTTCCATTATAGTACATGTATTCAAAGAATTCTGTTCATTACTTCCAACATGTACATGGTTTTAGCACAGACATACAAAGCAACTAATACAAAGAATGCCAAATTGGGCAAATAATTTTCTTTCTTTTTCCTTAACTTCGTTCAAAATGATACAGGCCATACAATAATAAGGGTAGTGTTCATGTATGAAACACGTTGGTAGATTTTTTTTTTTTTTCCTAGAATGTTTAGTGACATAGCATTCTTCCAGCGTTGTTGGGGTACTCACCTGCCATCCAGAGGACTTTGGCCCTGAATCCTCGAAGCCATCCAGTTCACCCAAGGGCCACAAAGGGGAGGTTCCTTCCTCCAGCCTCCCTGCCCACATGCTGCCTCCTGCTGGTCAGGAGCCCCTCTCTGCCTCAGCCAGTTCTCAGGTCCAATCAGCAGGACCTCCTCCCATCACTTCTGAATCCCCTCAGCCCTCTGCTGATCCATCCACAGTCATGATCAGTCAAAGATTGTCTGGTGTGTTCAAACCAGCTACTTGCAGTACCATCACCCCTGTTGGAGGAAGACCTCAAGAAGAGCCATTTAGTTCCACCAGTTCCTCAGCTTCAAGTACTGGTCGACCAGGCTCTGTGGCATGGTCAACAATGTCCTCCACCACCCTGGCCACCAGTGCTCATTCTGTTCCCACCTCAGGAATAACGCCTGTTGACCCAACCTTTGCTTAGTTTGTCTGGCATTAGATGACCCCATTATTTGGCTGAATTTGGTTGGAATATTTTACTCAATATCTGTCAGTTGGTCGCAAGTTTGAGCAACTCCTTGACTCTTTGGATCTGTACATGTTGTAAACAGATCTTGTTTCACCACAGTAAAGGAGTCTGCAAAATCTTTGCATATCTAAATATCTTGTTTGAAATTTAAGAAAACCCCACCCCACTCCCCTATTCAGTACCCATCCCTGCAGTACCCCTGGCATATGGCCTCATGAAGCAGCAGCTGTGTTCATCTCTTTTGCATAGGTAATACTCTCACTCTTTGCCTTGTGTTCCGCAGTTTGTAGTAGTTTCTTCCAGATTTAGAGTAGTGGCTGTCTACACATGCTTTCAAACACAGAAGGTGAAACCATCTTGTATTTGCTTAGAGCTACTGTGTAATGATTCTGTGTTCATTACCACTTGCAATGCAACTTCCACTATTGGTTATTCTTGGGGAAATTTATTCTTCTCACCAACACCTCACACATTTCTGGCATATTGTCATAAAAAATGAAAGTTGTTTTTTGTTTGCATATCTTAGACTTGATTGCTTGTATAGTGCTTGTTACTGGAGCACTATAGTATATAATAATACATGCATGTTCATCTTAAACAAGTGCCTGAGCTCAAAGATGGATACAAAATCTGAAAATTTTGGTAGGATTGTTCTTCTAATAACACAAGTGTAGCACTCAACATGCAATGATCAAAAGTTTTCATTCTAAGTTATCACACAAGCACATGGATATATAGTCTTGAAATTTCCCAAATTCATTCTGAAAAAAAGTGGTAAATGACCTAAAGCTATCTGTTGGTGAGTGTATGATTAATAACAAAAATGATAATGGGTCTGATTCAAAATCTTATAAGCTAGAGAATAACAGCATCACCTCTACATCATACTTCTTGCTACATAATCTTGGAGATTGTCCAGGTCAGGGACTTACATACCCACAGGGACACTGCACAGAGAGCATTAATTGCTCACATAAATATATGTTCTTTAGAAACTTGTGATCTTGATGAATGATATTACTATTCTACAATGAAATGCTTTGAATTTGTAAAATGCAATGTAAAAATATAGAAGACTCGCTACAAATTGGTTGATTAAAAATAAGGTCGAGCTCTTCATTAGTATTTTGGGAGACAGCAGGACAAGGTTACACCTTGGCCATGGGGGCAGAAAATCACTATTCAATCTGTTATATCTGTTTATTGTCATGTTTTAAAATGATTACATACAGTTGAATTTATTGTCAAAGCATGATTTATCATTTAGTATATTAGTGACATCGAAGAAATGTGAAAATGTTTACTTTTGTAGAATGACTACCTCCCTTATAAGGGGGATCAGACCTTTGGTATGTGGTGTGAATGTGGTGCAGATAGGGGTGTGCAGTTACCACCCCTGGCATGGGGTCAAAAAGGTCACAATGTAAGAAGAAGGGCTGAGGTGTACGGCAGTGTGTGTCTGGAACAAGAAGAAGCAAGTGGAACTTTCATAGGATTAGGATTAATTTAGGTATTGGTTTTAGGTAAGGCAGATTAAAGAGTGAGAGAAGTTAGTGTGTCAGGGGAATTAAAAAGTGAAGAAGCAGCCAGAGAACCGGGAAACCACACAAATCAGGTAAGTGATCAAAAAGACTTACAACCTGTCTAGGTGCTAAAGATAGCCAAGGCAATGAGCACAAAGGTGCCATTCAAGATGAACAATATCACCTTAAGGCCATTTAATGGCAATGGAGATGTTGCTGGGTAGCTCAAAAAGGTGGAATAAGTGGCAAAATTAACCGGAGTCACGAATGTCATGAGCTATATTGCCCTTAACCAGGAGAGAGACACAGTAGCCATCTATCTACTAATGATGACTAGTGATCAAGTGGATTGGGAAAAGTAAAGAGACAATTGTATCATGAATTAGCCCTTGCATTTGAGTTTATGCTTCGAATCTATGGACATGACTTGAACAGTTCCTACAATTCAAAGGCCAGGTGATATTTTGCCCTCCTTTTATGGATGCATTTGTCCTTTTGGATTATCAAAAGTGGTAGTGTGCAAAACCTATTTATTTGTGCATGTTTATAGAAATATAACATACAATAAAAATGGGAGAACAGAGTGCAGTCATTTGGGCCAGAGAGAACAAAAATGCCCATGTGTCTTCTTACACCACAGCGACACCAGTGCCAGGCACAGGTGCCAATATATGCCAATATAACCTACCCTATCACTATCTGCCCAGCTCCACACAATCTACCCATTTCTTTATTTTTGCATAAAGAAGGCTCACAGTATATCAACTACTACTCATCTAACACATGAAAGCATATAAAACATAAAAGCAATGACTGTGTCATCATCTTGATATTATATGCCCTCTGACCTACATATTTTACAATTTACCTAGAAAGCAGGCACTATGGCTCCAACTAAGATGTGGCTTGGCACCATACCCATGTCCTTTGTATCAGTGATGCCTGTGTACTTTGTCAGTGACACGTCATGGAACATGACAAATATATTCCCCTTCCCAGAATAAATATATCTAAGCCTGTGAAACAAGGCTTGAACATTTTGTATCAGGACACAACAAGGTGTCGGCTATCACATTTGATTTTCCAGGGGTACATTGGATACTTTGATCATATCCCTGGAATGCTAATGCCCATCTGGCTAATCTGTCATTCTTTGTCTTACCACTTATGATATACTTCAAAGGATTATGATCACTCAGGATGATTACTTTTTTGTCCAGGAATATCTGGAATTTCTTCACTCTGGCCTCTAATGGCGTGATGCAATTTTGGCAGACTTGATGTCCCAGGTAGTGTGTTCCTCCCAAAGGTTCTTCAGATTCACAGTGAGATGGGCTTGTTCTAGTCTGTCAAGTAAACCCCTTAACCTGTGCATGTGATCACTCCATGTGTCAGAGAACACTACTATGTTGTCTGAGTATGCTCTAACACCTGGCAATCCCATGACTAGCCAATTTGCAAGGCGCTGAAAGGATACTCCGCTATTTTTCATCCCAGATGGGGTCACTTTATATTGAAAGTGCCCATGTGGGGTAACAAAAGCAATTTCAGTAGCTCTGCTTGTACGGGGGATCTGATGATATCAGTTAATCAGATCCAACTTGGATAAATATCTTGCAACAGTGACCTCCTCAATTAGATCATCTATTCTGGGGAGAGGGTAAGGGTCCGCTTTTGTGACTGTGTTTCCCTACCCATAATCAATGCACAGTCTCCACTCACCTCTGGGCTTAGGTACTGGTACAGCTGGTGAAGCCCAAGGACTAGTTGTTGTTGTTGTTGTCGTTCCCTAGACTGTCTGTCCGAGCAGTCCCGTCTCCCCAAGGAATGCCACAGCTGAAACTGGGTTTTCCCACAAATCCTTTATAGAGTGTATGTTGTGTTGTCTGCATGCATGATTGTGTATAATGCAGTCTTCCATTATGTGTTGTATGGCCACCCAAGGACTAGTACTAGGTTCCAGTAATCCTTGATCCATGAGCTGACTCACTTCCTCCTCCATGATCCTCCTCTTTTAGGGCAACAATCTGTAGGGTGTCTGCTTCACTGGCTTGGCTCCATCTTCTATGACGATGTCGTGAGATATCGCTTGAGTAATGGTGGGGCATGACGAAAATTTCTGGGCACTCTTGCAGAGAAGCACTTGGACCTTTTCCCTCATTGCTCCCTCTAGTGATGACAGAGATCCCTCCAATGCCTCACTTATGTCTGATCTGTTCAGATCATAAAAGAAAGTTAGATCCTCAATATCTGAATCAAGGTTCCCACCATATATGTCATGTTCCATGATGCATCACTGACAAAGGACGCAGGTGTCACTGGTACAAAGGACATGGGTATGGTGCCAAGCCACATCTTAGCTGGAGCCATAGTGCATGCTTTCTAGGGAAATCATAAAATATGTAGGTTTACCTAACAATGTAGTTAGTAAGATGTCCAGTTGTAGATGAGTATCTTATTTAGTCATTCAAGTTATTGGAGATTGTAAGCTGACAGCAGAGGACTACCCAACTGGAGCCTCCCACCTTTAGAGGTCAGAGGGTGCGTAATATCAAGATGATGACACAAAGTACAGTTGTTGCTTTTATGTTTTATATGCTTTCACGTGTTAGATGAGTAGTAGTTGATCTATTGTGAGCCTTCTTCACACAAAAATAAAAAAATGGGTAGATTGTGTGGAGCTAGGCAGACAGTGATAGGGTAGGTTATATTGGCATACATTGGCGTCTGTGCCTGGCACTGGCGTCATGCGGCTGTGGTATAAGAAGATTCATGGGCATTTTTGTTCTTCTCTCTGGCCTGCATGACTGCACTCTGTTCTCCCATCTTTACTGTAAGTTATATTTTTGTAAGCATGCACAAATAAATAGGTTTTGCACATTACCACTTTTGATAATCCAAAAGGACATATACATCCATAAAAGGAGGGCAAAGTATCACCTGGCCCTTGAATTGTAGGAACTGTTCGAGTCGAGTTCATAGATTCGAAGCATTAACTCAAACGCAAGGAGTAGTTTGTGACAATTGAGAGAGGCTTTCAGTGAGAGTCCGTTTGAATCTTTTAATCGGCTGCAAAGAATGCTCTGAGCTGGCGAACATGTTGATGTTTTTGCCAACGAAATTAGGAAGTTGGCTGGATTGTTGACATTCAAAGGCAATGGCTTGGATCAACTCGTTAGAATGGTGTTTATAAATGGCTTTCCAGTTCATGTATCTGCTGGACTACAGGAAGTAAATAATGCTGTGTCGGCGAGTATGGACGAGTTGATAGACTGTGCTAAGCTTCTCACAAGGACAAAGAAGGATGGGCCTTTTGCTGCTATGGCAACAGAGAGGCCACAAGGCCCTACGCAAGACCTAGGGTCGAGATGCTAGCCCGATGACTCACGGAAGAGGGGAGAGCTGGCGGACCGAGGCCCTCCACCGGACGATGGAAGAGGGAAAACAGGGGAGTCCAGGGATGACCACATCAGATGGAGGGGGCTGCCTAGGATCTGTTGTTATGTGTGTCGGCGACTCGGTCACTTCGAGAGGAATTGTAGAGAGATGGAGCTCATATGTTACGAATGCAATAAGCCCAGATATGTTGCTCGACACTGCGAACATGGAAACGGACGAGGGGTGGCTGCCACAGCAGCTGCCAAAGAAATGTAAGGACACTATCCAGCTGTATGCCGATTGTAGATGTCTTGTTGAGAGGAAGACGCACAAGAGCACTAATAGATTCTGGCTGTTTGACCACGATTGTAATGGCCGACTTGATTAAAGAATTCAGACAGGGAAATATGGCCCTGATAACACTTGACGGAAGGGAGACAAAGTGCGAAGGTGACCAGGAATTTGAAATGATGGTGGAGGGCATTCCAATGTGACTAAAAGTGCTTGTCATTAGAACAGTCATAGAGGGAATTGACGTGGTAATGGGAATGAATGCAATTGCTCAGCTTGGAGAAGTCATGTTTGTTGCCGGACAAGTGAGGATTGGAGTGATATGCGACTTGAACACGGAAGGGAGGGAGAGGACCCATCTGAGGCCGGAAATGGATGTAAGAATGGCAATGCGGGCTATGGAGGGTAGTGTCACCGCGAAGCTCGACTTTGATGAGAAGGTGGTGCCATGCACAATTGAGGACAAAGATTTCTGGTTGAAATTTGATGGCCAGAAATGGGAGGTGGAGTGGTACCTGAAAAAAGGGTCACCTGTGTTGAAGAACAAAGTCAACTGCTACAAACCAGCTCTCAGAGAGCGGGTGAGGGACAACTTTGACAACTTTTGAACTAGAGCGGTGGATTGATGAGGGAATTTTGAGTCCCTGGGAGGATCCGGTGGAGGGTGGAATCTTGCCTCTGATGGCAATGGTGCAACCATGAACAAAGTGCAACTGGCTTTGGATTTCCATGAGCTGAACCAGTTCGTGAGGTGTCATACTGGCGATGATTTTTTTAGACATATGTAACGAGACCCTACATAAATGATGCCAAATGAGGGGAGTGTCCATGATTGTAGACCTGCGGGCAGCTTACCTACAAATTCATGTGGTGAAGAAGCTACAGAAATACCAACTAATAAAATACAAAGGTAAAACATATTGCTTGACCAGACTGGGGTTTTGGGCTGTGCTCCGCCCCGAGGATAATGATGAGGATCCTGAGGACAGTACTGGAGAAGACTGAAACGATGAAGAAGGGCATAGACCCCTACCTCGATGACATACTGGTGGATGATACTGGTGTACCAGCATCTGATGTAGTGGAACACTTAGCTCGGTTTAGATTGGTCTTGAAGGAGCCGTAACCAATGGAAGGAGGAATGGTGTTGGGACTGCAACTAGAGAGAGACAGGAGCAGAAACTTGCTGTTCAGGAGAGGCAACGAGATCTCAAACATAACAGCCGAGATGAGCAGACGAGAGCTCTTCTCCCTGTGTGGCAAATTGGTTGGTGACTACCCGATTGCCGGTTGGCTTTGTGTAGCATGCAGCTATATTAAGAGGTGGTCAGGGTTGAAGGATTGAGGAGAGAAGGTTAATGAAGGCACGCTCACGATGATACATGACACCATACAATGGATGAGACATGATGATCCAGTGAGAGCACTACAACAGGGCATAGGTATAGTATGGTTCGATACTAACAGCATAGCAACCGGTGTCGTCTTGGAGATAGGAAGTGTGGTAGTGGAAGATGGAGTGTGGCAGCAAAAAAAGAATAACTACCATCACATTAATGTATTGGAGAGCTGGACACAGTTATAAAAGGAGTCAATTTGGCGCTGAAATGGGGGCTATGTGAGATCGAAATCAAGATTGACTTGGTCACAGTAGCAGGGTGGATGAACTCAATGCTGATGGCTAAAAAGAGAATACCCACAAAAGGGGCAGCAGAAGTCATTGTGAAGCAGCGTCTCAGGATCCTGAGGGAGTTGATAGATGAGTTCAGCATAAAGATGAGTGTGATCCAGGTGCTGTCAGGAATGGACAAAGCAGATGTGCAAACCGTTGTGGAGGAAAGCTGGCTGAAAGTGCCGGAAAAACAGGGGGAGGAGAAGGTTGAAGTGTGTGCTGCAGGGTCCCTATGCGCAAAAGAGTTGCATGGAATGCACCATCTAGGTGTTGATAGGCCATTGTTCTTAGCAAGGAAAATTGACTCAAATATAACAAGGGAAGAAGTCCGGCGGGCAGTGAAAGCATGTGTCTGATGTCAGTCAATAGATCCTGCCCCTAGACCACATACAGCAGAGGAACTTAGCATAGAAGAAAGCTGGAAGAAGCTGGTGGTTGATGTAACCCACTATCGACGGGACATGTACTTATCAGTGGTTGACTGTGGTCCAGGGCACTTCGCTGTCTGGCAGGAGCTGAAGACAGAGACGAGAGAGGAAATTGCATGGGTGATAAATGAGATATTTCTGGAACGGGGTCCAGTGAATGAAGTCCTGATGGATAATAGTGATGTGTTTTGGTTGGGGGCACTGAAAGAATTGCTGGACAAGTGGAGCACGAGACGTTTGTTTCGGGCTGCTTACTGGCCGAGTGGAAATGGAATAGTAGAACAACACCATCTCACTATTAAGGCTATCGCTGAGAGGACATTAATACCACCCATGGAGGCAATCTTTTAGTATGATATGTCCCCTAGGTCATGCCAAAACAAAGGCTCAGTTCCACAGAGAGCCTTATTGAAATATGATTGGCGACATCCCCAGGTAGGGCCGGTGCTACCAGCCAATACTGAAGAAGACCCTGCCTCAGTACAGGTGGGGGAGGAGGTATGGATGAAGCCAAAGGATGGTAAGAACACGTCACAGTGGGTGAGGGGTATTGTAACGAAGGTAAATTTGCATAACAACATATCTGTCAAGGTAGTGCTGCGACATAGTTTGGATCTTCGTCGTGTGGTGAGTGGTGGAGAAAATGAGGAAGTCATGATGTGGTAGTGAATGGGGAAGCAACACCCCAAAGACCCCAGCACGACAGACATCCTCCAAGTTGGGTGCAGGACTACTAAGTAGGAAATGGAGGAGACAAAGAAGACGAAGAAAAGATTGATCTTGAGATCAAGGGTGTATGTGTGGTGTGGATGTAGTGAATGTGGTGCAGATAGGGGTGCGCAGTTGACACCCCTGGCACAGGGTCAAAAAGGTCACAGTGTAGGAAGGGAAAGCCGAGGGTGCACGACGGGGTGCGTGGGAATGTGTGTGTGTGGAATGAGAAGCAAGTGAAACTTCAATAGGATTAGGATTAATTTAGGTAGTGGTTTTAGGTAAGGTAGATTACAGAGTGAGAGAAGTATGTGTGTCAGGGGAATTAAAAAGTGAAGAAGCAGCCAGAATAGAAAAAGGTGACTTGTTGACCATCTACAGAATTATGAGAGGTGTGGAATGCCTTGATAAAGATGACTTACTAAATTGGGATAAGAGAAACACAAGTGGACATAGAAACTCAAAGAGGACAGTTATAGAAGAGACCTAGAAAAAAAGCTTTCTCCACAGAGGGACGGGTGTATGGAACATCTAGACGAGATAATAGTGTGTGCAAAAACAATACACGAATTTAAGAGCAAATTGGATATGGCGAGATAGAGATGGGACACCATGAGTGTAGCTCTTCTTCCTGTAAGATACAACTAGGTAAATACACACACACACACGTCGGATTGACGGCGAAGGTTGGAACTCCGGAAACAAAACAAAAAAACAATTTTTGTGGATTTCAGTGATGAGGGAGTACCTATGTTGTATTAGTAGGGAAGAGGAAAGCTCTTGGTGTAGTGGGCAGGTGAAGAAAAAGGAGAAGGGAAGGAATTATTGAGAAAAATGGAAGAAAATGAGGAAGGGGAGGAACAGGCCCCAGAAGTCAGAAGAGGTATAAACAAAAGGTGCACAGACAACACAGCTAAAGTTGAACAAGTCAACAAAGGGATCAAAAGGAGAAATATAGATAAGAGCAACTCAATAGAAAGTGGATATAATTATTCCTGTGGATTTAATGAGGGGGGAAATGATAACATCCCCCGATTAGCAAGTCTAACAAAAATGTACGAAGCATGGGAGGTTAGGTTTAGCTAACTCACGCTAATTACACAAGGAGTTGATAAACTGGAAGAACTAAAGGAGAATCAAAACCTAAATAAATAGAAAAATTGAAAAGACAGATAAGAGAAGTAAAGGATGAGAATGAGGAGTTAAAGAGGAATAATAAAGAGAATAAAGAATCCATAGCAAAAGAGGTAAATGGTTGGAAAAAAGTTCAGGAGGATAATAGAATTAGATTTAGAGATATAGTGAAACAACAGATGAATGAACACACTAAGGACACAGTTATTAAAGTGATGATAGAGAAGAAGAATATAGTGAGAGACTTAGCAGATAAAAAGAAATGTATAATTATGAATGGAGGAGAAGCATAATCCAAATAGGACTACAAGAGTAAGAGATGAGAAAGAAAAGGTAAACAAGATATTAAAAATATTTCAAGAAGGTGATGAGGAAATAGGTAAAGAAATTGAAGAAATATATATACTAGGGAAATATAGTATAGACAAGACCAGACCAATTAAGGTTAAATTCAGGTCACAAACAACAGCAGAAAATATCTTATAAAAAAACAGGGAAACTAGCGAAAAGAGATCAGTATAAACAGGTATGGATAAAAAGAGAGATGAATAAAAAGGAAAGAGAGGAAGAGAAAACAAAAAGAATCAAAGCTAAAAAAAAAAAAAAACGAGAACAGAACAATCAAAGGGAAATCCTATTGGAGAGTAGTGGATATGAAAGTGAGGAAATGGTTCATAGGAGAGAAAAACAGAAGGGAAACAGAAATCAGGATTGAGGTAACAGGAAATTAAAAGTGTCTTTCACAAATATAGATGGATTAATAACAGGCTTGAATGAACTAAATGATTATCTGAAGGAAAAAGAACCTGACATAATGGGACTTGTGGAGACAAAATTGAAAGGTCCATTACCACCCGACAGTGTAGCACATGGTGTATATAATTATTTGATTAGAAACAGAGAAGTAAAACAAGGTGGAGTTATGTTCCTAAGAAGGATATAAATGTGAGGAATGTTACATATGGAAAGAATAGAGATGATTATGATGGAAATAGAGGACAGGGACAAGAGCAGGAAGTTTGTGGTATATTATGTGCCTCCTAAAATGGCCTCGTGGAAAGAGAGAGAACTCAAGGATATGTTAGAAGACACAAGGATAACACTAAATAAGATAATGAAAGGTGGAGGAAAAATAGTTATAATGGGTGACTTTAATTGTAAAGAAATCTAGTGTGAAGAGATGACAGTGAAGGGTGGAGACGACCTATGGGGAAATGTACTACTTGATATGATTATAGAACATAAAATGACACAATGAATACAAGTGAATACTAGGTATAGAAATGAGTAAGAGCCATTGAGACTAGACCTGATAATTATATCAGAACCTGAAATAGTGGACAAGAATGAATATAAGACACCACTAAGTAAAAGGGACCACATATTAGTTGAACTGGAACCAAATAAAGAAAAATGCATGGGGAAAATGAACAATGTAGAGAGGGAAGACTGATGTATGGAAAAACAAAATTTGATAAAATAAGAGAACTTTTTCAAAAAGCAGACTGGGAAAGGATATACAAAGAGGAAACAACAGTAGAGAAATGGAAAATCTTGACAAAAAATTATAAGGAAGGAGTGGAAAAGTGTTCAAAAACAAGAAAAAGGATATGAAGAATGTTGGTACAACAAAAGATGTAGGGAGTTAAAAGATAAAAGGGATAAAGCTTGGATAAAATGAAGGAAAGACAAAAAACCTAAAAAATGGAAAATATATATTGGTTATAGAAATGAATATGTACAAGTGCACAGAGAAGAAAGGAGAAAATATGAAAAGGATGTCATAGAAAAATATAAAGATCAACCAATTCTATTTTACAGATTTGTAAACAACAAACTAAAAAACAAACAAGAATTAGTGAAACTATGACAAGGAAGAACAGAATACACAGAGGAAATAGAAATGCCAGAAATTATGAACAAGCATTTTAAATCCGTGTTTACAAGAGGGAACATATAACTTAGAGATGTCAAGTGGGAGGGGAAAGTCCCCCCTACGAGATAGAGATAAAAGTAACAAAGAATGAAATAATGAATCACTTGAGTAATCTTGATGTTAGAAAATCGTATGGTCCAGATGAAATGGCAAACTGGATTTTGAGAGAATACAGGAACGAACTAACAGACAAATTACATAGTCTAATAAGCAGTTCATTCAAGGAAACAGACAAATTACATAGTCTAATAAGCAGTTCATTCAAGGAAGGAAAAGTTCCAGAAGATTGGAAAAGAACAAATATAGTACCAATATTTGGAAAAAATGCACTAAATCCGAAGCAGTTTGGATGTAGACAAAGATCATGTGTCACAAATTTGATGTGTTTCTATTCAAGACTAATAGATATAATACAAGAAAGAGATGGATGGGCTGATTGTGCCTTTCTAGACCTGAAAAAGCTTTTGTTAAGGTGCCACATAAGAAATTGCTAAAGAAATTAGAAACTGCAGGAGGAATACAGGGCAAACTACTTAAGTGGATGGAAGACTTCTTGCATGAAAGGAAAATGAGAGTGGTGATAAGAGACAAACATTCCAATTGGGATGAGGTGATTAGTGGAGTTCCACAAGGAACAGTTGCGGCAACAATAATGTTTGTTATATATATTAACAATATGGATGAAGGAATTGAAAGTTATATGAGCTTCTTTGCAGGCGATGTAAATTTTTTTTAAAAAGTGAGGACCGAAGAAGATTGTGAGTCGCTGCAGAGTGATCTCAATAGAGTATAGGAATGGAGTAGGAAGTGGGAGATGGAATTCAACATTAAGAAGTGTAGTATAATGGAATTTAGACAAAAAATAATATTAGTGGGATCATATACATTGGGAGAGGAAGAAATTAAAAAAGTGGAAAAAGAGAAGTACCTAGGAGTCATTATTATGTATATGTCAGAAACATATAAACAAAATTTTTGGAGAAACTTATAATTTAATAAGATCAATCAAAGTGGCATTTACATATGTGGATGAAGAAGTGGTGAAGAAAATACTAGTCACTTTGATAAGACCAAAGTTGGAGTATGCAGCAACGATGTGGTCACCAAGTACAAAAAATGTATAACAAAACTTGAAAGAATACAAAGAGCAATTACGAAATTGGCACCAATGCTCTCTGAACTCATATGAGGAGAGGCTGGCAAAACTTGAACCACTGACATTGGAACAAAGAAGAGAGAGAGGAGACTTGATAATATATAGAATCATGAAAGGCATAGAATTTATTGATAGAAAGGATCTAATAAAATGGGATAGAGATACAAGAGTACATGGAAAGAAAATCAAGAAAGACAATTATAGAAGAGATCTGAAAAAGAACAGCTTTCCCCACAGGATAATAGACATTTGGAACAAGTTAGATGAAAATGTGGTGTGTGCAAAAATGATACATGAATTTAAAAACAGGCTAGATGAAATGAGATATGAAGACAGGACACCATGAGCATAGCTCCCCTTCCCGTAAAGTACAACTAGGTAAATACATACACGTCGGATTGACAGCGAAGATTGGAACTTGGGGGGGAGGGGACACGTAATTTTCATGGATTTCAGCGACGATGGAGTACCTGTGTTGTATTAGTAGGGAAGGGAAAGCTCATGGTGTAGTGGGCAGGTGAAGAAAAAGAAGGGGAGTCATTATTGAGGAAAATGGAAGAAAATGAGGAAGGGGAGGAGTGGGCCTCGGACATCAGAAGGGGTGTAAACAAAAGGTGTGCAGATGACATAGACGAGGTCGAACAGGGGACCAGAGGTATTAAAAGTAGGAATATAGATAATAGCAGCTCAATGGAAAGAGGAGTTAATTACTTCTATGAATTTAATGAGGAGACGACAACCTCCCCTGACTGTTAAGTCTAGAGAAACTAACAAAAATGAATGAAGCATGGGAGGTTAGGTTTAGCCAACTAGCACTAATTACACAATGAGATGATAAACTGGAAGAACTAAAGGAGAATCAAAACCCAAATAAAAAAAATAGAAGAATTAAGAAGATAGTTAACCCCTTCCATACGGTGCCGCACACGTAGGCGTCATGGGGAGCGAGTGTATTCGCGAGGCTGCCATATCGGCGTCTTGATTATATATATTGTAGTCGCCCCTCCATAATGACATTCTTTCTAATTCTTTTGTAATCGCATTTTCTATGGTTATCAGAATTCACGGGTGAAGAGAGAACGATCAATATAAGCGGTGACTATATTTTATGATGCGAGTATTATTACGACACGTCGTACGGCTGGCATTGGCTGCTGCCACCGAGATCTAAGTCCATGACGCCTACGTGTGCGGCACCGTATGGAAGGGGTTAAGAGAAGTAAAGGATGAGAATAAGGAATTAAAGAGGAATAATAAAGAGAATAAAGAGTCCATAGCCAAAGAGGTAAATCATTGGAAAAAGTCCAAGAGAATAACAAAACTGAATTTAGAGATATAGTGAAAGACACTAAGGACACAGTTATTAAAGTGATGAGAAAGAAGGAGAATATAGTAAGAGTCTTAACAGATAAAAAGAAATGTATAATTATTTTAGTAATGGAAGAAAAACATACCGGGTAATCCAAATAGGACTACAAGAGTAAAGGAGAAGGAAAAAGTAAACAAGGTATTAAGGGTAGTTCAAGAAGATGAACAAGAAATAGGAAAGAAATTGAATATATAAATTGGGGAAATACAATATAGACAAGACTAGACCAATTAAGGTTAAATTCAGGTCACAAACAACAGAGAATATCTTACCAAAAACAGGGAAACTAGCAAAAAGATATCAGTACAAACAGGTATGGATAAAAAGAGAGATGAATAAAGAGAAAAGAGAGGAGAAAATAAAAAGAATAGAAGCCAAGGAAAAAACAAAACAAAAACAGAACAGAGTCAAAGTCAAATTTTATCGGAGAGTAGTGGATATGAAAGTGAGGTAATGGTTCATAGTAGAGAAAAATGGAAGAGAAACAGAAAACAGGATGGAAGTATCAGAAAATTAAGTGTCTTTCACAAATATAGATGGCTAGATAACAGGCTTGAATGAACTGAATGATTTCCTAAAGGAAAAAGAACCGAACATAATGGGAATTGTAGAGACAAAATTGAAAGGTCCATTACCACCCAACAGTGTAGGACATGGCACATATAATTATTGGATTAGAAACAGAGAAGTAAAACAAGGTGGTGGAGTTATGTTCCTGACTAAGAAAGATATAAATGTGAGGAATGTGACATATGGAAAGAATAGAGTGGAAATGATTATGATGGAAATAGAGGACAGGGACAAGAAGAGCAGGAAGTTTGTAGTAAATTATGTGCCTCCTAAAACGGCTTCGTGGAAAGAGAGAGAACACAAGGATATGTTAGAAGACACAAGGATGACATTAAATAAGATAATGGAATTTGGAGGAAGAATAGTTTTAATAGGTGACTTTAATTGTAAAGAAATCTGCCGTGAAGGGATGACAGTGAAGGGTGGAGACGACATATGGGGAAATGTACTATTTGATATGATTATAGAACATACAATGACACAATGAATGCAAGTGAATACTAGGTATAGAAATGAGGAAGAACCATTGAGTCTGGACCTTATATAATCACATCAGAACCTGAAATAGTGAACAAGATTGAATATAAGACACCACTAAGTAAAAGTGACTACATATTAGTTGAACTGGGACTAAATATGGAAAAATACATGGAAAAAATAAACAACATAGAAAGGGAAGATTGATGTATGGAAAAACAAAATTTGATAAAATAAGAGAACTTTTTTCAAAAAGTAGACTGGGAAAGGGTACACAAGGAGGAAACAACAGTAGAAGAGAAATGGAAAATCTTGACAAAAACTGATAAAGGAGTGGAAAAGTATGTTCCAAGACAAAAACAAGAAAAAGGATATGAAAAGTGTTGGTACAACAAAAGATGTAGGGAGTTAAAAGATAAAAGGGATAAAGCTTGGATAAAATGGAAGACAAAAGACCTGAAAAATGGAAAATATATACTAGTTATAGAAATCAATATGTACAAGTGCACAGAGAAGAAAAGAGAAAATACGAAAAAGATGTCATAGAAAAATGTAAAGATCAACCGAAACTATTTTACAGGTTTGTAAAAAACAAACTGAAAAACAAACAAGAATTAGAGAAACTATGACAAACAATAATTAGTGAAACTTCGACAAAGAGGAGTTGAATACACAGAGGAAATAGAAATGGCAGAAATTATGAACGTGCATTTTAAATCAGTGTTTACGAGGGAGAACATACAACTTAGAGATGTCGAGTGGGAGGGAAAAATCCCCCCCCATGAATGAGATAGAAGTAACAAGGAAAGAAATAATGAATCACTTGAGTAATCTTGATGTCAGAAAATCGCATGAACCAGATGAAATGGCAAACTGTTTTTTTGAGAGAATGCAGGAATGAACTAACAGACAGAATACGTAGTCTAATAAGCAGTTCATTGAAAGAAGGAAAAGTTCCAGAAGATTGGAAAAGAGCAAATATAGAACCAATATATAAGGGGGAAACAAGGAAGACCCTACTAATTTTAGACCGGTCTCTCTTACAAGTACGGTAGCTAAAATTTGTGAAAGAATGATGAAAATCAGACGGGAAAGGCATTTGGAAAGGGGAAAAAAAAAAGTACCAAATCCAAGGCAAATTGGATTTAGACAAAGAAGATCATGTGTCACAAACTTGATGTGTTTCTATTCAAGGCTAATAGATGTAATACAAGAAAGAGATGGATGGACTGAATGTGCCTTTCTAGACCTGAAAAAGGCTTTTGATAAGGTGCCGCATAAGAAATTACTAAAGAAATATGAGACTGCAGGAGGAATACAGGGCAAACTGCTGAAGTGGATGGAAAACTTCTTGCTTGAAAGAAAAATGAGAGTGGTGGTAAGAGACAAACATTCTAATTGAGATGAAGTGATTAGTGTAGTTCCACAAGGAACAGTTGTGGCCCCAATAATGTTTGCTATATATATTAATGATATGGATGAAAAAAGTGAATATTGTAGAAAATTGTGAGTTGATACAGAGTGATCTCAATAAAGTATGGGAATGGAGTAGGAAGTGGGAGATGGAATTCAATATCAAGAAGTGTAGCATAATGGAATTTGGACGAAAAAAAAAATAATAATAATAATAGTGGGATTATATAAATTGGGAGATGAAAAAATTAAGAAAATAGAAAATGAGAAGGACCTGGGAGTCATTATTATGAATAATATGTCCCCTGAGAAGCATATAAACAAAATTTTTGGAGAAACTTATAATTTAGTAAGATCAAAGTGGCATTTACATACCTGGACGAAGAAATGGAGAAGAAATTAATAGTCACTTTGATAAGACCAAGATTAGAGTATGCATTGACGACGTGGTCACCAAGTACAAAAAATGTATAACAAAACTCAAAAGAAACAAAGAGCAATTACGAAATTGGCACCAACGCTCTCAGAACTATCATATGAGGAGAGACTAACAAAATATGAGCTACAGACATTAGAGCAAAGAAGAGAGAGAGGAGACTTGATAACTATTTATAGAATAATGAAAGGCATAGAAATTATTGATAGAGAGGATCTAATAATATGGGATAGTAGAGATACAGGAGGACATAGAAAGAAAATAAAAAAAGACAATTATAGAAGAGACCTGAAAAAGAACAGCTTCCACACGGTTATAGATGTTTGGAACAAGTTAGATGAAATTGTGGTGTGTCCAAAAACAATACACGAATTTAAAAAGTCTAGATAAAACGAGACATGAAGACGGGATACTATGAGCTTAGCTCCCCTTCCCATAAAATACAACTAGGTAAATACATATGATAAAAAAGGAAATAAGTGATGAAGAAAAAGAGAAAGACATGCTCTCAGAATTGAGGCCAACGATAGAAATGAGAAAAGAACAGAGATGGAAAAATATACTGTATATATATATTTTGAGAGAGAGAGTACTGGACCTGAGACTGAAAAAATGGTACATCAGAAAAATGGAAACTTAAAAAAGACAAGAAAATATGAAACTGAAAGTGGCATACACAAATATCGATGGTATGATCTCTGGAATTAATTAACTAAATGACTATCTGGAAATAGATAAATCTGACATTTTGGGAATTGTGGAGAAGTACAGTGGGACAAGGTCTATACAACAACTGGGCGAAAAATAGAACAGACAAACAGGAAGGTGTCATGATATTGACCAAAAAGGGTTTAAATGTGACAAAGATAAATGAAAGCAAATATAATGTGGAATTAATTACGATTAATGTTGTAAACAAAAATATGAAAAGTAGAAAATTTGTAGCAGCGTATGTGCCACCAAAAACACAGGCTTGGTCTGATAGTGATCATTCTAAATTACTGGAAAACACAATGAATGTGCTAAATGAATTACTGAAAGAGGGTGGTAACATAGTAATTATGGGTGATTTTAATGCAAAGGATATATTCTTGGAAGAAATGATAGTAAAAGGGGAAGAGGAACTTTGGACCCACATTTTGCTGGATATGACCATTGAATACACCTTAACACAATGGGTTAAGGAAAATACTAGATATAGAAACAATGACAAACCGTCGAAACTAGATTTAATATTAACTTCTGAACCAGATATCGTGAACAAAATGGAGTATAAAACACCAATTGGAAAGAGTGACCATATGATAATAGAGTTTGAATTAAAAGAGCAAAACAATGTAAGAAGGAATGATAAACATAGAGAAGGAAGATTAATGTACAACAAAATAGATTTTGTAAGACTAAGAACAATTTTCGAAATCACAAACTGGGATAAATTCTTCAAAGAGGAAACAAAGATGGAAGACAAATGGTACATATTCAAAGAAAAGTACAAGGAAGGAATGGATAAAAATGTACCAAAGAAGAAGCAAAAAGAGATTTATATAAAGTGTTGGTGTAACAAAAGGTGCAGTGAGGCTAAAGACAGAAGAGACAAAGCCTGGAAAAGAGACAAAAAACATCCAAATGACAAACATATATAAAACTTAGGAACAAATATGTGAATATATGCATTGGAAAAAAAAAGTGAAAAAGATATTATAGACAAATGTAAGGGCCAACCTGAACTCTTTTACAGATATGGAAATGATAAATTAAAAGGCAAACATGAAATTGTAATACAGCGTGGATATAAAGAATATGTAGACGACACAGAAATGGCAGAAGTTATGATCAGACATTTCAGGTCTGTTTTTACAATTGAGAACTCACAAATTTGGGAAGATGGACAACAAGAAAGACCCACCTAAAATGAAAGAAATAAAGGTAACACAGAAAGAAATAAGAGACCAAATAAAAAACCTAGATGTTAGGAAATTGCATGGACCGGATGAAATTGCAAATTGAATACTGAAAGAGTGTATAGACGAACTGACGGACAAATTATACAAGATAATAGACTTTTCACTCAAAGAAGGAAAGGTACTGCAAGATGGGAAAGATGCAAACATAGTACCAATATATAAAGGAGGAAACAAAGAAGATCCTACAAAGTTCAGACTGGTATCCCTTACAAGCACAGTAGCAAAAATATGCGAAAAGTTTATAAACAAATGGATCAAACACTGGAAAATAAAATATTAAACCCTAAACAATTTGGCTTTCGTGTACCACAAAATTAATATGCTTTTACTCGAGATTAATTGAGATAATACAAGAAAAAGATGGCTGGGAGATTGCGCCTTCTTGGACTTGCAGGAGGCTTTTGACAAAGTACCACAGAAAAAGTTAATAAGAAAAATTGAAATAATAGGAGGAATAAAAGGTAAGCTACTAGAATGAATGAATGATATCTTAAGTTGGAGAAAAATTAGAGTGCTACTTAGAGACTGGGAAGATGTGATAAGTGGCATCCTGCAAGGCTCTGTATTGGCTCCTTTAATGTTTGCCATATATATAAATGATATGGATGAGAGAGTGAAGTGTTACATGAACCTCTTTGCTGACAGTAGCAAATTACTCAAGAGAGTAGGTACAGAAAAAGATTGCAGATTGTTACAAGAAGACCTGGACAAGATATGGGAATGGAGTCAGAGGTGTGAAATGAACTTTAACATTAAGAAATGGAGTATAATGGAATTTGGAAAAAGCAAAAATAGAATATCGGGTCAATATAAAATTAGTAATAAGGAAGTCAAAAAAGTAAATTCAGAAAGGGACCTGGGAGTGATCATCTCAAGTGACTTGACACCTGATAAACATGTCAATAAATTAGTTGGGGGAGACTTTTAACTTAAGATCAATGAAAGTAGCCTTCGACTACATGAATGAAGAAACGGTAAAGAAAATAGTGGTTTCACTAATAAGACCTAAACTAGAGTACGCTGCAACACTATGGGCACCTAAAAAAAGAAAAAAGAAAAGAAAAAAAATCAAACAGCAGTGACAAAAATGGCACCTACAGTATCAAATTTTATATATGAACAAAGATTGGAGAAATTACATCTATCAACACTGGAACAGAGAAGAGATAGAGGTGATTTGTTGACCATTTACAGAATTATGAAAGGGATGGAAATTCTTGATAGAGATGACTTATTAAAATGGGATAGAAGAGAAACAAAAGGACACAAAAAGAAGCTAAAGAAGGACAGTTACAGAAGAGATTTGAAAAAATATAGCATCCCACATAGAGTGATTGATGTCTGGAACAAACTAAATGGAGAAACAGTGAGTGCCAAAACTATACAAGATTTTAAGAATAAACTGGATATGGAGAGATACGAAAACGGGTCACTACGAGCATAGCCCTCGTTCCATAAAAAACAACTAGGTAAATACACACACATATATGCATACATACATTTATATATATATATATATACAGTATATATGTAATCATTTTTATGGCAGTCGCATGTAGAACTCAGACCTACTGCCCAGCCATCAGTAAGACAACTGTACAGTGCCTTAACCTTCTCAACTGCCGAGGCTACAAAAGTCTCATAACCCAGAATTTTCTGATTCCCAAGGATAGGAAAGATCACTAATCTACGACCCCAATTCCTGTTTTACATGAGACCCAAGCCCAATTGTGGGAGGGGATAAGGATAGGAACAAACCCCTTTTACGCTTTGCCATTGTAACTACAAGAGAAAATCGCACCTTAACCCTCTCAACCACTGAGAGGTCAGGAGGGTTAAGCGCTGTACAGTTGTCTTACCAAAGGTTGAGCAGTAGGTTCGAGTCCTACATGCAGCTGTCATAAAAAGTATCAGATTAATGTCGATGTCACTAGCGAATTTCTCTTGTAGTTACAATGCTGAACTGTGAAAGGGATTTGTTCCGGTCCTTAACCCCTCCCACGAGTGGGCTCAAGTCTTGTGTAAAACAGGAATTGGGATTGCAGATTAGTGATCTTTCCGATCCTCAGGAATCAGAAAGATTCTGGGTTATGAGACTCTTGTATCCTCAGTGGTTGAGAGGGTTTAGGCACTGTACAGTTGTCTTACCGATGGCTGAGTAGTAGGTTTGAGTCCGACATGTGACTGTCATAAAATTATTAGATTAATGTCGCTGTCACTAGCAAATTTCTCTCGTAGTTACAATGGTGAACCTTGAAAGGGATTTGTTACGGTCCTTACCCCCTCCCATGAGTGGACTCGAGTCTCGTGTAAAACAGGAATTGGGGTCACAGATTGATTATCTTTCTTATCCTTGGGAATCAGAAAGATTCCAGGTTAGGAGACTTTTGTAGCCTTGGTGGTCAAAAGGGTGAAGATGCTGTACAGTTGTCTTAGCGATGGCTGAGCAGTAGGTTCGAGTCCTACATGTGACTATCATAATTATCAGATCAATGTTGCTGTCACTAGCGAATTTCTCTCGTGTGTGTGTGTATGTATGTATATATATATGTACAGGTACTCCTTGTTTAACGACGACAATTGGGACCAGCGGGCCGTCATTAACCGAATTGGTCGTTAAGCAAAAGTGTATACATATACGTACATGTACTGTATGTACAATGTCCAGTAATACATGTATCTTTATTTTCGTGTATTTTCCCTCTTTTATACAGTACATTAAAGCTTTATTTACTGTTTATTTACGGTGGTTAGGTTCCTAATATTACCGTATATGACCAAATCTGCGTATGCTGACATTCCATATTGAATACCGGGGTATTTTTTAGTTTCGACCATGGGCGCAATATAGCAATAGAAAATTAATTATTAATTTTGTAAATTAAAATGTATCAACGTAATATGCAATTTTGTGGGCGGAAATGAAAGTAAAAAATACCTTGCTACAAGAAAATATGCTAATGAACGAAGTCGGTAGCATAGGCTCGGGACGCCATCTTGTCGTCTGCCAACATCTCTCACGATGACGAGCCGGATGACATTTAATTTGCAGGTAATGATTTATTAAACACAGGTTAGGTTAGTTTAGTTTAGGTTAGACGAATTAATTTATCGTCCTTTCATTTCTTCGACATCGGCATCTATCATAACAAACATGGTGTACCATTCGTCCGACATGACTTCGTTACTTACGAAATCTGTTTTAGCATTTTTTTTTTCATTTCCGCTCACAAAATTGCATATTACGTTGATACATTATAATTTACAAAATTAATAATTAATTTTCTATTGTTATATTGCACCTATGGTCGAAACTAAAAATTTACCACTACCGGTACACACTGTGCCCCAGGTAGTTTTTGCAGCTTGCAGGATGGTAATGTAGACCTAAGCTTCAGAACACTTTACCTCACAGCTAATATCCACCGTACAAGTTCATTTATATCATACAAATTTGCCTCAGCCAACTTAATTATCGTACACGACATCGTAACTTCAGGAGATTTACGTTAAACGACGTCATAAAGCCCGTCGTTACTCCGAGTTGTCGTTAACCGAGTAGGTCGTAAAACGAGGAGTACCTGTATATATATATATATGTGTGTGTGTGTATATATCTTTTTTCAACCACAAATCACTTTTAATTCCATGCCATTGCAGTCGAGACTGAAGAATCGCTCGATGGAGGCATCCGTTGGAAATTGAAACGTAGACGAGCCAAGGATTCGAACCCAGCTAACCCATAACAAAGTTACAGTGACTTAAACCAATACGCTATCAAGATAGCGTATTGGTTTAAGTCACAGTAACTTTGTTACTGGTTAGCTGGGTTCGAATCCTTGGCTCGTCCATGTTTCAATTTCCAACGGATGCCTCTATCGAGCTATTCTTCAGTCTCGACTGCGATGGCATGGAATTAACATTGATTTGTGGTTGAAAAAATATATTAATTGATCACTGGGAACCATTCAGTGTACATATATATATATATTATACATACATATATACACACACACATGGAGGAGTGAACAATGTATGGCAAAGACTAGAGAAAGGAAGAAGCTGAAACAGGACTGATTTAACTAAAAGTGTGAGATTTTGATAAAGGCCAGGGATGTGGCTTGGGAAAAATGAAGGGAGAAAATAAGCAATAAAATAAAAGAAGTTTACAAACAAACTAGGAATAACTATACCAGAGCTCTCAGGGAGGAAGAAAGCAATTTTGAAAGAGGTGTAGGATTGTGGGACAGACATACAGACTACTGCAGAAGATTAAAATGGCTTGTTGATTATAGATCATACCTACTCCTGAATAACCTTATGAATTTTTTTTCACACTTTCCTCCAGGCCCTCAACTGTAGAGAGAACAAGCCAAGTGTCTGCGGTGCCCCATTACACACTGCCCAACACACCTCCGCAACAAGAAGATCAGAACCATGTCCTTATCAAGCGAACCTACAACTTTGCAGATGATTCAGACGTTGTGTCAAATTGAAGAAGGGTTGTGCTTCTTCTATGGAACACTTCAAAACCAAGTTGTGCCTTCAATAACCCATTACATACCAGGATAGAGAGATTGATACTAGTGTTTAGCAGAGATGGGCATGTTACCACTGGACAGGTAGTGAGTTACCAAAAAATCTGGGTTGCATTTCCGTCAATGTGTTACCAATTTTAATTTCCTTAGAGTGGCCTGCGTTACAGCATATATGTGTGTGTGTATATATATACATAGATATACAAGTATTTCTTGATTTATGTGTTTAGAATACACAATTTTCGAATAACATGAGGTAAAAACCTAGTCATTTTTTTATATATACCTGGATTTTTTAGAGCACAATGTAAAGTCAAGTAAGCAATAGTAAAACTTAACTCAAGATGTTTTGGAAAGAAATTAAGAGAGGAAGAGGAGGCAATTCAAGTAGAGAAGAAAAGGTAAAAGGTGCAATGGAAGAGGAGGCAGTAAGGGGAAGATGGGCAGAATATTTTAGGGAGTTGCTAAATGTGAAGGAGGATAGGGAGGGAAAGATAGTTGCAGTGGGAAATGCTAAGAAAATGACCGTGATGAGTAGGGAAAATGGAGGAGAAATAAGGAAGGATGAAGTGAAGGCAGCTGTTAAGATGATGAAAGCAGGTAAGGCACCTGGTCTGGATGGATGACATGCAGAATGTCTAAAAAAAGGAGGTACAGTGATGGTGGACTGGCTGGTGAGGTTATTTAATGTTTGCTGGAGAGAGGGTAGAGTGCTGGAGGACTGGAGGAGTGCCTGTATAGTTCCACTTTACAAGGGAAAAGGGGACAAGCATGAATGTAGTAGTTTCAGAGTGATTAGCTTGTTAAGTGTAGTTGGGAAGGCTTATGGGAGGATCTTGATTGAGAGGATTAGGAGAGGAACAGAGGGAGTAATTGGTGAGGAACAGTGTGGATTTAGGACGGGTAGAGGTTGTGTAGATCAGATCTTTGTGGTAAGACAAATATGTGAGAAAGCTATTGGAAAGGGGAAGGATGTTTTTTGGGCTTTTATGGATCTGGAAAAGGCTTACGACAGGGTAGACAGAAAGGCACTGTGGGAGGTACTGCAGATATATTGGATAGGAGGAAAGCTGTTAAGAGCTGTCAAGAGTTTTTATGAGAGTAGTAGAGCTTGTGTCAGGATTAGAAATGGAGAAAGTGAGTGGTTCGAGGTAAAGGTGGGACTTTGTCAAGGATGCGTTATGTCACCCTGGCTGTTCAACTTATACATGGATGGGGTAGTGCGAGAGGTATATGCAAGGGTAGTGGGTCAGGGATTGGAGATGGTTAAAGAAAATGGAGAAAAGTGGGAGGTGAGCCAGCTGTTGTTTGCTGACGACACTGCGCTTGTGGCAGGATCGGAGGAGGGATTGAGGAAGTTGGTGACAGAGTTTGGGAGAGTATGTGATAGAAGAAAGCTAAAGATAAATGTGGGTAAAAGTAAGGTGATGAGATGTACAAGGGGTGAAAGTGGCAGTAGACTGGAAGTGAGCATTAAGGGAGAGCGACTGGAGGAAGTGGATAGTTTTAGATACTTGGGTGCAAGGAAGGATTGAGGAAGTTGGTGACAGAGTTTGGGAGAGTATGTGATAGAAGAAAGCTAAAGATAAATGTGGGTAAAAGTAAGGTGATGAGATGTACAAGGGGTGAAAGTGGCAGTAGACTGGAAGTGAGCATTAAGGGAGAGCGACTGGAGGAAGTGGATAGTTTTAGATACTTGGGTGCAAATGTGGCAGGAAAAGGTGGAGTGAAGGTGGAGGTAGAATGTAGATTGAGAGAAGCGAGTAAATGCCTTGGTGGATTGAAGAGTAATGAGGAATAGACATTTGGGAATGGATGCTAAGAGGAGACTGTATGAAGGAATGATTGTGCCAACAGCACTGTATGTGGCAGAAACATGGAACATAAGAGAGGAAGAGAGAAGGAATTTGAATGTGTTTGAGATTAGGTGTCTGAGAAGTATGATGGGGGTTACTAGGCTAGAGTGAGAAATGAGGAGGTGAGGAGAACGGGGGTGGAAAGGGAGTTGTAAGATAGGGTTGATGAAAGAGTATTAGGATGGTTTGGACACATGGAAAGAATGAGTGAAGAAAGACTAGTAAAAGAGGTATGGAAGGCAGATGTGGAGGGAGTGAACATGAGGGGACGTCCTAGGATGAGGTGGATGCATGGGGTAAAGGGGGCTTTGGGGAAGAGGGGAATGTCTGTTGAGGAAGGACGGGAGAGGACAGAAGACAGGGGTGAATGGAGAATGGTTGTATATGGATGATGTTGTGATGCATGAGGTGGAATGGGCGAGGGGATGGGTGGTGAGGTAGTATGTGTGAGCAAAATTTGACGCAGCCCAAATGGATTTCTCCCCGTCTTCTTTTATGCATGGGGGGACGGAGAGGGGGGGGGGTTGCCGATTTAATGAAGCAGCCTTGCTGTGGATGTGCTGTGTCTTGCGACACTGCTTCTGACCCAGGGCAATGGACAAGGTGCAGGGATGACCCGTCATCCAGGAGGTGCTAAGATAAGAGGGAGGGTGGAGGGGTGTGGAGTGTATTCAGGGATGGAATGGGTGGAAATGATTTTATGCCTTTTCCTTTTTGGCTACCTCCCTTGTAAGGGGGAAAAAGCCTTGGTATATGTATGTATGTACATTATGCAATCTCTTCAGGAACGTATCCCTTGCATAAATCAGGAAATCCCTCTGTATACATATATATATATATATATATATATATATATATATATACATATATATATATATATATATATATATATATATATATACACATATAGCAGATGTGGACTGCTCTAAGAAAATTAAAATTGGTAATGCATTGATGGAAGTGCACCCCAGATTTTTTAGTAATGACCTGTCCAGCAGTAACGCACCCAGCTCTGGTACTTGGAATTTTGCAAAACCTTGTTTGTCATTGTAGATAGCAGGATAAATGCCAAATAAGTAACCTTGGTGCATTTTCTACTCTTCCCTCATAGTTATGTATTGCTAATGCTGTTCTAGCAGTGTGGCTATTTTGGTTTCTACCACATGCATAATCCAGATAACCCTTTTACTACTGAAGTGCCACACAAAATAACCAGGCAATAGCTTGGGTGAAAGAACCACCTGGCAAGGTAGATGCTATACAACCTTCAAAGTAGTGGGTCAGCTTTGTTGACACGACCTGCTACTAAGATTTTTGTTGTTGTGTGTAATCTATGATTTTTCCAACTCAAGTTCTGTTAAAATAGGTTTTGGCTGTCTAATTCTAAGCTGTCCTGTCACAAGCTAATTACCTCAATTTAGTACTCTTAAAAGATAGGAATTCCTCCCCCTCCAACTAAATAAAATTAATGCCATTAATCTACAGATTGACATCACTTTCACGCCTATTTCTACCTCTTACCAGATTTCAGAAAGTAGCTATGAACAGTGATGTTTAAGTGAATGCCAAATTTCTTAATTCTTGAATTTATTGTCCGCATTAAACTTCCCTAAATACAAACTTGTGAACAATATTCAAAACCAAGAGAGCCTACTAGAGTAAGGAGGTTCTTCTATAATATGTGGTAGTTTCCAATACATAGCAATTCCTCAAAATTTGTTTCTTTGAGTATAAAAAGGAGGCAGTAATGAGAAATATGTGACTAGGTCGACAGCTATGCTCTGTGTTCTCTGTGATACACGTAAGAATGTATGGTTAGGTGTAACACTTAGAATAACTGTGTTTACACTTGTAGGATAAAGGTACATCTAATGATGTAGTTGGCCACAAAAATAACAACTGTAAGGATGTAGATTTATCACATTTTACTTTCAGGGTGCAAAGATTGTTCATTCATTCAATCTATAAATTATGATCAATACTCACACTAATCCAGTCTGCTTTGTACTGCACAAGTTTTGTGGCCATCTATACATTTGCACCTGGGTCTAAAAGTACACATTTATATAATGATGCATACACAAAAACTAGTCAAGACATGCACAGGTGTGCAAATATTTTTCAAATTTTAATTTTTCTACCATGCCAAAAATCATAAATAGTTATTTTCAAAAGCATGGTGGAACTTTCTACATCTGTGGTAGTACTTAGAAAGGGAGTGTTGAACAATTTATGTGTTGCTTGATGAGAGAACATTGGTTGTATTCTGGGATACCTCTTCCTAAAGTAGTTCATGAATGTAATATGTATGTATCTTACAAAAATTATACTTTGGAATATGATGTTATCCAAATATGTATGAAAATGGAAGCATTTGTAATATAGTGAAGGGGTAGCCTAAGTTTGAGGGAGAAATATTACATCCCAATATAGGAAGAAACACTGAATGCTGCATAATTTTATTTTTCCTTTTACAACATGAGCATTCAGTGACTGGTTGCAAAGTTGGACAAGAGATACAAAGAAAAAAGAAGAGAGGCAAAACATAAGACTAAGGAAGCAAAAAGAAGAGCAGATGGGGAAGAGTATGACAAAAAAAATTGAGAGTAATAAAAACATGTTTTAGAAGTTAAGAAAGGAAAGGGAGGCAAATCAAGTAGAGAAGAAAAGGTAAAAGGTGCAGATGGAGAGATGATAATGGAACAGGAGGCATTAACCTCTTCACTCCGGGGCACATCGCACGTCTGGCAGCATTAGCTGCCCGACGTGCAATGTTGCGTCATAATAATCGCATTATAAAAAATAAAGTCAGTGCTCAATTGTTCGTTCTCTTTCACCCGTGTATTTTGATAACCATAGAAAATTGATGAAGCCAGTTTAGAGAGAATTGAAATTACGTAGGTACAACTACAATAAATATAATCAAGATGGCGACGTCGGCATCATCGAGTACCCACTTGCTCCTCATGCCGCCTATGTAGGCGTCACCGTATGGAAGTGGTTAAGGAGAACATAGGCAGAGTATTCTAGAGACCTGTTGAATGTGGAAGATAGGGAGGGATTGGTGGTAGTAGTGGGAGGCACTAAACAAATGATAGTGATGAGAGAGGAAAATGGAGGAGAAATAAGAATAAATGAGGTGTAAGTAGTTTTAAAATTATGAGAGTAGCCAAGGCACCTGGGTTAGATGGGTGTCATGGGAAGCGTCTGAAGAACGGAGGTACAGTAACAGTAGACGGGCAAGTGAGGTTGTTTAATGTGTGTCTAAGGGTAGAGTGCCAGAGTGGAAGGCCTGTATAGTTCTGCTTTACAAAGGAAAAGGGAACAAATGTGAGTATAGTAATTTCAGAGGGATGAGTTTGAGTAGTTGGGAAGGCTTATAGGAGGGTTTTGATTGAGAGAATTAGGAGAGGAACAGAGGGAGTAATTGGTGAGGAACAGTGTGGGTTTAGGAAAGGTAGAGGTTGTGTGGATCGGATTTTTTGGTAAGATACATGAAAAAGCTTTAGGAAAAGGATGCTTTTTTAACCTTTATAAATTTGGAAAAGGCTTATGAAAGGGTAGACAGGAAAGCACTTTGGGAGGTTTTGCAGATATATGGGATTGGGGGAAAGCTGTTAATGGCAGTCAAGAGTTTTTACAAGAGAGGCAGAGCCAGTGTTAGAATTGGAAATGGAAAGAGCCAGTGGTGTGAAGTAAAGTTAGGGCTATATCAGGGATGTGTCATTTCATCATAGCTATTCAATGTGTACATGGATGGGGTGGTGCAGGAGCTATATGCAAGGGTAATAGGCAGGGGCCTGGAGATAAAGAAAATGGAGAAAAGTGGGAGGTGCTAGTTGTTTACTGATGACATTGCACTTGTGGCAGGGTTAGAGATTGAATTAACCACTTCAGTACGACTCAAATTCTTGCACGCAGCATTGGTTGCCACATGTACAATGCATGACACTACTTGCATTATAGAATATAAAGTCACTACTGTATTACTCGTTCTCTTTTATTCTGAGTAATAATAAACACAGAAAATGTGATCAAACCAGTCCACAGAATCCTGGGGTTACTCATTTACAACTATAGAAAATATATAATCAAGACGCTGCTGACATCCTTGTGTACCCACTCGCACCTTATGACACCTATGTAGGTGTCATCATACTGAAGTGGTTAAGGGAGTGATGGAGTTTGGGAAGGTATGCAATAGTAAAAGTTGAAGGTAAACTTGGGTAAAAGTAAGATCATGATATGTATAAGGTGAGAAGATGGGAGTGAGTTGGAAGTAAGTCTTAAAGGAGAGAGACAGGAGGAAGTGGATAGCTTTAGGTATTTGGGGTTGCATGTGACAGGAAAGGGAGGAGTGGAAGTAAATTATAGACAGAAAGAAGCAAGTACATGCCCTAGGGCAGTGGTTCCCAAACTTTTTCAGCTTGTTATCCAGTTTATCACATCACATTGAGCATGTTACACCTTTCACAAAATGCTGTCAACATTGATATACATGGCTAAATCAAAACACTAGAGATATTTTTATTGTATTTGAACATTGTGCATCTCTAATGACTATTGCTAAAGATGTCAAGAACATTAGTGGGATGGATGGAGTTGCATGCTTGAAGCTAATTGAGGAGTTTTTGGCTTCTTGATTTTCAGAATTCTTAACTTTTTTTCTGTCACTCCTCCATTACCCCCCAAAATTTGTTAAATTACCCACAGTTTGAGAACCACTGCCCTAGGGGATTAAAAAGTGTCATGAGAAATAGGCATCTGGGAATGGATGCCAAGAGGAGACTATATAAAGGGATGATTGAGCTGATGGCAATGTATTGGGCAGAGACCTGGAATTTAAGAGAGAGATGAAAAGTTTAAATGCATTTGAGGTGAAATATCTGAGAAATATGGTAAGATTTACTAGGTTAGATAGAGAGAGAAACGAGGTGAGGAGAAGAGCTGGGATGGAAAAGGAGATGGCAGTTAGGGCTGATGAAAGAGCATTGGGATAATTTTGGGTTAATAATTGTTCTTGTGTTGCAGATTGTTTATGTGGGGAATGAGATTCTCTGCCCTCCCTGCAGATAACACCTGCCAGAATAGAATCATTGCATGTTCTGCTGCAGGGATTATGTTTGAAATTCCTTAGAGGAATTTCCTATATATCATGTACTTGCTAAACTGTCTATCTTTTAGCTCATCTTAACATCAGTTTGAAATCTGTGTACCCATACACATACACACACACAATGATCGGCAGATAGACGGCGATGATTGGACTCAGGGGGGGGGGGATCTTCATGGATTTCAATGATGAGGGAGTACCTATGTTGTATTAGTAGGGAAGGGGAAAGCTTGTGGTGTAGTGGGAAGGTGAAGAAAGAGAAGGGGAGAGATTACTGGGGAAAATGGAAGGAAATGAGGAAAGGGAAGAACGGTCCCCAGAAGTCAGAAGGAATGTCCACAAGAGATGCGCAGACAACAGAGGTGAAGTCGAAGAAATTGGTAAAAATGTAGAAATTAGAAATATAGATAAGAGCAGTGCAATGGAAGGTGAAGATAATTATTTCCATGGATTTAATGAGATGACAACCTCCCCCAATTAGCAAAAATGAATGAACAGTGGGAGGTTAGGTTCAGTCAACTTGCACTGATTACACAGAGTTGATAAATTAGAAGACTAAAGAAGGAGAACCAAAACCTAAATAAAGAAATAGAAGAATTAAAAAGACAGTTAAAAGAAGTAAAGGATGAGAATGAGGAATTAAAGAATAATAAAGAGAACATAGAGTTCATAGAAAAAGAGGTAAGTGGTTGGAAAAAGGTTCAGGAGAATAGCAAAATTAAATTTAGAGATATAGTGAAACAACAGATGAAGGAACACACTAAGGACACAGTTATTGAAGTGATGAGAGAGAAGGAGAATATAGTAAGAGACTTAGCAGATAAAAAGAAATGTATAATTATGTTAGGAATGAAAGAGAAACATAATCCAAATAGGACTACATGAGTAAGAGAGGAGAAACAGTGAACAGGGTACTAAGAATATTTCAAGAAGGTGAACAGGAAATAGGGAAAGAAATTGAAGAAATATATAGAATTGGGAAATACAATATAGACTAGACTACACCAATTAAGGTTAAATTCAGGTCACAAACGACAGCAGAGAATGTCTTATCAAAAAAGGAAAACTAGCAGAAAGTGATCAGTACAAACAGGTGTGGATAAAGAGAGATGAATAAAGAGGAAACAGGGGAAGAAAAAACAAAAAGAATCGAAGCGTTGAGAGTCACATATGATCAAGCCATTGTCTCTGATCCATGTCAGCAAAGTAACATAATTCAGGAGCCCATGTAACTCACAATGCGTGGAGCTTGATGAGTTAGGGAGTTGATGGCCTGCCCAGTCCCCTTGTAGTGATTCCATGCTGGGGGAGTACACAGCACAACCACCACTGCTTTCTTCCTGCAAAGAGCTGTCAGTGAAAAGATGGTGGGCTGCACATAGAGAAGATAGTCTGGCAATGGTTCCCAAGGCTAGTTGTTTTTGGAGTTGCAGCAGGTCAGACTTGGTAGTTGGAATATAGGAGACTGCTGGCATGGGGGTCAGACTTGGTAGTTGGAATATAGGAGACTGCTGGCCAGGGTCCTCCTTCTCTGCCAAGATGTGAATGTTATGCCCCAGAATGCTTGAACAGACACTGACCAGTGATCAGCCACTGAGATGAAGCTGAGGATGAGGCTCCACTAGATCAAGCAAGGTCTTGATTATGTGACAATAATGGGAAGACAAATGAGGGTAGTGTGGATACTTGATAGCAATCCTACATGTTGTTCCTTGAAAGCACGAGTGTCTAGTTATGGGTAACCTATACACCTCAACACACTGAATGGACTACTTATGAGAGTTGTTAAAATAGCTAAAAACAGATGGAATTGACCAGGAAGGTATAAAAAAGTGGATTTTGATTAGTTCTATGCAAATGGGAAATTTAAAGAAAATTCTCACAATTGTCTTGTTTGCAGTGTGAATGATTTTTAAAGTTGGAATATTCCTATAAAATGCCCCTTCAGTTTCTTTTTTACTTCATGCATGTATGTCTATCTATATACCAAACCCTTTTTCCCCCTTACAAGACAGATAACCAAGTCAAAAGGCATGCACCTACTCTCATCCATTCCTCTCCCATCCACCACCCTTTCCTCCCTCTCATCTTAGCTTCTTGTGGAAGACAGGTTATCCATGTATCCTGGGTCAGAAGCAATGTAGTAAGTCTGGGGGATTGGCTGCATGTTATTGTGAGGTATATTTTGCACAGTAGCATGCAGATGATATTTTAGGGACTATGTGGGGTGCCCCTACAAAGCAGAGCCACACAACATTTTGTCTATGTTAGAGGAAATCTCTACTCATAGAGAAATATTACTTTATTGTATTGCAACTGTCCCTCTGTTATGCTGTCTCCCTCACCTCTTAATACTGTCTTGTACCATTTCTTTGAGTATGTTTCCATTTTTGCCTGTCTCCTGTGGTAGGGGGAAGAAAGAAAACTGCCACTGAGTCTTCCCACTTGGGTCGTAAAGGTGACTAACATGGGACAGTGAGGGGACTAGACATTCCTATGAGAAGTCCATGCATGTACTGATACAAAATATGCTAAACTCAAACTCTTTGTGTATCAGGATTCTTCTAAGTAGGCTGATGTGGAAAATACATTTTAAGCTGAAATAGATTAGGCACTTTAGTTACCTTACTCCAGGCCCCATCAATTTACTACGTTGCTTGCATCTCGATGTAAAGGTTTAGACCAATGGTTCTTAACCCTTTGATGACTCTAGATCCCCATTGGATTACCTAATATGGTCCCATACCCTATTCAATTACTGTCAAATTAATCATCACCATCATAAGGATTGATAAATCTATGTTTATTTACAAAAAACAAAATGAAAAATGAGAAATGACAAATTTACAAACAGCTACAACTCAACTACATAACACACACTTACTAATCTATTGAGATATTTGGTGTTGTTTTTGTGTAATCAAAGCATAGAATCAGAGAATGGTTACTGACAAAGCTACTCACCTGTCATCTGACACATTGTGTCTATATATCAAGTGTTATGTCAAAATATGGAGTGACAGTGCTAGTTAATAATCTGACATTCTACCCAAGTATAAATTGATACATTAAATAAAATAGATATCAGTACCCAAAGATTGAGTCCCATTGCCCTGGTTAAGAACCCCTGTTCTAGAAGTACACAAGGAATTATTTTGCTCTGTAAACACTGGTATTAGAGAATTTAGGGCAACAATCAAGTTAAAATCATGTGCCTAGCCAGTGTATTGGAAAAGTAGACCTGTAACTAGTAAGCTGTTACTGGGCTAGTGACACAGGGAGAGATTGACAGTCGGTTTAGGTTAGGCACTTTATTGGAATGACACTGGTATACACACATAGACGCATGTTGGCAGGCCCGAGTCTGAAAGGATACTGACTGACCTGACCTCACACGCCTTTAAGTAGCCTTGGGGCGTACTGAAATATACCATCCCTCTGGCTGAGACAGGGTTGCCGGGCGTAGCCCGGAATTGTGCTTTTGGTAACCTACAAATATATTTCTCACAAGAGTATTATAGCAGTAGCCCAAACATACATGCTCTGACGCATAAGGCTAGTTGTCCTTACACTTTCTCCCAAGAGCCTGCTCACCCACATCCTGCGACTATACACCTATGCCTCAATATGTTCTTGTGGGGGACTCTGTTCACCACATTATCCCCTTTCCCCTGCGAAGTGTGGGGAGACATCAGCATGTCCGACGGGACGAGTGCCCAGAAACACAACGCGGGGACGGCGTGCATACGGGAAGGAAGAGGGTGCCTGTGACACTGTACCAGGTACCGGCCCCCCTTGGGGAAGGAGACACAGTGTTGACCTGGTACCACTGCAAGACCGTGCCCTCCGGGTTGAACTCCCCTTCCCCGGGGGTTATGTGGAAGTGTTCCTGGTGGGGACTGAGCACCATAGGGAGCATGCCAGACTCTTGTGTATCCTGTGTGGGCGGCGGGGGTTGCGGAAGGTCCTGAATGCCAGGGAGCGACTGCGGAGGGTGTTGTGGGGGCAGCTCTGCATGGTGAGAGTAGGGAGTGGGAGGAGTGGGGTTAGGATGAGGAGGTGCTGAAGGACGAGGTGAAGGGGGTGAGAAATGCGGAGGAGTGAGGTGTCCCATTTCGTCTTGGGTTGACTCGGGATGAATGAGGACTGCGTGAGGTGAATGAAGAGGGTGGGGGAGGAGGAGGAGGGGGAGGAGTATTGGAAAGATGTGGGGAAGAGGGTGAATGATGTGGGGGAGGGGGTTACTGGTTCATTCCGTTCAGGGAAAGGGTGTATGACGATTGCGTGTGGAGGGTGAGGAGGAGGAGGAGGGGTATTAGAAGGGCGATGTGAATGGTGTGGCTGGCAGGGAGGCACAAGAGGAGGAGGAGTAGGAGAAAGATGTGGAGGAGTAGTAACTGTAAGGGGTTCTTGGGCACTTGTGTCAATGTGTGCAGGCTTGACTCGATCCTAGGATACAGTGGAGTGGCGAGAACCGATCTTAAGGGTGATGTGTTTGGCCGCATGTGCTAGTACCTGGCGGGGGCCCGAGTACTTAGGCACCAAGGAACCAGTACGTGCATCGACGCGGAAAAACACCTTGTCTGCCGACATGAGCATGGGGTGTTGGTATGTGGTGGATGCTGCAGGAGGCTTAGGCGGCTGAGGTGTAAAAACCCTCATGGCTTGGCGAAGGGCAGCCATAAACGCGAGCTCGGAGTGCATGTCAAGGGCAGGCATATATTGGGAGGGTAGGCGTAGATCTTTGCCATATACTAGTTCCGCTGGTGTGAGCTGGAGGTCCTCCTTAACGGTGGATAGGATGTTCAAGAGAACAATTGGAAGTGCGTCCGCCCATGACACTGGGTGAGGTTGGGCATGAAGGGCTTCCTTAAGTCTCCTGTGGAAATGCTCCACCATGTTGTTGGCCTGTGGGTGATAGGCCGTGGTCCGCTGCCTGCTGGTGCCAAGGAATAGTAGAAGATCTGTCCATGCCTTCGAGTCCCACTGCGGGCCCTGGTCCATGATGATCATGTGAGGGGCCCCCAGATTGGCCACCCAACCAAGCAGGAAGTGGAATGCTGTGCACTCTGCAGTGTTATCTGCCATGGGGATCACCTGCATCCATCTAATTGATCTGTCAATGCAGGTGAGGAGGAAGTGGTACCCCCAGGAGGGGGGGGAGGGGTCCCACAATGTCGATGTGCACAGTGTGAAACCTCTGGGTTGGTGTGGGTATCTGATGCAGCGGTAGCTTGATGTGCCAATGGATCTTTGCTGTCTGGCACGGAATGCATGTCTGCACCCATGAATTGTGGTCCCTCTTCATCCCTGGCCACACAGCCTGTTTCTGAATTAGGCGCTGTGTAGCGAGGATTCCGGGGTGGGCCATATCATGGAAATGGCGGAATGCTTCTGGGATGTAAGGACGCGCATGCCACATGGAGATGTCACACCACAACGGGGTCGCCAGTCTCTCAGTCTGCTGCAGCACTAGACGGAGCGATGTGGTTCCTTGTTGCAGCTCCCGTAACCCCTCATCTTCTGTTTGGGCCTGGGTGATTGCAGCATAGTCCGGTGTTGTGTGGCACATAATTACATTGGTGCTACGAGACAGTGCATCTGCAGCGGCATTATCCGTACCCGGGATATGCCTGATACCCATGGTGAATTCAGATATATAGGTGAAGTGGTGTCTGGCCCTCAGGGTTAACTTGTTCCCTGGTCTCTCCATAGCATATGTAAGGGGTTTGTGATCTGTAAGCACCCTACACGTCCTCGCCTCCAGGAAATGGCTGAAGTGACGCACCGCTTCATAGATGGTGAGAAGTCCTTGATCAAAAGTGCTGTTGTGGCACTGGGCATTTCAACTGTTTGCTGAAGAATGCCATCGGGGTAAGGACGCCCTGTACCTCCTACTGGAGGACTGCACCCACTGCTTCTGCCGATGCATCTGTCGTGAGTACCGCCATCATTCCCGGAACTGGATACGCGAGGAGGGACAACTGTGCAAGGCGGTGCTTAACCACCTGGAAGGCCTGATCTGCAGTAGCGGACCATTGCAGCGGCTTTGGTGAGTGCTTTTTTGCTCCCTCCAGAAGATTGTACAGTGGCGTGAGGAGGTCCGCAGCCCCTGGGATGAACCGGTGATAATAGCCGATCAGTCCTAGGAATTGCCTCAACTTTCGGACTGTGGTTGGCTGTGGGAAGTCGTCGATGGCTTTCACCTTCTGCAGAAGGGGCAAAATAACTGATGCCGAAACACTATGGCCAAGGAAGTCGACCGACTCGGTCCCGAACACACACTTTGCAAGGTGAATCTGCAAGCCGTGATCATGGAGTCATTGGAAGAGAAGCCGGAGGTGTTGGTAATGCTCGTGGTGGGATGCTGATGCAACGAGGATGTCATTGATGTATATCACAACGAAATCCAGCCCCTGCACCACCTGGTCCATGAAACGCTGGAAGGTTTGTGTGGCGTTCCGGAGTCCGAAGTTCATGACCGGGAATTCAAAAAGGCTGAATGGGGTGGTGACAGCCGTCTTGGGGATGTCCTCCTCTGCCACGGGGATCTGATGGAACGCATGCATCAAGTCAATTTTGGAGAATACTGTCTTCCCATGCAGCCTCTCGTGGAAGTCCATCACATGAGGTATTGGGTAGCAGTCTGGTTGTGTCATCGCATTGAGTGCCCTATAGTCACCACACGCACGCCACTCCCCATCCTTGGCTTTCAGCACTAAGTGAAGGGGCGATGCCCAGCTGCTAGCTGAAGGGTGCACAATTCCTTCCTGAAGCATAAGCTCGAACTCTTGCTTCGCTGCTTGCAAACGTTCCGGCGGGAGGCACCGTGGGCGGGCAAAGCAAGGTGGGCCGTGCATGAGAATGGTATGCTCCACGGTGTGTCTCTGTTTCCGTGGGTGGGGTTGACTGGACGTCATGGAGGGGAATTCTTGAACAATGTTGTCGTAAGGTGAAGACCCCTGGACGTGTGTAAGCACTGGAGCTGGGGACGCCCAGAGGATGGTGTGGATGAAGGTGTTGGAAGGTCTGTGTATCAAACGTTGGCACTGTGCATTCACCAGAAGGTTGTGCACCCTCAAAAAGTCCAGACCCAAGGTGGGTTGGCCGACGTCCGCCACCACAAATGTCCACGGGAAGGATAAATCAGGGGCAAGGGATATGTGGCGATGCCTGGTACCATATGTGGCAATGGGAGTGCCATTGACAGCTAAGAGGTTGTAGGCCATGAGTGCATGTGTCCTGTCCTTGGTGGCGGGCGAGATGACTCTGACTACGGCCCCTGTGTCGACGAGGAAGTGACAGCCTGTAACAGAAACCTTGACGTGCAATAGGGCGCGGCTGTGTACCTGGGACGAGCGAGGGTGGTTGGGACGCGGTGTAGATTGACCACGAGGGGAAGGAGAAGGTAGCACCATGACAGGCGTGGTTGCGTTGGGTCATCGGCCTGAGGGAAAGGCTGTCGGCATAGCCTGTGTGGAAGCAGGAGGGACTAGCGCCTCCTGCTTGCTGTGTTCCTCATCCCCTGTATCCAATGACTGTTGCTTGAACCAGGTGCATGGAGGGCTGCAGTTTCTAGCCTGGTGTCCAAATGTGGCGTGGTAGAAACAATATGTGTGTTGACGCAGAGGAGTAGTTGGGTCACGCGCGCCACCTGCTAGGACAAGTTGCTTGAGCACTCCTTCAACACACGCAAAGTGCGCGTCCAAGGTGTCCGCCGGTGAAGGCCAAAGCGTACTGTCACGCACGCGAGCGTCAGTAGAACCACTGGAATTTGCACTACACACATGATTACTTGCACTGTTGTCCACTCTGTACACTCGATCACTCACATTAGAAGGGTTACTCAACCCCATTCCAGGGGGTACACACGTTGGTGCCACATCCTGGGGAGTGAGTGCGTGGAAAATTTTGTCTACCTTTTTCGCATAGTCACTGATGTCGGTGATATCGAGAACCGTTAGGGACACCCTTACATGAGATAGCAATAATTGCCTGTGGCAGTACATGACTAAATCGTCCATCATGGGGTTGCTGGCCGCGTGATTGAGGTCCTTCATATGCTCTATAGAAACACTGAGGGCCTGCCACTGTCATAGGTTAAGTTGTGCAGTTCTTCCATAGCTAGTTCTTTAGTCCTACCGCACCCTTGTGTGAGCACCTTTTTGAGGGCCCCATACGCATCATTTCTGGGTGGATTGGTTAGGAGTGTAGAAATTCGTGTCGCAATCTGTGCTGGGAGGGCCACGACGGTTAGCTGGAACTTGTGTTGGTCGGTCACTTGGGTATCGCTAGTGGGCCAACATGCAACTATGTGTGTGAGCCAGAGGTCGATGTCATATGTGAATGGGGGAAGTTGGACAGCCATTGTGTATGGTGGCTGTGGTTGAACTGTGCCAGAAAAAAAAAAAAAAAAAAAAAAAAAGACGGGTGGGTGCACGCGTCAAGAAACTCCAGGGGTCACCAATGTAACTAGTAAACTGTTACTGGTCTAGTGACACAGGGAGAGATTGACAGTCGGTTTAGGTTAGGCACTTTATTGGAATGACACTGGTATACACACATAGACGCATGGTGGCAGGCCCGAGTCTGAAAGGATACTGACAGTGACCTGACCTCACATGCCTTTAAGTAGCCTCAGGGTATACCGAAAAGTAGCGCCCCTCTGGCTGGGACAGGGTTGCCCGGAATTGTGCTTTTGGTAGCCTACAAATATATTTCTCACAAGAGTATTATGGCTGTAGCCCAACATACATGCTCTGATGAATAAGGCTAGTTGCCCTTACACTTTCCCCTAAGAGGCTGCTCACCCACATCCTGCGACTATACACCTATGCCTCAATATGTTCTTGTGGGGGACTCTGTTCACCACAAACCTGTACCATAGTCAATACTATCAAATGTCCACAATGAATATGTCAGATTGATTGATGATATATTGTTCCTTGTGAAAAATAGCAACTGGGCTTCTCCTGCTATTCATATACCTAAAACATCAGGATCAATTAATGTGTGGGGATTATAAAGAGATTAATAACCTAATTGAAGATGATGGTTATAAATTACCCAATTGTCAGCATTTATTTGCAAAACTAGTGAAGAATGGTTCCCTACCTAAACTGTATTGTATGAATGAATTGTCTAGGTCTTTTATTTTTTTTTCAAAAGGAATCTGCTAATTTACTAGTTTTGTACATTTGTAAAGGCTTGCTTGGTACTAAGAGATTATGTTTTGACATCAAGATTGCTCCTGTCCAATTTCAGGCTCTCATAGACAAGGTTTTGCCAGGTGTTGACAATGTATTAATTCATTTTGATGATATACTAGTGTCAACTAATAGCTGGGAAGGGAGAAGGTAGGGGATAGGGATGAGTGGAGAATGATTGTGTATGAATGATATCTTGACAACCTGAAGGGATTTCTCCCTGTCTTCTCTATTTTCCATGTAAAGTGGCTCTACTGTGGATGCGCTGTGTCCTGCTGCACTGCTTTTGCATTGACCTGGGCAGTGGGCAGGAGACAGATGACCCTACCTCTTTGACGAGCTAAGACAAGAAGGGAACCAGGTTGGTGGGTGGAGTAGAATGTGTGTGCCTTGATGGGCTACTTCCAAGATATACTCTGCTAAAGCTATTAAACAATGCCATCAAACAATCCTGTATTTTTTCTTTATTTTCTTTTTTTAGTTTCATAAGTGGAATATATTTTGTGGAATAAAATTAATAAGAAATCTTTTTCATTTTTCTTGGGGGTTTCTGTTAATTTTTTTTATATCCATTGTACATATACTTCTTAATGGATGCTAGAGGAATATCTGTTGAGCAAAGAAGAGAGAGGGTAGGTAATAGGTGTCAATGGATGAGGAAATGATGCAGCTCAAAGGAACTTTTTGTCTGCTGTGCTTATTTCTCAAGTGGACGAGGGAGGGGGTTTGTTTTGCCATGTAATTATGCAAGGAGGTGCTGTGTCTTGCTGCATTGCCTCTGACTCAAGCAGTATGTATGGGGATGACCCTTCATCCATAAGGAGCTAAGATAGAATGGACAACAACTGGGTTTTGGATGGGTGTGGCATTTGCGTGTGCTTTCACTTGACCACCCCTGAATGGTCATAGCATACACCTACCTTACACCTATCCGAAAACAATTTGCTATTGTCCCTCCGATCTTAGCTCCATATTGATGAAGGGTCATCCCTGTCCCCTGCTTAGGTCTGAGGCAATGCAGCAAGACACAACACCACGGCAGGGTCCAAGAGGTGAAGTTGGTTTAATCTCACAGCTTCATTAATGGGAAAACAAACCCCCTCCTTTATTGTATGGTGATCCCTGATCTTAATATTATATTTTGTATGTGTAAATTGATGATGATGATGATATGGTTTAACATCACAAACTTCCCCCTATCGGGAGGCTAGGATGGTGCCCCTTTAAAGAGGGCTTTGTAGCTTGCAATTTAATGAACCATGCCCTTGGTTCAACTTCGCCGGTGGTGGGGTTCAAATCGCCATCCCCTTGACCATCGCTGCAAGTAACGACACCCTAACCTGCTCGGCCAGCGATAATTATTATTGTATTATTTGTATATGGAAGTTAGTTGGTGACAGAGTTTGGGAGAGTGTGTGATAGAAGAAAGCTGAAGATAAATGTGGGTAAAAGTAAGGTGATGAGATGTACAAGGGGTGAAAGTGGCAATAGTCTGGAAGTGAGCATTAAGGGAGAGCAACTGGAGGAAGTGGATAGCTTTAGATACTTGGGTGCAAATGTGGCAGGAAAAGGTGGAGTGAGGGTGGAGGTAGAATGTAGATTGAGAGAAGCAAGTAAATGCCTTGGTGGATTAAAAAGTGTAATGAGGAATAGACATTTAGGAATGGATGCTAAGAGGAGACTGTATGAAGGAATGATTGTGCCAACAGCACTGTATGGGGCAGAAACATGGAACATAAGAGAGGAAGAGAGAAGGAGTTTGAATGTGTTTGAGATGAGGTGCCTGAGAAGTATGATGGGGGTTACTAGGCTGGATAGAGTGAGAAATGAGGTGAGGAGAACAGGGGTGGAAAGGGAGTTGGGAGATAGGGTTGATGAAAGAGTATTAGGATGGTTTGGACACATGGAAAGAATGAGTGAAGAAAGACTAGTAAAAGAGGTATGGAAGGCAGATGTGGAGGGAGTGAACATGAGGGGACGTCCTAGGATGAGGTGGATGGATGGGGTGAAGGGGGCTTTGGGGAAGAGGGGAATGTCTGTTGAGGAAGGACGGGAGAGGACAGAAGACAGGGGTGAACGGAGAATGGTTGTACAGTAGAAGCCCGATTCAACAAACTAATTCAGCCAAGGTCCAGTCCGCTAAAGTGAATTTTCCGTTAAATTGAGCGAGTGAGCGTTGGTGTAACAGCGATGCCAGAGTGGATTGTAAAAATGATACGTACCTAAAAATTACCTAGTGTACACACACACATACAGTATATATATTATTGTAAGTGAACTATAGGCAGCACAATTGTGAATTGCAAACGAACAGCAACGTCCAGTAATTTGTTGCAACGTGTGTGTGTGTGTGTGTGTCGTGTAACAATGATATGAGCTGTCTGTGAATTTCGGGGAATATTAGTCATAGCTTCGTGTTTGGTTCGATGTACATAATTCTAGCGATTAATAGGACTGGGCAGTTGGTTTTTGGATAGTGAGCGTTATTGTTGTGTCGTTACAGAAAGCGTAGTTCGTTGTTATAGAAGTGTTTTTCGTGGTGATTACTCTCACGTACTGATTTTGAATTTTCCCATCAACTTACTGTTTCATTATTTTGTTTTCCTATTATACCGTCTATTTCTACTTGAATATATTTCTGCTACAATTATACTTTACACATATACTGAATTATATATTATTGTACATATATTATAGTATGTATATATATATATATACCTCCAAAATACTAATTATAAATTTTTCCTTGACTCCACCACCACAATCTGGTAACATTTGGTAACATTGGACTCTGAGACACGCATGTGTCCAGTTGACGGAAAATGCTCAACTTAGCGGACCGTTCCCGCTAAATTGAGCTATTTCCGTAGACGCGCATCTGGCCAGCTAGCGGAAAATGGTCAACTTAGCAGACCATTTCTGCTAAGTTGAGCATTTTTGTCTTTGCTATTTGCAGTTCGCTAATTTGAGCTTCCGCTAAATTGATAGCCGTTAAATCGGGCTTCTACTGTATATGGATGATGTTGTGATGCATGAGGTGGAATGGGCAGGGGGGATGGGGGTGAGGTAGTATGTGTGAGCAAAATTTGACGCAGCCCGAAGGGATTTCTCCCCGTCTTCTCCTTTATATGGGGGGACGGAGAGGGGGGGGTCGCCGATTTAACAAAGCGGCCTTGCTGTGGATGTACTGTGTCTTGTGACACTGCTTCTGACCCAGGGCAGTGGACAAGGTGCAGGGATGACCCGTCATCCAGGAGGTGCTAAGATAAGAGGGAGGATGGAGGGGTGTGGAGTGTATTCAGGGATGGAATGGGTGGTAATGATTTTATGCCTTTTCCTTTTTGGCTACCTCCCTTGTAAGGGGGAAAAAGCCTTCGTATATGTATGTATTTGTATATGTTTATATATTTATACATAATGTATGAGCATTCATAATTGGTGATGAATGGCGGGGTATGGGGCATGCATGTCTTTTGTTGTTCACCGTGCGCAATGTAATCCATGATCTGAAAAAAAAAAATTAGCTTCCCACACAAGAGTGATAGATACTTGGAACAAATTGGACAAAGAAACAGTGTGTGCAAACACTATTCAAGATTTTAAGAAAAAACTTGATGCTAGAGAGATACAAAGACAGGTCACCACATGCATAGCTCCCTTCCCGTATAATACAACTAGGTAAATACTTACTGAGCGCCATGTCAGATACTATTCAAGTTGTGTTGACACGATCAGCAATACAACTCTTTCAGGGCATGACAGTGGCCACATTAACACCACACAGGACAGTATGTTGGATGTCCTGCATCGCCATACCAAACTAGTGTACTCTGGCATACACAACTTTATGACAACTGCTGCACATGTAATTGTACAAGGTATTACTTCTGCAGGTGGTGGCTTTCCATGGTCTTCCAGTGTACTATCAATGTATAGTGCCAAGGAATTTTGAATTAGTACTACAGCCACCGCATATTGATTGGCAGTACCTCCTTGTGCTATACTACATACTTGAGGTAATTTGTGAGATCTGTTTGGTTAAAACTCAATCACTACATTCATTGTTTGATAATTTTCATTGATGTGATTCATGAGGAGCTGCATAATAATATCTAGGAGTGATAAGTGCACATTATTGGAGCCCTGATGTATTGCAGATTGAACCCATGAAAATAAAACCAAAAGTACATAAGTGATTCATTGATATAGTCTACCTAGCAGAACACTTATCCACTTGAGAAATAAACACATCAGACATGAAATCCCTTTGGGCTGCACCATTTCCTCATCCAATGACACCCATGGTCTCTTTCTTCCTTGCTCAACAGACATTCCTCTTGCATCCAATGCCCCCTTCACCCCATACATTCCCTCTATCCACTTTTGCTTTCTACACTTTGGTAGTGTTTCATATCTCATTCTTCTTTCCATATGCCCAAACTATCTTAGTATTCTTTCATCAATCCTATCAGCCATTCCCACCCTTGCTCTTTGACACACCACATTTCTATAAGTATTTTTGTAACCCCCAACATATTTTTTACACACTAGGACCCAACTTTATATACTCCCTTGATCACATTTTACAAATTACAGATGGAAAGACTTGAGTGGAGAAGGAAACACCTAATATGCCTACCTCCACAAACTAACATGAAGGCCACTCCACCACACAAACATCACAAGTACTGGAGAGATTTAACATGAAAATACAACCTGGAATAAACAGTTGTGGTGGCAACAGATTTAAACAAAGAGATTTGACAAAATTCCTAGACCTACACACATATACCAAAAGGCTGCCAGAGAAAGTGGTTATGGTACATACATACATACATATACCAAGGCTTTTTCCCCCTTACTAGGGAGGTAGCCAAAAAGGAAAAGGCATAAAATCATTCCCACCTATTCCATCCCTGAAAACACTCCACCCTCCCTCCCATCTTAGCACCTCCTGGATGACAGGTCATCCCTGCACCTTGTCCACTGCCCTGGGTCAGAAGCAGTGTCGCAAGACACAGCACATCCACAGCAAGAATGCTTCATTAAATTGGCGACCCCCCCTCTCCGTCCCCCCATATAAAAGAGAAGACGGGGAGAAATCCCTTCGGGCTGCGTCGAAATTTTGCTCTCACACACTACCTCACCTCATGCATCACATCTTCCATATACAACCATTCTCCATTCACCCGTCTTCTGTCCTCTCCCGTCCTTCCTCAACAGACATTCCCCTCTTCCCCAAAGCCCCCTTCACCCCATCCATCCATCTCATCCTAGGACGTCCCCTCATGTTCACTCCCTCCACATCTGCCTTCCATACCTCCTTTACTAGTCTTTCTTCACTCATTCTTTCCATGTGTCCAAACCATCCTAATACTCTTTCATCAACCCTATCTCCCAACTCCCTTTCCACCCCTTTTCTCCTCCTCACCTCATTTCTCACTCTATCTAGCCTAGTAACCCCCATCATACTTCTCAGACACTTCATCTCAAACACATTCAAGCTCCTTCTCTCTTCCTCTCTTATGTTCCATGTTTTTGCTCTATATGGTGACAACGAGTATATTTTGTAAGCAGTCCTAATTTAGTTGCAATAAATCAGTATCTGTTATTTTGGTATTTTTATTGCTACAAAGACATCGATATATGTATGAATGAAGACATAAGTTTTCATGAAGAAGAAAAAGAAGCAGAAGAAAATTATATAATATAAAATTTTATAAGCTTATACAAAATGCCTACCCCTAATGTTACACATTACATAAACACAAGTGTGTGGAATGAAAAATAGAAAACTAATATCCTTATGAGAGGGGTGGCCAAGTTAAAGCACAACCACACCAAAAACTGTCTACACACCTTGCTACTCAAAAATATTTATAAAAATAAAAGCTGTCAGCTTTTCTTCTTTGTCGTTCAGTAAATATCATTCTTAACCTGTCTCTTGCACATAACATTGGCTTTATTTCTACAATATGATCAAGCAACCCAACTTTTAATGGGATTAATTTGAGTAGCCACATATTGGGTGCTTACAAATTTCCTTAATATGTGTATGTATTCAAGACCCTCTTCCCCTTATAAGGCAGTGACTATATCAGAGCCCAGCACCTTAAAATCTATTTTCTCTCTAGAAACAAACTGGGAAACAAATAGAAAATAAATAAACAAGTCTTCAGAATGATGGTGATCTGCAAGTAATTCGCTCAATTCCAACACCTTCCATTGGGTCATCTGGCATTGCCAGGGGCAAATCATCATCATCAAAGTCTGCATAGTTTGCTCGGTATTCTGAAGAATTAGGGTTGTTCTGCTGGTTGCGACACTTCTCTAACTTGCCCTCGATTTCTCTCCTCGTTGCATCACTAATCAAGACATGGTAGTTTTTTACCATTTTCTTAATTCCTAAAAAGAGGACACACCAATAATGATCTTTATAATTGTAAGTTAAACAAATATGAACTAATCACATAAGATAATCACTGCTCAATCAAACTTTTTGCACTAAAAAGGCCCTAATTATTCCAGCAAGTGAAAACTAACAATGGAAGATTGAGAATTTTAGAAAATTGTTATTACCAGTTAATCATGTTTGGCCTATTACTGTCCTAAGTACACTTGAGTACCTAGATTATTAATGAGCTGTAAGATTTAGTTAGGACTTTGGTAACACATTTATGTGTGTATATATATATGGATTTCTCAATTTATGTGTTTAGAATACGTGATTTTGGAATAACATGAGAAAAAAAAGTAATTTTTTGACATTACACAGATTATTTAGAATAATACACTAAAAAATCAGGTAAGCAATGATGATTTGGTTTAACGTCACAAACTCCTCCCACCGGAAGGCTAGGACGGTGCCCCTTACAGAGGACTTTGTAGCATGGAATTTAATGAACCATGCTCTTGGTTCAGCTTCGCCGATGGCAGGGTTCAAACCACCACCCCCTCGACCTTCGCCACAAGTAACAACGCCCAAACCCGTTTGGCCAGCGAGCTTACAATAGTAAAACTTTAGTCTTCACTTTATGTAATTATTACATCACACAATCCTTTCAGAAACATATCCCTCACATAAATTGAGAAATACCTGTTTATATATATATATATATATATATATATATATAATAATAATAAATAAAACAAAATATAATATCAATACGTGCAGCATGGTACTTTCAACATGACTTACTTCTGACAGCTTCAATCAAGATCTTAAGCTGTATTTGATTGTTATTGAACAGAATATCTGTAACATACTGATCCAAATTTTCTCCGAGCTTGCTGACAGCAGTAGTGACAGCAGCAAGGGCAATCTAAGGAGAGACAAGCAAGTTAAATTAGAAAATTTTATAAAATAAAAATCAAATTGAAAAGTGACACAACTTGTATCTATGTACATACATAAATAAACCAATGGGTTTTCCCCTCTTACAAGGGAGGTAGCCAAAGTCAAAGGCATAAATCCACTCCCAACCATTTCATCCTCACATACTCCACTCCCATTCACCAGTCCCCCTCCCTCCCCTCTCAGCTCCTCTTGGATGATAGGTCATCCATCTTGCTCACTGCCCTGGTTCAGAAGCAATTCAGCAAGACACATCACATCCACAGCAAGGTTGTTTCATTTAATCAGCAACCCCACTCTCCATCCCCTCATGCAGAAAAAGAGATGGGGAGAAATCCCTTGGGGCTGCGTCAAAATATTCACAAATACTCCCTCACCCCCATCCCCCCATCCACTCCCTTCAATGCATAACAGCATCATCCATACACAACCATTCTCCACTCACCCTTATCTTGTGTCTTTTCCCTTCCTTCCTCAACAGACATTTCTCTCTTTCCCAATGCCCCTTCTACCCCATCCATCCATCTCATCCTAGGTTGTCCCCTCATGTTCACTCCCTCCACCTCTGTCTTCCAAAAAGGCACTCCTCCAGTCCTCTAGCACCCTACCTTCTTTTAGTCAAACATTAACCCCTTCCATACGGTGCCGCCTACATAGGCGGCATGGGGAGCAAGTGGATACGCGAGGCTACCATATCGGCATCTTGATTATATTTATTGCAGTTATCCCTGCGTAACTGACATACTCTCTAAACTGGCTTAATCACATTTTCTATGGTTATCAAAATTCACAGGTGAAAGAGAGAACGATTGATATAAGCGGTGACTATTTTTTATGATGCGAGTATCATGACGCAACATCGTACACCTGGCAGCTAATGCTGCCCACGAGATTTTGGCCCGGAGTGAAGTGGTTAAACAACCTCACCAGCCAGTCTATTTCATTTCTTTTTAGACACTCCACATGACACCCATCCAACCCTTGTGCCTTACCTGCTCTCATCATTTTAACCACTTCAATATGAGTCAAATTCTTGCATGCAGCATCGGATGCCATATGAACAATTCATCATATTACTCGCATTATAAAATACAATCACTGCCGTATTACTCGTTTTCTTTTATTCTGAGTAATAATAAACACAGAAAATGTGATCAAACCAGTTCACAGAATCCAAGGTTAACTCATGTACAACTACAAAAAAAAAAAAAAATTGGTAATGAAGATACCGACGGCGGCATCCTCGTGTACCCATTTGTGCCTCATGATACCTATGTAGGTGTCATCATACCGAAGTGGTTAATAACTGTTTTCACCTCATCTTTCCTTATTTCTCTCCCATTTTCTTCATTCATAACTCATATTCTTTGAGCTTCCCACTCCAGCTACCTTTCCCTCCCTATCCCACTTCACATTTAGCAACTCCCTAAAACTCTGCCCATCTTCCTCTTACTACACCTCTCTTCCATTATCATCTGTCCATCTACACCTTTTACCTTTCCTTCTCTATTTGATTCGCCTCCTTTTCCTCTCTTAATTTCTTTACAAAATATATTTTTATTAATTTCAAAAATTTGTCATCCTCTTACCTATTTCACATCTACTCTTCTCCTTTCTTCCTTTATCTTATGCTTTACTTCTCTTCTCTTTTCTTTGTCCCTCTAATATGATTCTCTTGTCCTATTTTGTAACCAATCTGTGAATGCTTGTTTCTTTTCTTTTACAACCTCCTTTGCTTCCTCATCCCACCCCTCACTACCTTTCCTTATATTTCCTCCCATTCTCCTTGTTCCACATATCATCTTTACACACCTTGTGTATGTGTATGTATGTATTATTATTATCATTTTTTTTTTTTAAGGAATTTTCCTCTTTGGGCTATAGAGAGTAAGATGCCTAGTCATATCCTATCCTGTTTTTGTTGCCTTTAACGACTCAAGTGGGAACACTTGGTGGCAGTATTCTTTCTACCCTACTACAGGGTGCGGCAAAAAAAGGAAATGAATATTCAGAGAAGTGGTGCAGGACATTATCAAGAGTGGGGGAAAACATAAGAGGAAGAGTCGCAGTATAATAATGTAGCATAATTTCTCTCTGAATAGATATTTCTTTTATCACAAAATGATCTGTGGCTCTGCTTGATAGGGGCATCCCATATAGACCCTAAAGTATCAGCTGCATGCTACTGAACAGCTTTTAACCCCACAATAACATGTAGCCAATACCCAAGACAGTGATAGGTGCTAAATTAATGTGTATCTATAGGATTTATTCCTCCTGCAATATCAACAAAGTTGGTGATAGCCCCTAGCCAGACTGCAGATTTTCATCTCAATTACAAGGTCAGCCAATTTGAGCCAAAACTGCCTTAGAACCAGAGTGGCAGAAGTGGATAGCTTTAGGTATTTGGGGTTGCATGTGGTAGGAAAGGGTGGAATGGAGATGGAGGTAAACTGTAGACTGAGAGAAGTAAGTAAATGTCTTGGGAGATTAAAAAGTGCCATGAGAAATTGGCATCTGGAAATGGATGCAAAGAGGAAATTGTATGAAGGGGTGACTGTGGCAACAGCTTTGTATGGGGCAGAAGCATGGAATTTAAGTGAGGCAGAAAGGAAAAGTTTGAATGCGTTTGAGATGAAATGTCTGAGAAGTATAGTAGGGGTTACTAGGTTGGACACAGTGAGAAATGAGGAGGTGATGAGGAGAGCTGATGTGGAAAAGGAGATGACACCTGGAAAGAACGAGCAAAGAAAGATTAGTAAAAGAGGTGTGGAAGGCATAAGTAGAGTGAGTGAATTTGAGTTGGACAACTGAGGATGAGATGGATGGATGGGGTGAAGGGGCACTGAGCAAGAAAGGAATGTCTGTTAAGCAACGAAGGTGGAGGCAGGGGATAGGAATGAATGAAGAGTGGCTATGTATAGATGATACTGTTATGCAAGGAAGGAAAGGAGGGAGGGGCGGGGGATGAGGCAGTAGGGGGTGCTTATGTGCAAATGATATTTTGACACAGCCTGAAGGGATTTCTTCCTGCCTTCTCTTTTTCTGCACGAGGCAACAGATGGGGGAGGAAGTGTCACTAATTGTGAAGTGGCCTTACTGTGGATGTAGTGTCTTGCTATATGCTTTTAACCCAGGGCAGTGGGCAGGATACAGAGATGACTCATCATCAATAAGGAGCTGAGATGAAAGGGAAGGGAGGGTGATGGAGGGGAGTGGAATGGGTGGGAGTAGGTATGTGCCTTTGACTTGGGTACCTCCCTTATAAGGGGGAAAAGCTCTTGTCATATAGACTCAAAAACAAATGAAAATACATTCAATGCCCCTTCCAACTCAGTACTTCATAGATAAAGGGGTCATCCCTGCATACTGCTCACAAGATCAGAACCATTACCCATAACCTTGAAAAACCACATCCATCCATAAATCACTAAACATACATAATAGTGTAGGCCAAACAATCTATTACTAAATTAAATACACTTACGGCTACTCTCTTTTAAGGGGAAAGATGCCTTTGATATACAGATATAGATAGAAATGCATTTGACATGCTCAGAAGGAAAAATACTGCCAAGACATTTTTATGTAATTCTGAATTGAGGGACTACTCAATAAGAAACTGATAGACATGAGGTGATTACTGAAAGAGTCAATTAGCTGCACTTAATTTCAAGGTGTTCTGAATGCTAGAATATTCTGGAAACTTGAGTTTTTCTGTGACCTGACCTGTGATGGGGCATAGAGGATGATAGCATCAGTAAGATGCACCTTTTCAACAAATTCTTCTATGTATGGGCGAAGTCTTTCTGGATCTTTGAGGTCTGGAAAGCGGGTCTGGAAAAAAGAAAGACATCAGAAGTTTACAATCTTTAGAGTGGAGAAAAAAACAAAAAAATCTGTAGTTACTGCAAAATTATAAGGATTAACAAGAATCAGACTAGCATACCTGTATTCAGGATGCCATCCAGTTCTAAGACAGTATCAACATAAAATAGGCCTGGCCCCAGAATCAAACTGCCCTAGATGCAATCATCACACAAAGGATACTGAACATCTCATCCTACACTGCCCCGCATTGATGAACCTGAGATAACAATGCAATATTTCTTTCTTGAATGACATACGGGTCCATCTGGATGTTACTGACAATAACTTGGGAAACGTAGGTCTTCTGCAAGAGAGACCTGGGGCCACAAACTGAAAGATTGGTCTATGAAAGGACCCAAGGATCACTGTCTGAGGCTGCAGGTTTCAAGTCAGTGAAAGATACTACAACAATTATGATCATTATTCTGTCAACTACTATTACTCTTCCACCACTTTTTCCTATAAGAGTGCTGATAACCAGTCATTACTGGTCAGGTCCCCTTTTCACATACTTTGTCATTCCCTCTTTGTAACCCATTGTAGTCTGTGCACAACATGGAAAACAGTCCAATGTGTCTTCCCTGAAAGACCTAAGGATAAACCCAAGGACCACTGCCAGGCAGCTGGCCTCTAGTTAGAAAAACTTGTGGCACTAGCTCAGACTTAATAGAATTTCACTTTTCAATTCTCAGTTGTTCAAATGCCTTTATTTTCTCTTTTAGGAATGTCCCCTTTTGGGGCTACAGGTAGTAGGACTCCTAATCCCATCCCCCGTCCCTTTTTTTGTCGCCTTTTACAACTCAAGTGGAAATACTTGGTGGCAGTATTCTTTTCCCCCACCACAGGGTTAGATAGGCAAAAAAAGGAAATGTAACAAGGGGGTTGGGGGACAGCATAATGGAGGGACAGTCGTAGTATAAAAGTGTCATTTCTCTATGTAGAGTTTTCCTCTATCACAGACAAAATGATGTGTGGCTGTGGTCTGTAGGGGTGCCCCATATAGACCCTAAAGTATCAACTGCATGCTACTTTGCCACAATGACATGCAGCCAATACCCCAGACGGGGTGTGTTATGTTGCCCTGGCTGTTCAATCTTTACATGGATGGGGTGGTGCGAGAGGTGAATGCAAGGGTGGTGGGTCAGGTGTTGGAGATGATTAAAGAAAATGGAGAAAAGTGGGAGGTGAGCCAGCTGTTGTTTGCTGATGACACTGCACTTGTAGCAGGATCAGAGGAGGGATTGAGGAAGTTAGTGACAGAGTTTGAGAAGGTGTGTGAAAGAAGGAAGCTGAAGATAAATGTGGGCAAAAGTAAGGTGATGAGATGTACAAGGGGAGAGAGTGACAGTAGGCTGGATGTAAGCATTAACCACTTCACTCCAGGCCAAAATCTCGTGGGCAGCATTAGCTGCCAGACGTACGATGTTGCGTCATAATACTCGCATCATAAAAAATAGTCACCGCTTATATCGATTGTTCTCTCTTTCACCCGTGAATTTTGATAACCATAGAAAATGTGATGAAGCAAGTTTACAGAGTATGTCAGTTATGCAGGGACAACTACAATAAATATAATCAAGACGCCGATATGGCAGCCTCGTGTATCCACTTGCTCCTCATGCCACCTATGTAGGCGGCACCATATGGAAGAGGTTAAGGGTGAGAAACTGGAGGAAGTGGATAGTTTCAGATACTTGGGTGCAAATGTGACAGGAAAGGGAGGAGTGGGGGTGGAGGTAGAATGTACATTGAGAGAAACGAGTAAATGCCTTGGTGGATTAAAAAGTGTAATGAGAAATAGACATCTGGGAATGGATACTAAGAGGAGACTATATGAAGGAGTGATTGTGCCAACAGCAATGTATGGGGTAGAAACATGGAACATGAGAGAGGAAGAGAGAAGGAGTTTGAATGTGTTTTGAGATGAAATGTCTGAGAAGTATGATAGGGGTTACTAGGCTAGATAGAGTGAGAAATGAGGAGGTGAGGACGAGAACAGGGGTGGAAAGGGAGTTGGGAGATAGGGTTGATGAAAGAGTATTAGGATGGTTTGGACACATGGAAAGATTGAGTGAAGAAAGATTAGTAAAAGAAGTGTGGAAGGCGGAGGTGGAAGGAGTGAATATGAGGGGGCATCCTAGGATGAGATGGATGGATGGGGTGAAAGGGGTTTTACAAAAGAGAGGAATGTCTGTTGAGGAAGGACGGGAGAGGACAGAAGATAGGGGTGAATGGAGAAGGGTTATGTATAGATGAGGCTGTGATGCATGAGGGGGAGTGGGTGGGGAATGGGGGGTGAGGAAGTATGTAAGAGAAAAAATTTGATGCAGCCCGAAGGGATTTCTCCCAGTCTTCTCCTTTTTTGCATGAGGGGACGGAGTGGGGGGGTCGCCGAATTTATGAAGCGGCCTTGCTGTGGATGTGCTGTGTTTTGCGACACTGCTTCTGACCCAGGGCAGTGGACAGGATGCAGGGATGACCCGTCATCCAGGAGGTGCCAAGATAGGAGAGAGGGAGGAGGGGAGTGGAATATATAGGAAATGAAATAGGTGGGAGTGATTTCTATGCCTTTTTCTTTTTTGGTTACCCCCTGTGTAAGGGGGAAAAAGCCTTTGGTATATGTATGTATGTAGTTGTTCAAATATCTAAGTTCTCTTTTTAAGTTCCATTATATCATATTCTATTTGGTGATCTACTCTACTCTATATGGGAGGTAGCCAGCCAAGGCATACACCCACCCCCACCCATTCCACTCCCATTTGTTTCCCTCTCATCTTAGTCCCTAGTGATGAGGGATTATCCCTGTCTCCTTTCCATTGTCCAGGTCAGAAGTAGTGTTGCAAAACAAATAACATCCACAGCAAGGCCAACCAAGTCATTAACCTCTTCACTCCGGGGCACATCGCACGTCTGGCAGCATTAGCTGCCCGACATGCGATGTTGCGTCATAATAATCGCATTATAAAAAATAAAGTCAGTGCTCAATCGTTCGTTCTCTTTCACCCGTGAATTTTGATAACCATAGAAAATATGATGAAGCCAGTTTAGAGAGAATGGAGGTTACGAAGGTACGACTACAATAAACATAATCAAGACACTGACATCGGCATCATCGCGTACCCACTTGCTCCTCATGACGCCTACGTAGGCGTCACTGTATGGAAGTGGTTAACCCCTTCCATACGGTGCCGCATACGTAGGCGTCATGAGGAGCAAGTGGATATGCGAGGCTGCCATATCGGCGTCTTGATTATATTTCTTGTAGTTGCCCCTGCGTTTTGACATTCTCTATATACTGCCCTTAATCACATTCTCTATGGTTTTCAAAATTCACGGGTGAAAGAGAGAACGATCGATATAAGCGGTGACTATATTTTATGATACGAGTATTATTACGACACGTCGTACGGCTGGCATTGGCTGCTGCCCGCGAGATTTAAGGCCCGTACTGAAGAGGTTAATATAGCAACTCTCCCTCTCCATCCCCTCATGCAAAAACTAGAGCAGACAAGGAGAAATTGCTTTGGAGGGCATCAGATTATGAAAATTGATTATGAAATGATGAAACTAATGATGAAAGCTAATTTCAATAATACTTTATCTTTAGTGTCTGGTTTTTATTCATCATGGGGTATTAGCTAGACTATCTCTGGCAGGGATGCCCATCTGTCTAGTGGGTTTGAGGGTTGCTACTCATACTGGTGGCAGAGGTTGGGAGATGAAGCAGTCTAAACCTTGCCTTGCAAGCAAGTTCATAATAGGGGCATAGTACATTAAATTCCTTGCTTCAAAATGTCTCTTTTATGGAGGAAACATCCTAGTCTCCAAGAGGGGTGTATGTGATACTAAACCAAATCATCTTTCTTGCACTGACAGTTACTGACCTTAATGTCTATGAGAAGTCCCTCAACAGCTCTGTAGGGCTGATGAACTATAAGATGAAATTGTAGTTCCTGAGTCAGTTGTAGCTCATTGTTCAGAATAATCTCTGCGGCTTTCTTCTGGTCACCTTTCAGGTTGTGCACAAAATCATTAATTGTGACGAAAAATTCTTCAATCTTGCAAGCTAAGTATACACACGTTACTCTGAAAGGGGAAACTTGAGAATAATCACAATGTAAAATCTTGCAGTTATACCAAATATTTGAAATAAGGCAGGTTATATAGAGCATATATATTTCTATGTATACAGGACATTCCCTTAGAAGGACAAAAGACCCTTTTTGTTACATGTATGTATTTACATATACACTAATAAATTTTACTTATTGGTACTAACAATATTTCTTTAGGGTGATAATCCATAACAGAGTTGTAGAGGAAGAAGCGTTTGAAATAGTGTTGTGCTGTGGCTGTAACATATGCTGGCATGCGTATCCTTGAGTCTCGAGGATCTCTGAATTTCCGGCAGAAGTCTCGGAGCGAGTGTTCATAAAACCTAACCTGTACAATGTATTTCTTACTCAGAGACATAAAATTACTTTGTGCGAGTGATTATGAAAAAGTAATTCAAGATGACACGTGGGGGTGTGTGTGTGCTGATTTAATGAAGCAGCCTTGATGTGGAGGTGCTGTGTCTTGTGACACTCTCTGACCCAGGCAGTGGGTGAGATGCAGGGATGACCTGTCATCCAGGAGGAGCCATGAGCCAAGATAAGTGGGAGGGAGGAGGGTGGATGGGAATGGAGTATGTGGGGATGGAATGGGTGGGAGTGGATTTTATGTCTTTGTTTTTTGGCTACCTCCCTTGTAGGGAAAAAAAAAAAGCCTTTAGTATATGAATATGTATGTATGATTCAAGGTGAAATCACTCGAGTCTGAAGTTAAATTTTTTTTAAGACATTTCTCTACATATGCCTATATATTCACATAAATACTTTATCCATGTAAACAAAAAATATTACAATATATATAAAACATTATGTCAATTGAAAGCTTAAAAGGTAAGAATTTCCAGAATAAAAGACTACCAACATATTTACCAGATCATATTCTTCTTTAACTGTGAGGAAATGAGATGAAATTTCTTCAGGCTGTCAAAATGGAACAAGATAATTTATCAGTATATATGTGTATATATATATATCAACATACTAGGGCTAATGACATCCATGCAACAGAAGCTCTTTCAAATTATGTTTAATCTGGAAATAACTTTAAGGACACTGAATATATTAAACTATATGAAACTTAATTTTTTCTATTTCATTCTTTTCTCTGAAATTATATTTCTACCTATCTCTATCTATATAAAAGTACAATTTTATAGATAAAGTACACCTCCTATGTGAAACTTCATATTCCTATTTCAATCTTTTCTCTGGCTTTATTTATATTTGGCTTCAATGTACTTCTTCCTCAAAAATCAATAACTTACCCTTATGTCTTTCCCATACTTTTTTATAAATTCTCCATTGGTTTCAATCCTCAACTGTGCCAATTCTTTTTCATCACGAAAAGTCCAACTTTTTAACTGTGTGCTTGTTGCATACATTTTCACCCAAGATTCCTATTCCTAGTTTCCCTGATCTGAAAACAACACAGAAAATAATCAATGTACTGGTACATATAAAAAGATATTGTCAGTGGCATAAAATGTGTGCATGTGTGTTATTTACCTAGTTGTATCTTACAGGAAGGGGAGCTATACTTGTGGCATCCCGTCTTTGTATCTCACAGTATCTAGTTTGCTCTTAAATTCATGGTGTTTGCACGCACTAGTTTCATCCAAAAGATTTCTATGTAGCAACTCAAAGTCTGTTTCCGTACTTACTTTCCTTATCAGTTTTGCATTGTCTGCAAAGAAGTTCATGTAATATTCTACACCCTCATCCATGTCATTTACATAAATAGCATACATTATCGGAGCCAATACTGATCCCTGTGGGATGCCACTAATCACTTTTTCCTAGGTAGAACTCTTATCTCTGAGCACTACTCTCATTTTTCTGCCATACAAGAAATCCTCCATCCATTTAAGTAGTTTTCCTTGTATTCCTCCCATGGTTTCCAGTTTTCTTAATTTTTTGTGTGGTACTTTATCAAAAGCTTTTTGTAAATCTAGAAAAGCACAATCAGCCCATCCACCCATTTCTTGTATTATATCTATTAGTCTTGAATAGAAACTGGTCAAATTAGTAGCACATGACCTTCCCTATCTAAATCCAAATTGTCTCGAGTTTAGTATATTGTTCTCCAGATGTTTTGTCCATCTATTTTTTTTTTTTTATAATTTTTTCACAAATTTTGGCAACAGTACTTGTAAGGGAGACTGGTCTATAATTTGTTGTGTTTTCCTTGTTCTCCCTTTATGTTGGTATGATACTGGCATTTTTCCAATAACTCTTGGTACATATTTATCCAGTCCTTCATTGTAGATTTCCTTCAAAATCATCCATTTCTCTTCAACTTGTGTCTCCTTATTGTAGAATTTTTCCCAATTTGCTTTCTGAAAGAAATTTCAAAGTTTTCCAAAGTACATTTTATTATACATTAGTCTTCTTTTTCTGTATTTCTCATTTCTTCCCATATATATTTCCTATTTTAATTCAAACTTAAGTAGTATAAGGTCACTCTTCCCAATTGGTGTCTAGTATTCAATTTTATCCACAATTTCAGGCTCTGGTGTAAATATTAAATCTAATGTTGATGGTTCTTAATTATTTCTATATCTGTTATTTTCTTTTACCCATTGTCATTCTATATTCTATAGTCATGTCAAGTGATATATTTCCCCAAAGGTCCTCTCCACCTTTCACTGTCATCTCTTCCCATCATATTTCTTTGCAGTTAAAATCTCCCATAAGTACATTTTCTCCATCCTTCAGCATCTCATTTAATGAATACCTTGCATCTTCTAACATTTTAAAATAATCGCTCTCTTTTGAAGAACCCATTTTTGGGGGCACATATGTCACCACAAACTTTCTACTTTTCATGTCACTATTTTCAACTTTTATCATGATCATTTCCACATTGCTTTCTCCATCTGTAACCTTCGTCACATTTAATTTTTTTTTTGTCAAAAACATGACTCCTCCACAATGTTTTTTCTCTATTTTCCATCCAGTGATTATATAATCCTTGTCCAACACTATCTGGTGGTGTGTATTTACCTACTTGTATTTTACGGGAATGGAAGCTATGCTTGTGGTGTCCCATCTTCATGTCTCATTTTATCTAGACTGTTTTTAAACTCATGTATTGTTTTTGCACACACATTTTCATCTAATTTGTTCCAAACGTCTATTACCCTGTGGGGAAAGCTGCTCTTTTTCAGGTCTCTTCTATAACTGTCTTTCTTGATTTTCTTTCCGTGTCCTCTTGTATCTCTACTATACCATTTTATTAGATCCTCTCTATCAATAGTTTCTATGCCTTTCATGATTCTATACTTATCAAGTCTCCTCTCTCTCTTCTTTGTTCTAATGTCTGTAGCTCAAGCTTTGCTAGTCTCTCCTCATATGATAGTTCTGAGAGTGTTGGTGCCAATTTCGTAATTGCTCTTTGTATTCTTTCGAGTTTTGTTATATATTTTTTGTTCTTGGTGACCACATCATCGCTGCATACTCCAATCTTGGTCTTATCAATATGGCTAGTATTTTCTTCACCATTTCTTTGTCCAGGTATGTAAATGCCACTTTGATTGTTCTTATTAAATTATAAGTTTCTCCAAAAACTTTGTTTATACATTTCTCAGGGGACATATTATTCATAATAATCCCAGGTCCTTCTCATTTTCTACTCTTTTAATTTCCTCTCCCAATTTATATGATCCCACTATTCTTTTTTTGCTTCTTCCAAATTCCATTATACACTTCTTAATATTGAATTCCATCTCCCACTTCCTACTCCATACCCATACTTTATTGAGATCATTCTGCAGTGACTCACAATCTTCTACAGTGTTCACTTTTTTCAATAATTTTGCATCGTCTGCAAAGAAGCTCATATGACTTTCAATTCCTTTATACATATCATTAATATATATAGCAAACATTATTGGGGCCAGAACTGTTCCTTGTGGAACTCCACTAATCACTTCATCCCAATTAGTGTTTGTCTCTTATTACCACTCTCACTTTTTTTTTTTTTTTTTTTCATGCAAGAAGTCTTCCATCCACTTCAGCAGTTTGCCCTGTATTCTTCCTGCAGTTTCTAATTTCTTTAGCAATTTCTTATGTGGCACCTTATCAAAAGCTTTCTTCAGGTCTAGAAATGCACAATCAGCCCATCCATCTCTTTCTTGTATTACATCTATTAGCCTTGAATAGAAACTCACTAAGTTTGGATTTAGTACATTGTTTTTTTCCAAATGCCTTACCCATCTAATTTTGATAATTCTTTCACAAAGTTTAGCTATTGTACTTGTAAGAGAGACCGGTCTATAGTTAGTGGGGTCTTCCTTGTTTCCCCCTTTATTATACTATATTTGCTCTTTTCCAATCTTCTGGAACTTTTCCTTCTTTCAATGAACTGCTTATTAGACTATGTATTTTGTCTGTTACTCCATTCCTGCATTCTCTCAAAATCCGATTTGCCATTTCATCTGGTCCATGTGATTTTCTGATATTGAGATTACTCAAGTGATTCATTATTTCTTTCCTTGTTACTTCTCTTTCATAGGGGGCTCTCTCCTCCCACTCGACATCTCTAAGTTGTATGTTCTCCCTTTTAAACACCAATTTAAAATGCTTGTTCATAATTTCTGCCATTTCTATTTCCTCTGTGTATTCAACTCCTATTCGTAGTTTCTCTAATTCTTGTTTGTTTTTTAGTTTGTTGTTTACAAATCTGTAAAATAGTTTTGGTTGATCTTTATATTTTTCTATGAGATCTTTTTCATATTTTCTCTTTTCTTCTCTGCACACTTGTACATATTAATTTCAATAACTAGAATATTTTCCATTTTTCAGGTCTTTTGTCTTTTTTCCATTTTATCCAAGCTTTATCTCCTTTTGCATTTTAACTCTACATTTTTTGTTGTACCAACACTTTACATATCCTTTTTCTTGTTTTTGTCTTGGAACATACTTTTCCACTCCTTTATAAATTGTCAAAATATTTCATTTCTCTTCTACTCATGTTTCCTCCTTGTGTATCCTTTCCCAGTCTGCTTTTTGAAAGAATTCTCTTATTTTATATATATATAAAAAAAAAAAAAAAAAATCATACATCTTCCTTTTCTATATTGTTCGTTTTTTCCATGTATTTTTCCTCATTAAGTTCCAGTTCAACCAATATGTGGTCACTTTTACTTATTGGTGTCTTATATTCAATTGTGTCCACTATTTCAGGTGCTGATGTGATTATTAGATCCAGTCTCAATGGTTCTTCTCCATTTCTATACCTAGTATTCTCTTGTATCCACTGTGTCATTGTATGTTCTACAATCATATCAAGTAGTACATTTCCCCATAGGTCGTCTCTACCCTTCACTGTCATCTCTTCCCAGCAGATTTCTTTACAATTAAAGTCACCCATTATAACTATTCTTCCTCCATCTTCCATTATCTTATTTAGTTTTATCCTTGTGTCTTCTAACATATTTTTGTGTTCTCTCTCTTCCCATGAAGCCATTTCAGGAGGCACATAATTTACCACAAACTTCCTCCTCTTCCCATCCCTGTCCTCCACTTCCATCATAATCATTTCTACTCTATTCTTTCCATATGTGACATTCCTCACATATATATCCTTCTTAGTTAGGAACATAACCCCACCCCGTTGTTTTACCTCTCTGTTTCTAATCCAATAATTATACGCACCATGTCCTACACTGTTGGGTGGTAGTGGACCTTTCAATTTTGTCTCTACAATTCCCATAATGTCCGGTTCTTTTTCCTTCAGGTAATCATTCAGTTCGTTCAAGCCTGTTATTAAGCCATCTATATTTGTGTAAGACACTTTTAATTTTCTGCTACTTCCATCGTGTTTTTGGTTTCCCTTCCATTTTTCTCTACTATGAACCATTTCCTCACTTTCATATCCACTACTCTCCAATAGAATTTCTCTTTGTCTGACTCCCTTCTTTTTTCGTCTTTTTCCTTAGCTTCTAGTCTTTTTGTTTTCTCATCCTCTCTTTCCTCTTTATTCATTTCCCTTTTTATCCATACCTGTTTATACTGATCACTTTTTGCTCTGCTGACATTTGTGACCTGAATTCAACCTTAATTGGTCTGGTCTTACCTGTACAGTATTGTATTTCCCTATTCTATATATTTCTTCAATTTCTTTCCCTGTTTCTTGTTCATCCTCTTGAACTACTTCTAATATCTTGTTTACTTTTTCCTTCTCTTTTACTCTTGTAGTCCTATTTGGATTATGCTTCTCTTCCATCCCTAATATAATTATACATTTCTTTTTATCCGCTAAATCTCTTCCTATATTCTCCTTCTCCCTCATCACTTTAATAACTGTGTCCTTAGTTTGTTCTTTCATCTATTGTGTCACTATATCTCTAAATTCAATTTTGTTGTTAGCTTGGACTTTTCTTCAACCCTGTACCTCTTTTGCTATGGGCTCTTTATTCTCTAATTCTTCTTCTTTAATTCCTCATTCCCATCTTTTACTTCTTTTAACTGTCTTTTTAATTCTTCTATTTCTTTATTTAGGTTTTGGTTCGCCTTCTTTAGTTCTTCCAATTTACCAACTCTTTGTGTAATCCTTGTAAGTTGCCTGAACCTAACCTCCTACTGTTTGTTCATGTTCTCTAGTCTTTCCTCTAGACTTGCTAATCAGGGGAAGTTGTCATCCCCTCCCTCATTAAATCCATGGAAATGATTATCTCCACTTTCTATTGTGTTGTTCTTATCTATATTACTAATTATAATGCCTTTACTGATATTTTCGTCTTTACCTGCATTGTCTGCAGACCTTTTGTTTACATTCCTTCTGACATCCAGGGGAGCCCATTCGTCTCCATCATTTTCTTCCATTTTCCTCACTAATCCCTCCCCTTCTCCTTTTTCTTTACCTTCCCACTACACCACAACCTTCCCCCTTCCCTATTAATACAACACAGGTACTCCTTCATTGAAATCTACGAAAATTTCGTTTTTTCCGGAATTCCAATTGTCGCCATCTCTCTGCCAATTGTATGTGTGTGTGTGTATTGTCCTAGGAGGGCAGCAAATCATCATGAAATCTGCATCAGAGGTGGTAGTATATATATCTATATTTCTATATATATATAAATATATATCAGAACACAGCAAATGACATGAATTCTAATAATCTATATGAGGTACATGAATTTGTGAGTACGGATAACTTGTAAAAAAAACCTTTTTAAGGTATTTAAATCTAAATTCAAACACATGAGTACACTATTGTTTCAGTTACTAGACCCTGTTTAATGGATTTTCAGAAGAAGCAGACAAATTCTGGAGCAACCAGTGATTGAATAAATTTCTAAGTCCTCCCCCAACTATATGATCATGGGATATCAAAAATCATCTTCACAATCACTGGTTAATCTGATATAACATTACAGTAAATATGTTGAATTTATATTTATATCCCCCCTTTTGTGTGATAAATTGAGGGACAAGTGTAATTTTAGCCACACAGTGGCTTTCTGATTCCTGACCCAAGTGACATTTTGTCATTTTATAACATATACCAAAGGCTTTTCCCCCTTACAAGGGAGGTAGCCAAAAAAACAAAGGCATAAAAACCACTCCCACCCATTCCATCCCTACAGACTCAACTCCCATCCACCCCCTCCCTCCCTCTTATCTTGGCTCCTCTTGGATGATGGGTCATCCCTGCATCTCACCCACTGCCCTGGGTCAGAAGCAGTGTCACAAGACACAGCACATCCACAGCATTGCTGCATCATTAAATTAGTGAGCCCCCCTCTCCTTCCCCTCATGCAGAAATGGAGAAGACAGGGAGAAATCCTTTTGGGCTGCATCAATTTATTTTCCATACATACTCCCTAACCCCCATCCCCCACCCACAACCCCTCATGCATCACAGCATCATCCATACACAACCATTCTCCATTCACCCCTATCTTTTGTCTTCTCCCGTCCTTCCTCAACAGACATTCCCCTCTTTTCCAATGCCCCTTTTATCCCATTCATCCTTGGTTGCCCCCTCATGTTCACTCCTTCCATCTCTGCTTTCCACACCTCTTTTACTAATTTTTCTTCACTTATTCTTTCCATGTGTCCAAACCGGGTCTAGGCGAATTCACCGACAACAATTCATTGACACACTCAATTCATCAATATACACAATTCATCGAAAAATAAAAATAAAACTATTCCAATTTGAAATATATAGCTAGGTTGTGTTTTCATCCTTGATTTAGCATATTTTTAACTTTGATAATGAAATAATTATCTTCATAGCCTTTATTTAGGATACTACAAAAACAAGGTAGAATTTCTTTTCGTATTTATTAAGAATAGTTAAAATTCTTTAATGACAGAACTATTAAAATTACAAATTAGTTTAAACTAAACTTAAAACTATAAATTGGTTTACTTAAAATTAGAAAGCTAGGTTATGGGCTATTGCCAGCAAATAATCAACGATGTTGCTATATGAAAGATATTTTTCTACAATGTTTTTTATCCATTCAGAAGAGTCACGATATTTCTTTCTTTGTGATTGATATGAAGTACCAACCAAGTATTGATCGATTTTGACTTAATTTTAGTTTTGTTCTTACTTCAGGCAGTCGAAAAACTTCAAAATATCAGGGTGGTGTCCAGCAACCTGTGTCTCAAATGTCCTATGCCATCCTTCAAGCGAATTATTTGTTTTTAGTAAAGAATGCAAACCAGTTTTCATAAACATCACCAATTATAATGAGAACATAGAAAATGAGAACTACTGATGAATTGTGTACAGTATATTGATGAATTTACAAGAAAAATATTGACACAATTGTAATGATAGAAATAATGACATAGAAAATAAAAATAACTGATGAATGAATAAAAATATAAATAAATCTCAACAATAATATTATCACCAATTATAATGAAAACAGAAAAAGAGAACCAATGATATAGGGTCAATATAGTGTCGTCAGGTTATCTGGGCCTGACTGATTACACTGGGGGAACACTCATTTTGTTGCATTTAAAAAAAGACTTTTCTATAGTCAACTTGAGTGTGCTGATTTCAAATCTGAAGTCGGGTTTTGTCTGCAAGCTACAGATTTTATGCAATTTGACATTTTTATTTATTTTTTAAATTTTCGTTATTATAGGAAATTGCAATATCAGCCACAATTCTTTTGTTCACTTGAATCTTAAAACAGTATGAAAGCCATTTCTGTACATTTATTAAGGCAAAAGAAACAGAACATTAACAGAACATCTATCCCAAAGTTAGATTAGCATCCTTCAGAACATCACCACAGCTGATGGAAGCTTATCAATTTCTTTGTGTATTTTTTTCAGGCAGGAATTTGCATTTGTAACTTTTGCGTTTGTACATTTCATCTGGGCAATTTTGTTTAATGCTCCAGCAGTAGTCAGCCATCATACTTTTGTCCCAGCGCCCTTGGTAGCGTTCTTCCATGATCTTTAGGTCTTGGTGGAATTGTTCTCCTTGTTCGTCACTCACAGCCCCCAGGTTGTCAGGGAACTGATCAAGGTGGCTGTTCAAAAAATGAAGCTTGATGCTCATGTTGCACCCGAGATCACGAAAAGCGAGGAGCATTCTGTTCACAAGTTCACTGTAGTTCTCCGCCTTATTGTTTCCAAGGAAGTTCTGAACGACTGCCACAAAGGATAACCATGCTGCCCTTTCTAAAGTGGTCATCTTAGCAACAAACTGATCATCACGAATTAGGGTTCGAATCTGTGGGCCATCAAACACGCCTGCTTTGATCTTCTCAAATGATAACCCTGGTAAAGCTGTGATGATGTGTTGGAAACATTCACCTTCGGTTTCCAGTGCCTTGACAAATTGTTTCATCAAACCTAATTTGATGTGAAGAGGAGGAAAGATGATCTTATCTCTGTTTACAATTGGGTCTTGTATGATATTTGGCATGCCTGCTTCAAGGGTGTCACGAATAGGCCAGTCCTTCTGGACCCAATGTCTGTCTCGTGCTCGGCTGTCCCACATACAGAGGAAACATGGAAACTTGGTGAAACCTTTCTGTTGTCCAAGAAGAAAGTTGACCATCTTTAAGTCTACACAAATTATCCAATTGTGCTCATGATACTTTAATAAGTCCATGACCATTCTCATATCATCATAGTCTTCCCGCAAATGCACTGAGTGACCGACAGGTACTCCTCCATAAACATTGCCATTATGTAAAAGAACACACTTTAGACTGCGTTTTGAACTGTCTAAAAAGAGTCTCCATTCAGCAGGACTATAGTAAGGTACACCCAGTTCTTTGAGAAGCCCTGGGATGTCATGGCAGTAAACAAACTGTCTGTCTTTTGAAAAGAAGGTCACAAAAAGCTGGTCACGCTTTCTGAAATATGATACTTTAACAGAGTGATCAACAAGATTTCTGCCTTGTAATCTTGATGCCAAAAGCTCTGCTGCTTTCTTTGAAAGACCTAAATCCCGCACTAAATAATTCAGTTCAGCCTGGGGAAGAGGCTTAGGGACGGGGAAAGGTTCAGTGTCTGAAGAACAGTCCTCCGATTGTGAACACTTTTCTGACAATTCACTGTCACAACTGTCTTGCTGGCTTGTATCATGTCCAATGTCTTTATCGTCCAATGAAGGCAAGCCTTTGAAAACTGGAACAGGTACTTCTTCAGAGTGCGGAACAGGCCGAATAGCTGAGGGAATGTTCGGATACGTAATCTTATGTCGGTTTTTCTTCCCAACACCCGTTGTGTTTACCATGCAGAAATAACAGTCAGTTACATGGTTGGTGGGTTCGCGCCAAATCATTGGAACTCCAAAAGGCAGACCTTTGCGTTTTCCTTTGGTCCAGTCTCGAAGAATTTCCTCACAATTGTGGCACACAACATGAGGAGCCCATTGCTTGTCTTGATCACCAAGATGAACTTCAAAATATGCCTTGTAGGCACGCTTGACGAACAAGGATATGTTACGTCTCTGACGATTGAGTGTGTAGCATCCACATATGTGGCAGAAGGCATCAGGCTTGTTTCTGCAATGATGTCTCATTCTGGAAGCCATGTTTGAACTGAAACAAAAGAAGAATGATCAAAATATTAGAAGCTATCTATATATATGGACGTTAAAATGCTTATACATGGTTTACGCAAGTTCACATATGTACAATTTCATTAACCTCAAATTGCATACAAACTAGAGCTTGTAGAGAAAAACTAATTTCAGATTTGAAATCAGCGCCTAAAACTCTTTCAAAATCCGTTAAAATATCCAATGCAACTCAAAGTTACTGAAAAAGTGTTTCCTTGTGTTATTTGTGGGCAATAGCCCATAACCTAGCTTTCTAATTTTAAGTAAACCAATTTATAATTCTAAGTTTAGTTTACACTAATCTGTCATTTTCAATAGTTCCATCACTAAAGAATTTGAACTATTCTTGACAAATACTATGAAAAGAAATTTTTGTAGTATCCTAAATAAAGGCTATGAAAGTAATTATTTCATTATCAAAGATAAAAGTATACTAAATTAAGGATGAAAACATGACCTAGTTATATATTTCAAATTAGAATAGTTTTATTTTGATTTTTCAATGAATTGTTGTCGGTGAATTCGCCGGATCCCGTCCAAACCATCCCAATACTCTTTCATCAACCTTATTTCCCAACTCCCTTTCCACCCCCATTCTCCTCCTCACCTCCTCGTTTCTCACTCTACCCAGCCTAGTAACCCCTATCATACTTCTCAGGCACCTCATCTCAAACACATTCAAACTCCTTCTCTCTTCCTCTCTTATGTTCCATGTTTCTGCCCCATACACTGTTGTTGGCACAGTCACTCCTTCATACAATCTCCTCTTAGCATCCATTCCCAAATGTCTATTTCTCATTACACCTTTCAATCCCCCAAGGTATTTACTTACTTTTCTCAATCTACATTCTACCTCCACCTCCACTTCTCCCTTTCCTGTCACATTTGTACCCAAGTATCTAAAACTATCTACTATCTACTCTCCCTTAATACCTCACTTCCAGTCTGCTGCCACTTTCTCCCCTTGTACAGCTCATCACCTTACTTTTACCCACATTTATCTTCAACTTCCTTCTTTCACACACCTTGTCAAACTCTGTCACTAACTTCCTCAATCCCTCCTCTGATCCTGCTACAAGTGCAGTGTCATCAGCAAACAACAACTGGCTTATCTCCCACTTTTCTCCATTTTCTTTAACCATCTCCAGTCCCCAACCCTCTATTCTTGCATTTACCTTTAACCCCTTCCATACGGTGCCGCACACGTAGGCGTCATGGACTTAGATCTCGGTGGCAGCAACCAATGCCAGCCGTACGACGTGTCGTAATAATACTCGCATCATAAAATATAGTCACCGCTTATATCGATCGTTCTCTCTTCACCCGTGAATTTTGATAACCATAGAAAATGCGATTACAAAAGAATTAGAAAGAATGTCATTATGGAGGGGCGACTACAATAAATATAATCAAGACGCCGATATGGCAGCCTCGCAAATACACTCGCTCCCCATGACGCCTACGTGTGCGGCACCGTATGGAAGGGGTTAACACCATTTTCTTTAACCATCTCCAGTCCCCAACCCACTACTCTTGCATTTACCTCTAACACCACCCCATCCATGTATAAATTGAACAGCCAGGGCAACATAACACATCCCTGACAAAATCCCACCTTTACCTCAAACCCCTCACTCTCTCCATTTCTGATTCTAACACAAGCTCTACTATTCTTGTAAAAACTCGACTGCTCTTAAAAGCTTTCCTCCTATCTCATATATCTGCAATACCTCCCATAGTGCCTTCCTGTCTACCCTGTCATAAGCCTTTTCCAAATCCATAAAAGTCCAAAAGACATCCTTACCTTTTCCTATAGCTTTCTCACATATCTGCCTTACCACAAAAATCTGATCCAGACTGTTCCTCACCAATTACTCCCTCTCCTAATCCTCTCAATCAGGACCCTCCCATATGCTTTCCAAACTACACTTAACAAACTGATCCCTCTGAAACTACTACTCACACACGTGTCCCCTTTTCCCTTGTAAAGTGGAACTATACAGGCACTCCTCCAGTCCTTTGACACTCTACCCTCTCTTAAGCAAACATTAAACAACCTCACCAGCCAGTCCACCATCAATGTACCTCTTTTTTTAAGATATTCTGCATGACATCCATCCAACCCAGGTGCCTTACCTGCTCTAATTATCTTAACTGCTTTCACCTCATCTTTCCTTATTTCTCTTCCATTTTCCTCACTCATCACTGTAATTTTCTATGCACTTCCCACCACAACTACCTTTCCCTCCCTATCCTCCTTCACATTTAGCAACTCCCTAAAATACTCTGCCCATCTTCCTCTTACTGCCTTCTCTTCTATTATCCACTCTCCATCTGCACCTTTTACATTTTCTTCTCTACCTGATTTGCCTCCTCTTAATTTCTTTCCAAAAATGTTATCACTTTCAAAATTTTCTGTCATACTCTTACCCCATTTCACATCTGCTCTCCTCTTTGCCTCCTTTATCTTATGCTTTACTTCTCTTCTCTTTTTTTTGTACCTCCCATATGATTATCTTGTCCTATTTTGTAACCAATCTGTGAAAGCTTGCTTCTTCTCTTCTACAAACTTCTTTGCTTCATCATTCCACCATTCTGTAACCATTACCTATAACCCCACATATTGCAACAACATACATACATACATACATACATATACCAAGGCTTTTTCCCCCTTCCAAGGGAGGTAGCCACAAAGGGAAAGGCATAAAAACACTCCCACCCATTTCATCCCTAAATACACTCCACACCCCTCCCACCCTTCCTCTCATCTGAGCACCTCCTGGATGACGGGTCATCCCTGAACCCTGCCCACCGCCCTGGGTCAGAAGCAGTGTCGCAAGACACAGCACATCCACAGCAAGGCCGCTTCATTTAATCGGCGACCCCCCCTCTCCGTCCCCCTTTGCATATAAGGAGAGGACGGGGAGAAATCCCTTCGGGCTGCGTCAAAATTTACTCACACATACTACCCCACCCCCCCGCCCATTCCTCCTCATGCAGTCACAACATCATCCATATACAACCATTCTCCACTCACCTCTGTCTTCCGTCCTCTCCCTTCCTTCCTCAACAGAGATTCCCCTCTTCCCCAAAGCCCCCTTCACCCCATCCATCCACCTCATCCTAGGACGTCCCCTCATGTTCACTCCCTCCACATCTGCCTTCCATACCTCTTTTACTAGTCTTTCTTCACTCATTCTTTCCATGTGTCCAAACCATCCTAATATTCTTTCATCAACCCTCTCTCCCAAATCCTTTTTCACCCCTGTTCTCCTCCTCACCTCCTCATTTCTCATTCTATCTAGCCTAGTAACCCCCACCATACTTCTCAGACACCTCATCTCAAACACATTCAAACTCCTTCTCTCTTCTTCTCTTATGTTCCACGTTTCTGCCCCATACAGTGCTGTTGGCACAATCACTCCTTCATACAGTCTCCTCTTCGCATCCATTCCCAAATGTCTATTTCTCATTACACTCTTTAAACCACCAAGGCATTTACTCGCTTCTCTCAATCTACATTCTACCTCCACCTTCACTCCACCTTTTCCTGCTACACTTGCACCCAAGTATCTAAAACTATCCACTTCCTCCAGTCGCTCTCCCTTAATGTTCACTTCCAGTCTACTGCCACTTTCACCCCTTGTACATCTCATCACCTTACTTTTACCCACATTTATCTTTAGCTTTCTTCTATCACATACTCTCCCAAACTCTGCCACCAGCTTCCTCAATCCCTCCTCTGACCCTGCCACAAGCGCAGTGTCGTCCGCAAACAACAGCTGGCTCACCTCCCACTTTTCTCCATTTTCTTTAACCATCTCCAATCCCTGACTCACTACCCTAGCATTCACCTCTCGCACCACCCCATCCATGTATAAGTTGAACAGCCAGGGCGACATAACGCATCCTTGACGAAGTCCCACCTTTACTTCAAACCACTCACTCTCTCCATTTCCAATCCTAACACATGCTCTACTACTCACATAAAAACTCTTGACAGCTCCCAAAAGCTTTCCTCCTATCCCATAAATCTGCATAACCTCCCACAGTGCCTTTCTGTCTACCCTATCATAAGCCTTTTCCAGATCCATAAAAGCCAAAAAAACATCCTTCCCCTTTCCTATAGCTTTCTCACATATCTGTCTTACCACAAAGATCTGATCTACACAACCTCTACCCGTCCTAAATCCACACTGTTCCTCACCAATTACTCCTTTTGTTCCTCTCCTAATCCTCTCAATTAAGATTCTCCCATAAGCCTTCCCTACTACACTCAACAGGCTAATCCCTCTGAAATTACTACATTCACACTTGTCCCCTTTTCCCTTGTATTGCAACAACACCTATGGAAAACTACACTGCAACATACATACACACACACCCCTAAGCTTTTCCTTCACGCGACCAAACTGTGAAATACCCCTGATTCCTAAGAACACATTTTACTCATACATACTATATTGCATAATTTAAATTAATAACCATAATACAGTATTGTAGGATAAATCAATATCCAAAACTTATATCACCAGAATAAAATGTAAACTATTTATAACATACCAACTCCCCAAAATACTCCTGTCAGCATTTTTGTCACATGACTACCAATGGCAGAGAGGAGTTGGCAGTGATTTAGGTGGAAAGCAGACCAGGAAGGTCTGCAGTTGTAATCTAGGCTAATAGACTTTTTGTTAAGAGGTCTTCAGCTCTTTGATTTATCCACCTAAGGATGGAACACACTCACTACCCTTCCTTCTATTTCCTCCCACCCTCCTTGTTCCACATTCATCTTTGCACACCTTGTGAATCCCTCCTTCAATCATCCCCATTCCTCCTCCACTCCTAGTTCTACTCTATCCTTCACTCCCTCCCACTCTCTCAGCTTCTTGTACTCCTCACTTTATATTAATGTATATTGTATAACATAATCATTTGAATAGGTGATGTGTTTTCATCTTTGACTCCTCTAACCTGCTTCTCTGGTGAAGAAACTGCAGGTAGGCTGGACACAGCCTCTCTATTACTTTTAGTAAATCATAATCAAGTGAAACTTGTTTGTCCTTCACAAATAGACTTCATAGAATTGATTCCTTAACCTAACCATTTGTAATTGACTCTGGGGGACAGACATATAGTTGCCAAAGACATCTAGGAAGAAAAGAAGGTACAGTACATGTGTGATATGGGAATAGCATTTCCACACATCCTTGATTCTATATCAGAAACATGGCAAAACTAGATTTCCACACACGTCTTGATTGTATGGTGGTACTGAGCTTGACTATTGATTCAGCAATTTGAATGTGAGCCTCGCCCAGGGCTAAAAATTTCAGCATCACTGCACCATGAACCAGCACTCCAACTCTAATGAGAAAGTAGATGGGTGTATGTATGTGTGTAAAGTCACAACATTACCCATAGGAGGGTAATAACTGTCGATCATGAATCCAAACCACGGTCTATGACCATGGTGAATAATTTGTTTGCTCACTCCCCAAAGCAGACTCTGAATATTTATGTTAGGGTAAGCTAGGTTAGGTAACAGCTTCTAATAGCTTCTACTCTGAGGAAGCAGGAACACGTTGCAACTGTGGTGATTTTATATTGAAAATAAATTTCATAAAAGATTTATATATTTTAAAAGCAAAAAGGAAAGAGGTGAAAATACAAGGATTATTTTTTCCCTCTTATTGTTATCAACTATCAGCAAAGCGCAGAAGTATGCTTGTGTTCCCATGTTTTTAGGGATTTTGATGTGGGGGGGGAGGTGGAAGAGGTAGGTATACAATGATGAATGAATCATCTATGCATCATTTACAGATTACAAAGGATTACAAAGGCGGAGCATGCCGACAGGAGACCTTTTGGTCCATATCTAGGTCGGATGCAAAAAAAAAATCATAATAATAAAATAAAAAAAATAAAAACTATAATAATGTAAATAACAAAGATAAATAATAAACAAACAGGTAAATAGTAAATAATAATAAATTGACATATAACTAATAATAAATGAAAATCAGACAAATGATAACAAAACAAAAACAAATAATATAAAATAAATTATAATCATTACAGCATCTTGCTTAGGTGTTTATCTAAATGATTCTTAAAGCTTCGAACTGAACTACATTGCACTACCTGTGCAGGAAGTTTATTCCATTCATTAACTACACGGTTGGCAAAGTTGTTTCTACCTACTTCCAAATTGAATCTATTTCCGGACAGTTTGAGACCATTGTTTCTTGTCTGATTCTCATTCAATGTGAAATTTTTGTCACTTTTGATGTTGTCAATTCCCTTTAGAATCTTAAAGACCTGTATCAAGTCACCTCTGAGTCTACGCTTTTTTAAGGAAAACAGATTCATGTTTTAGTCGATTTTCGTATGATTTATTTTTGATATTTGGAATCAGTTTTGTGGCTCGCCATTGTACTTTTTCCAGTCTGTCAATGTCTTTAATGAGATTCGGTGACCATACGGAAACAGCATATTCCAAATGTGGACGAACTAACGATTTATATAGCTTGTTAATGAGTGATGGACTTTTGAAATCAAAAGATCGCGCAATGAGTCCTAGAATCTTATTTGCTTTCTCAGAGGCTGAAATACACTGCTTGGATGATTTGAGGTCGTTATTGATAATTACGCCGAGATCTTTTTCACTCTCCACTTTTGTTAACGAATTTCCAAATAACTTGTAATCATACTGTTCTTTCTACTTATGTGCATTACCTTGCATTTACTTGTGTTAAATTTCATTAGCCACTTTTCAGACCATTGCTGTAATTTATCTAAATCTTCTTGAATATCTAATTGGTTAAAGTGATCATTTGCCATTCCGCACAGTTTTGTATCATCAGCAAATTTGGAAACAGTAGATTTTAGTCCATGGTCTATATCATTTATATATACTATGAACAGAAGTGGCCCAAGAACGGAACCCTGAAGAACTCCACATGTAACATTTTTCCATCTAGAAGTTTTCCCATTTAAAACAACTCTCTGTTTTCGACCATTCAACCAATTACTAGTCCAACCTAATAGGCTACCACTTATTCCGTGTAAAGATGGATAACTGTGTTGAAAGTGGCTATCAATGAAAAATGAAAGTGAAAATAAAAACAAAGTGTGAATTGAAGGACCAGGACTGCCCTGTGGTCCCTTGCTTGTTTGTAAATTAATAAGAATGCCAGTGTTGGAAGGTCATAAAACAGCCTACCCCCCTCACCCAACAATTAAATGGATGATTGAGCTATAATGCCCCATTGCATCCCTAAGCCTCCTCCTCCTCCCTATTCTTCCTCTTCTTTTTCTGGTTACTCCTCTTGATCATAATCTTCCTTTCATTCTTGGAGCACTCAAGATGGCAACTGTGTACAATGCTTTTTTGTATTTGCTAATAACTTTGCACATTTATAGAGTAGTGTTCCACCATAGTAACTTGACACTGGATAGAGTGGCAAATAAATGAGGAACCACTCTGAATTTGATTCAGTTTTGAATTTTCACAACATAAAAAAATCATCTTGGACTTAGAACTATTGTGGATATCCTATTATTGCCCATAACAACAATACCTAGAATGGGCAGAAGTATAAACAAAGTCTGCTGTGAACAGTGTCAAATATCTGATGACAGTGACATTGATTCTACCTGGACACATAAATCCTAGCCCAGGCCCACCCAAATTTCCATGTGTTGTCTGTGAGGTCAGATCTAACAGCCATGTCATCAAATGTCTCCTCTCCAGTGAACCACTCAAGGTGCAGTGATGTTAGCATGGAGATACATGATGTCAATGATGAGATATTGTTTATATGTTCTTGGTGCTTGGCAAGTCAGCTACCACAGCTGGAACCTGATGACAATGATGAAGATGATGTCCCATTAGCTGAGCAGGATACAACTTTTCCAACAACTGGAGACAGAACCCATAACAAGTCACTCGGTAGCAATGACACTATCTGTAGTGAGTTTAGGGGGTGTGGTCTCCATATTCTCCATATCAATATGCATAGCCTTGTCCCATAGACTGCTGAACTCAGGAAACTTGTGTGTGATATGAACACTGTGGTGTTAGGCTTCAAAGAAATATGGTTAGACAATATGGTTTCAGACAGTGAGATAGACTTTCCTGGGTATAACCATATCCACAGGGTCAGGAATCATCAAGGCAGTGGAGTATCCATGTACATTCACAGTGACCTCACATTCAATGTCAGTGATGACCTGAACAATGAGATGCTTGAGGTCCTCTTGATCTGATCTTGGTGATAAATGAGCACAGAATTTCTAATAGTAGTGTATTAACCTATTGTGTGACCACATCATATTTCATACATGTAAGATAACCATGGAACAAGTAAACACTCATTTGTTTCACTATTTGAAACACTATTCTAAGAAGAGTTTCTAGTTTGTCTAGTCTTGATCGTTGGTAGTACTGAATCTTATGGATGATAACAAAGCCTGGCAAAAATTCAGGATAGCTTTTACAGCAGTTCTAGAGGTCCACAGACTAGGCTAGACCAATTTATCAGACTTCCGTTAGTTTGTCTTCAACCAAAGACAAAAACATACATGGCATCATAAGCTTGCCTTCATTCAAGTTGTAGCTAGTATATTGGTTTTAGCATTTTTTTGGTTATTGATTTCCACAGTTTATTTTTAGAAGTGCACACCTAAATGATATAGCAAAAGAAAATTAAATATTAACTTTATAAATTATAATTCATCAATGTGATATACATTTTTTTTTTTTGTGGAAATCAATAACAAAAATACTTGTTAAAAGCAAAGGTATTTGTGAAGTTTCACCACACCCACTTGCACAGCAATGTGTATATGTTATGTATCTATATTATGACAGTTTCCACAACTTTTCTTAATAACATTTCTTGTGGAGATTAATATTGAGGGATGGTGAACAAATAATTTCTGCAACCTTCCTGCTAACCACCATTTCATCTCACCTGCTTGCACAGCAATTTGTACATTTTTTTTGCATCTATACAGCACACACACACACACACACTTTCAACGAACGGACGGCTTGAAGAGCGTTCTGAAGAAAAGTGCAGATTGTGGATCCCAACGCAAAGAGAAGTGCCTTTTTGTATTTACAGGGTGGGGGGAAATTGCTCGTGGGGTAGTGGGAAAGTAAAGAAAGAGGAGAAGGGGAGGGATTGCTGGGAAAATGGAAGGTAATGAGGAAGTAGAGGACTTGGTCCAAACAGACCGCCGTAAAGTAAACAAACGACCACAAGACGAGCTGGAGGACGACGGAATGTCTAATAAGAATGTAAAGATTAGAAGTATAGATAGGAACAATACAGTAGAAAGTGATGAGAATATTTTCAAGGGATTTAAAGAGAGTGGGGGGGACACAAACCCCCCCCGACTGACAAGACTAGAGAAGAAGGTTGATAAGGTGATCGAGGACTTGGAGAGTAGGTTAGGTCATATGAACACCATTTTACAAAGGGTTGAAAGATTGGAAGAACTGGAAAAGGCGAATAAAAACTTAACTGATGAAATAGAAGACCTAAAAAGACAGTTAAGAGAGGTAAAGGTGGAGAATGAGGAATTGAAGAAGAATAGTAAAGAAAACAGAGAAACGATAGCTAAAGAAAGTAAAAATTGGAAGAAAACCCAAGAAGGAAATAAGGTTTCATTCACTGACATAGTCAAACAGCAATTGAAAGAACATACTGAAGACTCAGTTATTAAAGTGATGAGACAAAAGGAGAATATAGTAAGGGATTTAGCAGACAAGAAGAAATGTATAATTATATTAGGAATGGAAGAGAAACACAACACAGATAGAACCACAAGAATCAAAGAGGAAAATGAAAAAGTAAGCCAATTACTAGAATCAGTTCAGGAAGATGAACCAGGAATTATGAAACAAATCGAAGAGAAATTTAGACTCGGAAAGTATAGCACAGACAAGACCAGACCAATTAAGATTAAATTCAAGTCACAAACAACGGCAGAGAATATCTTATCCAAAACAGGGAAACTAGCAACAAGTGAACAATACAAAAAGATATGGATAAAAAGAGAAATGAATAAAGAGGAAAGAGAGGAAGAAAAGCAGAAAAGACTGGAAGCTAAGGCAAAAAACGAGAACAGAACGGAGTCAGAGAAAGAGAGATTCTATTGGAGAGTAGTGAACATGAAACTAAGGAAGTTCGACATACAAAAGAAAAACATAAGGGAAACAGAGAACACAATGGAAGTGGCAGAAAACTAAGAGTGTCTTACACAAATATAGATGGATTAATAACAGGATTGAATGAGCTGAATGATTATTTGAAAGAAAAAGAACCGGACATAATGGGAATTGTAGAAACAAAATTAAAAGGCCCACTACCACCCAACAGTGTAGGACATGATGCATACAATTATTGGATTAGAAACAGAGAGAAAAAGCAAGGGGGTGGAGTTATGTTCCTGACTAAGAAGGATATAAACGTGAAAGGTGTCATATATGGAAAGAATACAGTAGAGATGATTATGATAGAAGTGGAAGACAGAGATAAGAAGAGCAGAAAATTTGTGATCAATTATGTGCCTCCGAAAACAGCCTCATGGGAGGAGAGTGAATATAAAAGTATGTTAGAGGACACAAAGATAGCATTAACTAAAATAATGGAAGACGGAGGAAGAATAGTTATGATGGGCGACTTTAATTGCAAAGAAATCTGCTGGGAAGAAATGACAGTAAAGAGTGGTGATGACTCATGGGGAAATGCTCTACTCGAGATGATTACTGACCATTCAATGACACAATGGATACAAGAGAACACTAGGTATAGAAATGAAGAAGAACCATCGAGGCTAGACTTAATAATTACATCTGAACCTAGAATAGTGGACAAGATTGAATATAAAACACCAATAGGTAAAAGTGACCACATATTGATTGAACTGGAACTTAATGAAGAAAAATATATGAAAAGAAATGAACAATATAGAAAAGGAAGAATGATGTATGAAAAAACAAACTTTGATAAAATAAGAGAATTCTTCCAACAAGAAAACTGGGAAGAAATATACAAAGAAGAAACATCAGTGGAAGAGAAATGGAATATTTTGACAAAAATTTACAAAAAAGGAGTGGAAAAGTATGTCCCAAGACAAACACAAGAAAAAGAATATGTAAAATGCTGGTACAACAAAAGTTGTAGGGAGTTAAAAGACAAAAGAGACAAAGCCTGGACCAGATGGAAAAAAGACAGACCTGAAAAATGGAAAATATATACTGGTTATAGAAATGAATATGTACAAAAGTGCAGAGAGGAAAAAAGAAAATATGAAAAAGATGTTATAGAAAAGTGTAAAGATCAACCAAAACTATTCTACAGATTTGTAAACAATAAACTGAAAAACAAACAAGACTTGGAGAAATTAAGACAAGGAGGAGTTGAATACACTGTGGAAATGGAAATGGCAGAAATTATGAACAAACATTTTAAATCAGTGTTTACAAGGGAAAATATACAACCTGAAGAGATTGAGTGGAAAGAAAAAGTCCCCCCTATGGAAGAAATAGAAGTAACAAAGAATGAAATATTGACACACTTGGGTAATTTTGATGTCAGAAAATCGCATGGGCCAGATGAAATAGCAAACTGGATTCTGAAAGAATGCAGGAATGAACTGGCAGACAAAATACATAGCATAATAAGCAGTTCCTTAAAAGAAGGAAAAGTTCCAGAAGATTGGAAAAAAGCAAATATAGTACCTATATATAAAGGAGGAAATAAAGAACCTACCAACTATAGACCAGTCTCTCTAACAAGTACAATAGCAAAAATTTGTGAAAGAATTATCAAAAGTAGATGGGTAAAATACTTGGAAAAAAACAACGTACTAAATCCAAGGCAATTTGGATTCAGACAAGGACGATCATGCATCACCAATTTAATATGTTTCTATTCAAGGCTAATAGATATAATACAAGAAAGAGATGGATGGGCTGATTGTGCATTTCTAGACCTAAAAAAAGCTTTTGACAAAGTACCACATAAGAAGTTGCTTAAGAAATTAGAATATGAAGGAGGAATACAAGGTAAATTGCTAAATTGGATGGAAGACTTTTTGCAAGAAAGAAAAATGAGAGTAGTGATAAGAGATCAGCACTCAAAATGGAATGAAGTAATAAGCGGTGTCCCGCAGGGAACAGTTCTGGCCCCAATAATGTTTGCTATATATATTAATGATATGGATGAAGGAATTGAAAGCTATATGAGCTTCTTTGCAGATGATGCAAAACTACTGAAAAGAGTGAAAACTGAAGAAGATTGTGAATCACTACAGAGAGATCTAAATAAAGTACAAGAATGGAGTAGGAAGTGGGAGATGGAGTTCAATACAAAAAAGTGTAGTATAATGGAATTTGGAAAAAGCAAAAACAGAATAACAGGATCATATAACTTGGGAGAAGAAGGAATAAAAAAAGTAGAAAATGAGAAGGACCTGGGAGTCATTGTTATGAATAATATGTCACCTGAGAAACATATAAATAAGATTTTTGGAGAAACTTATAATTTAATAAGAACAATCAAAGTGGCATTTACATACCTGGATGAAGAAATGGTGAGGAAAATCCTAATCACCCTGATAAGACCAAGATTGGAATATGCAGCAACGATATGGTCACCAAGTACAAAAAAATGTATAAAAAAACTTGAAAGAATACAAAGAGCAATCACAAAACTGGCACCAACACTCTCAAAACTATCATATGAAGAGAGACTACAAAAACTTAAACTACAGACACTAGAGCAAAGAAGAGAGAGAGGAGATTTGATAGCTATTTACAGAATCATGAAAGGCATAGAAATTACTGATAGAGAGAATCTGATAAAATGGGATGACAGAAATACAAGAGGACACGGAAAGAAAATAAAAAAAGACAGCTATAGAAGAGATTTGAAAAAGAACAGCTTTCCTCACAGAGTAATAGACAGTTGGAACAAGTTAGATGAGAAAGTGGTGTGTGCAAAAACAATACATGAATTTAAAAATAGTTTAGATAAAATGAGATATGAAGACGGAACCCCACGAGCATAGCTCCCCTTCCCGTAAAATACAACTAGGTACAACTAGGTAAATACATACCACAGTCTGGAACGGATGTCTAGAACGAGCTCTGGAGTACAGCACTTTTTTGCTAAGTTGGAGGAAACACCTAGTCAAATATGTATTCACAAAAGAAAATACACAATTGGGATGAAGGGGAGGAAGATCCCCACTAATGAAAGAAATAATTGTGACACAGAAAGAAACAAGGGACCAAATAATGAACCTTGATGTCGGAAAATCACATGGCCCAGAAAGAATAGCAAACTGGATACTAAAAGAATTATAGATGAACTAACGGACAAAATATATAAGATAATAGATTGCTCGCTCAAAGAAGGAAAGGTACCGCTAGACTGGAAAAATGCCAATATATAAAGGGGGAGACAAGGAAGACCCAATAAATATAGACTGGTTTCCCTTACAAGTACAATATCTAAAATCTGTGAAGTCATCAAAAGTAGATGGACTAAACATCTGGAAGAGAACAATATACTAAATCCACAACAATTTGGTTTTAGACAGGGAAGATCATGTGCCACAAACTTGATTTGTTTTTATTCAAGGTTAATAGATATAATGAATGAAAGGGATGTATGGGCAGAATATGCTTTCCTGGATTTACAAAAGGCATTTCATAAAGTACCACACAAAAAACTATTAAGAAAGCTTGAAACAACAGGAGGTGTACACGGAAAATTACTGAAATGGATGGAAGATTTCTTGCATGAGAGAAAAACGAGTGGTGCTCAGAGATAAAAACTTGACCTGGGAAGAAATGATAAGTGGAGTCACACAGGGTTCAGTATTGGCTCCGATAATATTTGCTATATATATGAATGACATGGATGAAGGTATACAATGTTACATGAATTTGAAACACAAAGGCAAAAGCCGACAAGACTGTTAGAATCAACACCGTGTGAGATCAAAACCTTTATTGGTACGACGTTTCGCTTGTTACAGCTTTTTCAAGTACAGACATATGGCAAACACTCTGAGTACATATAGGCCGATGGGGAAGGAACTGGGAGAGGTTATCAGGGAGGGGTGGGTGGTAGGTGGAAGGGAGGAGGGGGGGAGGTGTGAGAAGGGGACGGGTGGGACTTGGTGGAGAAAAAGGAGGGCATTTCGGACAGTTTGTTGAAAAGGACTAAGGGGGACATTTCATACATTTGTATAATGCGGGTAACAGATGGATGATAGGGGGGGCGATGTTGAACATGACTCTGTTCTGCTCAATGGTTTGAAGCTTTGAATGGCAGCCGCTTCCAGGCATTTCCTCCTCACCCTGTCTGGTTCACTAAAAAGAAGCTCTGCGTTATCCCAATCCATTAGGTGGTCATTGGTGTTCCGGTGGATAGGATAACACAGGCGTTGGTGGTGATGTTGTTCCGGGAATCATAGCGATGCTCCCGGATCCGGATCTTCAGGTCACGGGAGGTCTCGCCGATATATACTCTATCACATCCAGCACAGGGTATGCAGTAGACACCAGCGTTTTTTCCCCACATCTCGTCCTGGCTGTCACTCCTTCTAGAGAGCCCAATATACCCATGAGACCCATTACATCAGGGATCGGGAGTGCGCCACACAAACTGGCAGGTGTGCTGGCCAAATATTTGTCTCGCCTTTTGGGTACCATCAGCGGTGCTCATTTTAAACACTCAGGGGACCTATTGAATAGACTTAAGGACGTTCCTGCTCGCAACAAAAAGCTGGCCAGCCTGGATGTGACTTCTTTATTCACACATGTCCCGACCCTTAAAGCAATTGACCTCCTTAGGGCTAAAATCACTAGTTCCGACACTGACCTCCCTATTCCCCCCAATGACTTTGTAGACTTAATACAGCTTTGTGTCCAATTCAATTATTTCAAATTCCAGGACCATTAGTTTCACCAAAGGTTTGGCATGGCCATGGGCTCTCCTTTGAGCGCTGTCCTTGCCAACCTGTTCATGGAATTTCTGGAAGCAGGGCCTTTCTCAGATATCATTCCTGGCAACGTAGAATGGCTTCGCTATGTGGATGACATACTACTAATTTCCCCCAGATGGTTTGACATCCCAAAACTCCAAGCGGCACTGAACGAGGTTGAGCCATCCATCCAGTTCACCTTGGAGGAAGAAATCAACGATTCCCTTCCATTTTTGGATACCCTTATTATCAAACAAGATAATCTTTTAAAATTTACAGTCTACAGGAAACCAACCAATAAGGACGATCTAACTCACTTCCTTTCCCACCATGACCTCAGTATTAAGAAAGGTGTAGTTATAGGTTTCTACCTTAGAGCTCTCAGAATTTGTAGCCCTGAATTCTTAGAGGACGAGTTTAGGCACATAAAGGAGGTCTTTCAGAAATTAAAATATCCAGAGTGCATCATCCACCAGTGCAAGAAAAAGGCACTTAAAATAATGGAAGGGCGGGAGCCAGCGAAAGATCCAGCTAGGAAGCTTATCCTTCTAGCCAGCAGCGTCACCACCACCCTCACCCGGACACTTGGGCGTTGTAACATTCAAGTAGTGAGCCAGTCCAGCAGGACTATCAAAGAGCTCTCTAGAAGGAGTGACAGCCAGGGCGAGATGTGGGGAAAAAACGCTGTTGTCTACCACATACCCTGTGCTGGATGTGATAGAGTATATTTCGGCGAGACCTCCCGTGACCTGAAGATCCGGATCCGGAAGCATCGCTACGATTCCTGGAACAACATCACCACCAACGCCTGTGTTATCCACCGGAACACCAACGACCACCTGATGGATTGGGATAACGCAGAGCTTCTTTTTAGTGAACCAGACAGGGTGAGGAGGAAATGCCTGGAAGCGGCTGCCATTCAAAGATTCAAAACCATTGAGCAGAACAGAGGCATGTTCAACATCGCCCCCCCTATCATCCATCTGTTACCCGCATTATACAAATGTATGAAATGTCCCCCTTAGTTCTTTTCAACAAACTGTCCGAAATGTCCTCCTTTTTCTCCACCAAGTCCCACCCGTCCCCTTCTCACACCTCCCCCCCTCCTCCCTTCCATCTACCACCCACCCCTCCCTGATAACCTCTCCCAGTTCCTTCCCCATCGGCCTATATGTACTCAGAGTGTTTGCCATATGCCTGTACTTGAAAAAGCTGTAACAAGCGAAACGTCGTACCAATAAAGGTTTTGATCTCACACAGTGTTGATTCTTACATGAATTTCTTTGCAGACAACACAAAACTACTAAAGAAAGTAAGTATACAGAAAGAGACAATAAATCACTACAGAGAGAACCTGGACAAAGTCGGGGAATGGAGCCAAAAGTGGGAAGTGAACTTCAACATTAAGAAATGTAGTATAATGGGATTTGGAAAAAGTAAAACAAGAATATCAGGACAATATTAAATTGGTACAAAGGAAGTAAAGAAAATTAGTTCCGAAATGGACCTAGGAGTAATTATCACCAGGCATATCCCAAGACAAGCATGTTAACAAAATAGTTGGAGAAACCTACAATTTATTAAGATCAATAAAGGTGGCTTTTAATTACTTGGATGAAGTAATGGAGAAAAAAAAAAAAAAAAAAACACACTGATAAGGCCAAGATTGGAGTTGGACACCCAGTACAAAAAAGAATATAAGGAAAATAGAATCCAAAGAGCAATGACAAAGATGGCACCAACACTTTCAAAATTGACATATGAGCAAAGATTGTCTAAACTGGAACTACCAACCCTGGAACGAAGAAGAGAAAGAGGCAATCTATTGGCCATTTATAGAATCATGAAAGATACGGAAGTCCTTGATAGAGAAGACTTATTAAAGTGGGATAAAAGAAAAACAAGGGGACATGAAAAGAAACTCAAAAAGGATAGATATAGAAGAGATCTGGAGGGAAGAAAAAAAAAAAAAAAAAAAATCACACTGTGGAAACAATAGTGTGTGCAAGCACCATACAAGAATTTAAGAACAAACTAGATATTGCGAGATACAGACGGGTCACTACGACCATAGCTCCCCTTCCCATATAAAACAACTAGGTAAACTCCAACAACTTTTCTTAGTAACATTTTTCCCATAAATTGATACAAAGGGATGGTGAAAAAATAATTCCCATAACCTTCCCACTACTTACCATTGAAGCAGTGTCATGGCTGTCCAGTGCATTTACCTAATTGTAGTATATAGGAAAGGAGCAATGCTCATTGGGTCCAGTCTCCTATTCTCTAATTTTCTAACATACCTGGACTCAAACTCATGTATGGTTCCAACTTTTTCTATATCTTTGATTTCCAATTATCATACTTAGATTCGAACTCGTATATTGTTTGAGCTATTCCACATATACATGGAAAACTGTATTTCTTCCCATCTTTTAAACATGTGGTCTTTCTTGATTTACTTTCATGACCTCTTAAAGCCCTCCCATCTTTAGTCAGAAGATCTCTTCTATCAATGCAATCTATCCCCTTTAGTAATCTCAACACTGTAATCATGTCACCTCTTTCTCTTCAATCTTTCAAAGTTGGCAGAACCAGTACCTCATATGGTTTATCTGCCATGCTGGGGACCAGTTTGGTTGCTGCCCTTTGTATTCTCTCAATCTTGCTTATATCCTTCACTCTGTGTGGGGACCATACTACTGATGCATATTCCAGTCTTGGATGTATCAGGGTTTCAATGAGTTTTTTCATCATCTCTTCATCCATATAATGGAATACCACTTAAATCTTCTGCAGTAATCCATGTCTCTCCTACAATCCTGCTGTCATCTGGTAATTGCCCGAGGTACAATAAAAATATAATAAGGCCGTCAGTATTCGTGATGATGATGACGACCCAGATGATCTTTAGAATTTGAGGTACCAAATTACTAAATATAGGTTAGGTTAGGCTAGGTTAGAGTAGATGAATTTATCATCCTTTTATTTCTTCGACCTTGGCATCTATCAACACAAACATGGCGTATCATTCAACTGCCGTGACTTTGTTAGTAAGTCGTTTTTAGCAACTTTTTTGCTAATCATATATTACATTGATAATTTAAACAATTAATAATTAATTTTCTATTGCTATATCGCATAGGTGTGCACTTCCAAAAATTTACTGTAAATTGGTCTAACCTAATCTAACCTACATCTAGTAATGCAGTACCAGAAATGCTAGAGGTCATCAGGGATGCTGATGGCCTGTTTTGGCATCTGATTGGAGTGTGGGGTGTATAGGAGTTTCATAGCTTCAAGAAAAGCATGAAACTCAACCCCATAGCACTGTTTCAAAAATATGTTGTGTGCAAGGTGTTGGTGGAGGTACTGAGGGCATATTCCAGGCCTCAGTAACCATTGCCATCATCAAACTGACATTGATAGGACTGGACAGATGACAACATGGCATCTCGAACCTATCATAACAGCTCCCTTCGGTAGTGTTTTGCTTTGGAATTTGTAAAGTTTTGCCTCACCTGCTCATACTTTACTTTAGTGTGTTTATTCTTGACTCCTGCTCTGTCATCCTGACGCTCTGGGAATCACACCTTATATCATCATTCTGATAATTTATCACACTCTATAAAACTCACTAATTTGCATGTCTTGAGTATAACAATCACTAAATAGGTATGTTTTCAATTTCTTCTTTAAAGTATCAACATCATTACTTTTCTTTATATCTCTGGGAAGTTGATTAAATAACCTTGGGGCAATGTCCTGAAGGCCATAAATCCCATTTGAAGATTACATCTTGGTTCAACCAGCATAAAGGGATCGTCATCACTACTTCTAAGTGTTACAGCTGATCCTGGTTAATGATCTTCCAGCATTTGCACTCAGTTTTATCCTAATTCAATTTCAACTGCTTCAAATCCATCCATTCCTTAATTTCCATCATAATCTCTCTTAACTTTCTCATTGTGTCATCAACATTATTGAATGTTAAATAAAACTGATTATCATCAACAAATAGCTTAAAGCTTACTCCATGTCTCTTTACTATATGTGATAGTTCAATTATATAGATACAAAAAAGAATAGGACCCAGTACCCTACCTTGTGGAACCCCTCGATAGATTCTGGGTTCCAGACAAGGAATTTCCTATCTGTACACAATATGTTCTCCTTTCAATGTAGTCCTTCATAAGCTCCAGTGCCTCACCTTCATCACCAATATTTTTCAGATCTTCCACTAACAAACTGTGCACCACAGTATCAAAAGCAGCACTCAAACTCAAAAGGATCAGAACACCACACTTTCCATCATCCATCAAAAGAATCAAATCATTTATCACAGAACATAGTGCAATTTCTGTTGAGTATAACTGTCTATAAGCTGATTGTTCACCAGGCAAAACTTGTTTTTATCATAAAAATCCTTTAAGTTGATCCAGAATTACACATTCTATCATCTTTGATAAAGATATATTTGACACTGGTCTATATGAGCTTAAAAGTTGACTATCTAGAGCTCCCTTGATAACAGGTTTAATGAAAGCAACTTTTTCATTTTCAGGAAGAATACTCTTGACTATGCATAGGTTGATTATTTCAAGATAAATCTTCAAAATATTGCTAATCTTCAAGCTACTTTTAAAAGCTGATATTGGAAATGGCTCGCCTTCATTATGAGTCGACTTCGCTTTACAAAAATCTCCTTAACCATACCAATATCAACACAATTGAATCTAGATCATTTTACTTCTGGATTTATCTTAGGCCTGATTACCATTCCTCAATTTGAAACTCTCGAGAATCCCAGAACCAGTCTTAATATCTTATAAAAAAAAAAATTGGGAAATTTCTCAGCTAATTCCTTATCATTATAACCTTCTGGTAATTTCTTTTTCTCTTTATATCCAGTCAAATTGTCCAAAATAAAATAGTTTACTCAGACCATTTCCAACATTTTTAATCTTACTTGTGAAGAAATCTCGCTTCCTGTTTTTAATACATGAATTGTATCTATTTTTTGCCTCTCTGAATTCTCTTCTAGTACAGCACTTTGTATATTCTTTGCATCTATATTATGACAACTCCAACAACTTTACATAGTAATGTTTTTTGTGGAAATTGATATTAAGGGGTGGTGAGAAAAAAATAAAATTCCTGCAGCCTTCCTGCTACTTGGCACCAAAGTAACATTATTTTTGAGAGCACCACCCACTATTTTTTCGAGACACTTGTTTCTCTCTCTATTTTAACTTAACCTAACCTACAAACGTGTGCAGGGACAGACTATATCTTGTACCTCACAGTCGAATTATGTGGAAATTGGAGCATATTGGAGGACTGAGAGGCAAACTATTAGAATGGATTAAAGACTTTGGTAATTTTTTAGTTGTGCACACCTACATTATATAGCAATAGAAAATTAATTATTAATTTTGTAAATTATAATACATCAATGTAATATGTGATTTTCTTGGCAGAAATCAAAAACAAAAAAGTTGTTAAAACCTATTTACTAACAAACAAAGTCACGGCGGCTGAATGATATGCCATCTTTGTTTTGATAGATGCCGAGGTTGATAAAATGAAAGGATGATAAATTAGTCTATTCTAACTGAACCTAACTAACCTACATAACCTTACCTATATTTAGTAATTTGGTACCTCAAATTCTAAAGGTCCTGGTTGTTGTCATCACATATGTTGACGGCCTGATTATCATTGTACCTTGGGCAATTAATAGACAATGGCAGAACCCCGTGTTCTCTCATAAAGTCCAAGGAAGCCCTACTGTCTTTGTAACAGCACTTATTAACGTCACCTAGAGTTGGAGAACACCCGATCCACAACATGAAAGCTATCATCTGATAGTGACTGGACTGGCATAGCGTCTGGGCCGTACCCTAGTGGCTCTGTTTGTTAATAAATCTGCTTGTAACAAGGTTTTTTATTTCTTATTTCTGCCAAGAAAATCTCATATTAGGTTCATGTATTATAATTTACAAAATTAATATTTAATATTCTAATGCTATATTGCATACGTGTGCACAACTAAAATAATACTATGACTTTTTGAAGGATAGATACATGAGGGCGGTCTCACTAATTGCCGAACAAACCGAGAAAAGCCGAACAAAACAACAAAACCCAAACAAGGACGGGTTTTGCTCAAATGCACGCTTCTATATATATATATATATATATGGTTGCATTATTTGAACTATTTTCTTTAAAATGTGTGATTTCCATGTAATATGATCAAAGACAACTTAAGTTTTTATCCTCTGCAATTTTGCCGACCCCAGCTACGACTTGTCCAGCCCGCTGTCTATGATTACTGGTGGTATGGATCAAACTACTCTTTTAAGTTTCTTACTGTTGTGTTATTAGTGTAATAGACTGTATATAGTTGAATTATTTTAACTTTTCTCTTTGATCATATTACATGGAAATCACACATCTTAAAGAAAATAGTTCAAATAATGCAACCTTACATATAAAGAAGTGTGCATTTGAGAAAAAACCCGTCCTTATTTGGGTTTTGTTGTTTTGTTCGGCTTTTCTCGGTTTGTTCGGCAATTAGTGAGACCCCATGAGGGCAGTAGTAAAGGACAAGATGAAGATGTCAAGCTGGACAGCAGCAATAAGTAGAGTTCCACAAGGTTCAGTGCTTGCCCCAATAACGTTTCTCATCTTACATCTATGTTAATGACATGATGGAAGGAACATGTTTGTAGATGATGCAAATATCACAAGAGTGAAAAATGAGGACAGTAGAATATTGCAATAACAATTTCCTTACAAAATTAATATATAACTTTTTATTGATGTATTGCTTAGGTGTGCACTTCTAGAGAATTACCATACTTTATACTATTGTCTAGTCAACTCTTGTCTTTCAATATAGTCAATATTTGTGACAACTACTACAAGTATTACTATTTCTTATTTGTACTTTCATATACTTTTATCTCATATCTTAAGGGAGCTCAAGACAAATAAGCCCTATGTTACTTGGGCTTTTTTTTAGTTATCCAAAGTATAATATAATTATAATAATAATTATTATAATTTTATATTCTTACCTATGACTCAGTTTATAATTCATTCTTTACATTTGTTGTTTCAATTGTATTGGTATTGGATTGAATTGTTAGTAAAATTATTGTCTAAATTATTTCATACTGTAATAAAAAACAAAATCAAATTAAGCTAGTTTAGGAAATAGATTCTACTGTCTGTAGGGAAACGAGAGGAAAAAGTTTAAGTTACAATTACAACTGCGGTGATTTTGTATTGAAAATAAATCTAATAAAAATTTTATCTTTCAAAAGTGAAAAGGAATGAAGTGAAAATACCAGCTTCACTAAGGAATCAAGTTTCGAATATTTTTGTCATCCTCGCAATTTTACACATTTAATATTATATTTTTATATCTTATTATCTGTATTCAATTGCAAAATAAAATCTAATCTACTATCCACGAAGTATAAATTAGTCAACACTTTTTGAGAAGAATTACATACTCGTACTTTGATGTCCTCCATTTATATCATAATGAACAAAATAACGAGTTCTAGTACTATACCTTCTACAGCTTACCAGCAGGTACTCACTTCTTTTGTAAAGTTGTTGTCGAATGTTTACATTTCTGTGTAACTTATCGTTACATACACAACTTTTACAAAGATTTGCGTAACTAACGTATTGTGGAGTAATATCACGTGTAACTATTTGTATTATGATTCCTACAACTAAAATATATTGACTAGATATTAATTTTCTTATTTCATGAACAACACAATAGCTGAATATGATTATAGTTGACAATTTTTGCCGTAGCCTATTTCGCACTCTGGCAAAACCAGCACTAGACCAAGTATATACATAATACTGATATTATTACACCTACTGCAAATGATCCATAATAACATTTTCCATAGATGATATAGATACACTACTTTATTTTCAACAGAAATAATATCTAAAAATCAGGTAATAAAAAAGAACAACCATTTATTTCCTTCTTTGTTTATTTTTTCGGGATTAAATCCCGACATAGACATTTTTAGAATAGACAAGTTATTATTACCGATTAAATCATATAGGCATCTGTGGTTACGACCTCAGTTAATTTAGTGAGTTGATAGTGTAGTGACGCAGCCACAGGCGGTCACACACTTCCCATAGTTGGCAAGAGGTGAATATGAGCTAGCCAATCAGGAGCCAGCAAATGGTTCTCGAGCGGCTAGCGACCTCTCTTGCCAACTACGCTGAGCCGCGAGCGACCCTTAAATAGGGCAGCGGCGGCTAGTCAGGACAGAATGGTACCACGCACAAACATTTACACTTCCTTTTTCTTCGACTAAAATTCGCTTCCTTTCTCACTTTCTCTTATACTACATCTTCTCATTTCAGTTTACCTCCCACTAAAGATTTTTCCGTTTTTCCCCCTTTCTCTCCTACTACGTCTCCTACCATTTTCCAAACTTTCGTTGGTGATATAATATGCTCTTCCTCCCGGCATTGGCGCCACCGTCCAAGTTCCTAGCCCAGTTCTCCTAAAGCCACGACAACATACTAGCCCCTAATCGCTCGCAATTCGCCCGGTGGCAATAGCCCTCTTTTATACACTACTATCTTTTCATTTTCTAACAGACATTCTTCCCCTCCCACAAAACCCGATCCCGCGCAAGCGAGGTGGTCTTTTCTTGGAATCCAGAATCCAGAATCCAGAATGGTAATAGCCACGGCAGCAGCAACAACATCTCGTCCAGTCTTGTAGCAGTTCCATCGAGCCTCGCCGTCATCAGCCGCCACCGCCTCTGACGTTAGGCTCACCGTCCAGCTACGACTGATCAGATCCACTAACCAGTGGCTATTACTTGTGGTTTTACCAAAGAGATTAGAATAAGAGACCAAAGTGAATTTCATTTTCCCTGGCTTGTTCGAACCAAACCACTACAAATTGGTGACCCCGGTGAAAGACAACCAGGATTATGGAAAATTCACAAGTGAAACTTCCCAGTTTCTCCCGTGACTTGGAGAGCTGGCTACTTCACACAGAAGCCTATTTAGCCACTCAAGGTGACGTTCCAGACCACCAAGCCTTCGGCGCGTACATCGCCGCTCTACCAACGGACGTCATCGCCCTTGTCCGTAACGCCGTCTCTTCTCCAGCACCCCATTCTTGGCTACGACTTCCTCCAGCATTACAATATGGTAGTAAACGCCAAGGATAACTGCTTGTACCACGGCACGACAAGCATACCGGGAACCACCACTAACGCCAAATCCCACCAGATATCGTCCCTCCAGTCCGCTGGCGATTATGTACGCATCCTGCAGGAGTTTCCCCAGCTAACATCGCCAGACAAGACCAACACCACCACCACCCCTCACAACATCATGCACCACATCCAGACATCTGGACCGCCAGTACACAGCAAGCCTCGACGACTTTCCCCAGAGAAGTTGGCCGCTGCCAAACAGGAGTTCCAAGAACTCCTAGACCAGGACATCATCCAACCATCGGAGAGTGCTTGGGCATCACCACTCCACATGGTTCCCAAGCCACCCCCACCGCCCAACCAATGGCGGGCTTGCGGTGACTACCGTCAACTTAACCGCATCACGAAGCCCGACCGCTACCCCATCCCTCACGCTCAAGACTTCCACTTCAAGCTTCACGGGAAGCAGGTCTTCTCCAAAATTGACCTGGTCAGGGCGTTTCATCAAATCCCTGTAGCGCCGGAAGACGTCCAGAAGACAGCCATAGCCACTCCGTTCGGCCTCTTCGAGTGGAAGATGATGGCCTTTGGCCTCCGGAATGCCGCCCAGACGTTCCAGAGGTTCATAGACCATGCCCTCAGAGACTTCGACTTCATCACCGTTTACATCGACGACATCCTCGTAGCCTCCGATACCCACGACCAACACCGCCAACACCTCCGCCTCCTCTTCCGCCGCCTCCAAGATTATGGCCTCCGGGTACATCCGTCCAAGTGTCTCCTCGGAGTTTCATCTCTCGACTTCCTCGGACACCGCATCTCAACAGCAGGTCTGTATCCTCTCCCTCAGAAAGTAGACACAATCCAAGATTTCCCACAGCCAACAACCATCAAGATGCTCCGACGATTCCTAGGAATCGTCAATTATTACCACAGATTCATCCCCAACGCAGCTGCAAAACTCGCTCCCTTGAACGACCTCACCAAGAACCATTCCAAGCGGTCGGTCAAACCTGTGAGATGGTCTTCCGAAGCGACCCAGGCATTCGAACAAGCCAAGGCGGCAATCGCTGAAGCCGCCCGCTTGTCCTACCCAGTAGCTCACGCACCCACATTCCTTACCACTGATGCCTCCTCCACAGCAATTGGCGCCGTCCTCCAACAGAAGATCAACGGCCAGCTCCAGCCTATCGCCTTTTTCTCCAAACGTCTGGACCCTCCTCAAATTCGCTACAGCGCCTTTGACAGGGAACTGCTAGCCATAGTCTCGGCTGTCAAGCACTTCCTTTACTTCCTGGAAGGCCGGCCTTTCGTTATCCTTACAGACCACAAGCCACTCGCCCATGCCCTAGACAGAGTCTCCGACCATCACTCCCCAAGAGTCTCCCGGCAACTGTCCTTCCTCTCCCAATTTGATACTCGCATTGAATACATCAAGGGAGAGGATAACCAGGTAGCCGATGCCTTGTCTAGAATCACCTCCAGCATCCTCCCTAACCACAACATAGACTACGCACGCATCGCCGCATCTCAGAACAACGACGGTGAACTCCGCCTCCTACGTATGCACGACACCTCGTCCCTACAGCTAAGACAGCTTCCCAACAACCCCGTACCATTGTGGTGTGACATCTCCACAGGCAAACCCCGTCCGTACATCCCCGCCTGTCACCGTAAGGACGTCTTCTCCTCCTTCCATGACCACAGTCATCCGGGCATCCGCGCGACACAACGCCTCATCACGGATCGAGTCGTCTGGCCAGGCATCAACAAGGATGTCAGACAATGGACCCGGACCTGCCTCCCCTGCCAGACGGCCAAGGTTACGCGCCACGTCCACGCACCACTCCAGCGTTTTCCTGCACCAACGGCACGTTTCCAGTCAGTTCATGTGGACATTGTGGGCCCCCTTCCGCCTTCTCGCGGCATGCGTTACCTCCTTACGTGTATCGACAGGTACACCAGGTGGCCAGAAGCGATCCCCCTTCCGGATATATCCGCCGAGACGACCGCCCGTGCTTTCCTCTCTGGATGGGTATCCAGATTCGGCGCACCTCACATCATTGTCACCGATAGGGGCTCCCAGTTCGAATCTGACCTATGGTCCAGCCTCCTCAAGTTCCTTGGCACCAAACGTAACCGGACCACCGCTTACCACCCCCAAGCCAATGGACTCGTGGAACGGTTCCACCGCCAACTGAAGGAGTCGCTGAAGGCACAACCCTCATGCGACTGGGTCGACGCCCTTCCCCTGGTGCTTCTCACGATCCGCGTCACACCTAAGGTCGACAATGACATTTCCCCATCGCAGCTACTTTACGCTGAGAACCTTCGCCTCCCTGGGGAAATTGCCACGCCTGCCGTCGGCGATCCGGATCGTCACGCCCTCCTCCAACTCATCAAGGACACATTCGCCAACACCCGTCCAACACCCCCTCGTCCACCACAACCACAGCCGGAGCACCTTCCCCCGGCCCTGTCTACAAGTGACCACGTCTTCGTCAGGAAAGACTCCACACGAGCTCCTCTTCAGCGCCCATACGACGGCCCCTTCCGAGTCCTCAGCAGATCACCAAAGTACTTCGTGATCAACCGAGGTGCCAAACCGGATAGCGTCTCCATCGACAGGCTCAAGCCGGCCCATCTCCCCATCAATCCCCCTACCAAACCTCCAGGGCCACTACAATACCTCTTACAGCATGGTCCTAACCCCATCCTCACCACCGAACCAAGTCATTCCTCACCCCCCGAAACACTCTCCCTTCCAAACCAACACTCCCCTCCAGGGCCACTACAATACATCTTACAACATGGTCCTAACCCCATCCTCACCACCGAACCAAGTCATTCCTCACCCCCCGAAACACTCTCCCTTCCAAACCAACACTCCCCTCCTGCCCCTGACTCTTCACCATACACAGATCACACGCACACGACAGCGAACCCTTCTCCTTCTCCCACCCCGCAACCACATCCTTCTACAACTGTTCCCGGCACCCCGCAAGATCCTCCCCACCCTACACCCCCACTCTACCATGCAATGCAACAATTCTCACCCAACCTTATGTCTCCACAGCTCCATACTCAACCGACCCCACCTCGCCAGGCATCTGACTTCGACCACACCACCCTGCATTCGAGCCCCCCACCATCACGGCCCTCCTCGCCAGCCAGGCCCCCCGATGGAATGACCACACGTTTTGGGCGAGTGATACGAAGGCCACACCGATTCAACCACGTCGCGCGCGTCGCTCCCTATCTCCCTCGACGCCCGCTCTCGAAGAGAGGGGGAGTGGTGTAGTGACGCAGCCACAGGCGGTCACACACTTCCCATAGTTGGCAAGAGGTGAATATGAGCTAGCCAATCAGGAGCCAGCAAATGGTTCTCGAGCGGCTAGCGACCTCTCTTGCCAACTACGCTGAGCCGCGAGCGACCCTTAAATAGGGCAGCGGCGGCTAGTCAGGACAGAATGGTAATAGCCACGGCAGCAGCAACAACATCTCGTCCAGTCTTGTAGCAGTTCCATCGAGCCTCGCCGTCATCAGCCGCCACCGCCTCTGACGTTAGGCTCACCGTCCAGCTACGACTGATCAGATCCACTAACCAGTGGCTATTACTTGTGGTTTTACCAAAGAGATTAGAATAAGAGACCAAAGTGAATTTCATTTTCCCTGGCTTGTTCGAACCAAACCACTACAATAGCCATAGAATTATGGTTACAATTGAGACACAACAATTAAGTATACCAAGCTGTATGGAATCAGTATTCTAGAATGTTTAATACAGGGGTTCCCAAATCAGGGGTCGGGACCCCAAGTGGAGTCGGAATGGTCGTTATGTGGGGTAACAAACAGGTCATGGGATCGGTGGGGTCGCTGAGGTATCGCCAGGGAATGGGTGTACAAAACATCCAAGCTAGAGGTACGAGACATCATGTTAAATTCAATGTTTTGTAGAATTACTAGTACTGTCGCTGAGAAAAAAATACATAATTAAAATGAATGCGTATGGTTACATGCACCGTATTATTGTCAAGGTAGGCCTATTTATTTTGTATAATTATCCGTTATCCAACTAAACCAGTACCTGCGGGTTGAGGCTTAACGCGTTTTATATGTCGTCAGTTCTACTCGTATAAGGCCGGCCACACACGTGCAGTTTAAACTGACAGTTACAAATGTTCAGTTATAACTGTCAGTTGAAACTGCACGTGTGTAGGTATCTCAGTGATAATGAGATACCCACACACGTGCAGTTTCAACTGACAGTTATAACTGAACAGTTGTAACTGTCAGTTTAAATTGCACGTGTGTGGCCGGCCTAATACATGTTCAGTTATTTGGCTGACGCTGTTGCAATGTAGCTTTGCTGATCACTATCAGTTGAGTTCTAGGCTTTGGATTGTCAGGTTCGTTCTGTTAGTGTGGTCAGTTTTTATGATATATTAGTGATGGTTTTTGTTTGTACATTATCTTATACATATGTTATTGTAGTAAAATAATTTGCGAATATATATATATATATATATATATATATATATATAATATATATATAATATATATATATATATATGTGTGTGTGTGTGTGCGCGCGCGCGCGCGTGTGTATGTGTATATAGAGCTTTTATTTGATTAAAGACGTTTGTTGGCCCTGCTTAAATTCACTCGTTTTTACCACATTCTATGTAACTCCTTATATTTTCATCGTCGAATAACTCTTTTGTATGCATAATATGATACTTCGATACGAATGCATCTCAAATGCAGGTGAATACTTTTAAGTATGTCTTCTTAATAAGTATGTCTTCTTAATCATGTCTTCTTTTATAAACTTTTTCTAGCAGGTTTCCACATCTTGTAGCGAGATGTTCAACTGATAAGCTACTTTTTCCACGATGGTAATTTTTTTTCCCTTGAAGTGTATATCTATCTTGTGTTGCTATACAAATAGCCCCACTCATTGTCTTCATATTTTATTTTCTTAACCAGAGACTTGAGTCGCTGTCGTCGACATTATTTTGAAGATTAAAAAGCTTTCCATGTATAATTGTTCTCTTGATCGCTCCCTTTAGGTATTGTTCTTGAGCCTCTTCAATCGTTATTTTCTTATTTTCGTAAATTAATTTCTTATTTTTCTCGTTAATGTAGTTCTTTATACGAGTTAAGTTGGAGTATGCATTTGTCTGTTTTATTTGGCATAATCTGGGCAGTAAGTAGATTTGTTGATTATATAATTATATAATTTCATCAGCATACTCTTTGCTTTCATTTCTGAAGCTAAGCTACTCGCATTTCCATCACTACCTGGAATTTACAGCTGAATAGATATTGATTTTTATGAAGCACTGGACATCGCAGCAGAGAAACAGGATTTACTGTATTACTTGCAGAATCTGACAGGGAATGTCAATGCAAGAATGCAAGATTCCCAGAGTTGATAACTGAATCTTTGGATTTTGTGCAGTTTCCATTCAAAACTGATGCAAAGCACTGTGGTTTTATTGCACTTGAAATGGCGGAATTACAATCAGACAACGAAGCAAGAGTGGACTTTGACGTGTATAAGGACATAGCAAAGTTTTGGATTAAGTTAACAAATAGGCATTCAGCTGTAAGAAATCGAGCCTTGCAGGTTCTTGTGCGATTTGGAACCACTTATGTTTGTGAGACAGCATTCCCATCAATGGTGTTCATTAAAAATGACTGTCGTAGCCGTATGACAAACATCAACTTGGAAATTTCTATGATGTGTTGCCTAACAACATACACCCCCAGATACAGAAAATTGATCAAATAGTGACCAGTCCCAAAATTAGGCTACTCATAATATCAGACAGCCAAGAGGTGCAGTATGATACTTGTGATACAGCTGTTATAAATGAGTAGCATGTTATATAGTATTGAAATAGTAACACCATATTGTAATTGCCAAATCTGATGAGTAACATATTATGAACTTATGAAGTGTTTAAATAGTATCACCATTTTGTAATTGCCAAATTGAGAATTTCATTTATGATTAGCTACCTTTCTTTAAACAAAATTTAAATGTTTTCTGTTTTTTTTTACTCAAGTACCACCATATAAGCAAAAATGATCAATAATGCTGTAAAATGTGAAGTGTTAAATAGTAACACCATTTTGTAATTGCCAAATCTGAGAATTTCATGTATGATTTGCTACCTTTCTAAAAAATAAATGTTTTCTATTTGTTTTACTTAAGTACCACCATATGACCAAAAATGATCAATAATGTTGTAAAATATGAAGTGTTAAATAGTAACACCATTTTGTATTTGCCAAATCTGAGAATTTCATTTATGATTAGCTATCTTTTTTGTAAAATAAATAAATAAATAAATAAATAAATGCTTTGTTTCTCTTTTACTTAAATACCAGCATATGACCAAAAATCTCAATAAAGCTGTCAGTGTAGAAAAAACATAGATACTTGGGATATAAGTAATATATATATATACACATACATACATACATATTGACTTGGGGTCGCACTGAACAATTGAAAGTTCTGAATGGGGTCGTGCTAAAAATAGCTTGGGAACCCCTGGCTTAGTATATAGAGGCAATTTAAGTTACATTGAAAAAAAATCTTAAACCTGAAACCTGTTAAGGGGAATAATCTTCTAGATATAACGAATTACACAAATTTACTTTTCCATTTAAATAGAGTGGCCTATAATTTCTGTTTCTATCAATACGAAAACATTATATAAAACTTTATAGACTCGACGCTATGGGACCAACTATGGTTGCCTACCCTCTTTAGGAATGTTGACTTACCGAGATATAATTTTCATTGTTAATCTTTTAATACCATCACCTGGTGACTTCCCCGTCCTGATTATTGGCTTTGGTGTATTACCCACCTTTAATTCCCATGTATGCGAATAATCTATTATATATATCGTGGAACATATTTACCTTAGTAAAGGTGAAGTTATGCTTCCCATAGACCTTTGGCAACGAGGGGTCACAGGTCACTAGGCGTCCGGCGCGAAGTTGAACCCTTTCCTACGCAATTCAAGACATTATTTGAAGCTGACCAGAAGTGTTAGAGATTCGTGACGGGGGAGTAAGATAAAATTTACCCCAGTTACAGACCTCATATAAACCCTATCGTGTGAAGTGTAAATACGACGAAGCATTTGCTAAACCATAGCGAGGGGACGCATTCTATGAGAGAATCAGTCTCTCCTCAGCACACACTCTTTCATCCTCTCCTCCATTCCCTTACCTATAGCAACTGCCTCGCCTGAAGTCGACGAAGAAAGTCAACAAGTGGCCCCAAGGCCATGTAGTAATTCTTCTCTTTATAGTATAGTCATTCTCCTTTTTATAGTATAAGTAGTAATTATTCCCTATACAGTATAGAATATGTAGTACTTAATCTCTATATAGTAATTGTTTTATGTATGTAGTCTGCGTAGCCATTACGTAATTGTTCTACGTTGTAGTTTACGGGCGCTATATGCCATATCTGTCAGAGAATGTCTTAAATATCAACGGGCTAAGACTACGCTCCGCACCTTCTCACCTGTTTCACCTATATCTACTTCTAATGACCGTTTCCAATCAGTGCACATTTATATAGTTGGACCACTGCCACCTGCTACCCTTCCTAACTATCATTTTCTTCTTCCATACAAATACTTGTTGACTTGCATCGACCGAGCGACTCATTGGACTGAAGCGATCCCCCTCATCGACACAACTGCCACTTCAGTAGCAATTTCTTTGCTGAGTGGATGGACATGTTGTTTCGGTGTCCCACTTCACGTCATTACGGATAGAGGTTCCCAGTTCGAGAGCGAACTTTTCTCTGAGCTTTCGTCTATTATTGGTTCCCAGTTCGAGAGCAAACTTTTCTCTGAGCTTTCGTCTATCATTGGTTCCCAGTTCGAGAGCAAACTTTTCTCTGAGCTTTCGTCTATCATTGGTTTCCACCATATGCGCACTACTAGTTATCACCCCCAAGCTAACGGAATGATTGAACGTCATCACCGCTCTATGAAATCTGCTCTTCGCACTAGGTAGGATAACTGGTTCTATTCCTTACCCATAGTCCTCCTTGGCCACCACTTGACGCCTCGCGTCACTATATTTTCCCCATTTACAGTGGTTACCGGCGCTCATATGTAGTGTTCTTCCGTTGATATCACTAAGGAACCTACCGCCACGCCGTATGACGCAATCATCCTCCATCATGTCAAGAAGATGCAGTCCATCAAATTCCATGACCTTACGTCCAGTGACTATCATACACTACCTCAACCATACATGCCTCATACCCTTCACTCTTGCTCTAAAGTTTGGGTGAGAGTTGACAGAATTTGTAAGAACTTGGAGGCTCCATACTCTGCTCTTTATGATGTTCTCTGCCGTGAACCTAAGTACTTCATCCTTAGTCTTCCTCAGAGCGAAACTTCGGTTTCCATAGATTGATTAAAACCGGCTTTTCTTTCTATCCCTAGTCGGACTCAGTCTCGCATAAATGACGTCCCCGTACCCAACGCACCTCCCATGACTGACGTCACTGACTCAGCCATTTCGAGTACGACTGACACTGCCCATCCGAGTACTCTGCCTCACACAGGTCATGCCTCCACCAGTGCCTTTGACCACTGTTACATTTACCCCTCCTGCTCTCTCTCCTCCTTTCCCTGCGCGACCCGTTCGGGCAGGACCGTCCACTTTCGTGATCATTCTGACTTTTTCTATTATTGACCTTTTTCCTTTTCAATAAGCTTCGCTCTGGGGGGGGGGATATGTAATAATTCTTCTCTTTATAGTATAGTCATTCTTATCTTTATAGTATAAGTACTACTTATTCCCTATATAGTATATGTAGTGTTTAATCCCTATGTAGTTATTGTATTATGTATGTAGTCTGCGTAGCCATTACGTAATTGTTCTACGTGGTAGTTTATGTGCGTGGTTAGATCTACGCAGTTCCCATATACGCACTCCGCCTTGAGCTTTTGCCATATTTGTATTCCATAGGCATTCATGTATTTTGTATAACGTTACTTCTAATAATTTTTCATGCAGAGTTTCCTCATTTATATATATGTTTCCCTTATGTTATATTTATTTTATGTTACACACACACACACACACACACACACGCACGCACGCACACACACACACACACACACACACACACACACACACACGCACGCACGCACGCACACACACACACACACACACACACACACACACACACACACACACACACACACACACACACACACACACACACACACACACACACACACACACACACACACACGCACACACACACACACACACACACACACACGCACACACACACACACACACACACACACACACACACACACACACACACACACACACACACACACACACACACACACACACACACACACACACACACACACACACACCTATCTACATTGTTCTACCTACAAATCCCACCTGGCAACAGAGTGCCAGAGTGTATGCCATACCCTAATGTCCCTCTGCCCAGGTCTACGCCTGGGGCAGTGGGCTTTCACCTCTTGTAGCGGCCGGTCATGGCTGAGTCGAAGAAATAAACACTACGTATATATTGCCAGTACTACTTGTGTTTCACTTAACTACGCAGAATTCCCCTCACCACATGGCATAGTCAAACCAAACAATTAGATTTGAAATAATCAAGATAAATGGTTATAATATTCAGCAAAGACACATGATGCTTTGTGTTGTGATTGTACTTTCAGGGTTCGATGAGTGCTTGCCGATCACAGGCACAGGTATGTAGTATTTTGCTTCTTTGTGAACGTTGTAATGTCACAAGAGTTTCCCAGTATTAACTCGGTGGGACGGTCACCTATATTAAATTTACACCGTCAAAATTTATGTATTAAAAGGGATGGGAAAGTATGTCGGAAGTCATAATATTCTCAAAATTTTCTCTCTTTGATGCACTGTGAAAAAGGCAAACGGCATTGATTATATAAAACCATATAAATATCCCATCACAACTCACATCTTAAAAAATCTACTTAATCCCCCTGTGTCCTAGTTTATTTATCTGTTTATAATTCATTAATCTTATCAATTTATCCATATTTGATTTATTTGTTAAGATACTAATCTATATATTCATCTCTATTTATACACTTATGTATTTATCAATTTACTTATCTGCTATTTATCTAACTATTACTTACATATCTATTTATCTATCTCCTTAATCTCATTGAAGAAAGTCACGCTATATTCAGGAAAAATCCTACAGTTTATTGATTTCAACTTAGAAAATTTAAGAACTCGGAATAATTGTAGGAACAGCCAAAGTAAAAATCATGGCGAAATATGTATATCATAGCATGTTATTGTGATAATATGTTATCACGTTAGTATACCATTAGCTACTGCGAAAGACTTGAAAAGCTACATCTGTACTCCTTGGTCATTCTTCTCTTTATAGTGGTCATTTTCCTCTTTATAGTATAAGTAGTAATTATTCCCTATATAGTATATGTAGTACTTCATCCCTAATAATAATTGTTTTATGAATGTAGTCTGCGTAGTCATTACGTGATCGCTCTACACGTAGCAGTAGTGCGTTGTTAGACCTGCGTAGTCTAGTCTACGTAGTTCAGTCATTACATAATTGTTCTACAAAGGCGGAGCATACCGACAGGAGACCTTTTGGTCCATAACTAGGTCGGATGCGGAAAAAATTGTAATAGTATTAAAAAAATAATAATAATAAAAGTTGTAATAATGTTACGGACCTCTGCAATTAACTCACTTTTTCTATTGCACGTGAGTCGTGATCATGGTGTCACGAGCGAATAGAAGCTCACCTACAATTGTCCGGGTCAGGGAAAGGCAGGAATGCCACTTTCTTCACTTTATTCTGACTAAGGAATATGAGGATTTTACACGTGTATTCAACACCGAGTCTAGGGTTACTCTGCTGCTATCCGGGGTATGGCGGGCGACGCCGGGACCCCCCCTGGCGTCCCCCCACACATACCCTCGCTACATACCCCTTGCTTCCTCTCCGAATCACACATCAATCGCACGTTACAAATCACGTCACGTCCATACTAACCATCCAGGCGCACTATGCAACACTC